>NW_017971433.1:0-1205395 GCF_001907595.1 Talaromyces atroroseus
GCCATCATATCCATTTTCCAACAATGGCTCTGTTTGCTCGATCATAGCCATCATATCCATTTACTAACAGATGGCTCTGCCGGCTCTGTTGCCCTATCCCTAAGGCTTTGCGGGTAATCCTTTGTTCCGATGTGCATTAGTCTCGTAGTGACTAACCTGATCCATTGGCTGTGACGTTCTGATTCTCTGACACTTAATAGCTTAATAAATAGCTTATATCTTCTAAATATATAGGAAATTAATTCTAACTTTTAATTTTCTATAATATATAATCTTATAATTTTATACTAATTATGTCTTTAAAGTAAAATATTAATAAGAATAATTTTACATTATATATTAAGTAGTCTAATATAAAGTTATTCTTATTTTATCTTTGTTACTTTTCTTTGAATAAAATTTATATAAAATTAGAAATATTATTACACTGTAGCAAGTATATATAAAATAGTTATTATAAATATATTCTAATAACTTTCTTTAATTTTATATAAAAGAAACTTCTTTATACTTAAGAATATCTAGAAAAAGATGGTAATAAAATAAATGCTAAAATTAAAATTTCTTTAGTAAAATATACTTATTTTAATAAATAATAGAAGTTGCTGTAAAAATATGCTAGTTAATTTATTTAAATAGATATTAAGGATATCAAAGAGCTAGAAAGATTAGAAAAAGTAGAAGAAGAGATAAAAATAAAATAAATAAAAGAATAATAAGAGGCTAAAGAACTTCTTATTATTATATTTACTTTATAAACTAATAATCTTATTTTTAGTACTAACTTTAATCCTTTTATCTTTCTTAATTATACTTTTATCTTTATTTCTGAATCTTCTTAGAATAATTTAAATACTTAATAGATTTCTATATATCTTTTTTAGATCTATATCCTTTTTATCTTATAAGATAATAGATATATTCTTTTTCTGATTTATATTATAGTATTTTTTTAACTTTATATTCTTTATTGTCTTTTACTTTATCTTTATTTATTAAGTTAATAGTTAATTTTAATAATAAGATATAAAATATTAGATATATTTGTATTTTTATTAATAATTAGAATTTATAATTATTATTTATAAATTTTTCTTTAATAGTGAATAATCTAAATTTAATTATATTAAATTTATTACTTAATCTTATACTTTTAATATTAAAGTTTTTTAATTCTAATATTTATTATAGAAAGTAAATTCTCTCTTTCTTTCTAAGTACTAATATGTTCTTGTACTTTTTATTATAATATCTTTTTATTCTTATTTCTGCCTATTTAATATCTTTTAATAAGTTACTATATATTAATTGTATATATATTACTTAGATGTTTATTTTATTTAATACTTCTTTTTATTTAATATTTTCTTAACTTATTTTTAGAATTCTTTCTAGGTTAATAAAATATAATATTTATTCTATTAATATATTTATAGTATTGTTTATTATAAACTAAATAAATAATAGTAATTTTATTTAATTATCTTGATTCTAATTTAAGTAATATCTTAAATATTATTTAACTACTTAAATTATCCTTTTAGTCTAGTTATTAGTTTATTAATAATATATTATTAATAGATTATATTCTATTCTATAGTTTTTTATAATTATCTACTAAAATTTTAATATAAATAGTTTGTTTTAGTTAGATATAATTTTACTTAATAATTTAAATATTATAAATATTTCTTATAATATTAGTATTATATATTATTATGCTATTAAACTCTTTAGCATTAGCTTTAAGATAATATATTTTATAAGCTTATCTATAATAATAATAGCTTTAGTATATATAATTTCTAAAATAGGATCCTTCAACTCTAATAAGTCTTATATAAAATTTATTATAATCTTCTATCATGCTTTTATTAATATTTCTAGAATCCATATTCTTCTATAGAGTTAGTGATTAATTAATTTATTATAATTATAACTATTATATTTCTTGATATAATCTTTAATTAATTTTCTTATTCTTAGAAAGTAATATATTTATTATATCTTTTTCACTATTTAATTAATTTTATAATATCCTTTAATTAGCAAATTATAGTTTATTTAAATAACTTCTATAATTATTAAAAATAATACTAATATTAATTCTTTTTAAATAGCTAATCTATTCTTAATTACTACTTTATTATTATATAGTACTATCTATAGTATTTTATTATTTCTAATAGCTTCTATTATCTTTTTATAAAAATCTTTACTTTTTATTATAATTATCATCACTAGTATTACTTTATTATTATAATAAATTCTATCTTTATCTTTTATTAGTATATTTATTTATAATTATTATATTTTAATTATATAATTTATTCTTCTATTTAATATATTAGCAATAATATTTTCTTTTTCTTTAATATGTTTAATTTAAAACTTAAACCTTAATAAATACTTTAATTATCTAATTTATCTGCTGATAAACTCTTTAGTTATTATAAAATATTTTAGATTATAATAATTACTTTTTATAACTATTTCTTTCTTAACTCCTTATAAGTAATATCTCTATTATTTAAATATTTTAACTATTACAAATAGTTTTTTATTATAAATATTATAATTTCTTTCTATAGTAATAAATTATCTAGAGTAAAAGATAATAGATCTTAATTTTCTGTTATCTCCTAATTATTCTAAAATAATTCCTAATTTATATTCTAATATATCTAGTTAAATTATATTTAGTTTTTTTAAATTATAAAATATAAATATTAATACTTCTCTAACTAATTTCTTAACTTTCTTAAATACTTGCTATTATTATTCTATCTAATTAAATTCTTAATCTTTTTATAATAACTCTATAATTAATCATATTTCTTCTACATAATTCTTTAAGTATCTTCTAATATATATTATTATACTTAAAAATTACTATATTTCATTAACATTTATTAGAATAAATCAATTAAGTATTATATTTTTCTTTTTAAATTAGATCTTTAATCCCTCTAGTGTATAAACCATTCCTAAGTAATTAATAATTATAGTATTAAACTTACATTTTTTAATCTTTAATATCAATCCTTTATTTATAAGTATTATTATAACTAATTATATGTGCTTTTTATATTCTTCTAGATTTTATAAATATATAATAATATTATCAAAGTAGACTGCAATAAACTTATTTAGATATTTCTATAGAACATATATTATATATCACGTAAATTATATTAATAGATTTTTTAAACTTATTAATATAACTATTCATTTAAATAGTCTCTTATTTATAAGAAATATTATTTTCTAAATATCATCTTTAGTTATTTGTAGATTATAATAACCCTATTAAATATTAAAGACTATTATAATCTTTACTCCTTATAAAAGATCTCTCTTTTGCTCTTAATAAGATGTTTTATTTATATTATTTACTATTTTATTATTTAATGCTTAGTAATTAATAATTATTTATTTAATTATATTTTTTTATTAATAAATATTAATCATACTAATGCTTTTTTATATCTTAGTTATATATATATTACTTTATAAAATTTATTAGTAAACTTATTCTTAAGTTCTAATTTATTTTTTAACTTGTGATATTGCTTAACTAAAAATAATATAAATCCTTCTTTTAGCTTAATTTGTACTTTAAATTCTTTATTATATATTAATAATTACTATTTTTTTTTATAAATAGTTTAATAAACTCATAATATTTCTTTAATAACTTTGCTAAAATCTCTATAAGTTTTTTTTTTATATAATTATTTTAATTTTAGTTTTGTTTTCTATATTTTCTTAGTAATTTTTATTTTATTAATTATTTATGCTTATTAGATTATTTTAATTTCTCTTATTTTATTATTTCTAATTTTTATTTTGCTTTTATTACTTAGGTTTCTTTAACTATTTTATAGCTTCTCTCTTTATACTTTATTTTTGTTATTAATATACATAATATTTTTAGTAAATATTATTTTTTATTTCTGCTTATTTGCCTTCCATTCTAATCTTTTAATGTTTAGTAATATACTAAGACTTTATTTTAATTTCTCACATAGCTAAGTAATTTCTTTGATTTTTTTCTTAATAATCTTTGTTTATAATATTATATTATTAACTGCCATTATTCTATTTATCCAGTTAATTATTAGATTCTGTATTTATAATCATATTATTCTAAATATAGCATTATAGTACTCTCTTAATACTAGTATAATATTAAGTATAATTATTATAACATATTGTCTTAATCTTATAATAATATTTAATACTTGTTTCTTATAGTCTTAGCTAATTATTTCTTTATTAATTGAGATAATTGTTGCTTATTTATTTATTTATATAATAAATATTTTAGTTTTATTTATAAATTCTTTTCTAATATAATTATAAGCTACTTCTAAATTTAATAAAATTCTCATATTTTTCTTATTAATCTTTATTAGTATTATAACTATCTAACTAACTACTTTTAGTTTTATAATTATTATAATAAATTCTATTATAATTATATGTCTTTCTTAAAATTATTATCTCTATTTAAAAAATTTTCTTATACTAGTTATATACTATTTAGATAACTTTTTTGCCTGATATTTTATAATTATAAGATTATTATAATAAGAGTATATTAGTTCTTTATAGATACATTAATATTCTAATTACTCTTATAAATATTCTAGTTTTAATTTTAAGATAATAAATAAGGTATTTAGAAACTATTCTAATATTGTCTTTAATTTAATATAAAGTTTATATAAGTTATTATAATATATTATCTAATAAATTTTATAATACAAATTTCCTCTAATAGATAGATAATGATAATAAGAATAATTCTTTATATATCTATTTTATTTATTATAAAAGTATATTTCTCTTTTATGTAAAATATACTTATATATTACTACTAGAAATAAATATATCCATCCATATTTTTGATATATATAATATATCTATTTATTATATTTCTTATATTCTCTAATATAGTTTTTTTATTTCTATTAAGAGTTTTTCTAATAGATTACATTAATGGATGTATAACTATATAAGTTATCTTTCTAAAGATTTATAACATTTTTTTATACTTTTATTCTCATTTTATTCTTAATAAGGTTTTCTATTTGTTCTTAATATAGATTCTTATAAGTTATTATCCTTAATCCATCATCTTATAATATTAGTTAAATATAAAATAACTCTTTTAAAGAGGAATCTTTTCTAATATCTTTTATACTAAATTCTCTTTCTATTTTTTTTTTTCACTAGGATAATTTTCTTTTCTAGATGATTTATAAGTACAGCTTGTTTAACTAATTTATTTTTTATAACTATAAGATTAATATCCTATTCTTGCATTAATGGTTACTTATTTTATCTATTTAATACTTCTTCTAAGGCTAAATCTTTCTCGCTTTTCTTCTTATATATTTTAGTATTATATCTTATTTTTACTTAAATTATTAAATATGCTTTTTAATTATATTAGTATATTTTCTTTATCTACTTATCTTATCCATTCTACTTAGATTCTTTTATAATTTATTATCTATTTTAATTATTATTCTTTGTTTTTAATTGACTATTTTAGATCTTTATTAGAATTAATCTTATTATTAGCTATTTTATTAGCTTTGCTAGTGTTAATTAAAATTAGTAGGATTATAGTTATAATCTATTTTTTTAAATCTAAAGTAACTGATTTCTGGTTTTTTTTTTGGCTATTGATATTGATTTGCAAAATAATCTATTTTTTTATAATTAAAATAAGCTTTGTTCTTTTTTAGTTTATTTTTTTCTTTTTTAAATAAAGTTATATTTAATTATATTATTATATCTCTATTTTTATCCTTGATTTGTTTTTAATATAAGTTTATTTTATTTCTTTTAAACTCTTTCTTTTCTATTTGTCTAGTGTAGATAGTTAAATTAATTTATAATACTATCTTTATTATTGCTTAAAATATTTTTAGTTATAATATTATTATTAAAATTTAATTTTTAATATTATTTTTTAGTTTTTTATAGAACTAATCTTTGAATTTTTAATTATTTTATAAAAATCCTTCTAATATTTATAAGAATTTTAAAATATATTTTTTAATTAAGGTTTATTATTTAATATATTAGATCTTATTAATAGTTTTAATTTTTTTATTAATAGTTCTTTATAGTTAATTAAGTTTTTTTCTGTAATACTAGTAGCTGGAAAATATTATGATTATTTTAGGGTTCTTTTATTTTTTATTATTATTGGCTTGATATTAATTAGTAATATATAAAGTAAATTACTTTATAGTTTCTTTATTAAGAAAGTTTAATGCTGCTAGTATTTTATTAGATTTATTTATAATTTATTTACTATTGTATATAAAGTAGAATTATATCTAAGTAAGGTATATTTTAAGGATTCTATATTCTTTTTTAAATAGAGTTATTATTTTAATCTTAATTTCTTAAGATGTATAATTTGATTTTTCTTTATTATTAATTATAGCTTTTTCTAGATTATTAATATGTTTTAATAGTGCTATTATATTTTTATTATTAGTAGTTATAGTATTTCTATTATTAGTATTAATAATTTATAAATTGGAATTTAAGGTTATTAGAACTAGGATTTAAGATATTATTATTATTTATTTTTCAGACTTTTCTTTCAACTAAGGATCTTAAATTATTAAAAACTTTAATTGAGTTACTATTAAGTATAGCTAGGATAGCTATTAATAGGTGAAGTTAATAGGCTTTTAAGATTGAAAGGTCTAGTTAGATAAAAAAAATAAGAATAAGATTTTTAAATATCTTAATTGATAGAAGATTATATACTTAAATTATTATAGTTAATTTAAGATAATAAAAGAAAATTAAATATATAGTAAATAAGTATTCTTATATAGCTTTTTTTTATTATAGCTATTATAGTTATTACTCTATTTGTTTTATTCTTACAGACATAATTAATATAGCTATAGCTCTGTTGGTTCTGTTATCCTAACCCTAGCGGTTACAGATAATTCTTTTTTCCATCATGCATTAGTTTCCCTTATCCATTGGCTATAACATTCTGATTCTCTGACAAAGTCATTTTATATATTCAAAAATATATAAAATAATAAAAGAAATCAAAAATCAGAATATCTTTATTAATATAGAATAGTCCCCAGGCCATAATAATATTTTTGGAAATTAAAAAGTAGATAAAGCAGTAAGATATACAACTAAATATATCAAATCAAGGGATATTAGAATTTCTATTAATTTTATTAAAAGGAAGCTAAAAGAAAAATCTTTATTAGAATAGAAACAGAATTAGTAAAAATATAAAAAGAAAAAAGAAAAAGACTCTCTATTTGAAAAGTATAATAATATTTATTTTAAATAGAAAGCAAATCCATTAAAAATCAATAAATTATTATAGGGAACTATATTACAATTAAAAATAGGTTATGGCTATTTTTTATTTTATTTAAAAAGATTTAATCATTAAGATGAAATTAATATATGTAATAAATGCAATATATAAAGTAAATAAATACTATACCATTTAATATTAGAATGCCCTAAATATAATATATTTAGGAAATTCTATTATTAATCTTCTAAAAAAGAATGAACAGAATTTATACTATCTTTATTCTAAAGGACTTCCAGTGCTTATAGAATTTCTAAAAAACTTAAAAATTGCAATAAGAAAATGGTTATTATTAGAAGAAGAATAATAATAATAAATTATTCTTCTTACTAATTAATTTTATTCACTATCATTAATTTTCTTTTATATGAAATACTCACTTCTATGTTATTTTGTCTATAATTGAACTACCCTACAGGGGGCCCCCTAGTATATTTTTATATGTGTATTTTATATTAGCTAGCTTACATTACATAATCAAGTCCTATACCTAATAGGGTATAGGCAGACCATGCACAGTCCCCGACTGAAAAATGGTCTCTAAAATGGAAGAATAATAATAATAATAATAATGTCTTTGAATAGTTTAATAAGAACTTAGAATATTATAAACTATTAGTATTAATTACAAAATAAGAGATATTTAATAATATAGATACTTAAATTAGAGTTATAAATATATACTTACAAGAATATATTTATATTTAAATATTTAATAATATATATATAACTAAGTTATAATATTATAATAAGCATACTACTACTTAATATAGTTATAAAGATTTAAAGTGGTCTATAATCAAAAATAGATTAAGCATAGAAACTTATATAAAGACTTAACTATGTATTTTTATATTTTATTAATATTAAAACCCTATATATAGAATATTATTACTTATCTTACCCTTCAAAGACATAAGAGACTGAAAGTTATTAAATATAATACTAGGAGTTAAGACTATATTAAGAGACTTAATTAAAAAACTTTTAGAAATATATAAAGATTTAGGCTATTTATTTATTTATATTATTAGCAACTATATTAATATTTATCTAATTTTTATAACTTATTTTAATAATTAACTTATTCATATAGATAATTTTTTTATAAGATATTCTAAATATAAAAATAAATCTAAATTAATAATAATAAAGTATTATTATATTAATATTTTTTTTAAATATTAAAATATTACTCCTAAAAAAGAGATAACTAAAGTAGATTTAAATTATTGGAACTAGATACTTTAAGTTAATTATTATACTTAATTATAAAATAATTAAAATTACCTTACTATTATTCTAAACATTAAATTAATGTAAAAAAGATAAAAAATTAATAATATAAGATATACTAAATCTATATTTAATAAAATTTTAATAAAAAATATAATATTAAGATAATACTTATTATTAAGAAAAAAGATAAGACCAAGAAAAAAAAAGAAAGAAAAAGAAAGTTAGAATAAATAAAATAAGGATTTATATATATTTATTATTAATACTAATCTTAACTATTTTCTATATATTTAATTTTTTATCTAATATTTATTATCTACCTTTAATTTCTCTATTAAGAATATTGATTTCACTATAAAACTTAAACTATTAATTCTATATATTAAATCCTATAAGTCTGTAAGTTTTAAGCTTAGAGATGCACCTTTATAAAGAAAAGAATAACTATAAAATAAAATCCTAAATAAAGTTAGGAATAATTTTAAAGTATAATAAGTATATAATCTCATCCAGTGTTACGAAACCAACCTGCATGATACTAGGCAGAAACTAGTACTATCAAGGAAAGGTGCTTAGTTAAAGCAGCTAACACCATGACCAGTCATTCACACACATTAACATGTAAGGCGATCACTAAATATATAGATTTACAGCTAACATAAGGAAATATATAACTAGTATATATCATAATATACATTATAAGTATAAGAGAAGTATATATAGCACTAAATAAGACTATTAGATATATAATTAGATATATATCCTAGAATATAAAGTAAGTATAGAAAATATCAACTATATAAATATACTCATTTCTATACTTAATTCCTACTTAATATAACTTTTTAATCTAAGTTATTTAATTATATACTAAGAAGGTCAGCAAGATAAATCTATTTAAAATATTATAATACTTCAAGGCACTTCTTCTATCTTAGTTATAAATAACTAATCTTTATTACTAATTAGTTAGAATTATATTTAATCTTATTAATAAATTACTCTTATGAACCTTTATATAGTTTATTTATTATATTATATCTTAATATAACCAGTAATAACTAGGGTAGATTTAAATATATAATAAAAAAACTATCATTTTAATCTCAAAAAATAATATAAGATAAGTACTATTATAAAAGACAAAGAAGTTCAAATAAAAGGAAAGAATATCTATAGATTAATCTAAGATAATAGGAAATATAATCATCTTAAATATTAGATTAACAATAACTCCCACTAATAAAAAAAATACTTTAAAAATATATCAAGAAATTAAAAGCAATTATAGTCATAAAATAACCTAAGACACTAAAATTATAAGTCTTTAATAAAAAATAAACAGAACTAAAAAACTTCCTTATATAAATAAATATATATATAATAATCAACAGCACAATATTAAAAATAAAAAAATCTAAGATAGTCTTTATAATAACTTACTTAACAAAAGAAGCCTTTCAATAGATTAAATTAGTACTTTACAAATACTATAATAAGAAAAAAAAGAATTAGAATACTAATATTATAAAGATACTAGACTCTTACAAATAATTTAAGAAAAAGTTTAAACTAATATTTAAAAATATAAATAAAACATAAAATACTAAAAGATAATTATAATAATTATATTAGATCAGATCAGCATAATAATTAAAAATATAATTTAAATAAATTATAATAATATTAGATTATAGTAATAAAGTCCTTATTATAATATTTAAAAACATATTAAAAGAAGAAATATAAATAGAACTTATTAAAATACATTGACTAGATAATATTAATAAATTCATTAAATAAGCTATTAAAATTAACAACAAATTCTATAAGATGAGATAAAAGAGAAAGAAAATATAAGAATAATAAAGATATAAGATAAAATCTATCTTTAGATATTAAAATTAGATAAGCAAAGAATCCAAATATTAAGATTCTTATAAACTATAATTAATAGAACTTAATATAATAATCAATAAAAAATTAAAAAGATAATTTAATAAAAGCAAGATAGAATACTTTAATTATAAAAAGAAGAAATACTATAAATAAAAATATAAAAATTTACTAAAATAATAATTTAAGGTAATTAAAAAATAATAATTTAAAATAACTAAGAAAAAACAACTTAAGACTATAGAGTATGATAAAGGATATAATAATAAAATTATAATTAATAAAGAATATAATATCTATAAATATAATAATATCTACAATAGCTTTTTAAGGATAGAGAAAACTAGATAGTTATATAAAGAAATAATATATCCTAAATATATATATAACCTAGAAAGAGACTAAGATATTTAAAAAAATAAAAATAAAATCTAAGATACTTAACAGAATAAGATATCAGAGTTATATGAAGAAATTAACACTAAAGATAAATAGAAAAATAGTATTTTAGAATATATAAATAATTATTAATACTAATATAGTGAAATAGATTATTTTAGATATTAAGAATTATTATAGATAGCTTATTATAATAATAACTATCTAAAATATTAAGATACTAAGATTAATATTATATAGTTTTCTAAAAAAAAAAGAAAAAATTAAATTTCTAGAAAACTACTACTAAATAAGAAAAGAAAATAAATAAAAAAAACTATTAATTATAGAAAAATTAAGGGATAAGATAAAGAAGATATACTTTAATCTTTAATAATTAGTAAGAACTAAAGATTAAAAAGATTAAAAGTTTATATTAAGCTTAAATTAGACTTGATAGAAATTAATTAAAGGAAAAAAAACTCCTGAAGAATAAGATATATTAAATAAGAAGTACTAAAGAAAGTAAAGAAAAATTAAAAAAAAAATTAATAAATAAAATAATAAAATAGAATCCTATAAATATATTATATTTAAAAAAAAAAGACTTAGATTTTTATAATAATCTTTATAGATTTTTAAAAAAATGGATAATATTAGAAGATAAAGAATTAAAATAAGAAATTAATCAACTATAATTACTTATTATTATCCTAGAAGAAAAGAAAATATTAAAAACTATAATATATAAGAAATATCTAAGGATTAGAATTAATATATTAGAGTAATATATTTAAGTAATAATTGATTTAAAAGTAACTAGAAATTATATAGACCTATAAATTATAAATAAACTAGGAATACTAGGAGTTAAGAAATGTAAATTATTACTATTAATAAAACTAAATAAAGAATAACTTATAAATAATAATACTATTAAAAATAAAAGTAGATGACTTATAATAAATATTAGAATATATTATAAGTATATTAACTTCAATATTATAAAATTAGAAAGAAATAATATAATTCTTAGTATATCTTAATTAAGAAAACATAACCTAGAGATTTACTAAAAATAGAATCAGTTAAATCTAATAAGATATAATTATAAAACCTAGACTATAAAAGCTACTGAGCTAGAAGAAAGACTAGTAAAATTAGAAATTATTTTAAGTAAAAGCAAGTGAGAGTTTTATTTTAAAATAAATTATCTAATAGATTAAAGATATAATATTAAATTATTACTAAGATTATAAAAGAGGAATAAAGTCTTAAAAGTATTAATTAGAAGAAAAATAAGTTATTTAAAAAATATAAAAGATTTAGAAATTTATTTAACAGAATATATAAAGCATTACTAGAGTATAGTAAATAGGACTATATTATGTGACGGCCTAGTACGATTTGGCTTGGCGGCATGCGGTTACTGCGGAAGTACCCGCGGGCCGCCTCCCGTGGACGAATCACATGCAGGGAAGATGTGGGGCTAGATATGCCTTGTAGGGATTACCCTATATTTTGATTCATGCTGCAGATTGCTAGAGGATCTATATAATATTAAGAAAAATAAATAGCCTTTGCCAGCTAGTATTCTACATTATTAGAACCTTCCAGAAATCTAGATTACTAGGCACCAGCACATAACAGAGATAGTCTATAGATATCTAGAATAAAAGGAAGTATAAGTAGAAGGAAAAAGGCTAGTAATTATTCTTTCCTCTTCTTCTTCTCTCCAATTTAGTCTTTTTATATTTAGTAATTAAATAAATTTAGTATTATATTATTATATTAGACTAAATTCTTATTTACTTATTAATATTAATCCTTATAAATCTATAAATAGACTAATATCTTAATTCTAAATAACTTAATATGCTTAATTCAGGATCATTTTTTTTCTTATCTTATTATTCTTAAACTAAGATCTAGATTCTAGATTTAAAAATTAAGATAATTTAACCACTTAAGCTAGCACTAGAAAAGCTAGATAAATATTATTTATTATATCTTCCCCTAGAAGTAAAAGATAATAAAGAATAAGAATCTCAGAATATTAAATATAAAATATTTAAAAAATATATAGATAAGAATCTAGCTATATTATTTAATTAATTAATATAAGAACAGTATAAGAATTTATATTAAATTAATATATTAAAGAAATAATAAGATATCTATAAAAAGACTATTATAAATTAGCATAAAGTAATAAAGAAATTAATAAAAGAATAAAATCTTTTATAATACTAATTTATTAAATTAAGCCTTAAAAAATCTTCTTTTATTATTAGAGATAATAGTAAAAAGATCACTAAACTTTTTAATAGATTAACTCTAATTGGTGAAAAAGATTCTTTTTTTAAATTGTCGGAAACTTCGGTTTGATTACCGTCGAGTATAGCTAGGATAGCTATTAACGGGCGAAGTTAATAGGCTTCTAAGGTCGAAAGGTCTTAATAGACAAAAGAAATAAGAATAAAATTGTGAATATTCTGATTAATAGAAGATTATATACTTAAGTTATTATAATTAATTTAAGATGATAGAAGAAAACTAAATATATGGTAAATAAGTGTCCTTATATAGCTTTCCTCTATTATAGTTTTAATATCTATAGTCTAATAGCTATAAATAGGCCTTTATACCTTTAGTAGCTCTAATATACTTTCTATTATATCTTTATTCTAATAGATATAATAGTAATCTTATCCTATCTTATTCTAGTGTTTATAGTATAGTGTATATTTTATTCTGTGAGAGTTATCTTATTGATTGGCTATAATATTCTAATTCTCTGATAATCTTTTCTTCTAAAGGCTGGCGTCTTGATAGCTTAATAAATAGTTTATGTCTTTTAAAATATAGATAACTAATTCTAATTTTTTAAATATTCTAAATATATAATCTTATAGTTTTATGCTAACTATATCTTTAAAGTAAAATAAAATTATTAAAAATTATAATCTTGCTAATAAAATTAAAAGATTTAAAATTATTTTTCTTTTCTCTTATAATTATTATTGTTAATTAGATTATACTTATATAAAAGCTAAGGGTTCCTCTTATTATAGTAATTATATTTATATAAATAATTATAAGTATATTAAGATAATAAATTCCAAATCTTTATAAAAGTAATTAATTATAGTTCAAGATAAAATCAAGATAGATAAGGAAAAGGCTTAATAAAAGATTATAGCTTTTATAGCTCATCTTTCTTATTTATAAAAATAAAAAAGGCTTCTTTAAAAATATATAGATAAATTCCTTTAAACAGATATAAAGGACATTAAAGAGTTAGAAAGATTAGAAAAAGTAGAAGAAAAAATAAAAGTAAATTAAATAAAAGAATAATAAAAAACTAAAGAGCTTCTAACTACTATTTTTATTTTATAAAGTAATAATCTTATTCTTAATACCAACTTCAATCCTTCTATTTTTCTTAATTATACTTCTATCTCTATTCCTGAATCTTCTTAGAGTAATTTAAGTATTTAATAGATTCTTATATATCTTCTTCAGGTCTATATCCTTTCTATCTTATAAGATAATAGATATATTCTTTTTCTAACTTATATTATAATATTTTTTTAACTTTATATTCTTTATTATCTACTACTTCATCTTTATTTATTAAATTAATAATTAATTTTAATAATAAGATATAAAATATTAAGTATATTTATATTCTTATTAATAGCTAGAGTTTATAATTATTATTTACAAGTTTTTCTTTAATAATAAACAATCTAAATTTAACTATATTAAATTTATCATTTAGTCTTATACTTTTAACATTAAAACTTTTTAATTCTAGTATTTATTATAAAAGATAAACTCTTTCTTCTTTTTTAAGTACTAATATATTCTCACACTTCTTATTATAATATCTCTTTATTCTTATTTCTATCTATTTAATGTCTTTTAACAAATTGCTATACATTAATTGTATATATATTACTTAGATATTTACTTTATTGGATACTTCTTCTTATTTAATATTTTCTTAACTTATTCTTAGAATCCTTTTTAGATTAGTAAAATGTGATACTTATCCTATAAATATGTTCATAGTATTATTTATTATAAATTGAGTAATTAATAGTAATTCTATCTAATTATCTTAATTCTAATCTAAGTAATATCTTAGATATTATTTAACTGCTTAAATTATCTTTTTAATTTAGCTATTAGTCTATTGATAATATGTAGTTAATAAATTATATTTTATTTTATAATTTTTCATAATTATCTACTAAAATTTAGATATAAATAACTTATCTCTATTAGATATAATTTTGCTTAATAATCTAAATATTGTAAATACTTCTTATAATATTAATATTATACATTATTATACTATTAAATTTTTTGGCATTAGCTTTAGGATAATATATTTCATAAGTTTATTTATAATAATAATAGTTTTAGTATACATGATTCCTAAAATAGAATTCTTTAACTCTAGTAAGCCTTATATAAAATCTATTATAATCTTCTATTATGCTTTTATTAATATTTCTAGAATCTGCATTCTTTTATAGGATTAATGATTAATTAATTTATTACAATTATAATTATTATATTTCTTGATGTAGTCTTCAATTAATTTTCTTATTTTTAGGAAATAATATATTCGCTATATCTTTTCTACTGTTTAGTTAATTCCATAATATTCTTCAATTGGCAAATTATAGTTCATTTAAATAACTTTTATAATTATTAAAAATAATACTAATATTAATCCTCTCCAAACAGCTAATCTATTCTTAATTACTACTTTATTATTATATAGTACTATCTACAATATTTTGTTATCCCTAATAGCTTCTAACATTTTTTTATGAAAATCTTTGCTTTCTATTATAATTGTTATCACTAGTATTACTTTATTATTATAATAAATTCCATCTTTATCTTCTATTAATATATTTATTCATAACTATTATATTTTAATTACATAATCTGCTCTTCTACTTAATATATTAGCGATAATATTTTCTTTTTCTTTAATATATTCAATTTAAAACTTAAATCTTAATAGGTACTCTAATTATCTAATTTGTCTGCTAATAAGCTCTTTTATTATTATAAAATACTTCAGATTATAGTGATTACTTTTTATAACTATTTCTTCTTTAACTCCTTATAAATAGTATCTTTATTACTTAAATACTTTAACTATTATAAATAGTTCTCTATTATAAATATTATAGTTTCTTTCTGTAATAGTAAATTACCTAGAATAGAAAGTAATAGATTATAATTATCTATTATCTTCTAGCTATTTTAAAATAATCTTTAATATATTGTCGGAAACTTCGGTTGGGTTACCGTCGAGTATAGCTAGGATAGCTATTAACAGGCAAAGTTAATAGGCTTCTGGTATACAAAAGTTGTAAAGAAACAAATAAAGTCTTAAATAAGATAGAATATTCTAATTAATAGAAGATTATATACTCAAGTTATCTCAGTTAATTCAAGATAATAGAAGAAAACTAAATACATGGTGAATGAATATCCTTATATAGCTTTCCTCCATTATTCCTTCTATACCTAGAGTTTGATAGCTATGAGTAGGCCTTTATACCTTTAGTAGTTCTGGTATACTTCCTATTATATTATTATCCTGATAGATATGATAGTAACTCTATCCTTTTTGGTTTTAGTATCTACAGTATAGTACATATTCTGTTCTATCATTATCACTTATTGATTGGCTATAATATTCTGATTCTCTAACAATCCTCTCCTTTAAAGACTGGCATCTTAATAGTTTAATAAATAGCTTATGTCTTCTAAAGTATAGGTAATTAATTTTAACTCTCTAAATATTCTAAATATGCAATCTTATGGTTTTATGCTAACTATATCTTTAAAGTGAAATAAAATTATTGAAAATTGTAATCTTGTTAATAAAATTAAAAGATTTAGAGTTATTCTTTTTTTTCTTTGCAATTATTATTATTAATTAAATTATATTTATATAAAGGCTAAAGATTCTTTTTATTATAGTAACTATATTTGCATAAGTAACTGTAAGTATATTAAAATAATAAATTCTAAGTCTTTATAGAAGTGTCTAATCATAGCCTAAGATAAAATTAAGATAGATGAGGAGAAGGCTTAATAAAAGATTGTAGTCCTTATAGCTTATCTTTCTTATTTATAAAAACAAAAGAAGCTTCTCTGAAAGTGTGTGGGCAAATTTCTTTAAATAGATATAAAGGATGTTGAAGAACTAGAAAGGTTAGAAAAAATAGAAGAAAAGGCGAAAGTAAAATAAGTAAAAAAATAATAAGAGGCTAAGGAGCTTCTGGCTATTACTTTTATCTTATAAAATAATAATCTTATCCTTAATACTAACTTTAATCTTTCTATCTTTCTCAATCATACTTCTATCTTTATTCCTGAATTTTCTTAAGGCAATTCAAGTACTTAATAGATTCTTATGTATCTTTTTCAGGTCTATATCCTTTCCATCTCACAAGATAATAGATATATTCTTTTTCTAACTTGCATTATAATATTCTTTTGACTTCATACTCCTCATCATCTGCTGCTTCATCTTCGTTTGTTGGGTTAGTTATTAGTTTTAATAATAAGATATAAAATATTAGATGTATTTGCATTCTTGCTAATAGCTAAAGTTTGTAGTTATTATTAGCAAGTTTTTCTTTAATAGTGAACAGTCTAAATTTAATTATATTAAATTTATCACTTAGTCTTGTACTTTTAACATTAAAAATTTTTAATCTTGGTGTTTATTATAAAAGGTAAACTCTCTTCTCCTTTTTAAGTGCTAGCGCGTCCTCGCGCTTCTTATCATAATATTTCTTCATTCTTATTTCTGCCTATTCAATATCTTTTAATAGATTACTATACATTAATTACATATGCATTACTTAAATATTTACTTCATTTAATGCTCCTTCTCATTTAATGTTTTCCCAACTCATCCTTAGAATTCTTCCTAGATTGGTAAAATATAATACTTATCCTGTTGATGCGTTCATAATATTATTTATCATAAACTGAGTAATTGATAGTAACTCTATCTAATTATCTTGATTCTAATCTAAGTAATGTCTCAGATATTATTTAATTGCTTAAATTATCCTTTTAGTCTAATTATTAGTCTATTAATAATGTATAGTTAATAGATTGTGTTCTATTCCACAATTTTTTATAATTGTCTATTAAAATTTAGATATAAATAACTTATCTCTATTAGATGTGATTTTGCTTGGTAATCTAAATATCATGAATACTTCTCATAATATCAGTATTATATATTATTATATTATTAAATTCTTTAATATCGGCTTTAGGATAATATATTTCATAAGTTTATCCATAATAATAATAGCTTTAGTATATATGATTCCTGAAATAGGATCTTTCAACTCTGGTAAGCCTTATATAAAATCCATTGTAATCTTCTATCATACTTTTATTAATGTCCCTGGAATCTGTATTTTTCTATATAATTAATAGTTGATTAATTTATTATGATTGCAACTATTATATTTCTTAATATAGTCTTTAACCAATTTTCTCATTCTTAGAAAATAATATGTTCACTATATCTTTTCTACTGTTCAGTTAATTCTATGATATCCTTTAATTAGCAAATCATGATTCATTTAAATAACTTCTGTAATTATTGAAAATAATACCAATATTGATCCTCTCCAAACGGCTAATCTATTCTTAATTACTACTTTATTGTTGTATAGTACTATTTATAGTATTTTGTCATTCCTAGTAGCTTCTATTATTCTTTTATGAAAACCTTTGCTTTCTATTATAATTGTTGTCACTAATATTGCCTTATTATTATAGCGAATTCTATCTTTATCTTCTACTAGTATATTTATTTATAGCTATTATATTTTAATTATATAATCTATTTTTTTACTTAATATATTAGCAATAATGTTTTCTTTTTCTTTAATATATTTAATTTAAAATTTAAATCTTAATAAATATTCTGACTATTTAACTTATTTATTAATAAACTTTTTTATTATTATAAAGTACTTCAGATTATAGTAATCACTTTTCATAACTATTTCTTTCTTAACTTCTTATAAGTAGTATCTCTATTACTTAAATGCTTTAACTACTACAAGTAATTCTCTATCATAAACATTATAATTTCTTTTTATAATAGTAAATTATCTAGAGTAGAAGATAATAGATCTTAATTTTTTATTATCTCCTAATTATTCTAAAATAATTCCTAATACATATCCTAATACATTAGATTGAATCATATTTGGTTTCTCTAGATCATAAAACATAAGAATTAGTGCTTTTCTAACTAATTCCTTAACTTTCTTAAATGCTTACTATTATTATTCTATCTAATTAAATTCTTAATCTTTCCTTAATAATTTAATAATTAGTCATGTTGTTTCTATATAATTCTTTAAGTATCTTCTAATATATCTTATTGCGCCTAGAAACTGCTATATTTTATTAATGTTTATTGAGATAGACCAATCAAGTATTACATCTTTCTTTTCTAGCTAAATTTTTAATCCTTCTAGTATATAAACTATTCCTAAGTAATTAACAGTTATAGTATTAAATTCACACTTCTTAATCTTGAGCATCAATCCTTCATTTATAAGCGCTATCATGACTAGTCGTATATATTCTTTATATTTTTCTAGGTTTTGTGAATATACAATAATATCATTAAAATAGATTACAACAAACTTGTTCAAGTACTTCCATAGAATATATATCATGTATTATGTGAATTATGCTGGTAGATTCTTTAAATCTATAAATGCAACTACCCATTCAAACAGTTCTTTATCTATAAGAAATGCTATTTTCTAAATATCATCTTTAGCTATTTATAGGTTATAATAACTTTATTAAATGTTAAAGACTATCATAATCTTTACTCCCTACAAGAGATCTCTTTTTTATTCCTAATAAGATATCTTATTTATATTATCCACTATTTTATTATTTAATACTCTATAATTAATAACTATTTATTTAGTTATATCTTTCTTATTAATAAATATCAATCATGCTAATACTTTTCTATATCCTGGTCATATATATATTACTTTATAAAACTTATTAGTAAACTTATTCTCAAGTTTTAGCTTATCTCTTAATTTGTGGTATTATTTAACTAAGAATAGCGTGAATTCTTTTTTTAGTTTAATTTATACTTCAAATTCTTTATTATATATTAATAATCATTATTCTTTCTTTATAAATAGTTCAATAAACTCATAATATTTTTTAGATAACTTTGCTAATACTTCTATAAGTTTCTTTTCATATAATTCTTTTGATTTTGGTTTTATTTTCTATATCCTTTCTGTAATTCTTATTTTCTTAATTATTTATACTTGTTAGATTATTTTAATTTCTCTCATTTTATTATTCTTAATTTTTATCTTATTTTTATTATTTAGATTCTTCCGACCATCTTATAGCTTCTCTTCTACTTTATTTTCATTGTTGATATACGCAATATCTTTAGTAAATATTACCTTTCATTTCTGTTTATCTGCTTTCCATCCTAATTCTTTAGTGGCTGATAGCATACTGAGACTTTGCCCTGATTTCTTATATAGCTGAGCAATTTCTTTGATTTTCTTTTTAATGATCCTTGTTTATAATATCATATTGTCAACTACTATCATTCTGTTTGTTCAGTTAATTATTGGGTTCTGCATGCATAATCATATTATTTCAAATATAGTGTTATAGTATTCCCTTAATACTGATATAATGTTAAGCATTATTGTTATAGCATATTATTCTAATTTTATAATAATATTTAATGCTTGTTTTTTGTAGCCTTGACTAATTATTTCTCTATTAATTAAAATAATTATTACTCATTTATTTATCTATATAATAGGTATTTTAGCTTCTTTTATAAATTCTTCTTTAATATAATTGTAAACTACTTCTAAATCTAATAAGATTCTTATATCTTTTCTATTGATTTTTGCTAGTATTATAACTATTTAACTAACTACTTTTAATTCTATAATTATTGTAATAAATTCTGTTATAATCATATATCTTTCTTAAAATTATTATCTCTATTTAAAAAATTCTTTCATACTGGTTACATGCTGTTTATGTGACTCTTTTACCTGGCATTCTGTTGTTATAAGGTTGTTATGATAGGGATATACTGATTCTTCACAAACATATTAGCATTTTATCTATTCTTGCAGATATTCTAGTTTTGGTTCTAGGATAATAGATAGGGTATTTAGAAATTATCTTAATATTGCCTTTAGTCCAACATAAAGTTTACATGAGTTATTATAATATGTTATCCAGTAAACTTTATAATACAAATTTCCTCTGATAGATAGATAGTAATAACAAGAATAATTTCTTATATGTCCATTTTTCCCATTGTAAAAGTATATTCCTCTTTTATATAAAATATACTTATATATTGCTGCTAGAGATAAATACATTTGCCTATACTTTTAATATACATAATATATCTATTCACTACATTTCTCATATTTCCTAATATAGTTCTTCTATTTCTATTAAGACTCTTCCCAGCAGATTGCATTAGTGGATATATAACTATATAAGTCATCTCTCTAAGGATTTATAGCATTCTTCCATGCTTCTATATTTATTTTATCCTCAACAGGGTTTTCTGGTTGTTCTTGATATAGGTCCTTATAGGTTATTATCCTTGATCCATCATCCTATAATATTGATTGAGTATGAAGCGACTCTTCTAAAGAGAAATCTTTTCTAATATCTTCTACACTAGATTTTCTTTCTATCTCTCCTTCACCAGGATAACTTTCTCTTCTAGGTGATTTTTAAGTACAGCTTATCCAATCAGTTTATTTCCTATAACTATGAGATTAGTATTCCATTCTTATATTGATACTTACTCATTCCATCTATTCAATGCTTCTTCTAAGGCTAAATCTTTCTTATTTTTCTTCTTATACACTTTAGTATTATATCTTATTTTTATTTAAATCATCAAACATTCATTTTAGCTATATTAATACATTTTCTTTATCTGCTTACCTTATCTACTCTGCTCAGATTCTTTTATAATTTATTATCCATTCTAGTTGTTATTCTTTATCTTCAACTAACTATTTTAATTCTTTATTAGAATCAATCTTGTCATCAGCTGTTCTATTAGCTTTACTAGTATTAACTAAAATTAGTAGAATTATGATTATAATCTACTTCTTTAAATCTAAATTAACTAATTTCTGGTTTTTTTTTAGCTTTTAGTATTTATCTATAAAATAACCTAGTTTTTTATAGTTAAAATAAGCTTTATTTTTTCTTAACTTATTTTTTTTTTTTTTAAATAAAATTGCATTCAGTTGTATAATTATATCTTTATCATAATCTTATAATAGATTTTATTATATTGCTTAGTTTATTTTAAACTATAAGAATCTTTTATATTTTTTTTATTATTAAAACTTTTATTTTTTCTGTTTAATCTTAAATAGTTTATTATTAATCTTGATTATTATCTTAATAAAATTATTAATATCTATTAGTTAATCTATTTTAATTAATTCTGTCTAAATTTCTTCCTTTAATATGTTTTTAAATATAGTGATTTGTATTCTATTATTATATTTTAATAATATTATTATCTTTTAGAATTCTATTGCTAGTTTTTAAGCTAATCTAGTTTATTATAGATATTTTAGTTTTCGTTCAGCAGTATATATTTCATTGATATTTCTAAATAACTGCATAAATTATTCTTTAAAGCTGGTATAACTTACAAATATCTTGATAATAATTATGTTCTAGTCTTCTTGTGCTAAATTATAAAAATTATTTATTATTAACTATATCTAATCAGCTGTATTGTTAGTGAGATAAGTTATAATAAAAATTATTTTGTTATAGTCTTGTTTAATCTTATTAATCTTTATATATATATTTATATTTATTAAAAATAATTTAAGTTTAAAGTATGTTTTATTAAATTTTATTAACTTAAATAATTTAATTTTATTAGTAATTAGTAATAAGCTTAATATTATTTATATTTTTAATTATTTAATATAGTTCTTTTATTTAATTTCTTTCTATTTAAGTTATTCTAAATATTCTCTAAGCTAATTTATCTGATTATCTTTAATCCTTAGTTTATTTTTAAGTTATTGTATATATTTAATTATCTGATTAAACTATTCTTTAAGAGTAGCATAGTAGGCTAATGTTTTATTATTCTTATTATAGTATATTACTGCTATATATTATTACTATCTTGCTATAGTTTAGATTATTTATTATAGTTATTATTTTAAGATAGATAGACTGTTATTGCTTATTATCTTGAATATTTAGATAAAGACTTTATCTTTTATATTAAGAGTCTTAAATTGTTAGAAACTTTAATTAGATTATTATTAAGTATAGCTAGAATAGCTATTAATAGATAAAGTTAATAGGCTTCTAGTATATAAAAGTTATAAAGAAATAAATAAAATCTTAAATAAGATAGAATATTTTAATTAATAGAAGATTATATACTTAAGTTATCTTAGTTAATTTAAGATAATAGAAGAAAATTAAATATATAATAAATAAATATTCTTATATAGCTTTTCTCTATTATTCCTTCTATATCTAGGGTTTAATAGCTATAAGCAGGCCTTTATATTTTTAGTAGTTCTAGTATACTTTCTGTCATACTATTATCCTGATGGGTATGATAGTAACCCTATCCTTTTTAGTCCTAGCGTCTGCGGCGTAGTGTATATTCCGTTCTGTCGTTGTCACTTATTGATTGGCTGTGACATTCTGATTCTCTGACATATATATCCTGATATATCTAATCAAATTATATTTAGTTTTTCTAGATCATAAAGTATAAGAATTAGTGCTTCTCTAACTAACTTCTTGACTTTCTTAAATACTTACTATTATTATTCTATCTAATTAAAATCTTAATCTTTTTATAGTAATTCTATGATTAGTCATATTATTTCTGCATAGTTCTTTAAGTATTTTCTAATATATTTTATTGTGCCTAAGAATTGCTGTATTTTATTAATATTTATTAGAATAGATTAGTCGAGTATTATATTTTTCTTTTTAAGTTAGATCTTTAATCCTTCTAGCATATAAACTATTCCTAAGTAATTAATAATTATAGTATTAAATTTACACTTCTTGATCTTAAGTGTTAATCCTTTATTTATAAGTATTATTATAATTAATTATATATGTTCTTTATATTCTTTCAGGTTTTATAAGTATATAATGATATTATCAAAATAGATTATAATAAACTTATTTAAATATTTCTATAAAATATATATTATATATTGTGCAAATTATGCTAGTAGATTTTTTAAATCTATTAATATAATTATTTATTTAAATAGTCCTTTATCTATAAGGAAAGCTATTTTTTAAATATTATCTTTAGCTATTTATAGATTATAATAACCTTATTAAATATCAAAGACTATTATAATCTTTACTCCTTGTAATAGATCTTTTTTTTATTTTTAATAAAGCGCCTTATTTATATTATCCACTATTTTATTATTTAATACTCTATAATTAATAATCATTTATTTAATTATATCTTTCTTATTAATAAATATCAATTATACTAATACTTTTCTATATCCTAGTCATATATACATTACTTTGTAAAATTTATCAGTAAATTTATTCTTAAGTTTTAATTCATCTCTTAACTTATAATATTATTTAACTAATAATAGTATAAATCCTTCTTTTAATTTAATTCATACTTCAAATTCTTTATTATATATCAATAATCGCCATTCCTTTTTCATAAATAATTTGATAAATTCATAATACTTTTTTAGTAATTTTGCTAAAACTTCTGCAAGTTCTCTTTTATATAATTCTTTTAATTTTAGTTTTATTTTCTATGTTTTTTTAATAATTCTTATCTTATTAATTATTCATGCTTATCAGATTATCTTAATTTCTTTTATATTATTATTTCTAATTCTTTTCTCTTTTCTTTTACTTTGATTCTTCTGACTATTTTATAGTTTTTCTATATTTTATATTTTATTTTCTTTATTAATATATTTAATATCTTCAGTAAATATCACCTTCTATTCTTATTCTTTTACCTTTTATACTATCCTTTCAGCTTCTAGTAGCATACTAAAGATTTTCCCTAATTTTTTATATAGCTATGTAATTTCTTCAATATTCTTTTTAATCATTTGTGTCTTTAATATTATTTTATCAATAATTACTACTCTCTTGGTCCAGTCAATTATCAGATTTTAGATTTATAATCATGCTATTCCAAATATAATATCATAGTATTCTCTTAATACTAGTGTGATATCAAGTATAATTATTATAATGTATTGCTCTAATTTTACAATAATATTTAGTGTCTATCTTTTATAGTCTTAATTGATTATTTCTTTATTAATAGAGATAATTGTTACTTATTTATTAATCTAGGTTATAGATAGTCCTGCTTCTTTCACAAATTCTTTTCTAATATAATTATAGACTGCTTCTAAATCTAATAAGATTCTTATATTTTTTCTATTAATTTTTACTAGTATTACTACTATTTAACTAACTGCTTTTAGTTCTATAATTATTATAATAAATTCTATTATAATTATATACCTTTCTTAATACTTTTATTAATATTTAAAGTATTCTTTAATACTATAATAATACTACTTATACAGTCCTTCTGCTTCGCATTTGGTGATTATAATATCATTATAATAGGAGTATATAGATTCTTAATAAACACACTAGCATTTTATCTATTTCTATAGATATTTAAGTCTTAATTCTTTAATTATTTCTAGGATCCTTAGAAATTATTCCTTTTTTTCTTTTTCCGCAAGATATATTTTATATAATAAGTTATAATATATTATCCAATATACTTCTTAATATAAATTTCCTCCTAATATTAGATAGTGATGATACAAGCAATTTCTTATATATCTAGTCATTTTATTATAAAAGCATCATTCTTGCTTATACAATATATATTTATATATATTTACTAGAAGTGTATGTATTTATCTATGTTATTAATATATATAATATATCTATTCTTTGTAGTATTTATATTTTTCAATATGATTTTTCTATTTCTTTTGAGATCTCTCCTAGTAAGTTATATTTACTAATATATAATTATACTAGTCATTCTTTTAAGATTAAATAGTATTATCTTATGCTTTATTTAGTTCTTTTTTAATAGGGTTTTTGTCTGATTTTTAATATAGATTCTTATAAGTTATTATTGTTAGCTTATTATCCTATAATGTTGATTAAGTATAAAGTGACTCTTTTAATAAAGATTTTACTTGGGTATTTTTTATATTAAAGTCTTCTATATTAATTTCTTTTAAATTAGTATCTTTACTATATTTTTCTGATAAGTCTTTAATATTTTTAAGATGATATATGAGAAATGTCTAGCTAATTGATTCTTTTTCTAAATTATAAGATTGGTGTTTCTTTCTTATATTAGTGCTAACTTATCTTGCTTATTTAATATTTTTTTTAAGACTAAATTTTTTCTATTTCTATTTTTTGTCTTTATTATTTAGATTATTAAATATTTTTTTTAATTATTTTAGAGTTTCTTACTCTTTAGTTTATTATATCTATTCTACTTAAATTTATTTATAATTTATTATCTATTCTAATTATTATTCTTTATCTTTAACTGATTGCTTTAAGTCTTTATTAGAATCAATCTTATTATTAGTTATTCCATTAGCTTTATTATTATCAATTAAAACTAGTAGAATTATTATTACAACTTACTCTTTCGAACCTAAAGTAACTAGTTTCTGATTCTTTTTTAGCTTTTGGCATTAATTTATAAAATAATCTGATTTTCTATAATTAAAATAAGTTTTATTTCTTTTTAATTTATCTTTTTTCTCTTTAAATAAAGTTATATTTAATTATATTATTATATCTCTATTTTTATCTTTAGTTTATTTCTAATATAAGTTTATTTTATTTCTTCTAAACTCTCCTTTTTCTATTTATTAGATATAGATAGTTAAATCAATCTAGGATACTACTTTTATCATTACTTAAAATATTTCTAATTATAGTATTATTATTAAGATTTAATCTTTAATATTATTCTTTAGTCCTTTATAGAATTAATTTCTAAATCCTTAATTATTCTATAAAAATCTTCTTAATATCTATAAGAATTTTAAAATATATTCTTTAACTAAGGTCTATTATTTAATATATTAAATCTTATTAATGGCTTTAATTTTCTTATTAATAGTTTCTTATAGCTGATTAAGCTTTTCTTTATAGTACTAATAACTAAAAAATATTATAATTATCTTAGGGTTCTTTTATTTTTTATTATTATACATATAATATTAATTAATAATATATAAAATAAACTATTTTATAACTTCTTTATTAAGAAAGCTTAATACTACTAGTACTTTATTAGACTTATTTATAATTTATTTACTGTTATACATAAAATAGAGTTATATTTAAGTAAGATATATCTTAAAGGTTCTATATTCTCCTTTAAATAAAGTTATTATTTTAATCTTGATTTTTTAAAGTATTTAACTTAATCTTTCTTTATTATTAACTATAGCTTATTCTAGTTCTTTAATATATTATAATAATGCTGCTATATCTCTATTATTAATAATTATAATATTCTTATTACTAGTGTTAGTAGTTTATAAATTAGGATTTAAGGTTACTAAAACTAGAATTTAAGATATTATTATTATTTATTTTTAAAACTTTTCTTTTAACTAAGAGTCTTGAATTATTAGAAACTTTAGTTTAATTACTATTAAGTATAACTAGGATAGTTATTAATAAGCAAAGTTAATAGACTTTTAAGATTAAAAAATCTTGATAAACAAAAGAAATAAGAATAAGATTATAAATATTCTAATTAATAAAAGATTATATATTTAAATTATCACAGTTAATTTAAGATAATAGAAGAAAACTAAATATATAGTAAATAAGTATCCTTATATAGCTTTCCTCCATTATAGCTTTAATATCTATAGTCTAATAGCTATAAGCAGGCCTTTATATCTTTAATAGCTTTAGTATACTTCCTATCATACCTTTATCCTAATGGGTATAATAGTAACCTTATCCTATCTTATTCTAGCATCTGCGGCATAGTGCATATTCTGTTCCGCGAGAGTTGCCTTATCGATTGGCTGTGACATTCTGATTCTCTGACATAAATCTTGACTTATTAGAGTCAAAGATAAACTAAAAACTAATACTAATTACTATCTAGACTTCTTAATCTATATAATATATATATAATGTATATGCTATAAAGAAGTAGTAAATTATATTTTTTTCTAATTCTAAGATAATACCATTAAATTATATAAGAATATTAAAAACATTTTTAAATATCTCAAGATCATCTACTATAATATAAACTAAGTTATCAATGTAAAGACTATATTTTATTATCTAATTATAAAACCAAGTAATTAATTTTAGATCTTTCTATTAATATTTATATATTATATCTAAAAATTAGAGATCCTGTATATATAATAAAAAAATAAATTATATAATAAACTAAGCTCTGAGTTAATGAAATTAATAATTAAAGAAATAAATAATAATAATATCTTTTATTTTAAATTTATAACTTAGTATACTTAGATAGCTAATTATTTAGAGTAGATTTAAGAAATTAAAAAGCATATGTATTTATATAATAATAGAGGAGATTAAATTATAAGAATATTATGTAATTAATTTAATATTAATACTAATAGTAGCTTTAACAATAATAGTAAGAAAATATAATATAATTATTTAAATAAAAAAGAATATACTAAATTCTTTAAAAAAAGAAGATGCTATTATTATAAGATTTAAAAATACTAAGTTAGTAATTATCCTCTTAAAAATAATTAATCTAGAAATAATATTACTAAATAACTCAAGATAATAGATAAAGATAAATAGGCTACTATCTAAAAAGAAGATTCTAATTTAGAAAATAATAATATCTAGAAAAAATCTTTATTCTAAATAAAGTTTATATTAACCTATATAAATTAGATGTTAGATAGTTGATAAGATCTAATAAAGAAAATTTTATTATATCTATATAATTTGTTTAAGGAATACACTTAATATCTATTAAAGTATTAATTAACACTAAAGTAAATAGATTAATATTTATTAATACTTACTTGGCTATATTGCTAGCAAGGTTTTTTAATTTTAAGATAATACCCTTGAAAGAGTTAGTAAGGGTGAAAGAATATAATGGGAAGGGATAGAATAGAATTTTTTATGTATTTAAGTTAATATTAGTTATTAATAGGAAATACTATATTAAAATGCCATTTCTAATCTTTAATATTAGAATATATAATATAATACTAGATAGGATGTAGTTTATTAAGTATAATATCTTAATAGATTGCTAGAACCAATAATTAATTTGGTTTGAAGATATCTCTCTAAAAAATTAGGCTATAAAAACTAATTATTATATAATCCTTAGGGCTATTTTATAATAGCTAAAAGATATTAATCTATAGTATTAAAAGGATGTAATATATTATAATTACTTTATAGAAATAAAGAACTAGATAATAGAAAAATCTAATCTAAGCTACTTTTAGGTCTAAGATCTAGAAGCAAAGAACCTTATTAATTAATTAGAAGCCTTAGAATTTAACTCTCTATATATAAGGAAATCAGTTAATTAATTAAAAGAGAAAAAAGTCTAATTAGATATTCTTCTATTTCTACTTAGAAAGGCTACTTCAATTATATAGAATTATATATATTAGTAAAATCATTAGGAATTGCTTAAAAAGATAAGAAAGACTTTAATTAAAATTCTAAAAAAAAAAATAAAGAATGAGTTAAAGAAAAAATTCTTAGATATAAAATAAAAATAGATATATTAAGAGAAAATCTAAAAAATATTAAAAGGAATAGATATAATACTTATTAATATAATAGGATTTAGTATAAATATTAGAATAAAGGATTTAGTCTTATTAATAATAAATCTTTATAAGATTAATAATACTATTAAGATAAAAAAGGATCTGCTAGAATCTATAATACTTAATATTAAAAAAATTTAGAAATAATTACTAAAAATATATAAAGACTATATAGATATATTCTTAAAGAATCTATTAGATTAATTACTAACTCCTAAATCTTATAACTATAAGATTAAATTAACTAGAAAGAATATATTAAGATACAGTCCTCTTTATAAGATAATTTTAGAAGAATTAGAAGTAATATATAAATATATTTTTAATAATCTTTATAAAGGATTTATTAAATTAAGTAATATTCTTTTTATATTATTAATCTTAATAATTAGTAAACCTAGAGGAAAAATATAATTCTATATTAATTACTAGTATCTTTAATTAATAAGTGTCGGAAACTTCGGTTAATTACCGTCGAGTATAGCTAGGATAACTATTAACGGGCAAAGTTAATAGGCTTCTAAGGTCGAAAGGTCTTGGTAGATAAAAGAAATAAGAATAAGACTATAAATATCCTGATCAATAGAAGATTATATACTCAAGTTATTATAGTTAATTTAAGATAATAGAAGAAAACTAAATATATAATAAATAAGTATCCTTATATAGCTTTTCTCTATCATAGTTTTTATAAAAATCTCTTAATTTCTCTGATTTATAGATCATAGCTATTATAAAAATCCTCTAATTTCTTTAATATTTTAATCTTAAGACTTCATGGGTAATTCTTTATTCTAATATGTATTAATTCCATAGTGATTAATCTAATCTATTAATTATAATATTTTAATTCTCTGATAATCTTCTTCTTTAAAAGCTAGTATCTTAATAGCTTAATAAATAGCTTATATTCTCTAAAATATAAATAATTAATCCTAACTCTTTAAATATTTTAAATATGTGATTTTGTGGTTTTATACTAACTATATCTTTAAAGAAAATAATCTTAAAGAACTCTCTTCTTTTATATATTAAATAATTTAATGTCATTTATTATTTTTTATATAACTAATATAGTAACCTAGGAAAAACTTACATCAAAGTAGAATTCTTTAAATATTATAATAAGTATATTTATATAAATAATTATTATTATATTAATATACTTATATTTGAGATAATATAAAAGCATCTTTTTAAAGCCTAAGAATATTTTTAAGAAAAAGAAGAGTAAGCCTTAGCTAAAATTTTTTATTTATAGAAATAGCAAAAATTATTAAAGAAATAGGTTAATAAATTCTTTTAAAAGAATATAAAAAATATTAAAGAATTAGAAAGATTAAAGAAAATAGAAGAAGAGGTAAAAATAAAATAAGTAAAAGAATAATAAAAGGCTAATAAGCTTTTAACTGCTACTTTTACTTTATAAAATAATAATCTTATTTTTAATATTAACTTTAATTCTTCTATCTTTCTTAATTATACTTCTATTTTTATTCCTGAATCTTCTTAGGGTAATTTAAGTATCTAATAGATTTCTATATATCTTCTTTAGATCTATATCTCTTTTATCTTATAAGATAGTAGATATATCCTTTTTCTAACTTATATTATAATATTCTTTTAATTTTATATTCTTTATCATCTGCTGCTTTATCTTTATTTATTAGATTGATTATTAATTCTAATAATAAGATATAAAATATTAAATGTATTTATATTCTTACTAGTAGCTAGAATTTATAATTATTATTTGTGAGTTTTTCTTTAATAATAAACAGTCTAAATTTAATTGTATTAAATTTATCACTTAGTCTTATACTTTTAATATTAAAACTCTTCAATCCTAATATTTATTATAGAAGATAAACTCTCTTCTTCTTTTTAAATATTAGCACATCCTTGTGCTTTTTATTATAATATTTCTTTATTCTTATTTCTACTTATTTAATATCTTTTAATAGATTACTATGTATCAATTACATATATATTATTTGAATATTTACTTTGTTTAATACTCCTTCTTATTTAATATTTTCTCAACTCATCCTTAGAATTCTTTCTAGGTTAGCGAAATACAGTACTTATCCTATTAATGTATTTATTACATTATTTATTACAAACTAAGTAATTAGTAGTAATTCTATTTAATTATCTTAGTTCCAATCTAAGTAATGTCTTAGATATTATTTAACTACTTAAATTATTTATTTAATCTAGCTATCAGTCTGCTGATAATATGTAATTAATAAATTATATTCTATTCTACAATTTTTTATAATTATCTATTAAAATTTAAATATAAATAACTTATCTCTATTAGATGTTATTTCACTTAATAATTTAAATATTATAAATACTTCTTATAATATTAGTATTACGCATTGTTATATTATTAAATTCTTTAGTATTAGCTTTAGGATAATATATTTTATAAGCTTATCCATAATAATAATAGCTTCAATATATATAATTCCTGAAATAAGATCTCTTAACTCTGATAAGCCTTATATAAAATCCATTATAATCTTCTGCTATATTATTATTAATATTTCTAGAATCTACATTTTTCTATATAATTAGTAATTAATTAATTTATTATAATTATAACTATTGTATTTCTTAATATAATCTTCAACCAATTTTCTTATTCTTAGAAAGTAATATATCTATTATATCTTTTCCATTATTTAGTTAATTTCATAATATCCTTTAATTAGTAAATTATAGTTTATTTAAATAACTTCTATAATTATTAAAAATAATACTAATATTAATCTTCTTCAAACAGCTAATCCATTCTTAATTACTATTTCATTATTATATAGTACTATCTGTAGTATTTTATCATTCCTAATAGCTTCTATCATCTTTTTATGAAAACCTTTACTTTCTATTATAATTATTATTGCTAGTATTATCTTGTTATTATAGCAAATTCTATCTTTATCTTCTATTAGTATATTTATTTATAATTATTGTATTCTAATTATATAATCTACTTTTCTACTTAATATATTAGTAATAATATTTTCTTTTCCTTTAATATATTTAATTTAAAACTTAAATCTTAATAAGTACTCTAATCATCTAACTTATCTATTAATAAGCTCTTTTATTATTATAAAGTATTTTAGATTATAATGATTACTTTTTATAACTATTTTTTTTTTAATTTCTTGTAAATAGTATCTCTATTATTTAAATATTTTAACTATTATAAGTAGTTCTTTATTATAAACATTATAGTTCCTTTCTATAATAATAAATTATCTAGAATAGAAGATGATAGATCTTAATTTTCTATTATCTTCTAATTATTCTAAAACAATCTCTAGTATATATCCTGATATATCTAATTAAATTATATTTAGTTTCTCTGGATTATAAAGCATAAGAATTAGTGCTTTTCTAACTAATTCCTTAACTTTCTTAAATGCTTACTATTATTATTCTATCTAATTAAATTCTTGATCTTTTTTTAATAATTCTATAATTAATTATATTATTTCTATATAATTCTTCAAGTATCTTTTGATGTATCTTATTATGTCTAGAAACTACTATATTTTGTTAATATTTATTAGGATAAGCTAGTTGAGTATTACATCTTTCTTTTCTAATTAGATCTTTAATCCTTCTAGCATATAAACCATTTCTAAATAATTAATAATTGTAGTATTAAACTTACACTTCTTGATCTTAAGCGTCAATCCTTTATTCATAAGTGCTATTATGACTAGTCATACATATTCTTCATATTCTTCTAGGTTTTGTGAGTATATAATGATATTATCAAAGTAGACTATAATAAATTTATTTAAATATTTCCATAGAATATATGTCATGTATTGTGCAAATTATACTGATAGATTCTTTAAACCTATTAGTGTAACTATCCATTCAAATAGTCCTTTATCTATAAGGAATACTGTTTTCCAAATATTATCTTCAGCCATTCATAGGTTATAATAACCCCATTAAATATCAAAAACTGTCATAATCTTTGCTCTCTATAAGAGATCTCTCTTTTGTTCCTGATAAGGCGCCTTATTTATATTATTTATTATTCTATTATTTAATGCTCTATAATTAATAATTATTTATTTAATTATATCTTTCTTATTAATAAATATTAATTGTATTAATGCTTTTCTGTGTCCTAGTTATATATATATTACTTCATAAAATTTATTAGTAAACTTATTTTTAAGTTCTAGTTTATCTTTTAATTTATAATATTATTTAACTAAAAATAATGTAAATTTTTCTTTCAATTTAATTTGTACTTTAAATTCTTTATTATATATTAATAATTGCTATTTTTTCTTTATAAATAGTTTAATAAACTTATAATATTTTTTAAATAACTTTGCTAGTATTTTTATAAATTTCTTTTTATATAATTCTTTTAATTTTAGTTTTATCTTTTATATCTTTTCTATAATTCTTATTTTCTCAATTATTTATACTTGTTAGATTATCTTAATCTTTTTTATTTTATTATCCTTAATTTATATTTTATTTTCATTATTTAAGTCTCTCTAATTATTTTATAGCTTTCTTATATTTCATACTTTATTTTCTTTATTAATATATTTAATATCTTTAATAAATATTACCTTCTGTTCCTATTCTTTTGCCCTTTATGCTAACCTTTCAGCTTTTAATAATATATTAAGAATTTTCCCTAATTTCTCATATAGCTATACAATTTCTTCAATATTCTTATTAATTATTCATATATTCAGCTTTATCTTATCAATAATCACTATTCCTTTTGTCCAGTTAATTATTAGATTTTATATTTGTAATTATGCTATTCTAAATATAGTATTATAATATTCTCTTAATACTAATATAATATTAAATATAATTATTATAGTATATTGTCTTAATTTTATAATAATATTTAATGCCTATCTCTTATAGTCTTAACTGATTGTTTCTCCACTAATAGAGATAATTATTATTTATTTATTAATCTAGATTATAGATAGTTCTACTTTTTTTACAAATTTTTTTCTAATATAGTTGTAGACTACTTTTAAATCTAATAAGATTCTTATATCTTTTCTATTAATCTTTACTAGTATTATTACTATTTGACTGACTGCTTTTTATTTTATAGTTATTATAATAAATTTAATTATAATTATATATTTTTTTTAATATCTTTATTGATATTTAAAATATTCTTTGATACTATAATAATATTATTTATATAATTCTTCTGCTTTGCATTTAGTAATTATGATGTTATTATAATAGAGATATATAGATTTTTAATAGATATATTAATATTCTATCTATTCCTATAAATATTTAAGTTTTAATTCTTTAATTACTTCTAAGATTCTTAGAAACCATCTTTTTTGTTTTTTTTCTATAAGATGTATTTTATATAATAAGTTATAATATATTATCTAATATACTTTCTAATATAAATTTCCTTCTAGTGCTGAATAGTGATAATAAAAGTAATTTCTTATATATCTAGTTATTTTATTACAAAAGTGTTGTCCTTATTTATATAATATATATTTATATATATTTGCTAGGGGTGTATATATTTATCTATATTATTAGTATATATAATATATTTATTCTTTATAGTGTCTATATTCTTTAATATAATCTTTTTATTTTTTTTAAGATTTCTTCTAGCAAATTGTGTTTATTAATATATAATTATACTAGTTATTCTTTTGAGGCTAAATTATATTGTCTTATGCTTTTTTTAGTTTTTTCTTAATAGGGTTTTTATCTAATTCTTAGTATAGGTTTTTATGAGTTATTATTATTAGCTTATTATCTTATAATGTTAGTTAAGTATAAAGTAACTCTTCTAATAGGGATTTTGCTTAAATATCTTTTATATTAAAGTCTTCTATATTAATTTCTTCTAAATTAATATCTTTGCTATATTCTTTTAATAAGTCTTTAATATTTCTAAAATGATATGTGAGAAATGCTTGGCTAATTAATTCTTTCCCTAAATTATAAAGTTGATGTTCTTTTCTTATATTAATGCTAACTTATCTTATCTGTTTAATATTCTTTCTAAGACTGAATTTCTTCTATCTTTATTCTTTACTCTTTTTGTTTAGATTACTAAGTATTTCTTTTAGTTATTCTAGAGCCTTCTATTTTTTAGTTTATTATATCTATTCTACTTGGACTCATTTATAGTTCATTATCTATTCTAATTATTATTCTTTATCTTTAACTGATTGCTTTAAATCTTTATTAAAATTAATCTTATTATTAGCTGTTCTATTAGCTTTATTATTATTAATTAAAATTAGTAAAATCATTATTATAATTTACTCTTTTAAATCTAAAATGACTGGTTTCTAGTTCTTTTTTAACTTTTAGTATTAATTCACAAAATAATCTAGTTTTCTATAATTAAAATAAGCTTTATTCTTTTTTAGTTTATCTTTTTCTTCTTTAAATAAGATTATATTTAACTATATTATTATATCTCTATCTTTATCTTTGATTTATTTCTAATAAGAGTTTACTTTATTTCTTCTAAACTCTCCTTTTTTTATTTATTGAGTATAGATGGTTAAATTAATCTAGAATACTACTTTTATTATTACTTAAAATATTTTAGATTATAATATTATTATTAAGATTTAGTCTTTAATATTATCTTTCAGTCTTTTATAAAACTAGTCTCTAAATCTTTGATTATTCTATAATAATCTTTCTAATATTTATAAGAATTTTAAAATATATTCTCTAACTAAGATCTATTATTTAATATATTATATCTTATTAATAGCTTTAATTTCCTTATTAATAGTTCTCTATAATTAGTTAAGTTTTTCTTCATAATACTAATAACTAAAAAATATTATAATTATTTTAGAGTTTCTTTATTCTTTATTATTATTTGTATAGTACTAGTTAGTGATATATAAAATAAACTATTTTATAGCTTCTTTATTAAGAAAGCTTAATGCTGCTAGTACTTTATTAGACTTATTTATAATTTATTTACTATTATATATAAAATAGAGTTATATCTAAGTAAGATATATCTTAAGAGTTCTATATTCTTTTTTAAATAGAATTACTATTTTAATCTTAACTTTTTAAAATATATAACTTATTTTTTCTTTATTATTAATTACTGCTCGTTTTAGTTCTTTAATATATTATAATAATACTACTATATTTTTATTATTAATAGTTATGATATTCTTACTGTTAGTATTAATAGTTCGCAAATTAAGATTTAAAGTTGTTAGAACTAGGATTTAAGATATTATTATTACTTATCCTTAAGACTTCTCTTTCAATTAAGGGTCTTGAATTATTAGAAACTTTAATTAATTACTATTGAGTATAGCTAGAATAATTATTAATAGATAAAGTTAATAGGCTTCTAAGATTAAAAGGTCTTAATAAATAAAAGAAATAAGAATAAGACTATAAATATTCTAATTAATAAAAAATTATATACTTAAGTTATTATAATTAATTCAAGATAATAGAAGAAAATTAAATATATAATAAATAAATATTCTTATATAGCTTTCCTCTATCATAGCCTTCATAAAAATCCCTTGATTTCTCTAATCTATAGATTATAACCATCATAAAAATCCTTTGATTTCTCTGATATCTTAACCCTAAGGCTTTGCGGGTAATCCTTTGTTCCGGTGTGCATTAGTCCCGTAGTGACTAACCTGATCCATTGGCTGTGACGTTCTGATTCTCTGACAATAAGATTCTTGATTAAATTAGCAAAGTATAGATTTTTATTAAACTAGATATTCAGTAAGGTTTCTATTAAATAAGAATATATTTTAATTTAAAAGATTTAATTATCTTTTATATATAATATAGTATATATAAATATAAAGTAATATTTTTTAGAGTAATAAATAGACTAGTGATATTTTAATATATAATTAATAATATCTTTATAGATATATTTAATAGATTTATAATAATCTTTATAGATAACTTATTAATTTATAGTAAAAATAAACTTAAGTATTAAATATATATTAAGAAGATATTTTAATATTTTTAAAAAATAAGATTATAAGTAGCACTTTATAAGTATAAATTCTATATTAAGTAAACTAAGTTTCTTAGATTTATTATTATATTAAATAGTATTAAAGTTAATCTTAAAAAGATTAAAGCTATTTAAAAATAAAAGTTTTTAATAAATATAAAGGGAGTATAATTATTTTTAAAATTTTATAATTTTTATTATATCTTTATTAAATATTATAATAAAATATTATAACTACTTAATTAACTAACTTAGAAAAGAATATTCTTTATATAAAGTGATACTTATAAAATAGTATTTTAGAAATTTAAAAAAAAACTAATATTAATCTTAATTCTTAAGTATTACTAGCATAATTTAGAAATATAATTAGAAACTGATATCTTAGAGGAAGTTATTATAGTAGTATTATTCTAATAGTATACTAATAGTAAGTAGCATCTAGTAATTTATTTTTTTAAAATAATAAACTCTATATAAGCTAAATATAATATTTATAACTAAGAAATATTAATAATAATATAAACCTTAAAGATATAATAAGCTAAGCTTTAAGGATTAATTAGAAATAAATCTATCTAAATTCTTACTAATCACTAAGCCTTAGAATATTTTATAATAATAAAGAAACTTAATAATAGATAAGTATAATAATTAGAAATTTTTTTTAGATATAATTTTTACATTAAATATTAATTTAAACCTTTAAATAAGAAAGTTAATGCTTTAATCTAATATATAGAGGATAACTAATAATCTAAGAAAAAAAACCTCTCATTATTACTCTCTAGCTAATTTAATCTTTAAATTATAAATAAACTCTAAGAATAAAATTATATATAAAAAATAGAATCTAAGTTAGAAATCTTAATTATTATAGATAACATACTACATATTATTACTAAAATCCTAAAAAGTAATCAGGAGAGTCAAAAGACTATAAAATATCATAAAATAACTAGGGATCCTAGATCTAACTAAGATTTAACTAATAATCAATTAATATTTAAAAGAAGACTTTATATATTAGATAAAAAAAACCTTAAAGTATAATTACTAAATAAGATACACCAACAATCTACTACCACTCATCCTAGAAAGAATAAGATAAAGAAGCTATTAAAAGAACAATATTATTAAAAAATATAAAACTAGAATATTAAATAATATATTAATAATTATCTTATATATAAGAGGACAAATATATATAAAAATTTATTATTAAGATTACTAAAGCCACTATCTATACCTATTTAACTATAATAGCATATATTAATAGACTTTATATCTTATCTAAAGAATAAATATAATTTTAATATAATCTTTATAGTAATAGACTAACTAAGTAAAAAATTAAGATCAATTCCTTATACTAAGAACATCACAGTCAAAGAGATAGCTAGACTATAGATTAAATATATATTTTTTAAAACTAACCTACTAGATTTAATAATATTAGATTAAAGAGAACAATTTATATAAAAATTCTAAATAAAAATATATTATATTCTAGAGATTAAACTAAAGTTATTGATAATATATTATATATCTATAAATAGGCAAATTAAAATTACAAATCAATATCTTTTAATCTATCTATAACCTTACATTAGCTTCTATTAAGATAATTAATCTAAATAATTACTAATAATAGACTTTATTATAGTATCCTTATCCTAAAAATTAACTAGACTATCACTATTTAAAATTAAGAGAGATTTTATATTAAAGATATTATTTAATTAGTTATTACTAAATAATAAGAATCTTATATAGAATTAAAAGTAAGCTTAAATCTAGATAAAATACTTATAATAGATAAAAGATTATATAAGATAGAATATAATATAAGTATAGAAATAATAGAAAATATAAACAAATAAATATTAATAAAAGATAGATTTTAATATTAAGAATAAGGTTATATTAATAACTAAACATGTTAATAATAGATGATCTAGCTAAAAGCTTTCTTATTAGAACTTAGACCTATTTAAGATTATTATAAAGAAAGAAAATATATTTAAGTTAAAACTTTCTAAATATTTTTAAATATATCTAGTTTTCTTATTAGATAAACTTCAAAAGATATACTTAATAGAACTATTATTAAAATAGATTAAAGACCCTTTATTACTAGTTAAGATTAATAATTATAATAAATAGGAAATCAAACAGATTCTTAATATATAGATATATTATTAGAAATTATAATATTATATTCAATAATAAAGCTATAATAATAATATAATATAATATCTAATAGAAAATTTTAAAAATATACTAAATATTATAAAAACATTCTATAATTCTTACCTAAAAAAATCTAGATTATTATTATATTTAAAGAATTAGCTATATATAGCTAAGAAAAATAAATTCTTATCTAATTATAATAAAGATAATATACTATTATTAATTTAATATTTAGAATAAATATTACTTAAAATAAAAGATAATATAATAGCCTAGTATAATTTAGCTTAGTAATATATAGTTATTATAGAAATACTTATAGACTATCTTCTATAGATAAATTATATATAGGGAAGATGTGGGGCTAGATATATCTTATAGAAATTATCTTATATTTTAATTCATGCTATAGATTGCTAAAGGATTTATATAATATTAAGAAGAATAAATAGCCTTTATTAACTAGTATTCTACATTATTAAAACCTTTTAGAAATCTAGATTACTAGATACTAGCACACAATAGAGATAGCCTATAGATATCTAGAATAGAAGGAAGTATAAGTAGAAGAAAAAAGGCTAGTAATTATTTTTTCCTCTTCTTCTTCTCTCCAGTTTAGTCTCTTCGTGTTTAGCGACTAAATAGATTTGGCATTGCATCGTCACATATTATTCCACTTATAAAAGGTAAAGAACTAAAGCCATAGAAGATATACTAAATATTAGAATTAGAAGATAGGGCTTTAAAAGAATATATTAATAATATGCTAGAAAAAGGATATATATAATTATTAATATTACCAGCAGGATATCTGGTATTATTTGTATTAAAAAAGAAAATAATAAAACTATAACTATATATTAACTACAAACAGCTTAACAACATTATAATTAAAGATGCTTATTCTTTACTACTAATTATCAAAATACAAGATAAGGTCAAAGAAAAGAAATAATTCATTAAATTTAATATTACTAATGTATATAATTATTTAAGAATTAAGAAAGAAGAAAAATAGAAAATAATATTTAGAATAAAATACAGACATTATAAATATCTAATCATGCTATTTAGATTGACTAATATATCAGTAACATTTTAAAAATATATTAATTTAATTATTAAAGATTATTTATATAACTTTACCATTGCTTATTTTAATGATATTATAATATTCTTAAATAGCTTAGAGGATCATATTAGACATGTTAAGATAATATTAAGAAATTTAAAAATAATAAAACTATAAATAAAATTAGAAAAATACAAATTCTATATATAAGAAACTAATTTCTTAGGATATTAGATTATATAGAAAGAAATATAAATAAGTAAAGAAAAAGTATAAATAATAAAAGACTAGCCTATACTAAGAAATATTAAAGAACTATAATTATTTATTAAAATAATCAACTATTATTAAAGATATATTAAAGGATATATAAATATTATAATATCTATATTTAGATTACTCAAAAAAGATATTGGATATAAATAGATAAAAGAATAAGAAAAAGTTTTTAAAAAAATAAAATATTATTTAATAATTATATCTATACTAGCATAGTTTAATAATAATAAATTAATAATATTAAAAACTAACGCATCTAACTATATTATTGGAGTAATAATAATATAAGAAAGATAAGATGAAAAATAAAATATAATTATATATTACTTAAGAAAGATAATTAATATAGAATTAAATTATAATATATATAATAAAAAATTATTAATAATAATAATAGTATTACAATATTAAAGAATATATCTAGAAGAAACTAAGTTTTTTATATAAATTATTATAAATTATAAAAATCTTACTTATTTTCTATCAACTAAAGTATTAATAAAAAGATAAGTGAGATAATTAAAAATATTATTATAATACTAGTTTATAATTAAATACTATAAAAAAAGATAATAAATAAATAGATATACTTAATAGATAATTAGATTATAAAAAAGAAATATAAATATTAGAATCTACATTATTTAAGAAAATAGAAAATAAAAATCTAGAATATAATCTATAGATTACTATTTTAGCATTAATAATAGAGTATAATACTAATTTAAAATTATAAGATCTAATTATTAAAAAAACAATAAATGATGATATTATTTAAGAAATATTAAATAATATATAATAAGAAGAAGAATATAAAAAAATAATTATTAATAAAATAAAACTTATATTTTAATATAGTTTAATCTATATATTAAAAATAATTAGAGAAAAAGTTATTAAAATATATTATAATAAATTAATAGTAGAATATCTAGAAATTAATAATATACTAAAAAAAATATTAAGAAATTACTACTAGCTAAATATATATAAAGTAATATATAATTATATTAAGAAATATAATATATATTAAAAAAATAAGATTATAAAATATAAATTATATAGATAAATGCAACTATTATAAATATTAGAATATCTATAATAATAGATAATAATGGATCTGATTATAAAACTATTAAAGTTAGAAGAATATAACTCAATCTTAATGATAATAAATAGAATAATAAAGTACACATACTTTATATTAATAATAGAAAAAATAGATATATTATTACTAGCTAAAATGCTACTATAATAAATATTTTAATATTATAGCATACTAAAAATTATGGTATTAGATAGAGAACTAGTATTCATGTTATGACTATAAAAATCTATAATAGATTTAATAAGAGGAGAATAATAATTAAATTTAATATACTATCTATAAATTAATAGATAAATAGAATAAACAAACTAGATATTTAAATAATACTTATGAAGCTATATAAACTATTAATAAAATAATTAGATAGAATTACTCTTAATAATATAACTAGTATACAATATAAGTAGATAATTTATAATAAAGATGATACTATTTATAACATATACTAGAAAAAAAGTAAGAATACTAGGATAATCATACTATAATTAACTAGTAGTAGAAACTATAAAAAGAATAATTAATAATATAAAGGCTATATATCTTTACTTATAATAAGAAATAAAGCATAAAGAATAAACTAATATAAAAAGATATAATCATAAGAATTAGAAGAGACCTAACTTTAAAAAAAGAAGGAAGGTCTATCTCTTTTAGAAAAATTTATAAATATTATAAGAAAGTAATAAACTTAATTACTTATAACTAAGATTATTTAAAATTAAAAAAAAAAATTAAAAAAGTTAATTATAAATTTAAATTATTAGACTCTATAAAAATTCACTCTATATTTTATATATTATTATTAGAATTAATATCATAAAATACAAAAATATAAACTAATATTATTATTAAATAAGAAATCTATAAAATAGAAAAGATATTAGTAATTAAAATATTAAAAAATTATAAAAGGTATTTAGTGAAATAGAAAAAATATAATAAATTAGAAAATATCTAAAAGGTTATTAATGTGACGGCCTAGTACGATTTGGCTTGGCGGCACACGGTTACTGCGGAAGTACCCGCGGGCCGCCTCCTGTGGACGAATCACATGCAGGGAAGATGTGGGGCTAGATATGCCTTATGAGGATTACCCCGTGTTTTAATTCATGCTGTAGATTACTAGAGGATCTATATAATATCAAGAAAAATAAATGGTCTTTACCAGCTAGTATTCTATATTGTTAAAACCTTCTAGAAATCTAGATTACTAAGCACCAGCACATAATAGAGATAGCTTATAAATATCTAGAATAGAAGAAAGTATAAGTAGAAAAAAAAAAGTTAATAGTTATTCTTTCCTCTTCTTCTCTCTAGTTTAATCTCTTTGTGTTTAGTAATTAAATAGATTTAATATTATATTATTATATTAAACTAAACTCTTATTTACTTATTAATACTAATTTTTATAAATTTATAAGTAGATTAATATCCTAATCCTAAATAACTCAACATATTTAATTTAGAATTACTTTTTTTCTTATCTTATTATCTTTAAACTAAGATTTAGATTCTAAACTTAGAAATTAAGATAATTTAACTATTTAAGTTAATATTAGAAAAGCTAGATAAATATTATTTATTATATCTTCTTTTAGAAATAAAAGATAATAAAAAATAAGAATCTTAGAATATTAAATATAAAATATTTAAAAAGTATATAGATAAGAACCTAGCTATATTATTTAGTTAATTAATATAAGAATAGTATAAAAATCTATACTAAATTAATATATTAGAGAAGTAATAAGACATCTATAAAGAGACTATTATAAATTAGTATAAAATAATAAAAGAATTAGTAAAAAAATAAGATTTTTTATAATATTAATTTATTAAATTAAGTTTTAAAAAACCCTCTTCTATTATTAGAGATAATAGTAAAAAGATTATTAAATTTCTTAATAGATTAGCTCTAACTGATAGAAAAGATCCCTTTTTTAAATCTTAATTTATTAGAGTCAAAGATAAATTGAAAGCTAATATTGATTACTACTTAGACTTTTTGACCTATATAATATATGTATAATATATATACTATAAAGAAATAGTAAACTATATTCTTTTTTAATTCTAAGATAATGCTATTAAACTATATAAGAATATTAAAGATATTTTTAAATATCTTAAGACTATCTATTATAATATAAACTAAGTTATTAATATAAAGACTATATTTTACTATTTAATTATGAAATTAAGCAACTAATTTCAGACCTTCTTATTGACATTTATATATTATATTTAAAAATTAGAGACCCTATATATATAATAAAAGGATAAGTTATATAATAAACTAAGCCTTGAATTAATAAAATTAATAATTAAAGAGATAAATAATAATAATATCTCTTATTCTAAATTTATAATTTAGTATACTTAAATAGTCAATCATTTAAAGTAGATTTAGGAAATTAAGAAGCATATTTATTTATATAATAATAAAGGAGATCAAATTATAGAAATGTCATATAATTAATCTAGTATTAATATTAGTAGCAGCTCTAATAACAATAGCAAGAAAATATAATATAACTATTTAAGTAAAAAAAAATATATCAAACTCTTTAAAAAAAAAATACTATTATTATAAGATCTAAAGACACTAAACTAGTAATTACTCTCTTAAAAATAATTAACCTAGAAATAATATTACTAGATAACTTAAGATAATAGATAAAGATAAGCAAGCTGCTACCTAGAAAGAAGATTCTGATTTAGAAAATAATAATATCTAGGAAAAATCTTCATTTTAGATAAAGTTTATGCTAATTTATATAAATTAAATATTAAATAGTTAATAAGATCTAATAAAGAAAGTTTTATTATATCTATATAACTTACTTAAGGAATATACTTAATATCTATTAAAGCATTAATTAATATTAGAGTAAATAGATTAGTATTTATTAATATCTACTTAGCCATATTACTAGCAAGATTTTTTAACCTTAAAATAATACCCTTAAAAAAACCAGTAAGGGTGAAAAGATATAATAAAAAAGGATAGAATAGAATCTCTTATATACTTAAATTAATATTAGTTATTAATAGGAGATACTATATTAAAATGCTATTTCTAATCCTTGATATTAGAATATATAATATAATACTAGACAGAATATAGCTTGCTAAGCATAATATCTTAATAGATTATTAAAACTAATAATTAATTTAGTCTAAAGATGTCTCCTTAAAAAATCAGACTATAAAGATTAATTACCATATAATTTCTAAAGCCATTTTGTAATAGCTAAAAGATATTAATCTATAATATTAAAAGGATGTGATATACTATAATTATCTTATAGAAATAGAGAACTAGATAATAGAAAAATTTAATCTAAGCTATTTCTAGGCCTAGGACCTAGAAGTGAAGAATCTTGCTAATTAATTAAAAGCCTTAAAATTTAACTCTTTATATATAAGAAAATCAGTCAATTAATTAGAAAAGAAAAAAATTTAATTAGATATTCTTCTATCTCTACTTAAAAAGACCACTTTAATTATATAAAGCCATATATATTAATAAAATTATTAAGAATTATTTAGAAAGATAAGAAAGACCTTAACTAAAACTCTAGAAGAAGAAATAGAGGATAAGTTAAAAAAAGAATTCCTAGATATAAAGTAAGAATAAGTATGTCAAGAAAAAGCCTAAGAAATATTAAAAAAAATAGATGTAGTATTTATTAATATAATAAAATTTAATATAAGTGCTGGAATAAAGAATTTAGTTTTATTAATAATAAATCTTTATAAGATTAACAGTACTATTAAGGTAAAAAAGAATCTATTAGAATCTATAGTATTTAATATTAAAGAAATCTAGAAATAATTATTAAAGGTATATAAAGATTATATAGATATATTCTTAAAGGATCTATTAGATTAGTTATTAACTTCTAAATCTTATAACTATAAGATTGAACTAACTAGGAAGAATATATTAAGATATAGCCTTTTTTATAAAATAATCTTAAAAGAATTAGAAGTAGTATATAAATATATTTTTAATAATCTTTATAAAAGATTTATTAAATTAAGCAATACTTCTTTTATATTACTAATCTTAATAGTTAGTAAACCTAGAGGGGGAATATAATTCTATATTAACTACTAAAAATTAAATACTATAATTAAGAAAGATTAATATCCTTTACTCTTAATTAATAAGATCTTTAATTAAATTAGCAAAGCATAAATTTTTATTAAACTAGATATTTAGCAAGGTTTCTATTAAATAAAGATATATTCTAACTTAGAAGATTTAACTATCTTTTATATATAATATAATATATATAAATATAAAATAATACCCTTTAAAGTAACAAATAGACTAGTGATATTCTAATATATAATTAACAATATCTTTATGAATATACTTAATAGATTTATAATAATCTTTATAAATAACTTATTAATTTATAATAAAAATAAATTTAAGTATTAAGCATATATTAAAGAGATACTTTAATATCTTTAGAAAATAGAATTACAAGCAATACTCTATAAGTGCAAATTCTATATCAAGCAAATCAAGTTTCTTAGATTTATCATTACATTAAATAATATTAAAATTGACTTTAAAAAGATTAAAGTTATTTAAAGATAAAAATCTCTAATAAACATAAAGAGAGTATAATTATTTTTAGAATTTTACAATTTCTACTATATCTTTATTAAATGCTATAGCAAGATATTATAACCACTTAATTAACTAATTCAAAAAGAAATATTCTTTATATAAAATAATACTTATAAAGCAGTGTTCTAAAAACTTAAGAAAAAATTAATATTAGTCCTAATTCTCAAGTATTATCAGCATGATTTAGAAACATAATTAGAAATTAATATCTTAAGAGAAGTCATTATAGCAGTATTATTCTAATAATATACTAATAACAAATAACACCTAGTAATTTATTTTTCTAAAATAATAAACTCTATATAAGCCAAATACAATATTTATAACCAAGAAATGCTGATAATAATACAAGCCTTAAAAATATAGCGAGCTAAGCTTTAAGAATTAACTAGAAACAAACTTATTCAAATTCTTATCAATTACTAAGCCTTAGAATATTTTATAATAATAAAGAAGCTTAATAATAAATAAGCACAATAATTAAAAACCTTTTCTAGATATAGTTTTCATATTAAATATCAACCTAGATCCTTAAATAAAAGAGCTAATACCTTAACCTAATATATAAAGGATAACTAATAATCTAAGAAAAAAGATCCTCCACTATTACCCTCTAGCTAATTTAATCCTTAGATTATAAAGGAATTCTAAAAACAGAATTACATATAAAAAGCAGAATCTAAATTAGAAATCTTAATTATTACAGATAATATACTATACATTATTGCCAGAATCCTAAAGAGTAATCAAAAAAGTTAAAAGACTATAAAATATTATAAGATAGTTAAAGATCTTAGATCTAACTAGGATTTAATTAATAGTTAATTAATATTTAAAAAGAGACTTTATATATTAGATAAGAAAGATCTTAGAGTATAATTACTAGATAAGATATACTAATAACCTGCTATTACTCATCCTAGAAAAAATAAGATAAAGAAGCTATTAAGAGAATAATATTATTAGAAGATATAAAACTAGGATATTAGATAATATATTAACAATTATCTTATATATAAGAGAACAAATATATATAGAGATTTATTACTAGGATTATTAAAATTATTGCTTATATTTATTTAATTATAATAATATATATCAATAGATTTTATATCTTATCTAGAGAATAAGTGTGGTTTTAATATAATCTTTATAATAATAGACTAACTAAGTAAAAGATTAAGATTAATTCCCTATATTAAGAACATTACAGCTAGGGAGATAGCTAGATTATAGATTAAATATATATTCTTTAAGACTAGTCTACTAGATTTAATAATATTAGATTAAAAGAGACAATTTGTATTAAAATTCTAGATAGAAATATATTATATTTTAGAGATTAAGCTAAAATTATTAATAGTATATTATATATCTATAGATAAATAAATTAAAATTATAAATTAATATCTTTTAATTTATCTATAATCTTATATTAGCTTTTATTAAGATAATTAATTTAAATAATTACTAATAATAGACTTTACTATAGCATTTTTACTCTAAGAATTAACTAGACTATCACTATTTAAGATTAAGAGAGGTTTTATACTAAAGATATTATTTAATTAATTATTATTAAATAATAAGAACTTTATATAGAATTAGAAATAAGCCTAAATCTAGATAAAATATTTATAATAAATATAAAATTATATAAGATAGAATATAATATAAATATAAAAATAATAGAAAATATAAGTAAATAAATATTAATAAAAGATAGATTTTAATATTAGAAATAAGATTATATTAATAACTAAACATTTTAATAATAAATAATCCAGCTAGAAGCTTTTTTATTAGAACTTAGGCCTATTTAAGATTATTACAAAGAAAGAAAATATATTCAAATTGAAGCTCTTTAAATATTTTTAAATATACCTAGTTTTCTTATTAAATAAACTTTAAAAGATATATTTAATAGAACTACTATTAGAGCAGGTTAAGGACCCTTTACTACTAGTTAAAATTAATAATTATAATAAATAGAAAGTCAAATAAATTCTTAATATATAAATATATTATTAAAAACTATAATATTATATTTAATGACAAGGCTATAATAATAATATAATATAATACCTAGCAGGAAATTTCAAGAATATGCTAAATATTATAAAAGTATTCTATAATTCTTATCTAGAAAAACCTAGATTATTATTATATTTAAAGAATTAGTTATATATAGCTAAGAAGAATAAATTCTTATCTAACCATAATAAGAATAATATATTATTATTAATTTAATATTTAGGATAAATATTACTTAGAATAAGAAATAATATAATAGCCTAGTACAATTTAGCTTAATAATATATAATTACTGTAAAAATATCTATAGATTATCTCCTATAAATAAATCACATGCAGGGAAGATATAAGACTAGATATATCTTATAGAGATTACTCTATATTTTAATTTATACTGTAGATTACCAAAGGATCTATATAATATTAAGAAGAGTAAATAGCCTTTATTAGCTAGTATTCTACATTATTAAAACCTTCTAGAAATCTAGATTACTAGGTACTGGTATACAACAGAGATAGTCTACAGGTATTCAGAATGAAAGGAAGTATAAGTAGAAGGAAGGGGGCCAGAAGTTGTTCTTTCCTCTTTTTCTCTCCAGTTTAGTCTCTTCGTGTTTAGCGACCAAATAGATTTGGCATTGCATCGTCACAATTAAGAATTTTGCTAGGGCAAGAGAGATAATTAAGAAATTTTATTAATACTAGAATCTAAAGGAAGAAAATTCTAAAATAAAAGTGCATCTAATAGAAATAATTTAGAATTAATAAATAATACCTTAATATCTAAGAAAGATATAATAGTATTAAGATATTATTTATTTAAAAAAATTAAAATAAAATTTTTAAAATCTTTCTTATCAAAGATGTTTATAATATTTATATTATAATCTAATATTTTATTATTATACTCCTTAAGAAACTTCTATTATTTTTAAATATAATAAATTTTAGTAAATAACTTTTATTATACTATTATATATTATTTTAATTAAAGCTTAGCTAATTCAAAATTAGATTTTAGTTTATCTTATTTTTTCTTAAGAAGTGATTACTCTTTTAAATTATAAAAATACTTTTTATATTTATAATTATAATAGATATATAAAATATAATTATAGCTTCTAGAATCTATAATATAAACTTTATTTTAGAATAAATAATATTTATATAAAAAGTTAGAAGGAAGATTATTCTTTTAAATAAAGTTAGTCTAGATAATGTAATATGCAAAATAATTAGAGATAAGTATATTAATATATTTTAAATATTTATTTATAAAGAAAGTAGGGTCATGTTAGGAATAAAGATAAGTTTTTTTATTTATATTTTTAGAGATAAAGATCCTAAAAGAGAGAAATAATATTATAAAATTAATCTATATAATATTAGGTAGAAATTAGTATTATTAAAAAAAAATGTTTAGTTAAAGCAGTTAATATTATAACTAGTTATTTATATATATTAATATATAAGATAGTTACTAAATATATAGGCTTATAACTAATATAAAGAAATATATGATTAGTATATATTATAGGTATAGAAGAAGTATATATAGTATTAAGCAAGACTATTAGATATATAATTAGATATATATCCTAGGATATAGAATAAGTGTAAGAAGTATTAATTATATAAATATACTTATTTCTATATTTAGTTTCTACTTAGTATAGCTTTTTAATCTAAGTTATTTAATTATATATTAAGAGGGTTAGTAAGGTAAATCTATTTAAAATATTATAATACTTTAAAGTACTTCTTTTATCTTAATTATAAATAACCAACCTTTATTATTAATTAGTTAGAATTATATCTAATCTTATTAACAAATTATCCTTGTGAACCTTTATGTGGTTCATTTATCGTATCGTACCTCGATACAACCAGTGACAACTAGGGTGGATCCAGGCGCGTGACATCCAGCTTTCTATTACTAATTAGACTAGCAGCTTAGCATGCATCATCTTATAATCATAAATAGCCTTAAGTCTTTAAGAAGCAGCAATTAGCTGCTGAGCATATATATATATACGTTCTATATTCGAATCTATCCCTAGGCCGAAGCTGAATTCTTGCAACCGCCGTCACATTAATATTAATAGCTAGACTTTTAACTCTTAATCCTACCTCTATATAGTTAAAATTAATGATTATTAATATTATAATTAATTATGTAGATGAATATTGCAATAATTCTAGTAGAATATATTCATAATAAATAGTAATAATAATATATATATATACGTAAGTTTATACTAAATTCTTATATATAAAGCATTACTTATATCTAGACTATATATTATTGAAAACACTAATTTGGCTTAGTGCTGGTAGAAAAAAATCACATGACAATGTATGGCTGGATCCAAGACAATAGGCATCGCTTATTCCAATATCTTAGAGTGATTATGCAAAACGACAACGACACCCTATATTATTTTGTCGTTTAGAAAGGAAACAGCGCTAGATCCGCTAATTTTATCCAACTTTGATCATTGTCATTTCCAGACCACATTAATGATAATTTATTAACTGTGTTTTTAAATGTTATGGAAATAACAATAAGCAGAGTATTTTAGTCTCTGCCCTTGACTCTTCTAAAAGATTACTTTGGGCCTTTAGAGGGAAATAAGCCATATTATGATACTAGTTTAAATGTGATCCCTCCTCTACTTCAAAGTATCTCTTTATCACTATAAAACTGACATCAGTTCACTCTAGCATAGGGAAACTCTCCTAATTCAAATATATATAAATGGCTAGAATTCCATCGCAATTTGATAAAGGAAATAGAATCAAAGAAAGAGAGTGCAAAAACCGCATACTATTTATTCATATCTATCAACTATAAAAACGCTCTAAAGACCGCTATCGACAAACTCGGCTTAGATGGTATAAGGCCATTCAGTGGATCTTTACTTTGTGAACACAGATTAATAGATATCAATAAGCTGCAGCAATAAGTTAAAATAGATCTAGAAAATATTCTCGGTCATTATATTAAGCTTATATGTCCAGTCGGAACCCAGAATTTAAGGATCAGATTTGCTTCTAATAGCTACTTGATAGAAGCATTCTCTAATAGCAAAGAAGAGCCTTACTTTAAGGTTCTAATAAGGCTTCAAAAATCTGTGCTTTAATAGTTCTGATTCACTTATTTGGCCTGCTTGCCCAACACCATTCTCGATAAAGATTCTCCAGCAGACACCTTACAAGCATAGAGAAACAGATCATCTTAAATTATAACTGTATAACTACTGATAGTGACTTAAGAGTTATTATAACATACAGAAATGGAATTCAGGATATCCTCTTACCAATTGACATCTTAAAGAATACTATTAATATACAACTTTATGGTTGCACTTGCAAAGCGTTCCTCAAGATCAAGGGTAGCAAGCTAGAATGTGTTTATCTCAAGGGCCCGCCAATATCTAATCTTTACAACAATAACTGGAGATCCACTAAAAAGTTATCTTAAATAATTAGCTTTACTGTATTAACAACAAAGATAGTATGCATTCTTCTGAACTTCTTTAATTTAAAGTGTGCTCACTCTATAATACTATAATCATATAAGGAAGAGAAAAGTGGAGGTCTATCAATAACTCTGAAAAATCTTCATCCATCAATTCACAAGTGGCTGGCTGGGAAAAGCTTTATAACCAATAAAGACATCACCCAACTTACTAGCAAAGGCCAATCTTTAACACATACTATTTATATGCTTTTTCATTCTTCAACAGAAAGATGACTGAAAGCTAAAGGCTTAAAAAGACCTAGAAATCATAAATTAGGCTTGTCAGCATCTCTTCAAGTTAATTCCAATAAAGTTGAACTATTTGACAAGTCTAAAGTTGCAAAGAATCGCGATCTTCATCACCAACTTGAGAAAAAGATATATCCTGAATAGAACCTAGAAGGCTCAGGCAGATTAATTGAGGAAATCAAACTCCAGATGACATTAAACCTAAACATAACAATCTCAGAGAAGACCGTCTACAGGTAGAAAAACGCCTAGCTAATAGTCTTCTTGCTGATTATATTATTACTAACAATATTCTCACTGATAATACTGTCGCTAATGACATTTTTAATAACAATTTCAGAGACAATTATCTAGAGATGGACAAGGATAGTCTTGAGAATGCCAACTTATATTTTGATTTATCTCACAATAACGAGATAATCTTGGTTAGTCGTTCTGAGGGGCAACATACAAAGAGAAAGTCAGTTATTCCTACAACTATCATTCAAACTCAGATGGGTTTACTCAACAATCGGAAATATACAAGTTCTTAGAACAAGGACAAATCTTCTACCTCAATCCAAGTTCATAGCTTCATACTATTGATTATTAAGACAACGAAACTCGCTGATAATCAAGAATTTCATGTATAGGCAGAGATACAACCACTTGAGCTCAGACATTCTGATCCATAGGCCTACGAAGCCAAAGATTGCGACCCTAAAAAGGGACTGGATTTTCGCATAACGATCATAAAAGAAGGCATGAAAATCCCCATTGGCTACGCAAAATCGGATGCACTCGATGATGTGAGAAAGGCCAATTCATTCGTCGAGTGGATGGCTGGACATGCAGAAGAGGATATCATGTCGAGGGCAAGGCGATGCATGGAGTTTAACTACAACAGAAAACGATTTCCTCCTGAATATCTGGCCCAGGAACCTATTACACCGATGATGATGGTAGATTATGGAAAGTGCAGCAAAGATATGATTCCAGAATACTTATCGACGCAAGCCAAGAAGAGGCGGAGAGGGAGCCCAAAAAAGCTAGAATGTAACCAAGAAAAAACAACTGATAGAAAACCGTCCACTTGCGGTACTTTTCCGTGAAGGATTTCTATTGACTCCTTAGAGTCAAAGTTGCCAAAAAATAATGATGACAAGAGTGGGATTCGAACCCACGCCCGTGAAGACTACCGTAGCTGATCTGCTTATCAACCTTAAGGTAGCGCCTATGATCTGATTAGTTGTTGTATAAGCTATTATACTTGTTTCTACATACCTTAGACCGCTCGGCCATCTTGCCTTGTTGAGAAACAAGCAAAGGTTTGTTACATCTTGACACGCAAAGATCTCCCTGTTACGAAACGACATGCATGACACTAGGAGGAACTACTCCAGAAGAGGGATAGGATGATTTGGTATGAGCTTATACTAGATTAACTGGAAGCTAGTCGCTAGTAATAGTGTATAAGGGATTATCAACACACAGAGCATATAAAATAATAATAGTGTACATACTAATGTTATGTAAAGATATGAAAGATATATTCTTATCTTAGATAAGATAAGGATATATAGAATACTTAATACTTATTAAAAGGGAATTATATATTTTTTATTATCTATTTTAGAAATATATAATATACAATATATAGAACAAGAAGGATTAGATATATAAAAATGCTTATTCATTATTATATATTTAGTTCTTTATAGCTCTTTAATCTAAGTTATTTAATTATATATTGAGAGGGTTAGTAAGGCAAATCTACTTAAAATATTATAATACTTTAAGGTGCTTCTTCTATTTTAATTATAATTAATTAATCTTTATTACTAATAAGTCTGAATGATGTCTAATCTTATTGATAAGTTACCCTTATGAACCTTTATGTGGTTCATCTATCGTATTGTACCTCGACACAACCAGTGACAACTAGGGTGGATCCAGGCGCGTGACACTTACTATTTTAATATATATACATTATAAGATGTTTTAGGGCTCTAAGTAGTACTCTTTAATAAAGGAGATAGTATTTTTTTTTAATATTAATTTATAATTAAGATAATATTTTTTTAAGATTATAAAGTATAATCCTAGTATGCAGAAAGCCTTTTATAATATTTTTTATAGTATAGGTTTTTTAATGTATAGAAGGAAGGATTTTTAGAAAAGCTTTCTTATCTATATAGTGAATCCTGTTCTAAATCTAATTCTTAATGGTGCTTCTATATGAGTACTTCAATACTAAGAAAATATGTACATCTAAAGACTGAAGAAGATGTGAAGAATGTGGTAGTAAATAGTATAGAATAATATTATATTTATTGTATGCTTGATTAAATTTTAATATTAAATAACTATTATGGCTATTTAGGATTAAAAAATGATATATATTAAAAATAAGAGATTTAATAAATAGCTTAAATATCTTTTCTAATCATTGTAATCTGATTTTATCTAATATCTAGTCTTTTCAAGAATATATAATTAATTAATTAGATAATAATTAAGATATAGTATACTACTCAGCTTAATAGTAAATTAATTTAAAAATAATTAATAGAGATATTATGTTATCTCTATTTCTAATATATTCAATAACAGTAACTTATTCATGTTTTTTAGGTTAAATGAGACTAGGTTTTCCTAAACAATCAGAACTGTATATAACTTTTACTATAATTACTATCCCTATAGCAAAGCCTATCTTATTAAAGTTATAAATATTATTATTAATAATATTATATTCAGCCTTCAACTATTCTAGTTACTTAAAGAAAGAGTAAATAATAGCTAGATTCTTATACTAAGCCCTATTATAGACTAATTAATGTGTAAATCTTATTTTAAGATTAAATTATTATTTTAAAAAAGATCCTACTTAATTTTTATCTATTTTATTAGGAATCTAGGTAGGATCTTTTATAGTAAGTAAAAGATTTACTATATTATAAAGTATATTAGGCCTAAAGAAATATTTCTAGTGTTTTAGAAAAAATATTTAATCTTAAAGTGAGGTCTTCTTAGTAGGGGTTAATTTTTTATATTTTATGCTAGCTTTTTGGTATTTAATTAAACTCTGTTATTATTCTAATAATATTAATTTACTAATATTAAAAAGATATATAGCTTTGCGCAAACTATTAATTTATTTATTTTTTAATATATTAATAATAAGAAGAAGTCTTCCCTTATAGCTAGAATCTATTTTTGTATGTTTTTTAAGTATTTTTGATGTTGTAAAGTTCATGTGAAAATGATGATTTGAAAATCGAGTGGAATTTTTGATGGGGTGTCCGGTTTACTCGGGTGTCCGGTTTACTCGGGAAATACGTTAGTACGTGTGAATGACTAGTCATGGTGTTAGCTGCTTTAACCAAGCACCTTTCCCGTATAGTACTAGTTTCTGCCTAGTATCATGCAAGTTGGTTTCGTAACATTTAGCTGCTAGAACGTAGTGCCTTGCCTGTATAGTACTAGTCTGGGCTAGTGTCATGCAATTTGGTTTTGTAACAAATATAACGCCTTCCCTGAATAGTACTAGTCTGAACACTAGTAGTGTGACACTACTAGTGTCATGCAAGTTGGTTTCGTAACAAACTTGTTACGAAACCAACCTGCATGATACTAGGCAGAAACTAGTACTATCGAGGAAAGGTGCTTAGTTAAAGCAGCTAACACCACGACCAGTCATTCACACGCATTAACACGCAAGGCAGTCACTAAACATATAGGCTTATAGCTGACATAAGAAAATATATAACCAGTATATATCAGGGTATATATTATAAAATGTAGAGGAAGTGTATACAGCACTAAGTAGGACTATTAGATATACAATTAGATATATACTCTAGGATGTAGGATAAGTATAAAAGATACTAACTATATAAATATACTTATTCCTGTACTTAGTTTCTACTTAGTATAGCTCTTTAATCTAAGTTACTTGATTATATACTAAGAAAATCAATAAGATAAACCTATTTAAAGTATTATAATACTTTAAGATATTTCTTCTATTCTAAATTATAATCAATTAATCTTTATTATTAATAAGTCTAAACTACATCTAATTTTATTAATAAGTTATTCTTATAAACCTTTATATAATTTATTTATTATATTATATTTTAATATAACTAGTGATAATTAGAATAGATCTAGACGCGTAATAAAAAAACTATTATCTTGATCCTAAGAAGCAATATAAGATAAGTATTATTATAAGAAATAAAAAAGTCTAGATAAGAGAAAAAAAATACTTATAGATTAATTTAAGATAATAGAAAATATAACTGCTTTAAATGTTGGATTAATAGTAACTCTTATCAATAAAGAAACACTTTAAAAATATATTAAGAAATTAGAAGTAATTATAGTAGTAAAATAACCTAAAATATTAAAATTACAAGTCTTTAATAGGAAATAAATAGAATTAAAGAATTTCTTTATATAGATAGATATATATATTGCAATCAATAGTATAATATTAAGAATAGAAGAATCTAAGGTAATTTTTATAGTAATTTACTTAATAGAAGAAGCATTTTAATAGATTAAATTAGTACTCCATAAATACTATAATAAGGAAAAAAAGAATTGGAGTATTAATACCATAAAAGTACTAGATTTTTATAAATAATTTAAGGAAAAGTTTAAGCTAGTATTTAAAAATATAGATAAGATATAAAATACTAAAAGATAATTATAATAATTATATTAGACTAAATCAGCATAATAATTAGCAGTATAATTTAAGTAAATTATAATAATACTAGACTATAATGATGAAGTCTTTATTGCAGTATTTAAAAATATATTAAAAGAAGAAATATAAATAAAATTTATTAAGATAGATTGACTAGATAATATTAATAAATTTATTAAATAAGCTATTAAGATTAACAATAAATTCTATAAGATAAAATAAAAGAGAAAAGAAATATAAAGATGATAAAGATATGAGATAAAACCTATCTCTAGATATTAAAACTAGATAAATAAAGGATCTAAGCATTAGGATTCTTATAGATTATAACTAACAGAACTTGATATAATAATTAATAAGAAACTAAAAAGATAATTTGATAAAAGTAAGATAGAATGTTTTAATTATAGAAAAAAGGGACACTATAAATAAGAATATAAAAGTTAACTAAAATAATAATTTAAGATAATTAAAAAATAATAATTTAAAATAATTAAGAAAAGACAATTTAAGGCTATAAAATATAATAAAAGATATAACAGTGAAGTTATAATTGATAAGGGATATAATATCCATAAATACAGTAATATCTATAGTAGCTTCTTAAAGATAGAAGAAGCTAGATAACTATATAAAGAAATAATATATTCTAAATATATATATGATCTAAAAAGGAACTAAGATATCTAAGAAGATAAGGATAAAATTTAAGATGCTTAATAGGATAAGATACTAAAGTTATATAAAGAAATTAATACTAAAAATAAATAGGAAAATAGTACCCTAGAATATATAAATAATTATTAATACTAATATAGTGAAATAGATTATTCTAAACATTAAGAATTAATATGGATAGCCTACTATAATAATAACTATTTAATATATCAAGATAATAAGATTAATACTATATAGTTTCCTAAGAAAAAAAAGAAAATCAAATCTTTAGAAAATTATCACTAAATAAGAAAAAAAAACAAATAAAAAGAACTATTAATTATAGAAAAGTTAAAGAATAAGATAAAGAAGATATACTTTAGTTTTTAATAGTTAGTAGAGATTAGAGATTAAAAGAACTAAAAGTTTATATTAAGCTTAAATTAGACTTAACTAGAATCAATTAAAAGAAAAAGAATCTCTAAAGAACAAGATATATTAAGTAAAAAATATTAAAGAAAGTAAAGAGAAATTAAAGAAAAAATTAATAAATAAAATAGCAAAATAGAATCCTATAAATAAATAATATTTAAAAAAAAAAATTTAGATTTTTATAATAATCTTTATAAATTTTTAAAAAAGTAGACAATATTAAAAGATAAAGAATTAGAATAAGAAACTAATTAACTATAATTACTTATCATTATTCTAGAAGAAAAGAAAATATTAAAAGCCATAATATATAAAAAATATCTAAAGATTAAAATCAATATACTAAGGCAATATATTTAAGTAATAATTGATTTAGGAGCTACTAGAAATTACATAGATCTATAAACTATGAATGAACTAGAAATACTAGGAGTCAAGAAATACAAACTGTTACTATTAATAGGGCTAAATAGAGAATAACTCATAGATAATAATACTATTAAAAACAAGAATAAATAGCTTATAATAAGCATTAAAATATATCATAAGCATATTAACTTTAATATTATAAAATTAGAAAGGGATAATATAATTTTTAATATATCTTAGTTAAGAAAGTATAATCTAAAGATCCACTAAAAATAGAATTAATTAAATCTGATAAGATATAACTATAAAACCTAGATTATAAAAGCTACTAAGCCAGAGAGAGGATTAGTAAAGCTGAGAATTACTTTAAATAAAAAACAAGTAAGAGTCTTATTTTAAAATAAATTATCTAATAAATTAAAAATATAATATTAAATTATTACTAAGATTATAGAAGAGAAACAAAGTCTTAAAGATATTAATTAAAAGAAAGATAAGTTATTTAAAGAATATAAAAGATTTAGAAGTTTATTTAATAAAATATATAAAATATTATCAAAGCATAGTAAATAAGATTATACTATTCCACTTATAAAAAACAAGGAATTAAGACTATAGAAAATATATCAGATATTAGAATTAGAGGACAAGACTTTAAAAGAATATATTAATAATATATTAGAAAAAGGATATATATAACCATCAATATTACTAGCAGGATACCCAGTATTATTTATACTAAAAAAAGAGATAATAAAATTATAACTATATATTAACTATAAATAACTTAATAATATTATAATTAAAGATGCTTATTCTTTATTACTAATTACTAAGATATAAGACAAGATTAAAGAAAAGAAATAATTCATTAAACTTAATATTATTAATGCATATAACCGCTTAAGAATTAAAAAAGAGAAAGAATAGAAAACAACATTTAAAATAAAATATAGATACTATAAATATCTAATCATACTATTTAGATTAACTAATATACCAGCAACATTTCAAAGATATATCAATTTAGTCATTAAAGATTACTTATATAATTTTATTATCACCTATCTTAATAATATTATAATATTCTTAAATAACTTAGAAGATTATATTAAATATATTAAGATAATATTATAAAATTTAAAGATAGCAAAACTACAAGTAAAACTAGAAAAATATAAATTTCATATATAAGAAACCAATTTCTTAAGACATTAGATCATACAGGAAGAAATATAAATAGATAAAGAAAAAATACAGACAATAAGAGATTAATCTATATTAAAAAATATTAAAGAACTATAATTATTTATTAGAATAATTAACTACTATCAAAAATATATTAAAGGATATATAAATATTATAGCACCTATATTTAGATTACTTAAAAAGAACATTAGATATAAATAAATAAAAGAGTAAGAAAAAACCTTTAAAGAAGTAAAATATTATTTAATAACTATATTTATATTAGTATAATTTAATAATAATAAACTAATAATACTAGAAATTAATATATCTAATTATATTATTAAAGCAATAATAATATAAGAAGAATAAGATAAAAAATAAAAAATAATTATATATTATTTAAGAAAAATAATTAATATAGAGTTAAACTATAATATATATAATAAAGAATTACTAATAATAGTAATAGTATTATAATATTAAAAAATATATCTAGAAGAAACCAAGTTTCTTATATAAATTATTATAGATTATAAAAATCTCATTTACTTTTTATTAACTAAAGTATTGATAAGAAGATAAATAAGATAATTAAAAATATTATTATAATATTAATTTATGATTGAATACTATAAAGGAAAAGATAATAAATAAATAGATATACTTAGTAGATAACTAGATTATAAAAAAGAAATATGAATATTAGAATCTACACTACTAAAGAAAATAGAAAAAAAAAATCTAGAATATAATCTATAAATTACTATTTTAGTAGTAATAATAAAATATAATACTAATTTAGAATTATAAGATTTAATTATTAAAAAAATAATAAATAATAAAATTATTTAAGGAATACTGAATAATATATAATAAGAAGAGAAGTATAAAAAAATAATTATTAATAAAATAAGATTTATATTTTAGTATTGTTTAATCTATATATTAAAAATAATTAGAGAAAAAGTTATTAAAATATATTATAATAAACTAATAGCAGGATATCTAGAAATTAATAATATACTAGAAAGAATATCAAGAAATTATTACTAGCTAAATATATATAAAGTAATATATAACTACATTAAGGAATATAATATGTGTTAAAAGAATAAGATTATAAGATATAAACTATATGGATAAATATAATTATTATAGGTATTAGAATATCTATAGTAATAAATGATAATAGATCTTATTGTAAAGCTATTAAAGTTAGAAGAATATAACTTAATCTTAGTAATAGTAGATAGAATAATAAAGTATATATACTTTATACTAATAATAGAAAAAATAGATATATTACTACTAGTTAAGATACTATTATAATAAATGTTTTAATATTATAGTATACTAGAAATTATAGTATTAGATAGAGGACCAGCATTTGTATTATAATTATGAAAATCTATGATAGATTTAATAGGAGGAGAATAATAATTAAGTTTAGTATATTATCTATAAACTAATAGATAAATAGAATGAATAAATTAGACACTTAAATAATACTTATGAAGTTATATAGATTATTAATAAAATAATTAGGTAGAATTATTCTTAATAATATAATTAATATATAATATAAGCAAGTAATTTATAATAAAAATAATACTATTTATAGTATATATTAGAAGGGAAGTAAGAATATTAGGATAATTATACTATAACTAACTAGTAGTAGAAACTATGGAAAGAATAGTTAATGATATAAAAGTTATATATTTTTATTTATAATAAGAAATAGAATATAAAGGATAAACTAATATAAAAAGATATAACTATAAAAATTAGAAGAGATTTGACTTTAAAAAAAAAAAAATCTATTTTTTTTAAAAAAATCTATAAATACTATAAAAAAATAATAAACTTAATTATCTACAATTAGGACTATTTAAAATTAAGGAAAAAATTAAAAAAGTTAATTATAAATTTAAATTATTAGACTTTATAAAAATTTACTCTATATTCTATATATTATTATTAGAATTAGTACTATAGAATGTAAAAATATAAATTAATATTATTATTAAATAAGAAACCTATAAGATTAAAAAAATATTAGTAATTAAAATATTAGAAAATTATAAGAGATATTTAGTAAAATAGAAAGGATATAATAAATTAAAAAGTATTTAAAAGATTATTAAGAATTTTACTAGGGCAAGAGAGACAATTAAAGAGTTTTATTAATATTAAAATCTAAGAGAAGAAAACCCTAGGATAAGAGTGTATCTAGTAGAAATAATTTAGAATTAATAAGTAATATTTTAATGTTTAAGAAGAATATAGTAGTATTAAGATGCTACTTATTTAAAAAAATTAGAATAGAGTCTTTAGAATCTTTTTTATTAAAAATATTTATAATATTTATATTATAATCTAAAATTTTATTATTATACTCTTTAAGAAATTTCTATTATTTTTAAATATAATAAATTTTAATAAATAACTTTTACTATACTACTATATATTATTCTAATTAAAGCTTAACTAATTTAAGATTAAACTTTAATTTATCTTATTCTTTTTTAAGAAATGACCACTCTTTTAAATTATAAAAATATTTTTTATATTTACAACTATATGTCAGAGAATCAGAATGTCACAGCCAATCGATAAGTGACAACAACGGAATGGAATATGCACTACGCCGCAGACGCTAGGACTAAAAAGGATAAGGTTACTATTATACCTATCAGGATAATAGTATGATAGGAAATATATCAGAATTATTAAAGGTATAAAGACCTGCTTATAATTATTAGATCTTAGGTATAGAAAAAATAATGGAGGAAAGCTATATAAAGATGTTTATTTATTATATATTTAGTTTTCTTTTATTGTCTTGAATTAATTAAGATAATTTAAATATATAATTTTTTATTGATTAGAATATTCTATTTTATTTAAGACTTTATTTATTTCTTTATAACTTTTATATACTAGAAGCCTATTAATTTCATCTATTAATAGTTATTTTAGTTATACTTAATAATAATCTAATTAAAGTTTCTGATAATTTAAAACCCTTAATATAAAAGATAAAATCTTTATTTAAATATTTAAGATAGTAGATAATAATAATCTATTTATTTTAAAATAATAACTATAATAAGCAGTCTAAGTTATAGCAAGACAGTAATAATATATAATAACAGCACGCTATAACAAGGATGATAAGATATTAGCCCACTATGCTACTCTTAAAGAATAGTTTAATCAGATAGTTAAACATATATAGTAACTTGAAAATAAGCTAAGGATTAAAGATAATTAGATGAATTAGCTTAGAAAATATTTAGAATAACTTAAATAGGAAGAAATTGAATAAAAAGATTATATTAAATAATTAGAAGTATAGATAATATTAAACTTATTATTAGTTACTAATAAGATTAAGTTATTTAAGCTAATAAAATTTAATAAAATATACTCTAAACTTAAGTTATTTTTAGTAAATATAAATATATATATAGAGGCTAATAAGATTAAATAAGATTATAATAAGATAATTTTTATTATAATTTGCCTTACTAATAATATAGTTGATTAGATATAGCTAATAATAGATAATTTTTATAATTTAGTATAAGAAGACTAGAATATAATTATTATTAAGATATTTATAAGTTATACTAGTTTTAAGGAATAATTTATATAATTATTTAGAAATATTAATAAAATGTGCACTGCTAAATAAAAATTAAGATATTTATAATAAACTAGATTAGCTTAAGAACTAATAATAGAATTCTAAAAGATAATAGTACTATTGAAATATAATGATAGAGTATAAATCACTATATTTAAAAATATGTTAAAGAAAGAAGTTCAGATGGAATTGATTAAGATAAATTGATTAATAGATATTGATAATTTTATTGAGATGGTAGTTAAGATTAATAATAAATTATTTAAAATTAAATAGAAAAAACAAGAGTTTTAATAATAAAAAAAATATGGAGGATTTCTATAGTTTAGAATAAACCAGGCGATATAATAAAATCTATTATAAGATTATGATAGAGATATAATTATATAGCTAAATGTAATCTTATTTAAAGAAGAAAAAAATAAGTTAAGAAAAGATAAAGCTTGTTTTAATTATAGAAAATTAGGTTATTTTGTAGATAAATGCTAAAAGTTAAAAAAGAATTAGAAATCAGTCAATTTAGATTTAAAGGAGTAGATTGCAACTATAATTCCACTAGTTTTAGTTAATGTTAGTAAAACTAATAGAATAGTTAATAATAAGATTAATTCTAATGAAGAATTAAAATAATTAGTTAAAGATAAAGAATAATGATTAGAATAAATAATAAATTATAAAAAAATCTAAATAGAATAAATAAGATAAGTAGATAAAGAAAATATATTAATATAGCTAAAACAAATATTTAATGATTTAAACAAAAACAAGATACAACATTAAAATATATGAGAAGAAAAATAAGAAAGATTTAGTCTTAGAAGAAGTATTGAACAAATAGAATAAGTAAGTATTAATGTGAGAATAGAATGTTAATCTTATAATTATAGGAAATAAATCAATTGGACAAGCTATACTTAAAAATCACTTAGAAGAGAAAGTCATTCTAGTAAAGGAGAGACAGAAAGAAAATCTAGTGCAGAAGGTATTGGAAAAGATTCCTCTTTGGAAAAGTCACTTTATACTTAATTAATGTTATGGGATAATGGATCAAGGATAATAACCTATGAGGACTTATATTAAGAATAACTAGAAAACCTTGTTGAGGATAAGATGAATACAGAAGCATGGGAGAATGCTATGAACCCTTGGAGAGATGACTTATATAGTTATATGTCTACTAACATAACCTACTAGAAAGAGTCTTAACAGAAATGGAAGAACTATATTAGAGAATATAAGAAATGTAGTAAATAGATATATTATATATGTTAAAAGTATAGGTAAATATATTTATCTCTAGCAGTAATATATAAGCATATTTTATATAAAAAAGGAATATGCTTTTGTAATAGGAAAAATAGATATATAAGGAATTATTCTTGTTATTACTATTTATCTATTAAAGGAAATTTGCATTATGAAGTTTACTGGACAATGTGTTATAATAATTTATATAAACTTTATATTGGATTAAAGATAATATTAGGATAGTTTCTAAATACCTTATCTATTATCCTAGAACTAAAACTGGAATATCTGTAAGAATAGATAAAATATTAATATATTTATAAAGAACCAGCATATCCTTATTATAATAATCTTATAATAATAGAATGCCAGATAAAAGGATTATATAAATAGCATGTAACTAGTATAAAAGAATTTTTTAAATAGAAATAATAATTTTAAAAAAGATATATAATTATAATAGAATTTATTATAATAATTATAAAACTAAAAGTAGTCAGTTAAACAGTTATAATATTAGTAAAAATCAATAGAAAAGATATAAGAATCTTATTAAATTTAAGAACAGTTTATAATTATATTAGAAAAGAATTTGCAAAAAAAGCTAAAATATCTATTATATAAATAAATAAATAGGTAATGATTATTTTAATTAATAAAGAAATAATTAGTTAAGGCTATAAAAAATAAGTATTAAATATTATTATAAGATTAGGATAATATATTATAATAGTAATACTTAATATTATATTAGTATTAAGGGAATATTATAATGTTATATTTAAAATAGTATGATTATGTATACAGAACCTAATAATCAACTAGATAAATAGAATAGTAATAGTCAATAATATAGTATTACAAATAAAGATTATTAAGAAGAAAATTGAAGAAATTGCTCAGCTATATAAGGAATTAAGGTAAAGCCTTAATACATTATCAATCACTGAAGAATCAGGACAGAAAGCAGACAAATAGAAACAGAAGGTGACGTTTACTAAAAATATTATATATATTAACAATAAAAATAAAGTAGAAGAGAAGCCACAAGATAATCAGAAGAATCTGAGTGATAAAAATAAGATAAAAATCAAAAATAATAAAATAAGAGAAATTAAAACAATCCAATAAGCATGAATAATCAAGAAAATAAGAATTATAGAAAGAATGTAGAAAATAAAACTAAAATTAAAAGAATTATATAAAAAGAAACTTATAGAAATATTAGCAAAGTTATTTAAAAAATATTATAAGTTTATTGAACTATTTATGAAAAAAGAATAGCGATTATTAATATATAACAAAGAATTTAAAGTATAAATCAAATTAAAAGAAGGATTTATATCACTCTTAATCAAGTAATACCATAAATCAAGAGACAAGCTAAAACTTAAGAATAAGTTTATCAATAAGTTTTATAAAGTAATGTATATATAACTAAGATATAGAAAAGTATTAATATAATCAATATTTATTAATAAGAAAGATATAATTAAATAAATAATTATTAATTACAAAGCACTAAATAATAGAACAATAGATAATATAAATAAGATATTTTATTAGGAATAGAAGAGAGATCTCTTATAAAGAATAAAGATTATGATAGTCTTTAATATTTAATAAGATTATTATAATCTATAAATAGCTAAAGATGATATTTAAAAAATAGTATTTCTTATAAATAAAAGACTATTTAAATAGATAGTTACACTTATAGATTTAAAGAACCTATCAGTATAATTTGCATGATACATAATATATATTCTATAGAAGTACTTAAACAAGTTTGTTACAGTTTACTTTAATAATATTATTATATACTTATAAAACCTAGAAGAACATAAAGAACATATATAACTAATTATGACAGCACTTATAAACAAAGGATTAATACTTAAAATCAAGAAATATAAATTCAACACTACAACTATCAATTACTTAGGAATGATTTATACACTAGAAAGATTAAAAATCCAGCTAAATAAGAAAGATGTAATACTCAACTAATCTATCCCAATAAATGTCAATAAAATACAGCAGTTTCTAGATGCAACAGAATACATCAGAAGATACTTAAAGAATTATATAGAAATAATATAACTAATCACTAAATTATTAAAAAAAGATCAAGAATTCAATTAAATAAAACAATAATAGCAAGCATTTAAAAAAGTTAAAGAATTAGTCAGAAAAGCATTAATTCTTATACTTCACAATCTAGAGAAACCAAATATAATTTAATCTAACACATCAGGATATACATTAGGAATTATTTTAAAACAATCAGAAGATGATAGAAAATTAAGACCTATCACCTTTTACTCCAGATAATTTACCACTACAGAAAGGAATTACAATATTTATAATAAAGAACTACTCACAGTAGTTAAAGCATTTAAATAATAAAGATACTATTTATAAAGAGTTAAGGAAGAAATAGTTATAAAAAGTAATTATTATAATCTAAAGTATTTTATAATAATAAAAGAGCTTACTAGCAGACAAGTTAGATAATCAGAATACCTATCAAGGTTTAAGTTTCAAATTAAACATATCAAAAGAAAAGAAAATATTATCATTAATACATTAAGCAGAAGAGTAGATTATATAATTAGAATATAATAACCATAAATAAATATACTAGTAGAAGATAAAAATAGAATTCACTATAATAATAAGGCAATACTAGCAATAATAATTATAATAAAAAGCAAAGATTTTCACAAAAGGATAGTAAAAACTATTAAGAACAACAAAATACTACAAACAGCACTATATAATAATAAAGTAGTAATTAAGAACAGATTAGCTATTTAAAGAAAATTAATATTAATACCATTTTTAATAATTATAAAAGTTATTTAAATAAATTATAATTTATTAATTAAAAGACATCATAGAATTAATCAAATAGTAGAAAAAATATAGCAAACATATTATTTTCTAAGAATAAGAAAATTGGTTAAAGACTATATCAAGAAATATAACAGTTATAATCGCAATAAACCAATTAACCATTAATTATATAAAAAAATACAGATTCTAGAAATATTAATAAAAGTATAATAAAAGATCATAATAGATTTTATATAAGGCTTACCAGAGTTAAAAGATCCTATTTCAGGAATTATATATACTGAAGTTATTATTATTATAAATAAACTTATAAAATATATTATCTTAAAACTAATATTAAAGAATTTAATGATATAATAATGTGTAATACTAATATTATAAGAAATATTTATAATATTTAGATTACTAAGTAAAATCATATCTAATAAAGATAAGTTATTTATATCTAAATTTTAGTAGATAATTATAAAAAATTATAGAATAGAATATAATCTATTAATTATATATTATTAATAGACTAATGGCCAGACTGAAAGGATAATTCAAGCAGTTAAATAATATCTAAGATATTATTTAGATTAGAATCAAGATAATTAGATAGAGTTACTATCAATTACTTAGTTTATAATAAATAATACTATAAATACATTAACAGAATAAGTATTATATTTTATTAATCTAAAAAGAATTCCAAAGATAAGTTAGAAAAATATTAAATAAGAAGAAATATTAAATAAAGCAAACATCTAAGCAACACATATGCAATTAATGTATAACAACCTATTAAAAGATATTAAATAAGTAGAAATAAGAATAAAGAAATATTATAATAAGAAGCGCGAGGACGTGTTAACATTTAAAAAGAAGAAAAGAGTTTATCTTCTACAATAAATATTAAAATTAAAAATTTTTAACATTAAAAATATAAGACTAAGCAATAAATTTGATGCAGTTAAATTTAGACTGTTTATTATTAAAGAAAAACTTACTAATAATAATTATAAACTCTAGCTATTAATAAGAATGCAAATACACTCAATATTTTATATCTTATTATTAAAACTAATAACTAACCTAATAAATAAAGATGAAGTAGTAGACAATGAGGAGTATAAAATTAAAAGAATACTATAATATAAGTTAGAAAAAGAATATATCTACTATCTTATAAGATAAAAAGGATATAGACCTGAAGAAGATATATGGAAATTTATTAGATACTTAAATTGCTTTAAGAAGATTTAAGAATAGAGATAGAAGTATAATTAAGAAAGATAGAAGGATTAAAGTTGGTATTAAGGATAAGATTGTTGTTTTATAAGGTAAAAATAGTAGCTAGAAGCTTCTTAATCTCTTATTATTTTTTTGCTTATTTTATTTTTATCTCTTCTTCTACTTTTTTTAATCTTTCTAGTTTTTTGACATCCTTTATATCTATTTAAAGAAATTTATTTATATATTTTTAGAAAAGCTTCTTTTATTTTTATAAATAAGAAAGATAAGTTATAAAGGTTATAATCTCTTATTAAGCCTTCTCCTTATTTATTTTAATTTTATCTTAGGCTATAATTAGATACTTCTATAAAGACTTAGAATTTATTATTTTAATATACTTGTAGTTACTCATGTGAATATAGTTATTATAGTGAGAAGAATCTTCAGCCTTTATGTAGATATAATTTAATTAATAATAACAGTTGCAAGAAAAAAGAAGGATAACTTTAAATCTTTTAATTTTGCTAGTAAGATTGCAATTTTTAACAGTTTTATTTCATTTTAAAGATATGGTTAGTGTAAAACCACAAGATTATATATTTAGAATATTTAGGAAGTTAGGATTAATTACTTATATTTTAAAAGATATGAGCTATTTATTAAGCTATTAAGATGCCAGCTTTTAGAGGAGGGGATTATTAAAGAATCAAAATATTATAGCCAATCAATAAGTGATAATGATGGAACGAAATATATACTACACCACAGATGTTAGAACTAAAAAGGATAGGGTTACTATTATATCTATTAGGATAATAGTATGATAGGAAGTATACTAGAACTATTAAAGATATGAAGGCCTACTTATAGCTATTAGATCCTAGATATAGAAGGAATGATGGAGGAAAGTTATATAAGGACGTTCATTCATTATGTATTTAGTTTTCTTCTATTATCTTGAATTAACTGAGATAACTTGAGTATATGATCTTCTATCAATCAGGATATTCTATCTTATTTAAGACTTTATTTGTTTCTTTATAACTTTTATATACCAGAAGCCTATTAACTTCGCCTGTTAATAGCTATCCTAGCTATACTCGACGGTAACCCAACCGAAGTTTCCGACACTATAATAGATATATAAAGTATAATTACAACTTCTAAAATCTATAATATAAACTTTATTTTAGAATAAATAATATTCATATAGAAAATCAGAAGAAAGATTGTTCTTTTAAATAAAATCAGCCTAAGTAATATAATATATAAGATAATTAAAAATAAGTATATTAATATATTTTAAACATTTACTTATAAAGAAAGCAGGGTCATACTAAGAATAAGAGCAAGTCTTTCTATTTATATCTTTAGAAACAAAGATCCTGAAAAAAGAGAGTAATATTATAAAACTAACTTATATAATACTAGATAGAAACTAGTACTATTAAGAAAAAATACTTAATTAAAATAGCTAACATCATAACTAGTTATTTATATATACCAACATACAAGACAGTCATTAAACATATAAGCTTACAGCTGATATAAGAAAATATATAATCAATATATACCAGGGTATATACTATAAAGTGTAGAGGAAATATATATAATACTAAGCAGAATTATTAGATATATAATTAGATATATACTCTAAGATATAGAATAAGTATAAAAGATACTAATTATATAAATATACTTATTCCTATACTTGGTTCTTACTTAGTATAGCTCTTTAATCTAAGTTACTTAATTATATATTAAAAAAATCAGCAAGATAAATCTATTTAAAGTATTATAATACTTTAAAATGTTTCTTTTATTCTAAGTTGTAATCAATTAATCTTTATTACTGATAAGTCTGAACTATATCTAACCTTATTGACAAGTTACCCTTATAAACCTTTATGTGGTTCATCCATTGTATCATACCTTGACACAACCAGTGACAACTAGGGTGGATCCAGGCGCGTGACAAAACTATCCTCGCTTCCTAATTAGGTTTAGTCTAACTGCTTTGATATGATTGGCTGGCTAGATTTTACTAGCTTTTGGAAGCCGAAATTACGAAGCGTCTGAGCCTCTGAGATAAGTCTCCACCAACACTCTTCCTCCTAAATTACTCAATTCCACGGAACGCACAGGAACTCGATTTCCTTCCCCCAAAATGCGCCAAACTCTTCGCCGGTCCTGTGCTGCATGTGCCAAATCCAAACACAGTTGCGACCTCCGCACACCACGCTGCTCTCGCTGCATTAAGCGCAAAGTCCAGTGCGTCTATGCGAATGAGCCCTTTACAGCGCCGCCGGCAACTCACGGGGGATCAATGAGACCGCTCGATGGATCTGGTGCTTTAACCGGCTACAGATTCGGGTGTCTCGATCCTTTCGATTCGTACCCGCAGACGAGACTTCCTCGGGAACGCGTTCAACGTCTCATCCATCGCTGTACGTACGTCTTCGATCGACGTCGTCGATCAAAGCTTAGCTTACCAATTCAGTTCTCCACAAGATCGCTTTCCAATACTACCCTCTCGACTTGAACGCAACCTCAAATCCGTTTCTCATCTCTTGGTGGCCTCTTGCTCTGGGCGACCCAGCACTATTTCACGTCTCGCTGCAGACAGCATGTCTTGATGAGGAGTTGTTGGCCCAGGAGGGCTTTCAAACCTCCGAACTTCTCATGGCCGACTCTGTGGCTTTACTCCGACGCAAAGTCGAAGACACGTCACTGGCTGTACAAGACGGGACTATGAACTCTGTCATCACCTTGGCAGCCATCGAAGTGAGATACTCTCTTGAGCTTCCTCTGTCTTTATTTCTCTTATCTTTCGAACCCATCACTGATAGTTTACGACTCTCAGTTTGGCAAGGGCAATATCAAGGTTAGCCAAATGCATGTTGACGGAGTGAAAAGACTCGTCAACATGAGAGGTGGCATCAATTCAGTGAGGCAGACAAGCCCGCTTACCGCGAGAATGGTCGGCTGGTAAGTCACCCCTTGATCACCTAGAGAGTATGCTATTTACATGCCTCAAAGGGTCTCGATACTCATCATGGGCCATCCTGAATTCGAGACCCAGGATGACGTCGGCATTGGAGATGGCATACCTCCCATTCCGGAATGGCAGTTGGACTCGACCGCTCTTCATGATGATTTATCCGAGCTCATCAGTATTGATGTCGACTATGCAGTCAGGAATGTCTTCATCCGTCTCCGCTACGTCTTCCAGCGGGCGCAACGGATACCCTTCTCAACCATACGACTTCACGACCTCACATGTTTTGTCGTACACCGACTTCTACTCTCAGCTTCGGACACGGCAAACCCTCGGTCGTCACCGATCACAGAATGCATTCGCTACGCAATCATACTCTACATGTTCATCATTCAGGGGCCAACGTATTACTCGCATGCAGTCATATTAAATACGACTGTCACCCGGTTTATAGAGCATCTCAAGCAACTCGAATCGACACCTCGTGCGTATGATTCACTTGATGTCTGGCTTCTTGCAATTGGAATGGTGGCCTCGACCGGCACAGCCCATTACCGGTGGTTTATGGAGACGGCACGGGCTATGGCTGCTTCTCTACAGCTGGGTAATTGTAACGACGCCCTCGTCCACATCAAGTGCGTCCTGTGGTTGGGGACACTGCAGGGCGAAGATATCTTTCGGCCTCACTGGGACGCTATTCTTAGTGCTGCGAATCGACCAGGGCCGCCAGACCTTACGGTCTGTGTATCACCAAGCAGTACTAGCGCAGGATTATTATGAAATACAATCTCATCTACGAGTTTGGTACCGGGCAGACCAGAATCAGTCAGTACAAACGGAAGGTAATGGGACGTGAATGTGGCATCGTCTTGATTACTGTAAAAAGGGGTCACAGACAATATCATCAAAGGGTGTAAGAAGCTAAAAGGTGCCAGCTATCTAACAGACACAACTAAGCAACAGCTTCTTTGTCTACGATCCTCCTGAAACAAAGTGAGTTGTTCGTTTGGGCTCTACAACTTTCCTCTCCACATTGCTGTCTTGGTATATAAGTAAGGAACGGATTCTCTTCTTTCCAAGATCATTTTCTCATCAATCTCCATCTTCACGAAGGACGATTCCACCTCATCAACACCTTCACCCTGTCTTCAGACAGAGACCTATCGATACCATCAATACGATTAGCTTGAGCAGTAATCATGCCGGAAACAGTTCCCATCATTCCCGAATCCCCCGCGATACATATAGCATCATATGCCTCAAGACCAGCGCGAACACCCCCTACGGCGCGTTCATCCTGATCGCGGCCGGGATCTACGGCTCCAACCTTTGGATCCCGCATAAGGAATTTCTCATGTCACTTCCTTGAAGAAAACCCGCACATTTTGCCGTTTGTCTCACTATAGATCAACGGCTTGATAGGCGAGGGACGCTGACTCAGCCGCCAGCCACCGCTTCGTCAAGGTGTCGGAAACTTCGGTTAGATTACTGTCAAGTATAGTTAGGATAGCTACTAATGGGCGAAGTTAATAGGCTTTTAAGATTAAAAGATTATAAAAGATAAAAATAAAAGAAATAAAGATTAAATATTCTAATTAATAGAAGATTATATATTTAAATTATCTTAGTTAATTTAAGATAATAGAAAAAAATTAAATATAAAATAAATAAATATTCTTATAATTATGCTTTATTATATTCTTTATACTCTTTGTTATAATGTCCTGTTAGAGTGTCAGTGTAAGGCGGAATCCTGGATGGAGTTGGGAATAGCTTTAAAGTACAGCGGGTGTCACGCGCCTGGATCCACCCTAGTTGTCACTGGTTGTGTCGAGGTATGATATGATGAATAAACTATATAAAGGTTCATAAGAGTAACTTATTAATAAGATTAGATATAATTCTAACTGGTCAATAATAAAGATTAATTATTTATAACTAAGATAGAAGAAGTATCTTGAAGTATTATAATATTTTAAATAAATTTATCTTACTGATCTTCTTAATATATAATTAAGTAACTTAGATTAAAGAGTTATACTAAGTAGGAATTAAGTATAAAAATAAGTATATTTATATAATTAATATTTCTTATACTTATTCTATATTCTAGGATGTATATCTGATTATATATTTAATAATCTTGCTTAATGCTATATATACTTTTTCTATATCTATAATATATATTGTAGTGTATACTAGTTATATGTTTTTTTATATTAGTTATAAGCCTGTATGTTTAGTAACTGTTTTGTATATTAATATATATAAATAACTAATTATAGTATTAGCTATTTTAATTAAGCATTTTTTCTTAATAATACTAATTTCTATCTAATATTATATAAATTAATTTTATAATATTACTCTTTTCTTTTAGAATCTTTATTCTTAAAGATATAAATAAAAAGATTTACTCTTGTTTTTAATATAATTCTATTTTCTTTATAAATAAATATTTAAAATATATTAATATATTTATCTCTAATTATTTTGCATATTGTATTGCCTAAATTAATTTTATTTAAAAAAATAATCTTTCTTCTGACTCTTTATATAAATATTATTTATTTTAAAATAAAGTTTATATTATAAATTCTAGAAGCTATAATTATACTTTATATATCTATTATAATTATAAATATAAAAAGTATTTTTATAGCTTAAAAAAGTAATTACTTTTTAAGAAAGAATAAGATAAACTAAAATCTAATTTTAAATTAATTAAATTCTAATTAGAACAATATATAGTAGTATAATAAAAATTATTTACTAAAATTTATTATATTTAAAAACAATAAAAGTTTCTTAAGGAATATAATAATAAAATATTAGATCATAATATAAATATTATAAATATTCTTAATAAGGAAGATCTTAAAAATCTTATTCTAACTTCTTTAAATAAATAGCATTTTAATATTATTATATCTTTCTTAGATATTAAGATATTACTTATTAATTTTAAATTATTTCTGCTAGATATATTCTTATCCTAAAATTTTCTTCCCTTAGATCTTAATATTAATAGAACTTCTTAATTGTCTTTTTTACCCTAGTAAAATTTTTAATAACCTTTTAGATACTTTTTAATTTGTTATATCTTTTCTATTTTATTAAATATCTCTTATAGTTTTCTAATATTTTAATTACTAATATCTTTTCTACTTTATAGATTTCTTGTTTAATAATAATATTAGTTTATATTTTTACATTTTATAGTGCTAGTTCTAATACTAATATATAAAATATAAGATAAATTTTTATAAAGTCTGATAATTTAAGTTTATAATTAACTTCTCTAATTTTTTTTTTAATTTTAAATAATTTTAATTATAAGTAATCAAGTTTATTACTTTCTTATAGTATCTATAAATTTTTTTAAAAGAGATAGATCTTTTTTTTTTTAAAGTTAAGTCCCTTCTAATTCTTATAGTTATATTTTTCTATATTAATTTATTCTTTATACTCTATTTTTTATTATAAATAGAGATATATAGCTTTTATATTATTAATTATTTTTTCTACAATTTCTACTATCAGCTAATTATAATATAATTATCTTAGTATTCTTATTTCTTTTCTAGTATATACTATAAATAGTATTATCTTTATTATAGATTATCTACTTATATTATATGCTAGTTGTGCTATTAGAAATAATTCTATCTAATTATCTTATTAATAGTTTATATAACTTTATAAGTATTATTTAAATATCTGATTTATTTATTCTATTTATCTATTAATTTATAAATAATATACTAAATTTAATCATTATTCTTCTCCTATTAAGTCTATTATGGATTTTTATAATTATAATATAAATGCTGGTCCTCTATCTAATACTATAATTTCTGATATGCTATAATATTAGAATACTTATTATAGTAGTGTTTTAGCTAATAGTAGTGTATTTATTTTTTTATTATTAGTATAAAGTATATATATTTTATTATTTTATTTATTATCACTAAAATTAAGTTATATTCTTCTAACTTTAATAGTTTTACAATAAGATCTATTATTATCTATTATTATCTATTATTATAGATATTCTAATGTTTATAATAGTTATATTTATTTATATAGCTTATATCTTATAATCTTATTCTTTTAATATATATTGCATTTCTTAATATAATTATATATTACTTTATATATATTTAGTTAATAATAATTTCTTAATATCTTTTCTAATATATTATTAATTCTTAGATATCTTATTATTAATTTATTATAATATATTTTAATGACTTTTTCTCTAACTATTTTTAATATATAAATTAAACTATACTAAAATATAAATCTTATTTTATTAATAATTATTTTTTTATATTCTTCTTCTTATTATATATTATTTAATATCTCTTAAATAGTATTATTATTTGCTATTTCTTTAATAATTAGATCTCATAATTCTAAATTAGTATTGTATTTTTGTGACGGGGGTTACAGGAACGTAGCTGGGATTCAGCTTCGGCCTAGGAATAGATTTGAATATATAATATATATACATATATGCTCAGCAGCTAATCACTACTTCATAAAGGCCTAAGGCCACCCACAGTTATAAGATAATATATACCAAGCCGCTAGTCTAATTAGCAGCAGAAAGCCGGGCAAGATTATATACCCACTATACTTTAAAGTTATTCTTAACTCCATCTAGGATTCTACCTTACAGCTATCCCCCTTTTTATAAAAATATATCTCTAAGCTTAAAACTTTATAGACTTATAGAATTTAATACATAGAATTAGTAGTTTAAATTTTATAATAAAATCCTTGCTTTTAATAAAAAAATTAAAGATAAATAATAAATATTAAATAAAAAATTAAATATATAAAAGATAATTAAGATTAGTATTAATAATAAATATATATAAATTCTTATCTTCTTTATTTTAATTTTCTCTTTTTTTTTTTTTTTTTTTTTTTTTTTTTTTTTTTTTCTTAGTCTTATCTTCTTCCTTAATAGTAAGTATTATCTTAATATTATACTTTTTTATTAAAATTTTATTAAATATAGATTTAGTATATCTTATATTATTAATTTCTTACTTTTTTTATATTAATTTAATACTTAAAGTAATAATAAGATAATTTTAACTATCTTATAATTAAGTATAGCAGTTAACTTAAAATATTTAATTTTAATAATTTAAATTTACTCTAGTTATCTTTCTCTTTAGAAGCAGTATTCTAATATTTAAAAAAATATTAATATAGTAATAGTTTATTATTATTAATCTAGATTTATTTTTATATTTAGAGTATTTTATAAAAATATTATTTATATAGATAAGTTAATCATATAAGATAAGTTATAAAATTAGATAAATATTAATATAATTACTAATAATATAAATAAATAAATAATCTAAATTTTTATATACTCCTAAAGATCCTTTAATTAAGTCTCTTAATATAGTTCCTACTTCTAATATTATATCTAACAACTCCTAGCTTTCTACATCTCTAAAGAGTAAAATAAATGATAATATTCTATATATAGGATTTTAATACTAATAAAATATAGAAATATATAATTAAGTCTCTATATAAGCTTCTATGCTTAATCTATTTTTAATTATAAACTATTTTAAATCCTTATAACTATATTAAGTAGCAGTATATTTATTATAATATTATAACTTAGTTATATATATATTATTAAATACTTAAATATAAGTATATCTTTATAAGTATATATTTATATTTTAATTTAAATATCTATATTATTAAATATTTTTTATTTTATAATTAATACTAATAATTTATAGTGCCCTGAGTCCCTATTAGACCATTTAAAGATTTTAGCTAATAAGTTCTATTAAGATTTAGTGATAGAAGACTTTAATAATTAATATTATATATTAGATAGAGTATTTAAGACTTTAAATTATATATTTAGAAAATATATTATTAAGATAAACTTTAATGCTAAAATTAATAATAAAAATATAATTTTAACTTAATTTAGTTTACTTAAAAAATATTTAATTATAATAATTTATACTATTTTATTAAAAGAATTTTATTTTTATTATTTCTATTCCTAATTAATATATTTAGCTGGTAACCTTACTAACTTTAATAGAGAAAAAAGATCTTCTTTACTTTCTTTTATTAAGCTTATTTATAGATAAGTATTTATGCCTAGGCCTTTAGGCTCTTAATTTTATAATCTATTCTCTTAGCTTTTATAATTAATTAGCTAAGTTTTTATTAAATATATAGCATAAGTTCCTTTTAAATCTTATAACTAATAATTCTTACTAATAATTTATAGTATAAAATAAGTCTTATATTTATTCTTAATTATTATAAATTAAGCTTTTTTTTATTTTTTCCTTTCTTACTTTAAGTTATAAATAGTCTTATAATTTTAAAGATAAATTTTAAATATAGTATAATCACTAATATTCTTCTTAGATTCCTATATATAGTCTTTTTTAGAATAGCCTACCTACTTAATAAGATATATTTTATTCTTTTTAGAGCCTTTTTCTATATAAATTTTTTTAATCTTATATTCTCTAATATTATTTATAATAAGATTATTAGATAGGGTTTCATTTCTAACTATGTCCTTGAATAGTTTTAGTAAGAAGATATAGAATACTAGATACAACTATTAGTATTATAAAGGCATTTTTAGTTTATATATATTTATTCTCTATATATCTAGTATTTAAAAGGGTCTGATAAATTTAGAATTAAACTTTAATTTCTTTTTATTTAGAGAATAGATATTTATAATTTATAATATCATTCTATTATTAATTTAAAATTATATTACTATATATTTCTTATTAAAATATTTAGACTAATTCTCTAATATTTTTTTTAGTAGCTTTTAAAGTTCTTTATGTTTAACTCATAGTTAGATTATTTATTTAATTACTAGTATTTGATCCTTCTTTATCTCTGAGGTTTCCTTATTAGAATCTGTATCTAGGAGGTCCTGATTAATATTGATGCGAATATCTTTTTGAAAGTTTATTAGTACTTTAATAGATGATATTCTAGTGATGTTATATATATTATTATTATATATGTGTTAAGCTAGTGCTAATTATTATATCTAATTATTCTATAATAAATTAATATATGATTAAAAATAATATTTTAATGTTTAATTCTATTATTTTATTTAGCTATTAGTTTAAGGGTAATAGGTTATCTTAATTCTTCTTCTTATATTAAGATACTAATAGAGTATTTTCTAAAATATAACTATAAATATTGTTATTTAATTACTTATAATATTCTTAGGTATAATAAAGTATTTAACTACTAATTTGTATATAGTCTCTACTAGTTCTTTTACTAATGTAGTAGTAGATATAGGTTTATATATAATATATTTTGTTAATAGTTCTATGATAATTATAATAATATTATATATTTTTCTTTTTTAATTTAAAAATAGAAGCTTTATTATAAAATTTAAGGTGACTAACTCCTAAGATTTTATAGGTTTTAGTAATGGCTTTATTAGTTTATATTTTTTATACTATAATATATAATTATATTAATACTTTATATATATTAAGTAATAATATTAAACTGCATTATAAAGCTCTTATTAGAAATATTTTGATAATATTATTTTATATATCCTTTTAATGCTAAAATAACCTTTTTATAGATTATTATAATTAACTTATAAGACTTCTTGTCTAAGTGTATAATCATATGATATATATACTATACCTTTAAATCTAAATAGGTTATTAGCTTTAATATACTAATAGAAATAATCTATTTTTGAATTTAGATCTACTATCTATTTTTATATATTTCTAGCTTATATATCTACTTACTAATAATAATAAATAATAATAGCAAGCTCTTTAGGTATGTCTGAATAGATTATCTTAGTTATAATAATTGTTATTATTTTAGATCTTAGTATTAAGAGTTCTAGATCTTTTATAATATTAATAATTGTTTCTTTTTAACTGCTAGATATATTTTAATATTTAAAGTTTAAATTATTATTAACTTAAAAAGTCTTTATTATCTTTTTTAAATATATAAGTTTTATACTATTAAAATTATATTTATATTTAGAGGGTTTTATTCTTATTAAGTAAAGTACTTAGCTTAGTTTTTCTTTTAACATTAATAATAGGATCTATTAGTTATTTTTAACTTTAATATAGTCTAGTCTTTAATTTAGTATATTTATAAGATTTTTATACTCTGACTAATGCTTGATATTAAAATTAAATATTATAAGTTTCTTAATTTATTAAGCCTATCTTTAATTTAATTTTTTTATAATTATAAAATATTAAAGGTTATTATAATATAAAAGAATAATTATAGATCTATTATTATCTTCTAAATAGTATCTCTAGTATTTAAAGATTTTAATAATAGCTAATAGCTCTTTATTATATATTTTATAGTTAAATTTAATCAAGATTATCTTTTAAAAATAAAATATTATTAAATACTATAATTTATCAGCTTTTAACTAACTTAGGATTACTATTATAATAAAATTTAATATATTAATTTCTACTCTAAGTAGAAGTTTTAATTTAAAATATTTAAGTATAAATACTTATATAAAGTACTTTTTGAGGATTTTAAAGATATTTTATATCTTTTTAATAAAAATAAACTTTATATTAGCTTTTTATTCTACTTTTAATCTTTTTTACATCCATTTATAACCCTTAATTATATTTAATAATAGTACGGTAATTATGGAATATTTCTTGATAAACCTATGATAGAAGTTAATAAAGCTTAAAAATTAAGCCACATCTTATATATTCTTAGATTCAGGCTATTCCTAAATAGTAGTAATATATTTAAGTTCTATTTAAATACCTTTTATTCTAACTATAAAATCTAGAAAATGTACTTTATTAATTTTAAAAATATATTTTAATAATTTAATATATAATTTATACTACTGTAAGCAGTTTAATACCTTATAAATATCCTTTTTATAGGTAGCTTTATCCTTTAAATATATAATAATATTATCTAGATATACCATATAGCTTATATCTAAAAAATCACTCAGCGCTCAATTCATATATAATTAAAAGATTACTAGGATATTTGCTAGTTTAAATAACATAATAGTATATTTATAATACCTATATTAGATATAAAAAATAGTTTTCTATTTATCTCTTTTCTTAATTTAAATACAATAACATATATCCTAGAGATCTAGCTATATAAATATTAATACTCTAGAGAGCTAACTTAAAATCTTTTTGATTAATAATAAGAAATATTAGTTCTTAATTGTAATAGCATTTACCTTTTAATAATTAATATATAGCTATAGACTATTATTTTTTTTAAATATAAATAAGATAGATGCTCTAGTAGAATTCTTTAACTTATAAATCTAATCTTTAGCTAAGATTTTTACTAGATACTTTTGAAGTATTTCTTATTCTTTTAAATTTAGTTAATAAATTAAATAATATAGTAGCTCTTTATTAGGCTTTAAATTAATAATATAATTATAGATTATATATTTAAATAGTATTACTATCTACTCTTTTAAGAAAATATTAAAGTATAATTCTAAGTATGTTAATAGTTCTAAAATATTAATAGCTATTAGTTATAAAAGACTTTTAATCTTCTTCTTATCTGGATCAGCTTTTTTTATTATAATTTTTCTTAGATCTATAATATAAGTAGTCTCTTCATCCTCTATAACTTGATAGAGTTCTTAGGCTATGATCTACTTTATATATAATTTTAGTATATGCTCTATAGATATATTACTCCTGTTTTTTATAGGATCCTATTACTATATAGCCCTATAATTTATATAATAGAATGTGAGCTTAGTCTTCTATTTAATAAGCTAGCAGTAATACCACTATTTTATAATATAGTAGATATTAGGATTTATAGCTAAATATTATAGTAATCTAAGTATAATATTATATCTTTTTATATTAATAATATTATAGGTCTACTAGGTGCTTTTTAGTCTATCTTCTAAATTAAGAGCAATAATATTTAGTAAAATCTTTTTATATATCAGTATTAAATACCTATTAATTACCTTTGTAATTATGGCTAGATTTATTAAAGAATATATATTCTTTTATATCTATTCTTAATCTATAAAGTTATCTTTAGCAGCTTTATTAATTAAGATAAATATTTTTATATAATCTTTTAAGATTTATATATAGATATATATATTAATATATAATCCTTAATTTAATTATATAATATGTAGTCTTAATACTGTGATAGTATATTAAACTTTATTAAAAAATTATTTTAAATCCTTCTTAGATCTCTTATTAGGGTCTTTAGAGTAATAGTTCTTTTTTATATGTCTTTTTTTACTATAGTAAGTATATATTAGTAATTTCTAGACCTTTAATCTATCTCTAAAATCTTTAATTTTAGACTTTTTCTAGGAATAGTGATTATTATAGTAGTTATTTTCTTAATTAGATTTATTACTTTGGTCTAAATTTTGACTTAAAGCTTTATTTTTTAAATTTAAATTTAGTTCTATAGCTTATTTCTAAATAATTTAGAGTTTTTTTTTTATTTTAGTATGGAATCTTCTATCTTTTAAAGATATATTATATAGTTATTATACTCTTTAGATTTATTATTTTATTATATAGCCTTGATATGTATAGACTCTATAATTTAATTTTCAAGGTAATATTTCTAATTCTTATTTATATATATTTGTTTTAAGAAGTATTCTAGTCTTTAGATATAGATATTAAATTTAGATATAATTTGGCTTTTTTATTGCTATATTTATTAGTATTGTTTATTTATATTCTAGTGTAATAGTTCTAAGATGTATATAATATCTATTAGAAAGGATTTGAAGTTTTTTTATATTATATAGTTAATCTTTATTTTATTTTTTATAAGTGTATCTTATTAGTTGAATATTTTCTAGCTTAGTCTTTTAACTATAGTTAGTATTTTCTGTTGGTTAGTATCTTTGAAGTTATAGTAGTAAGTATGCTTTATAAAATGATATTTAAATTAGAGCTTAAAGGATTTTAGTTTCTTTATACTAATACTATTATACTTTTTTTTAAGTACTAGCTTTGACTATTTTAAAGGAATAATTTTTATAAGCATTTATAGTTTTTTTTGACTTAGTAGCTCTTTCTTAGTTGTTATTTTAATATTAATTATCTCTTGCTTTTTTCTTTTCTCTTTTAGATTAGGATGATTTAAATCTTTTTATATATTAAAGCCTTATATTAATAAGCTTGTTAATAATAAATATAATAGCTATTATTTTAGCTTCTTAAACTTTTAAAGTATGATTTAAATTATAATTCTTTAATATTATATCTCTATAAATTTGATCACTTTAGCTTTAAACTTAATAAGTTTATTTATTATTATTATTAGGAGATTTTTTTCTAAATACTTTATTAATAACTTTAATAGAATTATAAATGCTAAGATCTTATCTTAAATTTCTATAACTACTAGCTTTATAATTATAGTCTTAGTATTTACTTTATTAATTATTATTAAAGATATATTGGTTTTATCTTTTTTTTTATTACCTAACTTTATCTTTATAATTCTTATTTTTTTTTTATTAAGATCTCTTTAATATCTAAAAAATATTTAACTAGAGATAATTATTTCTTAGAGGCTTATCTCTAGATATATAAAGAGACATATTTTAGAGCTATTCTAGATAATAATTGCTAGGTTCTTACAAAGCGAGTAATTAGACTATAATAAGGATTATAAGAATATAACTAAAATTTGGCTTTAGTCTAAGAATAGATTTGAATATATAATATATATATATATATACTTAACAGTTAATCGCTACTTTATGAAGGCCTGAGACCATCTGTAGTTATAAGATAATATATGCCAAGCTGCTAATCTAATTAGCAGCGGGAAGCTAGGCGAGGTCATATACCTGCTATACTTTGAAGCTATTCCCAACTCCATCCAGGATTCCGCCTTACAATTTTATTATTACTATTAAAATAATAATCTATAGATTATATTCTAGATTTCTATTTTCTATTTTCTTAAATAATATAGGTTCTAGTATTTATATTTCTTTTTTATAATCTAATTATCTGTCAGAGAATCAGAACGTCACAGCCAATGGATCAGGTTAGTCACTATGGGACTAATGCACATCGGAACAAAGGATTACCCGCGAAGCCTTAGGGTTAGGATAATAGAGCCAGCAGAGCTATTATTATATTAACTATATTAGTCAGAATAGAATGAACAGAGCTATTACTATATTAATTATAATAAAGAAAAGCTATATAAAAATGTTTATTTATTATATATTTAATTTTCTTCTATTATCTTGAATTAATTATAATAATTTAAATATATAATCTTCTATTAATTAGGATATTTATAGCCTTATTTTTATTTTTTTTATTTACTAAGATCTTTTAATCTTAGAAGCCTATTAACTTTATTTATTAATAGCTATCCTAGTTATACTTAATAATAAAATAATTAAAATTTCTAATAATTCAAGATTCTTAGTTAAAAGAGAAGTCTTAAGAATAAATAATAATAATACTTTAAATCCTAGTTCTAATAACTCTAAGTCCTAATTTATAAACTATTAATACTAGTAATAAGGATATTATAATTACTAATAATAGAGATATAACAGTATTATTATAATATATTAAAGAACTAGAATAAGCTATAATTAATAATAAAAGAAAATTAAACTAAATATTTTAAGAAATTAAGATTAGAACAGTGACTCTATTTAAGAGAGAATATAAAATTCTTAAGATATATCTTATTTAAATATAATTCTACTTTATATATAATAGTAAATAAATTATAAATAAGTCTAACAAAGTACTAGCAGTATTAAGTTTTCTTAATAAAAAGGCTATAAAATGATTTACTTTATACATTATTGACTAGTACTATATAAATAGTAATAAAAAATAAAGAAACCTTAAGATAATTATAATATTTTCTAGTTATTAGTACTATAAAGAAAAATTAAATTAATTATAAGAAATTATTAATAAGAAAATTGAAACTATTAATAAGATCTAATATATTAAATAATAAATCTTAGTTAAAGAATACATTTCAAAATTCTTATAGATATCAGAAGGACTTTTATAAAATAATTAAAGATTTAGAGACTAGTTCTATAAAAGATTAAAAAATAATATTAAAAATTAAATCTTAATAATAATATTATAACTAGAAATATTTTAAGTAATAATGAAAATAGTATCCTAGATTGATTTAATTATATATACTTAATAAATAGAAAAGGGAGAGTTTAGAAGAAATAAAGTAAACTTATATTAAAAATAAACCAAAGACAAGGATAAAGATATAATAATATAATTAAATACAATTTTGTCTAAAAAAAAAGGATAAATTAAAAAAAAATAAAGCTTATTTTAATTGTGGAAAACTAGATTATTTTATAAATTAATATTAAAAATTAAGAAAGAATTAGAAACTGGCTATTTTAGGTTTAAAAGAGCAAATTATAATAATAATTTCACTAATTATAATTAATAATAGTAAAACTAGTGGGACAGCTAATAATAAGATTAATTCTAATAAAAACTTAAAGTAATTAGTCAAAAATAAAGAATAATGATTAGAATAAATAATGAACTATAAATGAATTTAAGTAGAATAGATATAATAAACTGAAAGCAGGAGGCTTTAGAACAATTAAAAAAAATATTTAGTGATTTAAGTAATAAAGATAAAAAATAGAAATAGAAAAAATTTAGTTTTAAAAGAAGTATTAAATAAGTAAGATAAATTAATATTAATATAAGAAAGGGACGCTAATCTTATAATTTAGAAAAAAAATTAATTAGTTAAATATTTCTTATATATTATCTTAAAAATATTAAAGATTTATTAGAAAAATATAGAAAAGATATTAATTCAGAAGAAATTAATATAGAAGACTTTAATATAAAGAATACTTGAGCAAAATCTCTATTGGAAGAGTTACTTTATATTTAACTAATATTATAGGATAATGAGCTAATAATAATAACTTATAATATCATAATTATTAAATATAAAGTAGAAGGACTATATAAATAGCATTATTATAGTGTTAAAGAATACTTTAAATATTAATAAAAATATTAAGAAAGATATATAATTATAATAGAATTTATTATAATAACTATAGAATTAAAAATAGTCAGTTAAATAATAATAATATTAATAAAAATTAATGGAAGAAATATAAGAATCTTATTAGATTTAAGAGTAGCTTATAATTATATTAAAGAAGAATTTGTGAAAGAAGTAGGACTATTTATAATTTAGATTAATAAATAGATAATTTCTATTTCTATTAATAGAGAAATAATTAGTTAAGGCTATAAAAGATAGGTATTAAATATTGTTATAAAATTAGGATAATATATTATAATAATTATGCTTAACATTATACTAGTATTAAGAGAATACTATAATATTATATTTAGAATAGTATGATTATAAATCTAAAATCTAATAATTAACTAGATCAAGGGAATAGTGATTATTGATAAAATAACACTGAAGATATAAATGATTAAAAAGAATATTAAAGAAATTATATAGCTATATAAAAAATTAGAGAAAATCCTTAGTATACTATTAGAAGCTAAAAAAATAATATAGAAGATAAAAGAACAAGAATGGAAGATAATATTTGCTAAAGATATTAAATATATTAATAAGGAAAATAAAGTATAAAAAATAGAAAAGCTATAAAATAGTTAAAAAGATTAAAGTAATAAAAAAGAGAAAAGAATAAAAAATAATAATATAAAAGAAATTAAAACAATCTAGCAAGCATAAATAATTAATAAAATAAGAATTATTAAAAAAATATAGAAAATAAAACTAAAACTAAAAGAACTATATGAAAAAGAACTTATAGAAGTATTAATAAAGCTGTCTAAAAAATACTATAAGTTTATTAAGTTATTTATAAAAAAAAATAGTGATTACTAACATATAATAAAGAATTTGAGGTATAAATTAAACTAAAAGAAGAATTTATGTTACCCTTAAATAAGTAATATCACAAATTAAGAAATAAATTAGAACTTAAAAATAAGTTTACTAATAAGTTTTATAAAGTAATATATATATAACTAGAATACAGAAAAGCATCAATATAATTAATATTTATTAATAAGAAAAATATAACTAAACAAATAATTATTAATTATAGAGCATTAAATAATAAAATAATAAATAATATAAACAAGATGTCTTATTAAAAATAAAAAAGAGATCTATTATAAGAAGCAAAGATTATAACAGTCTTTAATATTTAATAAGATTATTATAACCTACAAATAGCTAAAGATGATATTTAGAAAATAGCTTTCCTTATAAATAAAGGACTGTTTAAATAAATAGTTACACTAATAAATTTAAAAAATTTACTGGCATAATTTGCATAATATATAATATATATTCTATAGAAATATTTAAATAAATTTATTATAATCTATTTTAATAATATTATTATATATTTATAAAATCTAGAAAAACATAAAGAATATATATAACTAGTCATGACAGTATTTATAAATAAAGAATTAATGCTTAAGATTAAAAAATATAAATTTAATATTATAACTGTCAATTATTTAAGAATAATTTATATACTAAAAAGATTAAAGATCTAATCTAAAAAGAAAGATATAATACTTAACTAGTTTATTCTAATAAATATCAATAAAATATAACAATTCTTAAGCGTAACAGGATATATTAGAAGATACTTAAAGAATTATATAAAAATAATATAATTAATTATAAAATTACTATAAAAAGATTAAAACTTTAATTAGATAGAACAATAACAGCAAGCATTTAAGAAAGTTAAAGAATTAATTAGAAAAGCACTAATTCTTATACTTTATAATCTAAAAAAACTAAATATAATTTAATTAAATATATTAGAATATATATTAAAGATTATTTTAAAATAATTAAAGGATAATAAATAATTATAATCTATTATTTTTTACTCTAGATAATTTATTACTATAGAAAGAAACTATAATATTTATAATAGAGAGCTACTTATAGTAGTTAAAATATTTAAGTAATAAAGATATTACTTGTAAGGAGTTAAAGAAGAAATAGTTATAAAAAATAATTATTATAATTTAAAGTACTTCATAATAATAAAAGAGCTTATTAATAGATAAGTTAAATAATTAGAATATCTATTAAGATTTAAGTTTTAAATTAAATACATCAAAGAAAAAGAAAATATTATTGCTAATATATTAAATAAAAGAGTAGATTATATAATTGGAATATAAGAGCTATAAATAAATATATTAATAAAAAATAAAGATAGAATTTATTATAATAATAAAGTAATACTAGTAATAATAATTATAATAGAGAGTAAAAGTTTTTATAAAAAGATAATAGAAGCTACTAGAAATAATAAAATACTACAGATAGTATTATATAATAATGAAGTAGTAATTAAGAATGGATTAGCTATTTAAAAAGGATTAATATTGATATTATTTTTAATAATTATAGAAGTTATTTAAATGAATTATGATTTACTAATTAAAGAATATCATAAAATTAACTAGATAATAGAAAAGATATAATAAATATATTACTTTTTAAGAATAAGAAAATTGGTTAAAGGCTATATTAAGAAATATAATAATTACAATTATAATAAATTAATTAATTATTAATCCTATAGAAGAATATAGATTCTAGAAATACTAATAAAAGTATAATAGAAAATTATAATAGATTTTATATAAGATTTATTAAAATTAAAGAATCTTATTTCAGGAATTATATATACTAAAGCTATTATTATCATAGATAAACTTATAAAATATATTATTCTGAAGCTAATACTAAAGAATTTAATAATATAATAATATATAATACTAATATTATAAGAAGTATTTATAATATTTAGATTATTAAGTAAAATTATATCTAATAAAAATAAGTTATTTATATCTAAATTTTAATAGATAATTATAAAAAATTATAAAATAAAATATAATCTTTAATTATATATTATTAATAAACTAATAGCTAGACTAAAAAAATAATTTAAGTAGTTAAATAATATCTAAAATATTACTTAGATTAAAATTAAGATAATTAGATAAAATTACTATTAATTACTCAATTTATAATAAATAATACTATAAATATATTAATAGGATAAATACTATATTTCATTAATCTAGAAAAAATTCTAAGGATAAGTTAGAAAAATATTAAATAAAAAGAAGCATTTAATAAAGTAAATATCCAAGTAATATATATATAATTAATATATATTAATTTATTAAAAGATATTAAATAGATAGAAATAAAAATAAAAAAATATTATAATAAAAAGTATAAGAATATACTAGCACTTAAAAAAAAAAAAATTTATTTTCTATAATAAATACTAAAATTAAAAAATTTTAATATTAAAAGTATAAGACTAAATAATAAATTTAATACAATTAAATTTAAACTATTCACTATTAAAGAAAAACTTATAAATAATAATTATAAACTTCAGCTATTAGTAAGAATACAAATATATTTAATATTTTATATCTTATTATTAAAATTAATTATTAATCTAATAAATAAAGATAAAACAATAGATAATAAAAAATATAAAATTAAAAGAATACTATAATATAAGTTAGAAAAAAGATATATCTACTATTTTATAAGATAAAAAGAATACAAACTTAAAGAAAATATATAAAAATCTATTAAGCACCTAAATTACCCTAAAAAAATTTAGGAATAAAGATAAAAATATAATTAAGAAAGATAAAAGAATTAAAGTTAGTATTAAAAATAAAATTATTATTTTATAAAATAAATATAGCAGCTAGAAGCTTTTTAATCTCTTATTATTCTTTTACTTATTTTACTTTTATTTTTTCTTTTATTTTTTTTAATCTTTCTAATTCTTTAACATCCTTTATATTTATTTAAATGAATTTATTTATATACTTTTAAAAAAGACTATCTTATTTTTTAAGCTGCTCTAAATAAACTATTATCTCTAAGAGCTTTAAGTAAGCCTTTTTCTATTAAAAATAAATTTTATTTTATATCTTAACTAGCTTCTTCTAAGCAAGATTAAAAAATAATATATTTATATAATAATAATTAATTATATGAATATACTTACTATAATATTTTAAAATTTTAAATTTTATATATAACTTTCTAAAGTTAATATAACAAAAATAAGAAATTATAAGAATAATTCTAGTAGATTTAATTCTTAAGAAGAGATTCTTCTTAAAAATATTTTTCTTTAAAAATATAATTAATATAAAATTATAAGATTATATATTTAGAATATTTAAAAAATTAGAATTAGTTATTTATACTTTAAGAGATATAAATTATTTATTGAGCTATTAAAATATTAGTCTTTAGAGGAGAGAATTGTCAAAAAATTAAAATATTATAGCTAATAAATTAGGTTAGTTATTATAAAATTAATATATAGAATAAAGGATTATCTAAAGATACTATAAATAGAGCTAGGATATATCAGGATTAAGGCTATTATAGTTATTAGAGCTGGTTGTTAGTATATAGCTATAATAAATATAATTAGACTTATTAGAGCTTAATGTAAGAAAATAGCTATAATGGCTATAATAAAGGAAAGTTATATAAGGATATTTATTTATTATATATTTAGTTTTCTTCTATTATCTTGAATTAACTGTGATAATTTAAGTATATAATCTTCTATTAATCAGGATATTCATAGCCTTATTCTTATTTCTTTTGTCTATCGAGATCTTTTGATCTTAGAAGCCTATTAACTTTGCCTGTTAATAGCTATCCTAGCTATACTTGACGGTAAGATAACCGAAGTTTCCGACATTTAATATTATAAAATTAAAAAGAGATAATATAATCCTTAGTATATCTTAGTTAAGAAAGTATAATTTAGAGATTTATTAGAAATAAGATCAGTTAAATCTAATAAGATATAACTATGAAATCTAGATTATAAAAGCTATTAAGCTAGAAGAAAGACTAGTAAAATTAAAAATTACTTTAGACAAGAAGTAAATAAAAATTTTATTTTAAAATAAATCATTTAATAAATTAAAAATATAATAATAAATTATTATTAAGATTATAAAAGAGGAATAAAATCTTAAAAATATTAATTAAAAGAAAGATAAATTATTTAAAAAATATAAGAGATTCAGAAGTTTATTTAATAAAATATATAAAATATTACTAGAGTTTAATAAATAAGATTATACTATTTTACTTATAGAAAGTAAGAAACTAAAGCTATAGAAAATATACTAAATATTAGAATTGGAAGATAAAGCTTTAGAAGAATATATTAATAATATGCTAGAAAAAGAATATATATAACTATTAATATCACTAGTAAGATATCTAATATTATTTATATCAAAGAAGAGAATAACAAAACTATAACTATATATCAACTATAGATAGCTTAATAATATTATAATTAAAAATATTTATTCTTTATTATTAATTACTAAAATACAAGATAAAATTAAAGGAAAGAAATAGTTTACTAAACTTAATATTACTAATATATATAATTATTTAAAAATTAAGAAAGAAAAAAAATAGAAAATAATATTTAGAATAAAATATAAACATTATAAATACTTAATCATACTATTTAAATTGATTAATGCATTAGCAATATTTTAAAGATATATTAATTTAATCATCAAAGATTATCTATATAACTTTACTATTACTTATCTTAATAACATTATAATATTCTTAAATAGCTTAAAAGATCATATTAGACATATTAAGATAGTATTATAAAACTTAAAGATAGCAAAACTATAAGTAAAACTAAAAAAATGTAAATTCTATATATAAGAAACTAATTTCTTAGAATATTAGATTATATAAAAAAGAGTATAAATAGATAAAGAAAAAATATAGGCAGTAAAAGATTAACTTATATTAAGAAATATTAAAGAACTATAGTTATTTATTAGAATAATCAATTATTATTAAAGATATATTAAAGAATATATATATATTATAGCACCTATATTTAGATTACTTAAAAAAGATATTATATATAAATAAATAAAAGAATAGAAAAAAGCCTTTAAAAAAGTAAAATATTATTTAATAACTGCACCTATACTAGTATAGTTTAATAATAATAAATTAATAACACTAGAAACTAATATATCTAACTATATTATTAGAGTAATAATAATATAAAAAAAACAAGATAGAAAATAAAAGATAATTATATATTATTTAAGAAAGATAATTAATATAAAGTTAAACTACAATATATATAATAAGGAATTACTAGTAATAATAATAGTATTATAATATTAGAGAATATATTTAAAAGGAATCAAGTTTCTTATACAAATTATTATAGATTATAAAAACCTTACTTATTTTCTATTAATTAAAGTATTAATAAGAAAATAAGCAAGATAATTAGAAATATTATTATAATATTGATTTATGATTGAATACTATAAAGGAAAAGATAATAAGTAAATAAATATACTTAGTAGATAATTAGATTATAAAAAAAGAATATAAATATTAGAATCTATACTACTTAAGAAAATAAAAAATAGAAATCTAGAATATAATTTATAGATTATTATTCTAGCAGTAATAATAAAGTATAATACTAATTTAGAATTATAAGATTTAATTATTAAGAAAATAGCAAATAATAAAACTATTTAAGGGATACTAAATAATATATAATAAGAAGAAAAATATAAAAAAATAATTATTAATAAAATAAGACTCATATTTTGGTATAGTTTAATCTATATACTAAAAATAATTAGAGAAAAAGTTATTAAAATATATTATAATGAACTAATAATAGGATATCTAGAAATTAATAATATATTAGAAAGAATATTAAGAAATTATTACTAGTTAAGTATATATAAAATAATATATAATTATATAAAGGAATGTAATATGTGTTAAAAGAATAAGATTATAAGATATAAGCTATATAGATAAATATAATTACTATAAACACTAGAATATCTATAGTAATAAATAATAATAGATTTTATTATAAAACTATTAAAATTAAAGAGACATGACTTAATCCTAGTAATAGTAGATAAGATAATAAAGTATATATACTTTATACTAATAATAAAAAGAATAAATATACCATTATTAGCTAAGACACTATTATAATAAGTATTTCAACATTATAGTATATTAGAAATTATAGTATTAGATAGAGGATCAGTATTTGCATTATGACTATAGAAATCTATAATAGATCTAATAAGAGGAGAATAATGATTAAGTTTAATATACTATCTATAAATTAATAAATAAATAAAATGAATAAATTAAATACTTGAATAATATTTATAAAGTTATATAAATTATTAATAAGATAATTAGATAGAATTACTTCTAATGGTATAACTAGCATATAATATAAGTAAGTAATCTATAATAAAGATAATATTATTTATAGTATATACTGAAAAAAAAGTAAGAATACTAGAATAATCATGCTATAATTAATCAGTAATAGAAATAGTGGAAAGGATAGTTAATGATATAAAGATTATACATCTCTATTTATAATAAGAAATAGAGTATGAAGAATAAAATAATATAGAAAGATATAACTATAAAAATTAAAAAGAACTTAATTTTAAAAAAGAGAGAAGGTTTATCTCTTATAAAAAAATTTATAAATGCTATGAGAAAATAACAAATTTGATTATCTATGATTAAGATTATTCAAAATTAAAGAAAAAATTAGAAAAATTAATTATAGACTTAAATTACTAGATTTTATATGAATTTACCTAATATTCTATATTTTATTATTAGAATTAGCGCCTAAGAATGCTAAAATATAAGATAAAATCACTATTAAAAAAGAAACCTATAAAGTTAAAAAAATATTAATATATAAGTAAAGATATAATGAAAAAATAATATATCTTATTAAATAGAAAAATTATAATATTATAAAAAGAATATAAAAGCTTATTAAGAATTTTATTGAAGCTAAAAGAATTTTAGAGATATATTAATAAAGATACCCAGAACTACAGAGAGAGTTTATTTAAAATTAATAAATAACTCATTAAAATCTTTAAATATTATAATTAATACCTAAGATTTTAGTTAGACTAGTTTAATCTTAGTATTAGCCATAGCAATATTCTTAGTAGAGAAAAGATTCTTAAAATTTAAAATCTCTAAAACCTTTTAATTATAAGAATATATACTTATATTATATTTTTTAAGAAATCTCTAATAATAGAATAACCTTAAAATTATAGTAATAAGTTTTACTTATTAAACAAAAGCTTTAGTTAATTCTTTAAAAATTTAAGCTTTAAACTCTTTTAAAGTATTCTACTTTTTTTTATTATAAAAATAATATTTATAAGTATAATTATAATAAGTGCACATAATATATTTAGAATTTTTATTATTTATTATGTAATTAAGATTATAAAAGTAATAATACTTATAAAGAAATTTAATAATAAAATTAGTCTTTTAAATTTTAGAGAATTAATAAATATAATTTTTAATTTAATTTTCTTTTAAATATAATAGATTAATTTTAGCAACTAATTTTGAATAAGATATAATAAGAATATTAGAAATTATTTATTAAATAAAAAATAGGATTATGTTAGGAACAAGGATAAGTCTTTTTATTTATATCTTTGAAAATAAAGGCCTTTAAAGAGAGAGAGTGATATTATAAAATAATATATATAATACTAGATAGAACTACTTTAGAAGAAGAATAGAGTAATTTAATATAAGCTTATATTAAATTAACTAAAAGCTAGTTGCTAGTAATAGTATATAAGAGATTATTAATATATAAAGTATATAAAGTAATAATAGTATATATACTAATATTATAAGGAGATATAAAAGATATATTCTTATCTTAAATAAGATAAGAGTATATAGAATACTTAATACTTATTAAAAAGGAATTGTATATTTTTTATTATCTATTTTAAAAGTATATAATATATAATATATAGAATGAGGAGAATTAAATATATAAGGACACTTATTTACTATTATATATTTAGTTCTTTATAGCTTTTTAATCTAAGTTACTTGATTATATATTAAAAGGATTAGTAAGGCAAACTTATTTAAAGTATTATAATACTTTAAAGTGCTTTTTTTATCTTAGTTATAATTAACTAACTTTTATTATTGATAAGTCTAAACTATGTCTAATCTTATTGACAAGTTACCTTTATGAATCTTTGTGTGGTTCATCTATTGTATCATACCTCGACACAACCAGTGACAACTAGGGTGGATCCAGGCGCGTGACATAATATAAAGTTTATATAAATTATTATAATATGTTATCCAGTGAACTTCATAATACAAATTTCTTTTAATAGATAGATAATAATAACAAGAATAATTCCTTATATATCTATTTTATCTATTATAAAAGTATATTTCTCTTTTATATAAAATATACTCATATATTATTACTAGAAATAAATATATCTATTTATGCTTTTAATATATATAATATATCTATTTATTATATTTCTTATATTTCCTAATATGGTTCTTTTATTTCTGTTAAGACTCTTCCCAATAGATTATATTAGCAGATATATAACTACATAAATTATCTTTTTAAAGATTTTTAGCATTTTCTTATACTTCTATTTTTATTTCATCCTTAATAAGGTTTTCTGGTTATTCTTAATATTGTCGGAAACTTCGGTTGTCTTACCGTCGAGTATAGCTAGGATAGCTATTAATGGGCGAAGTTAATAGGCTTCTAAGGTCAAAAGGTCTCGGTAGACGAAAAAAATAAGAATAAGACTAGGAATTGTGACGGCCTAGTACGATTTGGCTTGGCGGCACGCGGTTACTGCGGAAGTACCCGCGGGCCGCCTCCCGTGGACGAATCACATGCAGGGAAGATGTGGGGCTAGATATGCCTTGTGGGGATTACCCCGTGTTTTGATTCATGCTGCAGATTGCCGGAGGATCTATGTGATATCAAGAGGGGTAAATGGCCTTTGCCAGCCAGTATTCTACATTGTTGGAACCTTCCAGAAATCTAGATTACTAGGCACCAGCACACAACGGAGATAGCCCACAGGTATCCGGAATGGAAGGAAGTATAAGTAGGAGGAAGGGGGCCGGTAGTTGTTCTTTCCTCTTCTTCTTCTTCTCTCCAGTTTAGTCTCTTCGTGTTTAGCGACCAAATAGATTTGGCATTGCATCGTCACAGGAATATCCTAATTAATAGAAGATTATATACTTAAATTATTATAATTAATTTAAGATGATAGAAGAAAACTAAATATAGAGTAAATAAATATCCTTATATAATTTTTCTTTATTATAGCCTTCATAGAAATTCTCTGATTTTTTTAATATATAGATTATAGCTATCATAGAAATCCTCTAATTTCTTTAATATATAGATTATAGTTATTATAAAAATCCTCTAATTTCTCTAATACTTTAATCCTAAAGTTTTATAGGTAATTCTTTATTCTAATATATATTAGTCTTATAGTGACTAATCTAATCTATTAGCTATAATATTCTAATTCTCTAATAATCCCCTCCTCTAAAGACTAGCATCTTAATAATTTAATAAATAATTTATATTTTTTGAAGTATAAATAACTAATCTTAACTCCTTAAATATTTTAAATATATAATCTTATGATTTTGTGCTAATTATATCTTTAAAAAAAATAATTTTAAGAAATTTTCTTTTTTTATGTGTTAAATAATTTAATATTATTTATTATTTTTTATATAATTAGTATAGTGATCTAGAAAAGATTTATATTAAAATAAAGTTCTTTAAATATTATAATAAGTGTATTTGTATGAATAATTATTACTACATTAATATGTTTATGTCTAAAGCAGTATAGAAGTATCTTTTTGAGGTTTAAGAATGTTTTTAAGAGGAAGAAAAGCAGGTTTTAGTTAAGATTTTTTATTTATAGAAATAGCAAAAACTATTAAAGAAATAAGCTAGAGAATTTCTTTAAAAGGATATAAAGAATATTAAAGAGTTAGAAAGATTAGAAAAAGTAAAAGAAGAGATAAAAGTAAAATAAATAAAAGAATAATAAGAGATTAAAATATTTTTAATTACTATTTTTACTTTATAAAATAATAATCTTATTTTTAATACTAATTTTAATTCTTTTATCTTTCTTAATTATACTTTTATCTCTATTCCTAAATCTTCTTAGAGTAATTTAAGTATTTAATAGATTTCTATATATCTTCTTTAAATCTATATTCTTTCTATCTTATAAAATAATAGATATATCCTTTCTCTAACTTATACTACAATATTCTTTTAACTTTATATTTTTTATTATCTGCTGCTTTATCTTTATTTATTAAATTAATAGTTGGTTTTAATAATAAGATATAAAATATTAAATATATTTACATTCTTACTAATAGCTAGAGTTTATAATTATTATTTATAAGTTTTTCTTTAATAGTGAATAGTCTAAATTTAATTATATTAAATTTATTACTTAATCTTATACTTTTAATATTAAAATTTTTTAATCTTAATATTTATTATAAAAAGTAAATTCTTTTTTCTTTTTTAAGTGCTAGTATATTCTTACATTTCTTATTATAATATTTCTTTATTCTTATTTCTGCCCATTTAATGTCTTTTGATAAATTGCTATATATTAATTATATATATATTACTTGAATATTTACTTCATTAGATATTTTTTCTTATTTGATATTTTCTTAACTTATCCTTAGAATTCTTTCTAGATTAGTAAAATATAGTACTTATTCTATTAATGTATTTATAGTATTATTTATTATAAACTAAGTAATTAATAGTAACTCTATCTAATTATCTTGATTCTAATTTAAGTAATATCTTAGATATTATTTAACTGCTTGAATTATCTTTTTAGTCTAGCTATTAGTTTATTAATAATATATAATTAATAGATTATATTCTATTTTATAATTTTTTGTAATTGTCTATTAAAATTTAGATATAAATAACTTATCTCTGTTAGATATGATTTTATTTAGTAATTTAAATATTATGAACACTTTTTATAATATTAGTGTTATATATTATTATATTATTAAATTCTTTAGTGTTAGCTTTAGGATAATATATTTTGTAAATTTATCTATAATAATAATAGCTTTAGTATATATAATTTCTAAAATAAAATCTTTTAACTCTAATAAGCCTTATATAAAATCTATTATGATCTTCTGCTATATTTTTATTAGTATTTCTAAAATCTATATTCTCTTATATAGTTAATAATTAATTAATTTATTATAATTACAACTATTATATTTCTTAATATAATCTTTAATCAATTTTCTCATTCTTAGGAAGTAATATATTTGTTATATCTTTTTTACTGTCTAGTTAATTCTATAATGTTCTTTAATTAGTAAATTATAGTTTATTTAAATGACTTCCATAATTATTAAAAATAATATTAATATTAATCCTCTCTAAATAGTTAATTTATTCTTAATTATTGCTTTATCATTATGTAGTGCTATTTATAGTATTTTATTATTTCTAGTAGCTTTTATTATCTTTTTATGAAAATCTTTGCTTTTAATTATAATTATTATTACTAGTATTATCTTGTTGTTATAGTGAATTCTATCTTTATCTTTATTAATATATTTATTTGTAGCTATTATATTTTAATTATATAATTTACTCTTCTGTTTAATATATTAATAATAATGTTTTCTTTTCCTTTGATATATTTAATTTGAAACTTAAGCCTTAATAAGTATTCTAATTATCTAACTTATCTGCTGATAAGCTCTTTTATTATTATAAAATACTTTAGATTATAATGATTACTTTTTATAATTATTTTTTTTTTAACTTCTTGTAAGTAGTATTTCTATTACTTAAATACTTTAACTACTATAAGTAGTTTCCTATTATGAATATTATAGTTTCTTTCTATAGTAGTAAATTATTTAGAATAAAAGATAATAGATTATAATTATTCATTATTTTCTAGTTATTCTAAAATAATTCTTAATATATATTCTAATGTATCTGATTAAATTATATTTAGTTTTTCTTGATTATAAAATATAAGAATTAATATTTTTCTAACTAATTCCTTGACTTTCTTAAATACTTGCTATTATTATTCTATCTAATTAAAATCTTAATTTTTTTATAGTAATTCTATAATTAATTATGTTATTTCTATATAATTCTTTAAGTATCTTCTAATATATCTTATTATATCTAAAAATTATTATATTTTATTGATAATTATTAGAATAGACTAGTTAAGTATTATATCTTTCTTTTTAAATTAGATCTTTAATTCTTCTAGTATATAAATTATTTCTAGGTAATTAATAATTATAATATTAAATTTATACTTCTTGATTTTAAGCATTAATTCTTTATTTATAAGTGTTATTATGACTAGTTATATATATTCTTTATATTCCTCTAGATTTTGTGAATATATAATAATATTATTAAAATAAACTATATTAAACTTATTTAAATATTTCTATAGAATATATATTATATATTATATAAATTATACTAGTAGATTCTTTAAATTTATTAATATAACTACTTATTTAAATAGTCCTTTATCTATAAAGAAAGCTGTTTTCTAAATATTATCTTTAATTATTCATAGATTATAATAACCTTATTAAATATTAAAGACTATTATAATCTTTATTCTCTACAATAGATCTCTTTTTTATTCTTAATAAGATATCTTATTCATATTATCCACTATTCTATTATTTAATACTCTATAATTAATAATTATTTATTTAATTATATCTTTTTTATTAATAAATATTAATTATGCTGATACTTTTTTATATTTTAGTTATATATATATTACTTCATAAAATTTATTAGTAAACTTATTCTTAAATTTTAATTTATCTCTTAACTTATAATATTATTTAACTAATAGTAGCATAAATCCTTTTTTTAATTTAATTCGTACTTTGAATTCTTTATTATATATTAATAATTACTATTCTTTTTTTATAAATAGTTTAATAAACTCATAGTATTTTTTAAGTAATTTTGCTAATACTTCTATAAATTTCTTTTTATATAATTCTTTTAACTTTAGCTTTATTTTCTATATTTTTTTAGTAATTCTTATCTTATTAATCATTTATATTTATTAGATTATTTTAATCTTCTTTATATTATTATTTTTAATTCTTTTCTTCTTTTCATCACTTTAATCCTTCTAATTATTTTATAGTTTTCTTATATTTTATGCTTTATTTTTCTTATTAATATATTTAATATCTTCAGTAAATATTACCTTCTATTTCTATTCTTTTACCTTCCATGCTATCTTTTTAACTTCTGGTAATATACTAAAGATTTTCCTTAATTCCTTATATAGCTATACAATTTCTTTAATATTCTTTTTAATTATTCATATCTTTAATACCATTTTATTAACAATTATTATTCCTTTGGTCCAGTCAATTATTAGATTTTAGGTTTATAACTATACCATTCCAAATACAACATCATAGTATTCTTTTAATACTAATATAATATTAAACATAATTATTATGATATATTATTCTAATTTCATAATAATATTTAGTATTTATCTTTTATAGTCTTAACTAATTATTTCTCTATTAATAAAGATAATTATTACCTATTTATCAGTCTAGATTATAAACAATCCTACTTCTTTTATAAATTCTTCTTCAATATAGTTATAAACTGCTTCTAAATCTAATAAGATTCTTATATTTTTTCTATTAATTTTTACTAATATTATTACTATTTAACTAACTATTTTTAGTTTTATAATTATTATAATAAATTATATTATAATTATATATTTTTCTTAATATTTTTATCAATATTCAAAATATTCTTTAATATTATAATAATATTATTTATATAATCCTTCTGCTTCACATTCAGTAATTATAATATTATTATAATAAAGATATATGGATTCTTAATAGATATACTAACATTCTATCTATTCTTATAGATATTCAAGTCTTAATTCTTTAATCACTTTTAAAATCCTTAGAAATCATCCTTTTTATTCTTTTTCTATAAGATGCATTTCACATAATAAATTATAATATATTATCTAATATATTTCTTAATACAAATTTCCTTCTAATACTAGATAGTAATAATAAGAATAATTCCTTATATATCTAGTTATTTTATTATAAAAGCATCATCCTTGCTTATATAATATATATTTATATATATTTATTAGAGATGCATACATTTATCTATATTATTAATATATATAATATATCTATTCTTTACAATACTTATATTCTTTAATATAATCTTTCTATTTTTATTAAGACCTTTTCTAGCAAGTTATATTTACTAATATACAATTATATTAATTATTCTTTTAAAACTAAATAATATCTTTCTATACTTTATTTAATTCTTCTTTAATAAGATTTTTATTTAATTCTTAGTATAAGTCCTTATAAATTATCATTATTAGCTTATTATCCTATAATATTAATTAAATATAAAGTAACTCTTCTAATAAAGAATTTACTCAGATATTCTTTATATTAAAATTTTCTATATTAATTTCTTCTAAATTAGCATCTTTACTATATTCTTCTAATAAGTCTTTAATATTTTTAAAATAATATATAAGAAATGCCTAGCTAATTAATTCTTCTCTTAAATTATAAGGTTGATGTTCTTTCTTTATATTAGTACTAACTCATCTTGCTTATTTAATACTCTTTCTAAGACTAAATCTTTTCTATTTTTATTTTTTATCTTTATTACTTAGATTACTAAACATTTTCTTTAATTATTCTAAAGCTTCTTATTTTTTAGTTTATTATATTCATTCTACTTAAATTTATTTATAATTTATTATTTATTTTAATTATTATTTTTTATTTTTAACTAATTGCTTCAAGTCTTTATCAGAATTAATCTTATTATTAATTATTCTGCCAGCTTTACTATTATTAATTAAAACTAGTAAAATTATTATTACAATTTACTCTTTTAAATCTAAAATAGCTAGTTTCTGATTCTTTTTTAGCTTTTAGTATTAATTTATAAAATAATTTAATTTTCTATAGTTAAAATAAGCTTTATTTTTTCTTAATTTATCTTTTTCTTCTTTAGATAAGGTTATATTTAATTATATTATTATATCTTTATTCTTATCTTTAGTTTACTTCTAATATAAGTTTATTTTATTTCTTCTAAACTCTCTTTTTTCTATTTATTAGATATATATAATTAAATTAATTTAGGATACTGCTTCTATTATTATTTAAAATATTTTTAGTTATAGTATTATTATTAAGATTTAATCTTTAATATTATTTTTTAGTTTTTTATAGAACTAATCTCTAAATTCTTAATTATTTTATAAAAGTCCTCTTAATATTTATAAGAATTTTAAAATATATTCTCTAACTAAAATCTATTATTTAATATATTAGATTTTATTAATGGCTTTAATTTTCTTATTAATAATTTCTTATAACTAATTAAGCTTTTCTTTATAATATTAGTAACTAAAAAATATTATAATTATCTTAAGATTTCTTTATTCTTTATTATTATTTATATAATACTAATTAGTAATATATAGAGTAAATTACTTTATAGTCTCTTTATTAAAAAAGCTTAATACTGCTAATATTTTATCAGACTTATTTATAATTCATTTATTATTATATATAAAATAAAATTATATTTAAATAAGATATATCTTAAGAATTCTATATTCTCTTTTAAATAAAATTACTATTTTAATCTTAATTTTTTAAAATATTTAATTTAATCTTTCTTTATTACTAATTATAGCTTGTTCTAGTTCTTTAATATATTATAATAATACTATTATATCCTTATTATTAATAGTTATAATATTTCTATTATTAGTATTAATAATTTATGAATTAAGACTTAGGATTATTAGAACTAGGATTTAAGATATTATTATTATTTATTTTTAAGACTTCTCTTTTAACTAAGAGTCTTAAATTATTAAAAACTTTAATTATTTTATTATTAAATATAGCTAGGATAGCTATTAATAGATAAAATTAATAGGCTTTTAAGATTAAAAGATCTTAATAGATAAAAAAAATAAGAATAAGACTAGGAATATTCTAATTAATAAAAAATTATATATTTAAATTATTATAGTTAATTCAAGATAATAGAAAAAAACTAAATATAAAATAAATAAGTATTCTTATATAATTTTCTTCTATTATAGTCTTTATAAAAATCCTCTGATTTCTCTAATATATAGATTATAATTATTATAGAAATCCTCTGATTTCTCTAATATATAGATTATAGCCATCATAGAAATCCTCTGATTTCTCTGATACCCTAACCCTAAGGCTTTACGGGTAATCCTTTGTTCCGATGTGCATTAGTCTCGTAGTGACTAACCTGATCCATTGGCTGTGACGTTCTGATTCTCTGACAAATATAAATCCTTATAGGTTATCATCCTTAATTTATTATTCTATAATATTGGTTAAGTATAAAGTAACTTTTCTAAAAAGGAATCTTTTCTAATATCTTTTATATTAAATATTCTTATTATTTCTCTTTCTTTAAGATAACCTTCTTCTTTAGATAATTTATAAGTACTATTTATCTGATCAATTTATTTTTTATAATTATAAGATTAATATTCTATTCTCATATTAATGCTTACTTATTTTATTTATTTAATACTTCTCTTAAAGTTAAATCTTTCTCACTTTTCTTCTTATATACTTTAGTATTATATCTTATTTTTGCTTAAATCATTAAGTATTCTTTTTAACTATATTAATATATTTTTCTTATCTACTTATCTTATCTATTCTGCTCGGATTCTTTTATAATTTATTATTTATTTTAATTATTATTCTTTATTTTTAACTGACTATTTCAAATCTTTATTAAAATTGATCTTATTATTAGCTATTCTATTAACTTTACTAATATCAACTGAAATTAGTAAGATTATAGTTATAATCTACTCTTTTAAATCTAAAGTGGCTAGTTTCTAGTTCTTTTTTAGCTTTTAGCATTTATCTATAAAATGATCTGGTTTTTTAAGATAATAGAAAAAAATCAAATATAAAATAAATAAGTGTCCTTATATAACTTTCCTCTATTATAGCTATTATAGAGAATCCTATGATTCTTATATGATGATCATCATAGCCATTATAGCCTTTGCTCTAATTCCTATAATACCCTAACCCTAGCAGTTACAGATAATCCTTTGTTCCATCATGCATTAGTTTCCCTTATCCATTGGCTGTAACGTTCTGATTCTCTGACAATATTTTAAAAATATTACGTTGTTCTTTAAATAAAGTAATTATTCTAATTTTTATTTTTTATAATATAATATTAATTTATAATAATTTATAATAATTTAGTTTATTTATTTTATTATTATTTTATTTTAATAATTTATTACTTTATTTCTTTAAAACACTTCTCTTATATATATAATATTATAATTTATTAATAAATATATAGATTTTATTCCTAAATTAATTAGATAAAAAATGATAAAAAACTTATTTTATTATATTAATATTAATATTATTTCTATTTATTTTCTAAAATTTTTCTTTTTATTAAAGATCTTAAATTATTAGAAATTTTAATTAGATTACTATTAAGTATAGTTAAGATAATTATTATTAAATAAAATCAATGGACTTTTAAGATTAAAAAGTCATAATAAAATAAAAATAGTAAGAATAAATTCTAAATATTTTAATTAACGAAAGATATGTATTTAACTTATCTTAGTAAATTTAAGATAATAGAAGAAAATTAAATATATAATAAATAAGTATTTTTATCTAGTTACTCTTTATTATATTTTTTATTTCTTTTATTATAATAATTGTTTTGAGCTATTATACCTAAGGTATTCCTAGTATAGTTTTTATCATATTATTACCTACAATAAGTATAACACTAATTTTAATATTCTTTAGTACTAACACCTATGGCATAGTGCATATTCTGTTCCGTAGACGATACCTATCGATTGGATGTGACGTTCTGATTCTCTGATAGAGAGGTGGTAGCGTGCGGGGGGTGGTGAAATACTGTATATGGTCTATTTCCAGGCTTTATCATAGGCAAAGGTCTGTATTGATTCTGGTAACTGGTAACTACTATCTGGATACATTATGCTGTTATTGACCCAACATACACATTGTAATTATATGTCTCGCAAGTATCAACAATACTTAATCCCCCTGTCCCGTTGAGGATTGTCTCCCCATCCCGACTCAGCACAAAACTCTGTTCGCCGATGCTCATTGTAACGTTCGATGTCGTGATACCAGCAGGCACATCAATACTGACTGCGGCATTGTCACCACTAGTAACAGTCAACGTAGCCGCTTCTTGTAACATAGTAGCCACAAAGATGCTATCAGAGAGTAGATCAATGCCGTTCGGGGCTGGTAGAGTATCGTTGGTGCATGTGGCGTCCTTGGGAGTTGGGCGGTACCAGTATACTATTTCCTCAGTGTCGATGGTCGGTGAACTTGCTCCAGTTTTGTAGGCTTGGATGTAAGGTTTGTATAGATCGCGCCAGGCATCATGTGGGAATCCAGAGGCCCATTCGGAGGAGCCGTCATCTGAATGGTCGGCGGAGTAGGGGCCGATGTAGTGAGATTCGCCGTAATCTTGATTACATTGTGTCAACATCATATTCCACCTGTTTGCTGATATTACCCGAGAGAACTTACCATTCCACGTGATGATTTCGACGAGATCTGGCTGCATTGATAGTATTTCATCCCAGCGACGGGTAGGCAGGTCCTCGCAGATGAAGACCCAGTTCTTACTGTTAAAATGGGTAAAGAACCATGGCGATACAGCTGCGATAACCGTTAGCTGATTCATATTTCCAAGAAGCCTTGCAATCCTCTACATACGGGCCATGTATGTAGCATTCCCCAAGTCTGAGATAAATCTATCATCCCAAATAGTAGTCATAGGCCCCGAGATGATACTGTTACCTCCATCGGTCGGCCAAGCATACCACGAAAACGCTCCGTCTGCACTTCGCTGACTATCGCTCGACGCTTCAGCTGGATCCTGCAAATTCGGCAACGCCCATATGGAATGATTCGTCCCAGCTTTTACCGGTGTCCAATCGAAGCTATCTCCAACGAAGGTGCTCACGACCGCGGCATCATTGTATTGCATCTGTGCTGCATGACCGGCATAAGTTTGCATGTATGCTGTGATATTTTCGGTATCCCCGCTTGTCCAATAGGCAAAGTCAAAGGAAATAAAGACTTTGAAACCGACTTCGTCGGCAGCTTGGTACGCTAGGGCTAGTTGGGTGGGAGTGTAACTGTCCACGCTGGCACAGTTAAGTGCAAAGGCGTCAATACCGATATCCATTGCCGTGGTCATGTCTGATTTCCAGTCGTCGAGGGTGTAGTTTTCGACAATACCAACCTATCACCTGAGGTGAGTTTGACGGACTGTCTGTGATAGTGGCGATCTTGGTATTACTGACCATGAAATGCGCAAAGACATATTTTGATGCCGACGACTGGTGTATGCTGTTTCTTGATAGTGTTGATGCATTGCATACGGGCCATCCAAATGCTAGAAATGCAGCCACCTGAATCAGGTGCTTGAAATTCATGTTCGTTATATACAACCGTGTCTGTTAAAGAGGCGTTGTTGTAAATTTGTATAGGCAGCGGATTCCATCCGTTATATACCTTTCAAACAATGAACCAAGTAACTAGTCCTGTAAACCTTTGAAAATCATTCTTGCTTCAGGACACATTGATCCGCACCGTTTAGCTTATGTTTAATGTCAACTGTAACATCGCCCTCAAATTTAACCCAGAATGATTGAATGCTGTTTACACTCAATAAACCCGGTAACCTCATGATTGCAACCATGTGCTAATAGTTATATAGTCAAGTCTGTCGTGTGATTCGTACGCCTGCGGCAAATTGCCATACAACCGTCTTGGGTTGCACCAGTTGGTTGCATGACCCCAAAGATCATCGGGATGTCAGCATTGAGTTAATTTACATACGGCGCTTGACAGCGGATCCTTCCGCCTCAATTAATCGACTCACGACTTTTGAACTCTTGCATCAGTCCCTTCTAAAAGCTTTTGGCAGTACAAGAGTGGGATGGAGGGATAGTTCCCAATGTTACATCATACCCTACCAGATGTTGAAAAAAGGCTCATTCAGGCTGACTGTATTGTTTTTTCGTCTTAGATATCTGTAAAACTCTAACTTAAAGGGCAGCTCAGATTAGGTCATTGCTTGGATGCAGAATCTTCTGTCCGTTGATCTTTCCTCCGTCCAGTGCGAAAAGGCCAGTATGATTCTCTAAGCAAATGTGAGCCGATGCCATCCCTTTCATTTAATTCGCCTCTGGTAGGTGTGAGTATGCAATGGGACTGTCCTCGTATTACTCAAGGATATCTTCAGCTGGCTAAACAACCTTCCTAGACCTCCTCCCTCCTCGAGGTATTCCATCCGCCTTCTACGGGGTGTGCGTTGCCTCCTTTAAAACGAAATTCTCCTTGGAACCAGTGTATCCGTGTGATGCAACATGGAGTTGTCGATGCACTTGATCATCGACCTTGAAGGCGAAAGTCCCATGCCAACCGTTAAGGTCCTTGACATGTTTACCGTCGATGGTGGTAGTATCATGCATGTCAGAGCTAGATTATGCCTAATCAGCGCTGAAAAATAGGTACGGAATATGGATTAATGCATGGTAAAACCGTAATAAAATGGTCACGGATGAATCTCAAAGGGGAGATGAACGGGACTAACCGGATGAGAATAGCTTTAGGAGCTAGCTGCTGATCTCAAGCTGTTGCATAGGCCAGGGCTTTTTTGCGATCCGCACTGATCGTGTTGCCGGCATAGAAAAAATACCTGACAAATTGACGCCTCCCTTAGCAGCCATAATTTGCGGAGTGAAGTAACAGGTTGTCTTAATTCAAAGAAAAACAATTATGCTTTGATAAACAGTTTTGGATTTCAATCTGCGAAAACGCTGAGAACTGTGCTATCTTTATACTTCATCTCTACGGAAGACGAAAGATTTGATTGGTTGTGAAGAATTCCTAGTAGAGACCTTGCGCAGCCGGCTGCACAACTATACTTTCACAACTCAATACTGCTGGTTTTATTTTTTTCGGCACCTTGCTGCCTTAGATTAACATGTATTAGATCTAGTGGTATATTTTTTAGCGATCGCCATCTTATAAGGCCTTACAACACCAAAAGTGCACTAATTGAGGTTATTCTAGTACACTAATATAAGGTCTTAGATATGCCTGACTTTGTATCTTGATTTTTTATCCAAATTAGTTTCAAATCTTATCAAAAATAGATAAATTAATTCATATAGAGGTCCTGCTTTAATTTATATTAATATTATTATATCTTTTGCTTAGATGATGTAGGCAAAGAAAGCCTAAATTTATCAACTTTTATACTTAATAATCTTTATAAAGAATTTATTAAACTAAATAATACCCTCTTTATATTACTAATCTTAATAATTAATAAGCTTAAAAAGAGAATATAATTTTATATTAATTATTAAAAATTAAATATTATAATTAAAAAAAAACTAATAACCTCTTCTCTTAATTAATAAGATCTTTAATATAACAAAGCATAGATTTTTACTAAACTAGATATTTAATAAGATTTCTATTAAATAAGAATATATCCTGATTTAGAAGATTTAACTACCATATTTTATTATCTAGTTATAAAGTCAAGTGATTAATTTTAAATCTTCCTATTAATATTTATATATTACACTTAAGAATTAGAAACTCTATATATATAATAAAAAAATAAATTATATATAAACTAAGTCTTAAGTTAATAAAATTAATAATTAAATAAATAAATAATAATAATATCTCTTACTCTAAATTTATAATTTAGTATACTTAGATAGCTAATTAATTAGAGTAGATCCAGGAAATTAAGAAGTATATTTATTTATATAATAATAAAGGAGGTTAAACTACAGAAATTCTATATAATTAATCTAGTACTAATATTCGTAATAGCTTTAATAATAATAGTAAAGAAATATAATAGAACTATTTAAGTAAGAAAGAATATATTAAATTTTTTAAAAAAAGAAAATATTATTATTATAAAATCTAAAAATATTAAATTAGTAATTATTCTCTTAAGAATAGCTAATTTAAGAATAATATTATTAAATAACTTAAGATAATAAATGAAAATAAATAAATTATTATCTAAAAAGAAGATTCTAATTTAGAAAATAATAATATCTAGGAAAAGTCTTTATCCTAAATAAAGTTTATACTAATCTATATGAATTAAATATTAAATAGTTAATAAGATTTAATAAAAAAAATTTTATTATATTTATAAAACTTGTCTAAGAAATATACTGTCAGAGAATCAGAATGTTACAGCCAATGGATAAGGAAAACTAATACATGATAGAACAAAGAATTATCTGTAACTACTAGAGTTAGAGTATTATAGAAATTAGAGTAAAGGCTATAATAATTATAATGATTACTATATAAGAATTATAGGATTCTTTATAATAGCTATAATAGAGAGAAATTATATAAGAATGCTTATTTATCTTATATCTAGTTTTTTTCTATTATCTTGAATTAACTAAGATAACTTAAGTATATAATTTTTTATTAATTAGGATATTCTATTTTATTTTAAAACTTTATTTGTTTCTATAATTTTTATATATTAAAAGCCTATTAATTTTGCTTGTTAATAATTATTCTAATTATACTTAATAATAATTAAACTGAAGTTTCTAATAATTTAAAATCCTTAATATAAAAGATAAAGTCTTTATTTGAATATTTAAAGATAATAAATAATAATAATCTTTTTACCTTAGAGTAATAACTGTAATATGTAGTTTAAACTATAGTAAGATAATAATAATATATGGTAGTAATATATTATAATAAGGATAATAAGATACTAGCCTACTATATTACTCTTAAAGAATAGTTTAACTAAATAGTTAAATATATATAATAATTTAAAAATAAGTTAAGAGTTAAGAATAACTAGATAAATTAGTTTAAGAAATATATTAAATAACTTAAATAAGAAGAAATTAAATAAAAGAATCATATTAAATAATTAGAAATATAGATAATATTAAGCTTATTATTAATTATTAATAAAGTTAAGCTATTAAAGCTAATAAAATTTAATAGAGTATATTCTAAACTTAAGTTATTTCTAGTAAATATAAACATATATATAAAGACTAATAAGACTAAATAAGATTATAATAAAATAATTTTTATTATAACTTATCTTATTAATAATATAGCTAATTAGATATAGCTAATAATAGATAATTTTTATAATTTAGCATAAGAAGACTAGAACATAATTATTATTAAGATATTTATAAGCTATACTAGCTTTAAAAAACAACTTATATAATTATTTAGGAATATTAATAAAATATATATTATTAAATAAAAGTTAAAATATTTATAATAAACTAGATTAGCTTAGAAATTAGTAATAAAGTTTTAAAAGATAATAGTACTATTAAAATACAATAATAAAATATAAATTACTATATTTAAGAATATATTAAAAAAAGAAGTTTAGATAGAATTAATTAAGATAAATTAATTTAAAGATATTAATAATTTTATTAAAATAACAATCAAGATTAATACTAAATTATTTAAAATTAAATAAAAGAAATAAGAGTTTTAATAATAGAAAAAATATAAAGGATTCCTATAGTTTAAAATAAATTAAATAATATAATAAAATCTACTAAGAGACTATAATAAAGATATAGTTATGCAGCTAAATATAATCTTGTTTAAAGAAGAAAAAAATAAGATAATTAGTCTAAATAATTATTAATAATAAACTTTATTATAATATTCTTACTTTAAGAATTAACTGGATTATTATTATTTAAGATTAAGAGAGATTTTATATTAAGGATTTTTTTTAATTAATTATTATTAAATGATAAGAATTTTATATAAAATTAATAATAAGCCTAAATTTAGATAAAATATTTATAATAAATATAGAATTATATGAGATAGAATATAATATAAGTATAGAAATAATAGAAAATATAGATATTAATAAGAAGTAGATTTTGATATTAAGAATAAGGTTATATTGATAACTAAGCATCTTAATAATAGATGATTTAGTTAGAAGCTTTCTTATTAGAACTTAGACCTATTTAAGATTATTATAAAAAAAATATATTTAAAGCTTTCTAAATATTTTTAAATATATCTAATTTTTTTATTAGATAAACTTTGAAAGATGTGACGGCCTAGTACGATTTGGCTTGGCGGCACGCAGTTACTGCGGAAGTACCCGCGGGCCGCCTCCCATGAACGAATCACATGCAGGGAAGATGTAGGGTTAGATATGCCTTATAGGGATTACCCCATGTTTTAATTTATATTACAGATTATTAAAAGATCTATATAATATCAAGAAAGATAAATAGCCTTTGCCAGCTAGTATTCTATATTATTAAAACCTTCCAGAAATCTAGATTACTAGGCACTAATACACAATAAAGATAGCCTATAAATATCTAGAATAAAAAAAAATATAAATAAAAAAAAGAAAATTAATAATTATTCTTTTCTCTTCTTCTTCTCTTTAGTTTAATCTCTTTATATTTAGCAATTAAATAGATTTAATATTATATTATTATATTATTATATTAGATTAAACTCTTATTTACTTATTAATATTAATTTTTATAAATCTATAAATAGATTAATATCTTAACTCTAGATAACTTAATATGCTTGATTTAGAATCATTTTTTTATCTTATTATTCTTAATTTAAGATCTAGATTCTAGACTTAAAAACTAAGATAATTTAACTATTTAAGCTAATACTAAAAAAGTTAAATAAATACTGCCTGTTATATTTTCCTCTAAAAATAGAAGATAATAAAGAATAAGAATCTTAAAATATTAAATATAAGAAATTTAAAAAATATATAGATAAGAATCTAGTTATATTATTTAATTAATTAATATAAGAATAGTATAAGAATGTCGGAAACTTCGGTTGGATTACCGTTGAGTATAGCTAGGATAGCTATTAACGGGCGAAGTTAATAGGCTTCTAAGGTCAAAAGGTCTAGTAGATAAAAGAAATAAGAATAAGGCTTTTAAATATCCTGATTGATAGAAGATTGTATACTTAAGTTATCATAGTTAATTCAAGATAATAGAAGAAAACTAAATATAGAGTAAATAAATATTCTTATATAACTTTCTTCTATCATAGCTATTATAGAGAATTCTATAATCTCTATATAGTAATTATTATAGCTATTATAGCCTTTGCTCTGATTTCTATGATACCCTAATCTTAATAATTATAGATAATCCTTTATTCTATTATATATTAATTTTTCTTATCTATTAGTTATAATATTCTAATTTTCTAATAATTCTCTTCTTTAAAGGCTGGCATCTTAATAACTTAATAAATAGCTTATATTCTTTAGATATATAAAAAATTAATTCTAGTTTTTAATTTTTCTATAATATATAGTTTTATAGTTTTATACTAACTATATCTTTAAAGAAATCTATTTTAAAGAATTTCTTTTTTTCATGCATTAAGCAATTTATGTCACGCGCCTGGATCCACCCTAGTTGTCACTGGTTGTGTCGAGGTACAATACAATGATTGAACCACACAAAGGTTCACAAGGGTAACTTGTCAATAAGATCAGATATAATTCTAACTTATTAGTAATAAAGATTGATTAATTATAACTAAGATAAAAGAAGCACCTTAAAATATTATAATATTTTAAGTAGATTTACCTTGCTAATCTTTTTAGTATATAATTAAATAACTTAGATTAAAGAGCTATGCTAAGTAGAACTAGATATAGGAATGAGTATATTTATATAGATAGCTTATTAGTATATATCCTAGTATACTGTCTTTTTCTATATATATCTCAGTGCACACTACAATATATACTTTAGTATATAGTGATTATTATTTTAGTATATATACTGGTTATATATTTCCTTATATTAGTCTTAAGCCTATATATTTAGTAACTGTCTTATATATTAGTATATATAAATGATTAATTATGGTATTAGCTGCTTTAACTGAGCACCTTCCCTATATAATATTAATTTCTGCCTAGTATCATGCAAGTTAATTTTATAACATTACTCCCCTCTCTTAGGGCCTTTGTCCCAAAGATATAAATAGAAAGACTCACCCTTATTCTTAGCGTAACCCTATTTTCTTTATAGGTAAGTGTTTGAAATATATTAATATATCTAAGCTAAGTCTCTAAACCTATTAGTATTATTATCAAGCTAATTATATTCTTCAAAACAGTTTTCTAATTAATAATCTATATTCTTACTGTGTTTGCTAGGGTTTATTCTATATTATAGATTTAAAAAGCTGTAATTATGCTTCATGCACTTAGAATAATAAAAAATGTAAATATCATTTTTATATTAATAAGGATTAAGATAGGCTCTAATAAGCTAAATTAAAGGTAAAGATAGATATAAAGACTATTAAAAATAATCTTAAGGCTTCTTTAAAGCTTTAATAAGAGTTATTTTAATAATAATAACATTCAATGCAAATATAATAGAAGATTATTGTAAAATTAATTTATCTTTATAAATAATAGAAACTTCTTAAAGAGCATAATAATAAAATGTTAGATTATAATATAAATATTATAGATATTCTTGATAAGAAAGATTCTAAAGATTTTATTTTAATTTCTCTAAATAAACAGTATCTTAATACTATTGTGTTCTCCTTAAATGTTGAGGTATCACTTGTTAATTCTAAACTATTTCTATTAGATATACTTTTATCCTGGGGTTTTCTTTCTTTAGATTTTAGTATTGATAGAATTTCTTAATTATCTCTCTTATCTTAGTAAGATTTTTAATAATTTTCTAGATACTTTCTGATTTATTATATTTTTTTTATTTCATTAAATATCTCTTATAGTTTTTTAATATTTTGATTACTAATATCTTTTTCACTTCATAGATTTCTTATTTAATAATGATATTAGTTTGTGTTTTTGCGTTTTATGGTGCTAATTCTAATAATAATATATAAAATATAGAATAAATTTTTATAGAGTCTAGTAATTTAAATTTATAATTAATTTTTTTAATTTTTTCTTTAATTTTAAATAGTCTTAATTATAGATAATTAAGTTTATTGCTTTCTTATTGTCGGAAACTTCGGTTATCTTACCGTCGAGTATAGCTAGGATAGCTATTAACAGGCGAAGTTAATAGGCTTCTAAGGTCAAAAGGTCTCGGTAGATAAAAGAAATAAGAATAAGGTTATAAATATCTTAATTAATAGAAGATTATATACTTAAGTTATCATAGTTAATTCAAGACAATAAAAGAAAACTAAATATATAGTAAATAAGTATCTTTATATAGCTTTTCTCTATTATAGTCTTCATAAAAATTCTTTAATTTTTCTAATCTATAGATTATAGCTATTATAAAAATCCTCTAATTTCTCTAATCTATAGATTATAGCTATTATAGAAATTCTCTGATTTTTTTAATGCCCTAATCCTAAGACTTTATAAATAATCTTTTATTTTAATATACATTAGTCCTATAATAACTAATCTAATCTATTAACTATAATATTCTAATTCTCTAATAATCCTCTCTTCTAAAGACTAGCATCTTAATAGCTTAATAAATAGCTTATATTCTCTAAAGTATAAATAATTAATCTTAACTCCTTAAATATTTTAAATATATAATCTTATAATTTTATATTAATTATATTTTTAAAGAAAATAATTTCAAGGAACTTTTTTCTCTTATATATTAAATAATTTAATATTACTTATTACTTTTTATATAATTAATATAGTGACCTAGAAAAGACTTATATCAAAATAAAATTCTCTAAATATTATAATAAATATATTCACACAAACAACTATCACTACATTAATATACTTATATCTAAAACAGTATAAAAGTGCCTTTTTAAAGCTTAAGAGCATTTTTAAAAAAAAAAAAAGTAGATCTTAGCTAAGATTTTTTACTTATAAAAACAGCAAAAATTATTAAAAAAATAAGCTAGAGAATTTCTTTAAAAGAATATAAAAAATATTAAAGAGTTAGAGAAATTAGAAAAAATAAAAGAAAAGGTGAAAATAAAATAAATAAAAGAATAATAAAAGATTAAAAAACTTCTAACTACTATTTTTACTTTATAAAACAATAATCTCATTCTTAATACTAACTTTAATCCTTTTATCTTTCTTAATCATACTTTTATCTCTATTCCTAAATCTTCTTAGAATAATTCAAATACCTAATAAATTCCTATATATCTTCTTTAGATTTATATCCTTTCTATCTTATAAGATAGTAGATATATTTTCTTTTTAACTTACACTATAATATTCTTTTAACTTTATATTTTTTATTGTCTGCTATTTTATTTTTATTTATTAAATTAGTAATTAGTTCTAATAATAAGATATAAAATATTAGATATATTTATATTCTTATTAATAGCTAGAATTTATAATTATTATTTATAAGTTTTTCTTTAATAATAAATAGTTTAAATTTAATTATATTAAATTTGTTACTTAGTTTTATACTTTTAATATTAAAATTTTTTGATCCTAATATTTATTATAGAAGATAAACTCTCTTTTTCTTTTTAAGTATTAGTGCATTCTTATACTTCTTATTATAATATCTCTTTATTCTTATATCTATCTATTCAATATTTTTTAATAAATTGCTATATATTAATTATATATATATTATTTGGATGTTTGCTTTATTAGATGCTTTTTCTTATTTAATATTTTCCCAACTTATCCTTGGAATTCTTTCTAGATTAATAAAATATAATATTTATTCTATTAATATATTTATAGTATTATTTATTATAAACTAAGCAATTGGTAGTAATTCTATCTAATTATCTTGATTCTAATCTAAGTAATGTCTTAGATATTATTTAACTACTTGAATTATTCTCTTAGTCTAACTATTAATCTATTAATAATATATAATTAATAGATTATATTCTATTTTATAATTTTTTATAATTATCTACTAAAATTTAAATATAAATAACTTATTTTTATTAGATATAATTTTACTTAGTAATCTAAATATTATAAATACTTCTTATAATATCAATATTATATATTATTATATTATTAAACTCTTTAGTATTAATTTTAGAATAATATATTTTATAAATTTATTTATAATAATAATAGCTTTAGTGTATATAATTCCTAAAATAGAATCTTTTAACTCTAGTAAGCCTTATATAAAATCTATTATGATCTTTTACTATGCTTTTATTAATATTTCTAAAATCTACATTCTTTCATAGAATTAGTAATTAATTAGTTTATTATAATTATAATTATTATATTTCTTAATATAGTCTTTAATCAATTTTCTTATTCTTAGAAAATAATATATTTATTATATCTTTTCTACTATTTAATTAATTCTATAATATTCTTTAATTAGTAAATCATAATTCATTTAAATAACTTCTATAATTATTAAAAATAATACCAATATTAATCCTCTTCAAATAGCTAATCTATTCTTAATTACTACTTTGTTATTATATAGTACTATCTATAATATTTTATTATTCTTAGTAACTTCTATCATCTTTTTATAAAAATCTTTACTTTCTATTATAATCATTATTATTAATATTACTTTATTATTATAGTAAATTCTATCTTTATCTTCCACTAATATAGTTGTTTATAACTATTATATTCTAATTATATAATCTGCTCTTCTATTTAATACATCAATAATAATATTTTCTTTTCCTTTAATATATTTAATTTAAAACTTAAACCTTAATAAATATTCTAATTATCTAACTTATCTATTAATAAGCTCTTTTATTATTATAAAATACTTCAGATTATAATGATTACTTTTCATAATTATCTCTTTTTTAACTCTTTATAAATAGTATCTTTATTACTTAAATACTTTAACTACTATAAATAGTTCTTTATTATAAATATTATAATTCCTTTCTATAATAGTAAATTATCTAGAGTAAAAGATAATAGATTATAATTATCTATTATCTTCTAATTATTCTAAAATAATCCTTAATATATATTCTAATATATCTAGTTAAATTATATTTAGTTTTTCTAGATTATAAAATATAAGAATTAATACTTTTCTAACTAATTTCTTAACTTTCTTAAATACTTACTATTATTATTCTATTTAATTAAAATTTTAATCTTTTTATAATAGTTCTATAATTAATTATATTATTTTTATATAATTCTTTAAATATCTTTTAATATATTTTATTATATCTAAGAATTACTATATTTTATTAATATTTATTAGAATAGACTAGTTAAATATTATATCTTTTTTTTCTAATTAGATCTTTAATCTTTCTAGTATATAAATCATTTCTAAGTAATTAATAATTATAATATTAAATTCATACTTTTTAATCTTAAATATTAATCCTTTATTTATAAGTGCTATCATAACTAATTATATATATTTTTTATATTCTTCTAGTTTTTATAAGTATATAATGATATTATTGAAGTAAACTATAATAAACTTATTTAAATATTTTTATAGAATATATATTATATATTATATAAATTATATTAATAGATTTTTTAAATCTATTAATATAACTATCTATTCAAATAGTTCTTTATCTATAAGAAAAGCTATTTTCTAAATATCATCTTTAGTCATTTATAAGTTATAATAACTCTATTAAATATTAAAGACTATTATAATCTTTACTTCTTATAATAAATCTTTTTTTTATTTTTAATAAGACATCTTATTTATATTATCTATTATTTTATTATTTAGTACTCTATAATCAATAACTATCTATTTAATTATATCTTTCTTATTAATAAATATTAATTATATTGATGCTTTTCTATATCCTAATTATATATATATTACTTTATAAAATTTATTAGTAAATTTATTTTTAAATTTTAATTTATCTCTTAATTTATAATATTATTTAATTAATAATAATATAAATCTTTTTTTTAATTTAATTCATACTTTAAATTCTTTATTATATATTAATAATTGTTATTTTTTTTTTATAAATAATTTAATAAACTTATAGTATTTTTTAAGCAATTTTATTAATACTTCTATAAATTTCTTTTTATATAATTCTTTTAACTTTAGCTTTATTTTCTATATTTTTTTAATAATTCTTATCTTATTAATTATTTATACTTACTAGATCATCTTAATCTCTCTTATTTTAATATTTCTAATTTTTATTTTATTTTTATTATTTAAATTTCTCTAACTATTTTATAACTTTTTTATATTTTATACTTTATTTTTCTTATTAATATATTTAATATTTTTAATAAATATTATCTTCTGTTCCTATTTTTTTACTTTCTATACTATTCTTTTAACTTTTAATAATATACTAAAGATTTTCTCTAATTTTTTATATAGCTATATAATTTCTTTAATATTCTTCTTAATTATTTATATCTTTAATACCATTTTATCAACAATTACTATTCCTTTAGTCTAGTTAATTATTAGATTTTAGATTTATAATCATACTATTCCAAATACAGCATTATAGTATTCTCTTAATACTAATACAATATCAAGCATAATTATTATAGCATATTATCCTAATTTCACAATAACATTTAATATTTATCTTTTATAATCTTAACTAATTATTTCTCTATTAATAAAGATAATTATTACCTATTTATTAATCTAGATTATAAATAATCCTATTTCTTTCACAAATTCTTCTCTAATATAGTTATAAGCTATTTTTAAATTTAATAAAATTCTTACATTTCTTCTATTAATTTTTACTAATATCACTATTATTTAACTAATTACTTTTAACTCTATAATTATTATAATAGATTCTATTATAATTATATACCTTTCTTAATACTTTTATTAATATTCAAAATATTCTTTAATATTATAATAATACTATTTATATAGTCCTTCTGCTTCACATTTAATAATTATAATATTATTATAATAAGAATATACAGATTCTTATTAAATATACTAATATTCTATCTATTCTTATAGATATTTAAGTCTTAATTTTTTAATTACTTCTAGAATCCTTAGAAATTATCCCTTTTATTCTTTTTCTACAAGATACATTTCACATAATAAGTTATAATATATTATTTAATATACTTCCTAATATAAATTTCCTTCTAATACTAAATAATAATAATAAGAGTAATTTCTCATATATTTAGTTATTTTATTATAAAAACATCATCCTTACTTATACAATATATATTTATATATATTTACTAAAAATGCATATATTCATCCATATTATTAATATATATAATATATCTATTCTTTATAATACTTACATTCTTTAATATAATTTTTCTATTTCTATTAAGACTTCTCTTAATAAATTACATTTACTAATATATAATTATATTAATTATTCTCTTAAAACTAAATAATATCTTTCTATATTTCATTTAATTTTTTCTTAATAGGATTTTTATTTAATTCTTAGTACAAGTCCTTATAAATTATTATTATTAATTTATCATCCTACAATATTAATTAAATATAAAGCAACTCTTCTAATAAAGATTTTACTTAGATATCTTTTATATTAAAATCTTTTATATTAATTTCTTCTAAATTAATATCTTTACTATATTTTTCTAATAAATCTTTAATATTTTCAAGATAATATATAAGAAATATCTAGCTAATTAATTCTAGTTTTTTAAATTATAAAATTAGTATCTCTTTCTTATATTAATGCTAACTTATCTTATTTATTTAATATTTCTTTTAAGACTAAATCTTTTCTATTTCTATTTTTTATCTTTATTACTTAAATTACTAAATATTTTTTTTAATTATTTTAGAGCTTCTTACTCTTTAATTTATTATATTTATTCTACTTAAATTTATTTATAATTTATTATTTATTTTAATTATTATTCTTTATCTTTAACTAATTATTTTAAATCTTTATTAGAATTAATCTTATTATTAGTTATTTTATTAGCTTTATTATTATCACTTAAAACTAATAGAATTATTATTATAATTTGCTTTTTTAAATCTAAAGTAACTAATTTCTAGTTCTTTCTTAGCTTTTAATATTAATTTATAAAATAACCTAATTTTCTACAATTAAAATAAACTTTATTTTTTCTTAATTTATCTTTTTCTTTTTTAGATAAAGTTATATTTAATTATATTATTATATCTCTATCCTTATTCTTAGTTTATTTCTAATATAAATTTACTTTATTCCTTCTAAACTCTCCTTTTTCTATTTATTAGGTATATATAATTAAATTAATCTAAGATATTATTTTTATTATTGCTTAAAATATTTCTAGTTATAATATTATTATTAAGATCTAATCTTTAACATTATCCTTTAATCCTTTATAAAACTAGTCTTTAAATCTTTAATTATTTTATAAAAATCCTCTTAATATCTATAAGAATTTTAAAATATATTTTTTAACTAAAATCTATTATTTAATATATTAGATTTTATTAATAGTTTTAATTTCTTTATTAATAATTCTTCATAACTAATTAAGTTTTTCTTTATAATACTAATAACTAGAAAACATTATAATTATTTTAGAGTTTCTTTATTCTTTATTACTATTTACACAATACTAATTAGTAATATATAAAATAAACTACTTTATAACCTCTCTATTAAGAAAGTTTAATACTACTAGTATTTTATTAAACTTATTCACAATTTATTTATTATTATATATAAAATAGAGTTATATTTAAATAAAATATATCTTAAGAATTCTATATTTTCTTTTAAATAAAATTATTATCCTAATTTTTATTTTTTAAAATACTTAGCTTAGTCTTCTTTTATTATTAATTATAACTTATTCTAATTCTTTAATATATTATAATAATACTACTATATCTCTATTATTAATAATTATGATATTTCTACTACTAATATTAATAATTTATAAATTAGAACTTAAGATTACTAAAACTAAGATTTAAGATATTATTATTATTTATTTTTAAAATTTCTCTTTTAACTAAGAGTCTTAAATTATTAGAAACTTTAGTTATCTTATTATTAAATATAGCTAGAATAGTTATTAATAAGCAAAATTAATAGACTTTTAAGATTAAAAGGTCTTAGTAGATAAAAAAAATAAAAATAAAACTATAAATATCTTAATTAATAAAAGATTATATACTTAAGTTATTATAATTAATTTAAAATAATAGAAGAAAATTAAATATATAGTAAATAAATATTTTTATATAGCTTTCCTCTATTATAATCTTTATAAAAATCCTCTGATTTTTTTGATTTATAGATTATAGTTATTATAAAAATCTTCTAATTTCTCTAATTTATAGATTATAACTATCATAAAAATCCTCTGATTTCTCTAATACCTTAACCCTAAGGTTTTGTGGGTAATCCTTTGTTCTGATGTACATTAGTCCCGTAGTGACTAACCTGATCCATTGGCTGTGACGTTCTGATTCTCTGACACTTATAATATCTATAGATTTTTCTAAAAGAGATAGATCTTTTCTCTCTTTTTAAAGTTAGATCCTTTCTAATTTTTATAGTTATATTTTTCTATATTAGTTTATCCTTTATATTCTATTTCTTATTATAGATAGAGATATATAGCTTTTATATTATTGATTATTCCTTCTACAGTTTCTACTATCAGTTGATTGTAGTGTAATTATTCTAGTATTCTTACTTCTCTTCTAGTATATGTTATAAATAGTATTATTTTTGTTATAGATTACTTGCTTATATTATATGCTAATTATATTATTAAAAGTAATTTTATCTAATTATCTTATTAATAATTTATATAGCTTTATATGTATTATTTAAATATCTGATTTATTTATTCTATTTATCTATTAGTTTATAGATAATATACTGAACTTAATTATTATTCTTCTTCTATTAGGTTTATCATAGATTTCTATAATTGTAATGTAAATGCTAGTCCTTTATTTAATATTATAATTTTTAATATGCTATAATATTAAAATACTTATTGTAATAGTGTTTTAGCTAGTAGTAGTATATCTATTTTTTCTATTATTAGTATAAAGTATGTATACTTTGTTATTCTATCTATTATTATTAAAATTAAGTTGTGTTTTTCTGATTTTAATAATTTTATAATAAGATCTATTATCATCTATTATTATAGATATTCTAGTGCTTGTAGTAATTACATTTATTTATATGGCTTATATCTTATAATCTTATTCTTTTAATATATATTATATTCTTTAATATAGTTATATATTACTTTATGTATATTTAGTTAGTAATAATTTCTTAATATTATTTCTAGTGTGTTATTAATTCCTGGATGTCTTACTATTAGTTTATTATAATATATTTTAATAATTTTTTCTCTGACTGTTTTTAATATATAGATTAAACTATGCTAAAATATAAGTTCTATTTTATTAATAATTATTTTTTTATATTTTTTCTCTTATTATATGTTATTTAGTATCCTTTAAATAGTTTTATTATTTACTATTTCTTTGATAATTAAGTCTTATAATTCTAAGTCAATATTATACTCTATTATTGCTGCTAAAGTAGTAATCTGTAGATTATATTCCAGATTTCCATTTTCTATTTTCTTAAATAGTATAGATTTTAGTATTTATATTCCTTCTTCATAATCTAGTTATCTATTAAGTATATCTACTTATTTATTATCTTTTTCTTTACAATATTTAATTGTAAACTAGTATTATAATAATATTTCTAATTATTTTACTATTATAATTACTTCTAATTCCTTAATGCATTTTTAAAACGTTTCTTTATTAATAGAAATTACTATTAATCTAATATTTAAAGTAGTTATATTTCTTATTATCTTAGATTAATCTATAGGTATTCTTTTCTCTTACCTGAACTTCCTTATTTCTTGTAATAGTACTTATTCTATATTATTTTTTGAAGTCAAGATAATAGCTCTTTTATTATATATCTAGATTTACTCTAATTATTACTAGTTATATTAAGGTATAATATAATAATTAAATCACATAAAGATTTATAAGGGTAATTTATTAATAAGATTAGATATAATTCTGATTTATCAGTAATAAAGATTGATTAATTATAACTAAGATAGAAGAAGTATCTTAAAATATTATAATACTTTAAGTAGGTTTATCTTACTAATCCTCTTAGTATATAATTAAGTAACTTAGATTAAAGAGTTATATTAAGTAGAACTAGATATAGGAATAAGTATATTTATATAGATAGCTTATTAGTATATATCCTAGTATACTATTTCTTCCTATATGTGCCTTAGCACATGCTATAGTATATACTTCAGTATATACTTTAGTATATAGTGATTATTATCTTAATATATATACTAGTTATATGTTTCCTTATGTTAGCCTTAAACCCATATGTTTAGTGATCGCCTTGCATATTGATGTGTGCAAATAACTGGTCATAGTGTTAGCTGCTTTAACTGAGCACCTTCCCCGTATAGTACTAGTTTCTGCCTAGTATCATGCAAGTTGGTTTCGTAACATTTATAGGTTGTAATAACCTTATTAAATATTAAAGACTATTATGATCTTTACTCCTTGTAAAAGATCTCTTTTTTATTTTTAATAAGATGTCTTATTTATATTATCTACTGTTCTATTGTTTAGTACTTAATAATTAATAATTATTTGTTGTGACGGGGGTTGCAAGAACGTAGCTGGGATTCGGCTTCGGCCTAGGAATAGATTTGAATATATAACATATATACATATATGCTCAGCAGCTAATCGCTGCTTTATAAAGGCCTAAGACCATCTACAGTTATAAAGCAGTATGTGCCAAGCCACTAGTCCAATTAGCGGTGAGAAGCCGGGTAAGGTCATATACCCACTATACTTTAAAACTATTCCCAACTCTATCCAGGATTCTACTTTATAACTATTTCTTTTTTTATAAGAGCACATCTCTAAGCCTAAAACTTCATAGGCTTATAGGGTTTAGTATATAGAATTAATAGTTTAAATTTCATAATAAAATTCTTACTTTTAATAGAGAAATCAAGGATAAATAATAGATATTAAATAAAGGATTAAATATGTAGGAAGTAATTAAGATTAATATTAATAATAAGTATATATAAATTCTTATTTTCTTTATTTTAACTTCTTCTTTTTTTTTCTTTTCTTTCTTAACCTTATCTTCTTTTTTAATAATAAGTGTTATCTTAATATCATGTTTTTTTATTAAAATTTTATTAAATATAGATTTAGTATATTTTATATTATTAATTCCTTACTTTTCTTATATTAATTTAATACTTAGAGTAATAGTAAGATAATTTTAATTATTTTATAATTAAGTATAGTAGTTAGCTTAAAATACTTAATTCTAATAATTTAAATTTATTCTAGCTATTCCCCTTTTTAGAAGTAATATCTTAATATTTAAGAAAATACTAATATAATAGTAATTTATTATTATTAATCTAGATTTATCTTTATATTTAGAGTATCTTATAAAAATATTATCTATATAGATAAGTTAGCTATATAAGATAAGTTATAAAGTTAGGTAAATATTAATATAGTTATTAATAATATAAATAAATAAGTAGCTTAAATCTCTATATATTTTTAAGAGTCTTTTAATTAAGCCTTTTAGTATAGTCTCTACTTTTAATACTATATCTAATAACTCTTAGCCCCCTATATCTCTAAAGGGTAAGATGAGTGATGATATTCTATATATAAGATTTTGATACTAATAGAGTATAAGAATATATAATTAAATCTTTATATAAGCTCTTATACTTAATCTACTTTTAATTATAAATTACTTTAAATCTTTATAATTATATTGAGCAATAGTATGCTTATTATAATATTATAACTTAATTATATATATATTATTAAATATTTTAAGTATAAATATATTTCTATAAATATATATTTATACTCTAGTTTAGGTATCTATATTATTAAATATCTCTTATTTTATAATTAATACTAATAGTTTATAATATCTTAAATCCTTATTAGACTATTTAAAGATTTTAGCTAATAAGTTTTATTAGAGTTCAGTAATAAGAGATTTTAGTAATTAATATTATATATTAGATAAAGTACTTAAGGCTTTAAACTATGTATTTAAAAAATATATTATTAAGATAGACTCTAGTGCTAAAATTAATAATAAAAATATAATCTTAACTCAACCTAGTTTATTTAAAAAGTATTTAATTATAGTAATTTATATTATTTTATTAAAGGAGCTTTATTCTTATTATTCCTATTTCTAGTTAATATATTTAGCTGATAACCCTATCAATTTTAATAAAGAAAGAGGATCTTTTTTACTTCCTTTTATTAAGCTTATTTATAAATAGATATTTATATCTAGGCCTTTAGACTCTTAATCTTATAATCTATTCTTTTAATTTTTATAATTAATTAGTTAAGTCTTTATTAAATATATAACATAAGTTCTTTTTAAATCTTATAACTAATAATCCTTACTAATAGTTTATAATATAAAATAGATCCTATATTTATCCTTAGCTACTATAAATTAAGTTTTTCTTTATCTCTTTCTTTCTTATTTTAAATTATAAATAGTCTTATAATTTTAAAAATAAATTTTAAATATAATATAATTACTGACATTCTTCTCAGGTTTTTATATATAATTTTTTTTAAAGTAGCCTATTCACTTAATAAGATATATTTTATTCTTTTTAGAGCCTTTTTCTATATAAATTTTTTTAATCTTGTATTCTTTGATATTATTTATAATAAGATTATCAGATAAGGTTTTATTTCTGGCTATATCCTTGAATAGTTCTAGTAAGAAGATATAGAATATTAGGTGTAATTATTAGTATTATAGAAACATTTTTAACTTATATATATTTATTTCTTATATATCTAGTATTTAAAAGGGTCTAATAAACTTGGAATTAAACTTTAATTTCTTCCTATCTAGAAGATAAATGTTTATAATTTATAATATTATTCTATTACTAATTTAAAACTATATTGCTATGCATTTCTTATTAAAATATTTAAATTAATTCTTTAATGCTTCTTCTAATAGCTTTTAAAGTTCTTTACATTTAACCTATAGTTAGATTGCTTGTTTGATTACTAGTATTTAATTCTTCTTTATCTTTAAAATTTTTTTATTAGAATCTATACCTAGGGGGTCCTAATCAATATTAATATAAATATTTTTCTAAAAGTCTATTAGTGCTTCAGTAGATGATATTTTAGTGATACTATATATATTATTATTATATGTATATTAAGCTAGTGTTAATTATTATGTCTAGTTATCCTATAATAAATTAATATATAATTAAAGGTAATATTCTAATATTTAATTTTGTTATTTTATTTAACTATTAATTCAAGAATAATAGACTATACTAATTTTTCTTCTTGTATTAAAATACTAATAGAGTATTTTCTAAAATATAATTATAAATATTGTTATTTAATTATTTATAATATTCTTAGATATAGTAAAGTATTTAACTATTGATTTATATATGGTCTCTGCTAGTTCTTTTGCTAATATAGTAGTAGATATAGATTTATATATAATATATTTTATTAATGATTTTATGATAACTATAATAATATTATACATTTTTTCTTTTTAATTTAAAGGTAGAAGCTTTACTATAAAATCTAAGATAACTAATTTTTAAGATTTTATAGATTTTAGCAATAGCTTTATTAGTCTATATTTTTTATACTATAATATATAATTATATTAGTACTTTATACATATTGAGTAATAGTATTAAACTATATTATAAAGCCCTTACTAGAAATATTTCAATAATATTATTTTATATGTCTTTTCAACACTAAAATAACCTTTTTATAAGTTGTTATAATTAACTTGTAAGACTTCTTGTTTAAATATATAGTCATATAGTATATATACTATATCTTTGAATTTAAGTAGGTTATTAGCTCTAATATACTAATAGGAATAATCTACCTTTAAATTTAAATCTGCTATTTATTTTTATATATTTCTAGCTTATATATCTATTTATTAGTAATAATAAATAATAGCAGCAAGCTTTTTAGGTATGTTTAAATAGGCTATCTTAGTTATAATAACTATTATTACTTTAGATCTTAGTATTAAGAGTTCTAAATCTCTTATAATGCTAGTAATTATTTTTTTTTAACTATTAGATACATTTTAATATCTAAAATTTAAATTATTATTAATTTAAAAAATCTTTATTACCTTTTCTAAATATATAAGTTTTATATTATTAGAATTATATTTATATTTAAAGAGTTCTATTCTTATTAAGTAAAATCTTTAGCTTAATTTTTTCTTTAGTATTAATAATAGAGTTTATTAATTACTTTTAACTTTAATATAATCTAGTCTTTAACTTGATATATCTATAAGATTTCTATACCCTAGCTAATACTTAATATTAAAATTAAATACTATAAACTTCTTAGCTTATTAAGCCTACCTTTAGTTTAGTTCTTTTATAGTTATAAAATATCAAAGATTATTATAATCTAAAAGAATAGTTATAGATCTATTACTATCTTCTAAATAGTGTCTCTAATATTTAAAAACTTTAATAATAGCTAATAGTTTTTTATTATATATTTTATAATTAAGTTTAGCTAGAATTATTTTTTAAAAATAAAATATTATTAGATGCTACAATTTATTAGCTTTCAACTAATTTAGGATTATTACTATAGTAAAGTTTAATATATTAGTTTCTACTTTAAATAAAAGTTCTAGTTTAAAATACTTAAGTATAGATATTTATATAAAGTGCTTCTTAAAGATTTTAAAAATATTTTATATCTCTTTAATAAAAATAAACTTTATATTAGTTTCTCATTCTATTTTTAATCTCTTTTATATTTATTTATAATCCTTAATTATATTTAATAATAGCGCAATAATTATAGAGTATCTCTTAATAAACCTATAGTAGAAGTTAATAAAATCTAAAAATTAAGCCACATTCTATACATTCTTAGATTTAGGCTATTCCTAAATAATAATAATATATTTAGATTCTATTTAAATACTTTTTATTCTAACTATAAAACTTAAAAAACATATTTCATTAACTTCAAAAATATATTTTAATAGCTTAATATACAATTTATATTATCATAAGCAGTTTAATACTTTATAAATATCTTTTTCATAGATAGCTTTATCCTTTAAATATATAATAATATTATCTAAATATATTATATAGCTTATATTTAAAAGATTATTTAATACTTAATTTATATATAATTAAAAGATTACTAGAATATTCATCAGCCTAAATAGTATAATAATATATTTATAATATCTATATTAAATATAAAAAGCAATTTTCTACGTATCTCTTTTTTTAATTTAAATATAATAATATATATCCTAAAGATCCAGCTATATGAATATTAATATTTTAGAGAGCTGACTTAGAGTCTTTTTAATTAATAGTAAAAGATATTAGTTCTTAATTATAATAGTATTTATTTCTTAGTAATTAATATATAACTATAAGCTATTATTCTTCTTAGATATAAATAAGATAAATGTTTTAATAGAATTTTTTAACTTATAAATTTAGCCTTTAACTAGATTCTTTACTAAATACTTTTAAAGTATTTCTTATTCTTTTAGACTTAGTTAATAAATTAAATAGTATAATAATTTTTTATTAGACTCTAAATTAATAGTATAATTATAAATTATATATTTAGATAATATTATTATCTACTTTTTTAAGAAGATGTTAAGATATAATTCTAAATATACTAGTAATTCTAAAATATTAGTAACTATTAATTATAGAAAATCCTTAATCTTTTTCTTATCTAAATCAACTTTTTTTATTATAACTTTTCTTAGATTTATAATATAAACAATCTCTCTATCCTCTATAACTTAATAAAGTTTTTAAACTATAATCTACTCTATATATAATTTTAGTATACACTTTATAGATATATTACTTCTATTTTTTATAGGGTCCTATCACTATATAGTCTCATAATTTATATAATAAAATATGAGTTTAGTCTTCTATTTAATAGACTAGTAGTAATACTACTACTTTATAATATAATAGATATTAAGATTTATAGTTAAGTGTTATAATAATCTAAATATAATATTATATCTTTTTATATTAATAATATTATAAGTCTGCTAAGTGCTTTCCAGTCTATCTTTTAAATTAAGAGTAATAATATTCAATAAAGTCTTCTTATATATTAGTATTAAATATCTATTAATTATTTTTATAATCATAGCTAGACATACTAAAGAATATATATTTTTTTATATCTATTCTTAATCTATAAAATTATTTTTAATAACTTTATCAATTAAAGTAAGCACTTTTATATAGTCTTTTAAGATTTATATATAGATATATATACTAATATATAATCTTTAATTTAATTGTATAGTATGCAGCCCTAATATTATAGTAATATATTAGACCTTATTAAAAAGTTATTTTAAATCCCTCTTAAGTCTTTTATTAAAATCCTTAAAATAATAGTTCTCCTCTATATACCTTTTTTTACTATAATAAATATATATTAATAATTCTTAGGCCTTTAATCTATCTTTAGAACCTTTAGTTTTAGACTTCTTCTAGAAATAATAATTGTTATAATAATTATCTCTTTAATTAGATTTATTATTTTAGTCTAAATTTTAATCTAAAGCTTTATTTTTTAAATCTAAATTTAGCTTTATAGTCTATTTTTAAGTGGCTTAGAATTTCTTCTTTCATTCTAGTATAGAATCTTCTATCTTTTAAAGATATACTATATAGTTATTATACTCTTTAGATTTATTATCTTATTATATAATTTTAATGTATATAGACTTTATAATTTAATTTTTAAGATAATATTTCTGATTTTTATTTATATATATTTGTTTTAAGAGATATTCTAATCTTTAGACATAAATATTAAATTTAGATATAGTTTAGTCTTTTTATTATTATATCTATTAATATTACTTATTTGTATCTTAGCGTAATAATTCTAAAATATATATAATATCTGTTAAAAAAGATTTAAAGTCTCTCTATATTATATAATTAATCTTTATCTTATCTTTCATAAGTATATCTTATTAGTTAAATCTTAATTATAATTAATATTTTTCATCAGTTAGTATCTTTAAAGTTATAATAATAATTATACTTTATAAAATAATATTTAAGTTAAAGCTTAAAAGATTCTAATTCTTTTATATTAATATTATTATACTTTTTTTTAAATACTAATTTTAACTATTTTAAGAGAATAATTTCTATAAATATTTATAGTTTCTTTTAATTCAATAGCTTTTTCTTAGTTATTATTTTAATATTAATTACCTCTCACTCTTTTCTTTTCTCTTTTAGATTAGAGTAATTTAAACCTTCTTATATATTAAAATCCTATATTAATAAACTTATTAATAATAAATATAATAACTATTACTCTAGCTTTTTAAATTTTTAAAAATATAATTTAGACTATAATCCTTTAGTATTATACTTTTATAGTTTTAATTACTTTGACTTTAAATTTATGTCGGAAACTTCGGTTTGATTACCGTCGAGTATAGCTAGGATAGCTATTAACAGGCGAAGTTAATAGACTTCTAAGGTCGAAAGGTCTCGGTAGACAAAAGAAATAAGAATAAGGCTTTGAATATCCTAATTAATAGAAGATTATATACTTAAATTATTATAATTAATTTAAGATAATAGAAGAAAACTAAATATATAATAAATAAGTATTCTTATATAACTTTTTTTTATTATAGCTAATATAATAATAGCTCTGCTCGCTTTATTCTAATTAATATAGTTAATATAATAATAGCTCTACTAGCTTTATTGTCCTAATCCTAAGATTTTATAAATAATCTTTTATTTTAATATATATTAGTTCTATAGTAACTAATCTAATCTATTAACTATAATATTCTAATTTTCTGATAATCCTTTCCTCTAAAGACTAGTATCTTAATAGCTTAATAAATAGTTTATATTTCTTAAAGTGTAAGTAATTAATCCTAATTTTCTAAATATTCTAAATATATGATTTTATAGTCTCGCGCTAACTATATCTTCAAAATAAAATATTAATAAGAATAATCTTATACTATATATTAAGTAATCTAGTATAAAATTATTTTTATCTTATTTTTATTGCTCTTTATTAAATAAGATTTATATAAAATTAGAAATATTATTATGCTATAATAAATATATATAAAATAGTCATTGTAAGTATATTTTAATGATTTTATCTAATCTTATATAAAAAAAACTTCTTTGTGCTTAGAAATACTTGGAAGAGGATAAAGATAGGATAAATATTAAAATTAAGATTCTTTTGGTAAAATGTGCTTATTTTAATAAATAGTGAAAGTTGCTATAAAAGCATACTAATTAATTTATTTAATTAGATATAAAAGATATTAAAGAGTTAGAAAGATTAGAAAAAATAGAAGAAGAGGTAAAAATAAAATAAGTAAAAAAATAATAAGAGGCTAAAAAGCTTTTAGTTATTACTTTTACTTTATAAAATAATAATCTTATTCTTAATACTAATTTTAATTTTTTTATTTTTCTTAATTATACTTTTATCTCTATTCCTAAATCTTCTTAGAGTAATTTAAATGTCTAATAGATTTCTATATATCTTTTTTAAGTTTATATTCTTTTTATTTTATAAGATAATAGATATGTTTTTTTTCTAACTTATATTATAGTATTTTTTTAACTTTATATTCTTTATTATTTACTACTTTATCTTTGTTTATTAGATTAGTGATTAGCTTTAATAATAAGATATAAAATATTAGATATATTCATATTCTTATTAATAGCTAGAGTTTATAATTATTATTTATAAGTTTTTCTTTAATAATAAACAGTCTAAATTTAATTATATTAAATTTATCACTTAATCTTATACTTTTAATATTAAAACTTTTTAATTTTAGTATTTATTATAGAAGATAAACTCTCTTTTTTTTTTTAAGTATTAGTACATCTCTACACTTCTTATTATAATATCTCTTTATTCTTATTTTTATCTATTTAATATCTTTTAATAAATTGCTATATATTAATTATATATATATTACTTGAATATTTACTTTATTAAATACTTCTTCTTATTTAATGTTTTTCTAATTTATTCTTAGAATTCTTTCTAGATTAATAAAATATAATACTTATCCTATTAATATATTTATAATATTATTTATTATAAACTAAGCAATTAATAGTAACTCTATCTAATTATCTTAATTCTAATCTAAGTAATGTTTTAGATATTATTTAACTGCTTAAATCATCTTTTTAGTCTGGCTATTAATCTATTAATAATATATGATTAATAGATTATATTCTATTTTATAATTTTTTGTAATTATCTATTAAAATTTAGATGTAAATAACTTATCTCTATTAGATATAATTTTATTTAATAATCTAAATATCATAAATACTTCTTATAATATTAGTATTGTATATTATTATATTATTAAACTCTTTAGTATTGATTTTAGAATAATATATTTTATAAGTTTATCTATAATAATAATAGCTTTAGTATATATGATTCCTAAAATAAGATCTTTTAACTTTAATAAGCCTTATATAAAATCTATTATAATCTTCTATTATACTTTTATTAGTATTTCTAGAATCTATATTCTTTTATAGGATTAGTAATTAATTGATTTATTATAATTATAATTATTATATTTCTTAATATAATCTTTAATTAACTTTCTTATTCTTAGGAAATAATATATTTGCTGTATCTTTTTTATTATTTAATTAATTCTATAATATCCTTTAATTAGTAAGTTATAGTTTATTTAAATAATTTCTATAATCATTAAAAATAGTATTAATATTAATTCTTTTTAAATAGCTAATCTGTTCTTAATTATTACTTTATTATTATATAGTGCTATCTATAGTATTTTATTATTCCTAGTAGTTTCTATTATTTTTTTATGAAAATCCTTACTTTTTATTATAATTATTATTACTAGTATTACTTTATTATTATAATAAATTCTATCTTTATCTTCTACTAATATATTTATTTATAGCTATTATATTCTAATTGCATAATCTACTCTTCTATTTAATATATTAGTGATAATGTTTTCTTTTTCTTTAATATATTTAATTTAAAATTTAAATCTTAATAAGTATTTTAATTATTTAATTTATCTACTAGTAAGTTCTTTTATTATTATAAAGTACTTTAGATTATAATAATCACTTTTTATTATTATCTCTTCTTTAATCTCTTATAAATAATATTTTTATTACTTAAATACTTTAATTATTATAAATAGCTCTTTATTATAAATATTATAGTTTTTTTCTATAATAGTAAATTGTCTGAAGTAGAAGGTAATAGATTATAATTATCTATTATCTTCTAGCTATTTTAAAATAATCTTTAATATATATTCTAATATATCTAGTCAAATTATATTTAGTTTTTTTAGATTATAAAATATAAAAATTAGTACTTCTCTAATTAATTCCTTGACTTTCTTAAATACTTACTATTATTATTCTATCTAATTAAAATCTTAATCTTTTTATAGTAATTTTATAATTAATTATATTATTTCTGTATAGTTTTTTAAATATCTTCTAACATATTCTATTATATTTAAGAATTACTATATTTCATTAATATTTATTAAAATAAACTAATTAAGTATTATATCTTTCTTTTTAGATTAAATCTTTAATCCTTCTAGCATATAAACTATTTCTAAGTAATTAATAATTATAATGTTAAATTCATATTTCTTAATCTTAAGCATCAATCCTTTATTTATAAATATAGTTATAACTAATTATATATATTCTTTATGTTCTTCTAGATTTTATAAGTATATAATAATATCATTAAAATAAACTGCAACAAACTTATTTAAATATTTCTATAGAATATATATTATATATTATGTAAATTATGCCAGTAGATTTTTTAAATCTATTAGTATAACTATCTATTCAAATAGTCCTTTATCTATAAGGAAAGCTATTTTCTAAATATTATCTTTAGCTATTCATAGATTATAATAACCTTATTAAATATCAAAGACTATCATAATCTTTGCTCCCTATAACAGATCTTTTTTTTATTCTTAATAAGGCATTTTATTTATATTATCTACTATTCCATTATTTAGTACTCTATAATCAATAATCATTTATTTAATTATATCTTTCTTATTAATAAACATCAATCGCATTAATGCTTTTCCATGTCCTAGTTATATATACATTACTTTATAAAACTTATTAGTAAATTTATTTTTAAGTTCTAATTCATCTCTTGACTTATAATATTATTTAACTAATAGTAATATGAATTCTTCTTTTAATTTAATTCATATTTCAAATTTTTTATTATATATTAATAATCACTATTTCTTTTTTATAAATAGTTTAATAAACTTATAATACTTTTTTAGTAATTTTATTAGAACTTCTATAAATTCCTTTTCATATAATTCTTTTAATTTCAATTTTATTTTTTATGTCTTTTTAATAATTCTTATCTTATTAATTATTTATACTTATCAGATTATCCTAATCTCTTTCATTTTATTATTCTTAATTTTTTTCTTTTTTTCATCACTCAGATTCCTCTAACCATTTTATAGCTTTTCTATATTTCATATTTTATTTTTCTTAATATACTTAATATCTTTAATAAATATTATCTTCTATTCCTATTCCTTTACCTTCTATACTAACCTTTTAACTTTTAGTAGCATATTAAAGATTTTCTTTAATTTCTTATATAACTATATAATTTCTTTAATATTCTTTTTAATTATTCATGTCTTTAGTGCTATTTTATTAATAATTACTACTCCTTTAGTCTAATTGATTATTGGATTTTAGATTCATAATTATACTATTTTAAATATAATATTATAGTATTCTTTTAATACTAGTGTGATATTAAGTATAATTATTATAGTATATTATTCTAATTTTATAATAATATTTAGTGCCTGTCTTTTATAATCTTGACTGATTATTTCTCTGCTAATAGAGATGATTGTTACTTATTTATTAGTCTAGATTATAGATAGTCCTGCTTCTTTTATAAATTCTTCTTTAATATAGTTATAGGCTGCTTCTAAATCTAATAAGATTCTTATATTTTTTCTATTAATTTTTACTAGTATTACTACTATTTAATTAACTGCTTTTAGTTCCATAATTATTGTAATAAATTCTATTATAATTATATATCTTTCTTAATACTTTTATTAATATTTAAAGTATTCCTTAATACTATAATAATACTACTCATATAATCCTTCTACTTCATATTTAATAATTATAATATTGTTATAATAAGGGTATATAGATTCTTAATAAATATACTGGCATTCTATTTATTCTTATAGATATTTAAGTCTTAATTTTTTAATTACTTCTAAAATCCTTAGAAATCATCCCTTTTATTCTTTTTCCGCAAGATATATTTTATATAATGAGTTATAATATATTATTTAATATATTTCTTAATATAAATTTCCTTCTAATATTAGATAGTAATAATAAGAGTAATTCCTTATATATTCAGTTATTCTATTACAAAAGCATTATCCTTGTTTATATAATATATATTTATACATATTTATTAAAAGTGCATGTATTCATCTATATTATTAATATATATAATATATTTATTCTTTATAATACTCACATTCTTTGATATAATCTTTCTATTTCTATTAAGACCCACTCTAGTAAGTTGCATTTGCTGATATATAATTATACTAGTTATTCTCTTAAAGCTAAATAATGCTATTCTATACTTTATTTAGTTTTTCTTTAATAATATTTTTATTTAGTTCTTAGTATAAGTTCTTATAAGTTATTATTATTAGTTTATTGTCCTATAATATTAATTAAATATAAAATAACTCTTCTAATAGAGATTTTACTTAGATATTCTTTATATTAAAATTTTCTATGTTAATTTTTCTTAAATTGGTGTTTTTAATATATTCTTCTAATAAGTGTTTAATGTTTTCAAGATAATATATAAGAAATGCTTAACTGATTAATTCTTCCTCTAAATTATAAGATTAGCATCTCTTCCTTATATTAGTACTAATTCATCTTACTTATTCAATACTCCTTCTAAGACTGAATCTTTTTTGTTTTTTATCTTTATTGCTTAGATTACTAAGCATTTTCTTTAATTATTCTAGAGCTTCCTACTTTTTAGTTTATTATATCTATTCTACTTAAATTTATTTATAATTCATTATTTATTCTAATTATTATTCTTTATCTTCAACTAATTGCTTCAAGTTTTTATCAGAATCAATCTTGTCGTTAGCTGTTCTATCAGCTTTACTATTATTAATTGAAATTAGTGAAATTATTGTTATAACTTACTCTTTTAAACCTAAAATAGCCAGTTTCTAGTTCTTTTTTAATTTTTAATATTAATTTGTAAAATAACCTAATTTTCTATAATTAAAATAAACTTTATTTTTTCTTAGTTTATTTTTTTCTTCTTTAGACAGAGTTATATTTAGTTATATTATTATATCTCTATTCTTATTTTTAGTTCATTTCTAATATAAGTTTACTTTATTTTTTCTAAACTTTTTCTTTTCTATTTATTAGGTGTATATAGTTAAATTAATCTAAGATGCTATTTTTATTATTGCTTGGAATATTTCTGGTTATAATATTATTATTAAGATTTAATTTTTAATATTATTCTTTAATCCTTCATAGAACTGGTTTCTGAATTTTTAATTATTCTATAAAAGTTTTTCTAATATCTATAAGAATTTTGAAATGTATTTTTTAACTAAGGTTTATTATTTAATATATTAGATCTTATTAATAGTTTTAATTTCTTTATTAATAATTCTCTATAATTGGTTAAGTTTTTCTTTATAGTACTAGTAACTAGAAAATATTGTGATTATTTTAGGGTTTTTTTATTCTTTATTGCTATATATATAATACTAGTTAGTAATATATAAAGTAAACTACTTTATAGCTTTTTTATTAAGAAAGCTTAATATTACTAGTATTTTATTAGACTTATTTATAATTTATTCACTATTATATATAAAGTAGAGTTATATTTAAGTAAGATATATTTTAAGGGTTCTATATTCTTTTTTAAATAAAATTATTATTCTAATCTTAATTTCTTGAGATACTTAGTTTAGTTTTTTTTTATTATTAATTATAACTTTTTCTAGTTTTTTAATATATTATAATAGCACTGTTATATCCTTATTATTAGTAGTTGTGGTATTTCTACTATTAATATTAGTAATTTATAAATTAAGACTTAGAGTTGCTAAAACTAGGGTTTAAGATATTATTATTATTTATTTTTAAGATTTTTCTTTTAATTAAGGATCTTAAATTATTAGAAACTTTAGTTTAATTACTATTAAGTATAGTTAGAATAGCTATTAATAGGTAAAGTTAATAGGCTTTTAAGATTAAAAGATCTTAGTAAATAAAAGAAATAAGAATAAAGCTTTAAATATTTTAATTAATAAAAGATTATATACTTAAATTATTATAATTAATTTAAGATAATAAAAAAAAACTAAATATATAGTAAATAAGTATTCTTATATAGTCTTCTTCTATTATAGTCAATATAGTAATAGCTCTACTCGCTCTGTTCTGACTGATATAATCAATATAGCGACAGCTCTGCTGGCTCCGTTGTCCTAACTCTAAGGTTTCGCGGGTGATTCTTTGTTCCGATATGCATTAGTCCTGTAGTGACTAACCCGATCCATTGGCTGTAACGTTCTGATTCTCTGACAATTTAATAAAATTATTTATTATTATTACTAAAAGATCTTTCTTTAAATACTTTGTTAATAACTTTAATAAAATTATAAATATTAAAGCTTTATTTTAAATTTCTATAATTATTAGCTCTATGGCTATAGCCTTAATATTTATTTTATTAGCTATTATTAAAGGTATATTAGCCTTGCTTTTTCTTTTATTATTTAATTTTATCTCTATAACTCTTACTTTTTTTTTATTAGGATCTCTTTAATATTTAAAAGATATTTAATTAGAGGTAACTATTCCTTAGAGACTTATTTTTAGATATATAGAAAGATACATTTTAGAGCTATTTTAGATAACAATTACTAGGCCCTTGCAAAGTGAGTGATTAGACTATAATAAAGGTTGTAAGAATATAGCTAGGATTTAACTTTAGCCTAGAAATAGATTTAAATATATAATATATATATATATATATGCTTAGCAGCTAATCATTATTTTATAAAGGCCTAAGACCACCCGCAGTTATAAAGCAGTATATGCCAAGCCACTAGTCTAATTAGCAGCAGGAAGCCAGATGAGGTCATATGCCTACTATACTTTAAAGCTATTCCCAACTCCATCCAGGATTCCGCCTTACATTTGTTTAGTTATATTCTTTTTATTAATAAATATTAATTGTGCTAATACTTTTCTGTGTTCTAGTTATATGTATATTATTTTATAAAATTTGTTAATAAATTTATTCTTAAGTTTTAATTTATCTCTTAACTTATAGTATTATTTAATTAAGAATAGTATAAATCTTTCTCTTAGCTTAATTTGTATTTTAAATTCTTTGTTATATATTAGTAATTGTTATTCTTTTTTTATAAATAGTTTAATAAACTTATAGTACTTCTTTAGTAATTTTACTAGCACTTTTGTAAGCTCTTTTTTATATAACTTTTTTGGTTTTAGTTTTATTTTCTGTGTTTTTTTAGTAATTTTTATCTTATTAATTATTTATACTTATTAGATTATCTTAATCTCTCTTATTTTATTATTTCTAATTCTTATTTTATTTTTATCACTTAGATTTCTTTAACTATTTTATGGCTTCTTTTTCTATATTTTATTTCTATTGTTAATATATGTAATATCTTCAGTAAATATTATTTTCTATTTCTATTTATTTGCCTTCTGTCCTAATCTTTTAGTATTTAGTAGTATACTAAGGCTTTATCTTGATTTCTTATGTAGCTGTATAATTTCTTTAATCTTCTTTTTAATAATTTTTATTTATAATACTATATTATTAATTACTACTATTCTATTTGTTTAATTAATTATTAGATTTTATATTTATAATTATATCATTCTGAATATAGTATTATAGTATTCTTTTAATACTGATATAATATTAAGTATAACTATTGTAGCATATTGTCTTAATCTTACAATAATATTTAATACCTGTTTTTTATAGTCTTGACTGATTATTTCTTTATTAATTAAGATAATTATTACTCATTTGTTTATCTATGCAATAAGTATTTTAGCTTCTTTTGTAAATTCTTCTTTAATATAGTTATAAGCTGCTCCTAAATCTAACAGGATTCTTGTATTTTTCCTATTAATCTTTATTAGTATTATAACTATTTAACTAATTATTTTTAGTTTTATGATTATTATAATAAATTCTATTATAATTATGTATCTTTCTTAAAATTATTATCTCTACTTAAAAAATTTCTTTATACTGATTGCATACTATTTATATAATCCTATTATTTAGCATTCCATTATTATAAGATTATTATAATAAAGATGTACTGATTTTTTATAAATATATTAATATTCTAACCATTCTTATAGGCATTTTAATTTTGGTTTTAGGATAATAGATGAGATATTCAGAAATCATTCTAATGTTGCCTTTAGTCTAACATAAAATTTATATGAGTTATTATAATATATTATCTAGTGAACTTTATAATGCAAATTTTCTCTAATAGATGAATAGTGATAATAAGAATAATTCCTTATATATTTATTCTATTTATTGCAAAAGTGTATTTCTTTTTTATATAAAATATATTTATATATTATTGTTAGAGGCAATTATATCTATTTATGCTTTTAATATATATAATATATCTATTTATTGTATTTCTTATATTCTCTAATATGATTTTTTTATTTCTGTTAAGACTCTTTCTAAGAGGTTATATTAGTAGATGTATAATTGCATAAATTATCTCTTTAAGGATTTATAATATTTTTCTATATTTCTGTTCTCATTTTATTCTTAATAGGATTTTTTATTTATTCTTAGTATAGATTCTTATAGGTTATTATTCTTGATCTATTATCCTATAATATTAATTGAGTATGAAGTGACTTTCTAAAGAGGAATCTTTTCTAATATCTTCTATACTAGATTCTCTTTTTATCTCTCTTTTACTAGGATAATCTTTTTATCTAGATAATTTATGAATATAGCTTATCTGATTGATTTATTCTCTATAATTATGAGATTAGCATCCTGTTCTTATATTAGTACTTATTTATCTTTTTTCTTATATACTTTGATATTGTATCTTATTTTTACTTAAATTATTAAGTATTTTTTTTAACTGTATTAGTGTATTTTCTTTATCTATTTATTTTATCTATTCTGCTTAAATTCTTTTGTAGTTCATTATCTATTTTAATTATTATTCTTTATTTTTAACTAACTATTTTAAGTCTTTATTAGAATTAATCTTATTATTAGCTATTCTATCAGCTTTGCTAGTATTAATAGATATTAGTGGAATCATAGTTATAATTTACTCTTTTGAATCTGAAATAGCTGGTTTCTAGTTCTTTTTTAGCTATTAATATTGATTTGTAAAATAACCTAGCTTTTTATAATTAAAATAAGCTTTATTTTTTCTTAGTCTGTTTTTCTCTTCTTTAGATAAGATTATATTTAATTATATTATTATATCTTTATTCTTATTCTTGGTTTATTTTTAATATAAATTTACTTTATTTTTTCTAAACTTTTTTTTTCCATTTATTTAGTGTAGATGATTAAATTAATCTATGATACTATTTTTATTATTATTTGGAATATTTCTAGTTGTAATATTATTATTAAGATTTAATCTTTAATATTATTCTTTAATTCTTTATAAAATTAATCTCTAAATTCTTAATTGTTCTATAAAAGTCCTCTTAATATTTATAAGAATTTTAAAATATATTCTTTAACTAAGATCTATTACTTAATATATTAAATCTTATTAATAGTTTTAATTTTCTTATTAATAATTCTCTATAACTGATTAAGTTTTTTTTTATAATATTAATAGCTAGAAAATATTACAATTATCTTAGGATTCTTTTATTTTTTATTATTATTAGCTTAGTACTAGTTAATAATATATAGAATAAATTATTTTATAGCTTCTTTATTAAGAAAGTTTAATACTGCTAGTACTTTATTAAACTTATTTATAATTTATTCACTATTATATATAAAATAGAGTTATATCTAAATAAGATATACTTTAAAGATTTTATATTCTCTTTTAAATAAAGTTATTATTTTAATCTTAACTTTTTAAGATATATAACTTATTCTTTCTTTATTATTAATTATAATTTTCTCTAGATTATTAATACATTTTAATAGTATTGCTATATCTTTATTATTAATAATTATAATATTTTTACTACTAGTATTAGTAGTTTATAAATTAAGACTTAAAATTACTAGAACTAAGATCTAAAATATTATTATTACTTATTTTTAAGACTTTTCTTTTAATTAAGGGTCTTAAATTATCAAAAACTTTAGTTAGATTATTATTAAGTATAGCTAAAATAGCTATTAATAGGTGAAGTTAATAAGCTTTTAAGGTTAAAAGATCTAGTAGCTAAAAGAAATAAGAATAAGGCTTCTAAATATCCTAATTAATAAAAGATTGTATACTTAAATTATTATAGTTAATTTAAGATAATAGAAGAAAACTAAATATAGAATAAATAAATATTCTTATATAACTTTTCTTTATTATAGTTATTATAGAAAATCCTATAATCTTTATATAGCAATTATTATAACTATTATAGCCTTTGCTCTGATTTCTATGATATCCTAACCCTAGTGGTTATGGATAATCCTTTGTTCTATCATGCATTAGTTTCCCTTATCCATTGGCTGTAACGTTCTGATTCTCTGACAAAGAATCTATATTAAATTAATATATTAGAGAAGTAATAAGATATTTATAAAAAGACTATTATAAATTAATATAAAATAATAAAAGAATTAATAAAAAAATAAAATCTCTTATAATATTAATTTATTAAATTAAATCTTAAAGAACTCTCTTTTATTACTAAAAGTAATAATAAAAAGATTATTAAATTTCCTAATAGACTAGCTCTAATTAATAGAAAAGATCTTTCTTTTGAATTCTAGCTTATTAGAGTTAAAGATAAATTAAAAGCCAACACTAATTACTATTTAGACTTTTTAACTTATATAGTATATATATAATATATATACTATAAAGAAATAGTAAATTATATTTTTTTCTAATTCTAAGATAATACTATCAAATTATATAAAGATATTGAAGATATTTTTAAATATCTTAAGATTATTTACTATAATATAAACTAAGTTATTAATATAAAGGCTATATTTTGCTATCTAGTTATAAAGCTAAATAATTAATTTTAGATCTTTCTATTGACGTTTACATATTATATTTAAGAATTAGAGATTCTATATATATAATAAAAGAATAAATTATATAATAAACTAAGCTTTAAGTTAATAAAATTAATAATTAAAAAGATAAATAATAATAATATTTCTTATTTTAAATTTGTGATTTAGTATATTTAGATAGTTAATTACTTAGAATAGATTTAAGAAATTAAGAAGTATATTTATTTATATAATAATAAAAAAGATTAAACTATAGAAATATTATATAATTAATTTAATATTAATACTAGTAGCAATTCTAATAATAATAATAAAAAAGTATAATATAATTACTTAAGTAAGAAAAAATATACTAAATTTTTTAAAGAAAAAAAATGCTATTATTATAAAATTTAAGAATATTAAGTTAATAATTATCTTTTTAAAAATAGCTAATCTAGAAATAATATTATTAAGTAACTTAAAATAATAGATAAAGATAAATAGGTCACTATTTAAAAAGAAGATTCTAATTTAGAAAATAATAATATCTAGAAAAAGTCTTTATCCTAGATAAAGTTTATATTAATCTATATAAATTAGATGTTAGATAGTTAATAAGATCTAATAAAGAAAATTTTATCATATTTATATAACTTATTTAAGAAATATATTTGATATCTATTAAAGCATTAATTAATATTAAAGTAAATAGATTAGTATTTATTAATATCTACTTAGTTATATTACTAGTAAGATTTTTTAATCTTAAAATAATACCTTTAAAAGAGCTAATAAAAGTAAAAAGATATAATAAAAAAAGATAGAATAGAATCTCTTATATATTTAAGTTAATATTAATTATTAATAAAAGATATTATATTAAAATATTATTTTTAATTTTTAATATTAGAATATATAATATAATACTAGGTAGAATATAATTTACTAAATATAATATCTTAATAGATTATTAGAACTAATAATTGATTTAGCTTAAAAATATCTTTTTAAAAGATTAGACTATAAAGATTAATTATTATATAATTTTTAAGACTATTTTATAATAGCTAAGAGATGTTAATCTATAGTATTAGAAGAATATAATATACTGTAATTACCTTATAAAAATAGAGAATTAGATAATAGAAAAATCTAATCTAAGTTGCTTCTAAATCTAGGATTTAAAAGTAAAGAATCTTATTAATTAATTAAAAATCTTAAAATTTGACTCTCTATATATAGGGAAATTAGTTAATTAATTAGAAAAGAAAGAAGTTTAATTAAATATTCTTCTATTTCTACTTAGAAAAACTATTTTAATTATATAGGATTATATATATTAGTAAAATTATTAAAAATTATTTAAAAAAATAAAAAAGGCCTTAATTAAAGTTCTAGAAGAAAAAATAGAGAATAAATTAAGAAAAGAATTCCTAGATATAAAGTAAGAATAAGTGTATTAAGAGAAAGTCTAAGAAATATTAAAAAAAATAGATATAGTATTTATTAATATAATAAGATTTAGTATAAATACTAGAATAAAAGATTTAGTTTTATTAATAATAAGTCTTTATAAGATTAATAGTGTTATTAAGATAAGGAAAACTCTATTAGAACTTATAGCATTTAATATTAAAAAATTTAGAAATAATTATTAAAGATATATAGAGATTATATAGATATATTCTTAAAAAATCTATTAGATTAGTTATTAATTCCTAAATTTTATAACTATAAAATTAAACTAACTAGGAAGAATATATTAAGATATAGTTCTTTTTATAAGATAATCTTAAAAGAATTAAAAATAGTATATAAATATATTTTTAATAATTTTTATAAAGAATTTATTAAATTAAATAATATTTTTTTTATATTATTAATCTTAATAATTAATAAATCTAGAGAAGAAATATAATTTTATATTAATTATTAAAAATTAAATGCTATAATTAAGAAGAATTAATATCTTTTATCTTTAATTAATAAGGTCTTTAATTAAATTAATAAAGTATAAATTTTTATTAAATTAAATATTTAGTAAGATTTCTATTAAATAAAAATGTATTCTAATTTAAAAGATTTAATTATCTTTTATATATAATATGGTATGTATAAATATAAAATAATACTCTTTAAAGTAATAAATGAACTAATAATATTTTAATATATAATTAATAATATTTTTATAGATATACTTAATAGATTTATAATAATTTCTATAAATAATTTATTAATTTATAATAAAAATAAACTTAAGTATTAAATATATATTAAAAAGATACTTTAATATCTTTAAAAGATAGGATTATAAGTGGCACTTTATAAATATAAATTTTATATTAAGTGAATCAAGTTTCTTAGATTTATTATTATATTAAATAGCATTAAAGTTGATTCTGAAAAGATTAAAGCTATTTAAAGATAGAAGTCTCTAATAAATATAAAATAAGTATAATTATTTTTAAGATTTTATAATTTCTATTATATCTTTATTAAATATTATAGTAAGATATTATAATTATTTAATTAACTAATTTAGAAAAGAATATTTTTTATATAAAGTAATACTTATAAAGCAGTATTCTAGAAATTTAAGAAAAAATTAATATTAGTTCTAGTTCTTAAATATTATTAGTATAATTTAGAAATATAATTAGAAACTAATATTTTAGAGGAAATTATTATAGTAGTATTATTCTAATAATATACTAATAGTAAGTAGTATCTAGTAGCTTATTTTTTTAAAATAATAAACTTCATATAAGCTAAATATAATATTTATAACTAAGAAATATTAGTAATAATATAAGCTTTAAAGATATGGTAAGCTAAGCTTTAAGGATTAACTAAAAATAAATCTATCTAGATTCTTACTAATCACTAAGTCTTAGAATATTTTATAATAATAAAGAAATTTAATAATAGATAAATATAATAGTTAAAAACTCTTTTTAGATATAATTTTTATATTAAATATTAATTTAGACCCTTAAATAAGAAAGCTGATATTTTAATCTAATATATAAAGAATAATTAATAATCTAAGAAAAAGGACTCCCTATTATTACCCTCTAGCTAACTTAATTCTTAGATTATAAAGAAATTCTAAGAATAAGATTATATATAGGGAGCAGAATCTAAGTTAGAAATCTTAATTATTATAGATAATATACTATATATTATTACTAGAATCCTAAAGAATAATTAAAAGAGTTAAAAGATTATAGAATATTATAAAATAGCTAAAGATCTTAGATCTAACTAGGATTTAACTAATAGTTAATTAATATTTAAAAAGAGATTTTATATACTAAATAAGAGAGATTTTAGAGTATAATTATTAAGTAAAATATACTAATAATCTACTACTACTTACTCTAAAAAGAATAAGATAAAGAAGTTATTAAGAGAATAATATTATCAAAAATATAGAACTAGAATATTAAGTAGTATATTAATAACTATTTTATATATAAAAGAATAAATATATATAAAGACTTATTATTAGAATTATTAAAACTACTACCTATATTTATTTAACTATAATAATATATATTAATAGATTTTATATTTTATTTAGAGGATAAGTGTAATTTTAATATAATCTTTATAGTGATAGACTAATTAAGTAAAAGATTAAGATTAATTCCTTATACTAAGAATGTCATAGCTAGGGAAGTAGCTAGACTATAGATTAGATATATATTCCTTAAGACTGGCCTATTAGATTTAATAATATTAGATTAAGAAGGATAATTTATATTAGAATTTTAAATAGAGATATACTATATTCTAAAGATTAAGCTAAAACTATTAATAATATATTATATATTTATAAATAGACAAATTAAAATTATAAATCAATATCTTTTAGTTTATTTATAATTTTATATTAGCTTCTACTAAGATGATTAGTCTAAATAATTATTAATAGTAGACTTTGCTATAATATTTTTATTTTAGAAATTAACTAGACTATTGCTATTTAAGATTAAGAGAGATTTTATATTAAAGATGTTATTTAATTAATTATTATTAAATAATAAGAACTCTATATAGAATTAGAAGCAAGTCTAAATTTAGATAAAATACTTATAATAGATATAGGATTATATAAGATAGAATATAATATAAATATAAAAATAATAGAAAATATAGATAAATAAATATTAATAAAAGATAGATTTTAATATTAGAGATAAGATTATATTAATAATTAAACATTTTAATAATAAATAATCTAACTAGAAGCTTTCTTATTAGAATTTAGGCTTATTTAAAATTATTATAAAGAAAAAAAAATATATTTAAGTTAAAGCTTTTTAAATATTTTTAAATATACTCAGTTTTCTTATTAGATAAACTTTAAAAGATATACTTAATAGAACTACTATTAAAACAGATTAAAAATCCTTTATTATTAGTTAAGATTAATAATTATAATGAATAGAAAGTTAAATAGATTCTTAATATATAAATATATTATTAAAAACTATAATATTACATTCAATAGTAAGACTATAATAATAATATAATATAATATCTAGTAGAAAATTTCAAGAATATATCAAATATTATAAAAATATTCTATAATTCTTACTTAGAAAAATCTAGACTATTATTATATTTAAAGAATTAGTTATATATAGCTAAGAAGAATAAATTCTTATTTGACTATAATAAGAATAATATACTATTATTAACTTAATATTTAAAATAAATATTACTTAGAATAAAGGGTGATATAATAGCTTAATATAATTTAGCTTAATAATATATAGTTATTATAGAAGTATTTATAAACTATCTTCTATAGATAAATTATATACAGAGAAAATGTAAGGCTAGATATACTTTATAAAGATTATCTTATATTTTAATTCATACTATAGATTGCTAGAGAATTTATATAATATTAAGAGAGATAAATAGTCTTTACTAGCTAGTATTCTATATTATTAGAATCTTCTAGAAATCTAAATTACTAGACACTAGCACACAATAGAGATAATTTATAGATATCTAGAATAGAAGAAAGTATAAGTAGAAAGAAAGGGGCTAATAATTGTTCTTTCCTCTTCTTCTTCTCTCCAGTTTAGTCTCTTCGTGTTTAGCGACCAAATAGATTTGGCATTGCATCATCACAAAAGATATCTTTAATAGAATTATTACTAAGATAGATTAAGGATCTTTTATTACTAGTTAAGATTAATAATTATAATAAATAAAAAGTTAAATAGATTTTTAATATATAAATGTATTATTAGAAATTATAGTATTATATTTAATGATAAGGCTATAATAATAATATAATAAACGAAGGCAACCAGTACTACCAATACTTGATATCCACGCTCAGATCTAATTTCGAATCTGACTCTGACAACACATATTACATTACTGGCGCACCTCAGTGCCCTATCCCGGAGCCCAATATGGGCGAGATTATTGGCAATTCTACTATTGACTAGCTTTGGATTTACAACAACAAGGCCTACAAGGAGGATCCTTGTTCACTTGGTTACAACGGCGGTGCGCCTTTCAATTACGCCGACTGGGTGTCTTACATTGCTGATACTCCTTCTGCTGATGCCAAACTTTTCGTTGGCGTGCCTGCATCAACACTTGCTGCCAACGGTAACAGCGGCGGAGCTGTCTATTACATCACTCCAGACGAGCTTGCGACTGTTGTTGATGAAACAGAGGGCAACTCTACGTTTGCAGGTGTTATGATGTGGGATGCTGGCTACTCTGACTCCAACGTCAACAACGGCTGTACTTATGCCCAGGAGGCACACAGCATTCTAACCACTGGCTTCGTTTGTTAAGAAGCTTTACTCAGGAGGATCTAAATGTGCCATGCTAGGATAAGGCGTCTTTGAATGTATATACTACAATAAACCTTGAAGATCATTCTTTCAAGGAGAAGAAAACGCAACGCCTACCTAGGTAGTATCTCTGTATATAACCACATGATTATGTTTAAACACGACTGTGCTAATGTCGCTTACACAATCATTGTGAAAGGGGTAAAACATATACAACCGATCCAAACGCAGAACCTCTGTCCTGCCTTGATGGTTTTTTGGAAATGCCCGAGCAGTGTAGTCCGACAGCAACGGTGCCCTAATTGAATGAACGGAGTACTATTTTCATCACGCGTCTATGACCCAGTAATCTATTGTTCTCCTCGGAGAATTAAAGGGCTGAAGCTGGGATAGATATACATCTACAGTAACAATGAATGTTTTCGAAAAATATGGCGGATCGGTGACTCAACAAAATCTCATTGCTTTATCTGATTTTGAAGTTTTCAGTTAACATTCTAACACGGAGTAATATTTCATAGTCTGGACATGTCTCTATCTGCTACATCTATCTCATCAGAGGAATACACTCAAGTATACTGTCGCCCAGACTGTCCGTGTACGTAAAACAGGCGTTTGATTTGGAGACCAGCCTTGGCAACCAGGGCATTCCACTGATCGACGGTGCGTTCACGAGAGGCCAGTGACACCATCATGACCATATCCACCTGAGTGGCGTGCCAATGAGCGCCCATGTTGGGAATGACCATGTCGTCAATCAAGATAACAGAGTCCGGCCCCATGGCAGATGTGGTATTTTGAAGGATTTCCATTGCCTTTTCATCCGGGTAATCGTGTGCATGATGTTGCGAAAGTAGTAGATTCGTGCCTCTGTATCGCGTTAGCGTAGGCCCATCATTTATGTATATATATACGTTGTTGTGTTGATGTGAAGTCTTCGGAGGATTACCTTTGATGGGCTGTGGCTCGAAAAAGTTATAAGCCAGCATCTCAACACCGTCGCACGGAATAGCTTGTTTCAGGACTGTATCAAAGTCCTGCACGATAACTCGGTTCTTAATAGTCGATGGCAATTGTTTTCGCAGTGCAACGGCTTGATGTCAAATACCGCCGGCCACATCAACAAAGACAGCTTGATCCGCACTTAAGTCACGGATCCTCTCTTCAATCGGATACACGTCCAACCACTGGCGCATGCCTTTGTGTTGGGCCTCCATGAAGCGATTGAAGTGGGTGAACTTTTCTTGCTGGGATGAAGCCAGGCAAAAGGATTTTGACCACCAAGCTTCCATGCTTTCTGGAAAGGAGTATTGGTCGGATCACAAATCTCTTGGTATTTGTTCTCTTCCAAATACTCGGAAAAGGCCCAAAAGCCGGGAGCAATTGTTTCCACACTGGGACAGAGAGTTTAGTTTAGGCCAATTTATTCGTGGAAGAGGACGAAAAATAGCTCCTTACTTGTGGTAAATGGCGCTTTCGAATCCTGGTTCATTCAAACTAAGGGTTATTTTGCTTGCACTATATGTCTCCTTGGCTGTTTCTTTCAGTGCTCCCACTGACGCCAAGTATCTCAGAATGCGGCCTTAAGCGAGTACATCAATCAGCATATATCAATCGCAACTACTTTTGGTAAAGTGGAAATTAGTCGCACTCAGAAGGCTTGGGTTTGTGTCTGTTTTTTGCGCTAGTTCGTCCACGGTTAGAGGTTGCTTGGCCTCGGTGACAAGTTGGAAAATCCGCAACTTGTGTCCTATACGGATCAGAATCGGTTCGAGATGCTGGAAAGTCTTCAGTGAGCAAAGTTACTCCACAGTAAATCCGTGTCATTCAGGCAAATCCAATTCTTAACTTACTGCATGCGAAATCCTTGGCATGGTATCCTGTGGAGTTTCAATATATGTAGATAGGTCACGAAGGGCAATCAATATCTTCTTCCGCTGCAAATCATCGGCCTGCTCGCCTAAGGTATGGACCGCTTTGACAATTTTTTCCATTTTTTATACTGGAGTAGTGCATTAGAAGTGAGCAGAGAAGTTGTTGGATTATCTTGGATTATCTTGACTCTTCTGGCAGGTACCCTACGCCCTATATTTATACTTAAGTAGCCAAGCCATTGTGCAAGTCCCATTCGCTCGGCAAAACCTTGTCATTGAGCTGAAAGACATCTCTGACAAGGTTTTCCGACGACATAGGCCCTCTTTTTGCGCCTGCTTCTTCTTTCTCCACATGAGGCTGAAAAATAAACAATATAGGCCCACCGATCAGCCAATCAAAGCACGGAGTACGTTTGCCTAATTTAGTTTAGCGCAGTCGTACGCGTGCGCGAGATCGCCTTGTTGGGCTCCGATTGGTCAATCAAAAACTTACCATCTATATACAGAGTATCACAACCTCCGCTACGGAATTGATAAAGTGATAGCCCACTATTAGAGTAAGCCAGAGTATTAGTAAGGGTTTGACTTCCAAAGCCGGACTAACCGCCGCGCTTTCTTCCAAAAATCCCTAGCCGCCGTGTCAGTGGCGCGATCAGCAAAACAGAATCCCTCCAACATTCCCACTAGCCCATCCCAGTCGTGTATCGTTAGATCCGCTGCTATGAGGGCAAAGTGACTTGTAAACCACTAGTGGCTTGGTAGGCCACGAGAGGCTAGGCCGCCCAGGAAGAGAATCCACAACAGCAGATCGGGCGCTGTTGTCCGGAGAAACGGAAGAGTGTGGTGGTTCTGGTTGAGATTGGTTTGTAGTGTGTCGACCAGGGCGTTCACAGATGCTATGCCCTGGAAATTCCAAATGCGAATAGCAGAGTAAAGTAAAACTGCAAGACGTATGGGGATTTCCAGATTTACGGCTGCTGATGTATCGTCCTCACACCGCAGAGATAACAGTTCATGCGCCCAAAGGAGCAGCAAGTCACTTTCAATCTTAGGCGTAGCTTCAGTCTTGATCAAAGTTTGTTCATAGCGAAAGGCAATCTGCTGGAATGAAACTAGCAAAGTCGTGAGCGCAGGCTGGAGAACCCCACTCCATGCAGAAGTGAATAACCGCGCTCCAAACAGTCCGGGGCTGCAGCAGTTGCGATGTGTGTTGTAGTATTTTGATTGTTCAAGTACGGCGTCTTTCCATTTAGGGTGCATCGGAAATGTTGGGGGCAAGCCCTTTGGCAAACTTCTCATATAATCGCCACTGTTTAGGTGGCAGGAAAAAGCGAAACCACGACATCAGCGGATATCTGGTTGCACAGCGGGTGGATTGATCTTACCAATACATCGCCGAAATGCTGTAATGGCTAACTTCGTTCCAGCCTCCCAACAAATGAATTACATTTTTGAGGCCTACAGTGTGCGTCTCTACAGCCGTCGAGTTGGCATCAGCACCCTTTTCATTTGCAGGTTAGCAAAGTCATATCACATTCTGCATTAATGGGGAGAAGAAAGGAGCTAAAAGAGAGTAACGCCTAACCTCAGCGCATAGAAGGTTACTCATAATCAACAATGCCATCTCAAGTCTATCCTGTGAGGTATGAAGAAGAATGCGATGGAAAAATTGCATAGCATTGTTGCGAAACTGGAGGCTGTGTCGGGCCGCATCGTGTGCCTGTGTCTCATCTTTGGCTTTGAGGCTTGCCAGATGCAGGGCACTGGTCGATAATAGAATATGCACTAGTGCAGGCTGATTAAATGCATTGTGTCACCACCATACAGTCATCTCAGCGGACGCAAATGGAGAGCATGACTGCGAGAACTGCGATTTATCTAAGCATGCAGTTAGCATAGGCTCATGCATCCGTCGCGCAGTACTGTATCTGAGACCTACAATAGTGAAAATAGAACCTCATATCACGGTTCATCCGCGTTGACAGAGAGGAGAATGGATCCAGATACACTGGCTGTAGCGACGCAGAAAGCTCTTGTTTTCTCGAGTCTGGACTTGTGGGAAAACGCTGGATGGAGCTTTTCAGCGCCTGCAACCGCTTCCCTTTCCGGAGTCTATGATGCCTCGACTTGATGAATGCGTGCTTGGCTCGGTGGGCTTCGTTGTGGGTATGCACCCAGAAAAAGTCATTTGATGGCCGTTGCGGATTTTTATTATCCTTGCATGCTAACAAACAGTTTGATCCAAGTCCTAGGCCGAGGCTGACCAGACTTCCGTGGCACCACCCATCGTCTGGCTGCCCTGCAAGTTGTCGAAACCACTATCTCAAAAAAAGTAGGAGTATCTACGTATCAGTGTCGAAAACGAGCATCACAAAGCGAGTCGTCGGTCGGTCGTTCAACGGGTCCGCGGGAAGCGAGAGAGCTTGGAAAAATCCCCCATCCGCTAAGAGAAAGTTAAATTTAAGCTTTGCACAGATGAGTATGTATATGTACAGCCAAATATTACATAGAATAGTTCCGTGCCGGCCACTATGCGAATGCCTCCAATCTGTCCACAGAGGATCATTCCGTACAGTGCAGTAGAGCCATCAAGCCTGCGAAGAAGGCAATTGATCTAAACAGTGTGAAAGCCACCATTAAAGAATGGCCAATGAGCATGCATGCCCTTCATTCTTACATTCTTACATATCGCCCGCAACAAAAAAAAAAGCCCCTGAATTTCACCCTATTGAAGCTTTTCCTGTCAGTAATTCGATCTTTCTCTTTCTCTTTCATTCACATTAAAACCGTAGTGTTTTAGAGGTTGTGAACTCTCGCACAATTTAGAAAAAGTATCAACAATCTCCCCACGGCCTTTGTGTATCGTAGCTATAGAATTTGCAGCAGATAAACAAACTCCAAGAGACTTAGCAGAACCATCTAAATGGAATTCGCTACTCCAACAATGCAATTTAATTTCAAAGAATCCCTGACTTGGATCACATGAGATGTTATAATTCTGTAGGTTTCAAATACGAGTAGCTTTGTAGAATTCATCCTGTTTGAACAAAGCCCGCATCCTTTGGGAACCGGGAAACATGAGAGATGCGTCAGAAATCATTATATGAGGATAAAGGCCTTTGGCATGTTTCTAAGACAAGTGTATGGGATCAGTCTCAGGTAGATGGAAACCTAGGTGACAGGTTAAATAGCAGCAGATGTTAGTAGAAAGATTTCTCTAGACATCACACTTCTCACTAATCCAACATTACTCCAATCTGCTTCGGGACAGTTATATTTTCTATACTCAACATCATATACCATTGGCACTAACGTTCTTTTTGAACCCTTCACGACGATGGGTCCTTCTAAGACTAAGAAAGTTCCCCCTACTACACCCGTGGCTCGTGGTTCCCCTATGTCCACGGCTACTTCCACGAGCACGAGCACGAGCGCCAAAACTGGGTATTATTTTTACTTGATTTTCCGCAGGCCCAACGGGGCTGAAAAGAGTAGCCCTGGCTTTGGGCAGGATTCAAGGCACCCGCTGATGGTTGAGGCCGGTGACAACGATGTCGACATCATGATAGGGCGGGAGACGTACCAAGGCCAATATGACCCAAAATTCCCCATAGCATGGTACTTCGAGTGCCCCAACGATGTCGATATAAGCTGGTTGGTTCCCTACGTGAAAGTATATTCCCTGCAACTTCAATCCACAATATTGGGGGATGCAAGTGGATTGTACGGTCTCGACAAATACGTGCCCGAGGTTCCTTACCCATATACGAAAGGACCTTGGTCCTTGGGCCGCTTGAGACTGAAAGCCGGGCGAGCCACGCTGATGTTAAACGGGACGCTTACCGTACAGTTCAAGAATGACAAGAATGAAGTAACCTTGGAGGGCAATGCGACTTTGCAAAATGCACGCTATTATATTAATGTGATTGACCCGAGGCTATAAAGCTTGCAATGTCCGGCATTGTGAGACTTAGTTAGTAGTACTTCTGTTTCTGGGTTTCTGGGTTTCTTTTTTCTTTTTTTTTTCCTTCCCCGATATACTTGCAAGTGGCCTCAACCTTGGAATTTATGCGTCGGATACTTTTACGTGGTCATAATATGTAAATCCGATGGCCAACATAGCATGGTTCTAAGATGGCTGGAGAACGTATGATAAGTGCAATAGTTTGTTTTCTTAGATATATAGTCCACCAAGTATTTTGACAATCAACTTCCAAGGTTCTGTACGCCAGACTTTTTCGCTCAAAACTCGAGGCATTGACCGGCACCTTGGAATGGCCTTGACCTCGATCTGGCTGCTGTCACTCCTCGCGATATGCCAGAAAACGTGGTATGTGGTCATTATACATAGTATTCTTTTATTAACTAGCAACCCTGTATCCGAGGCGTTGTTGGAGCGATTGTCACTTTCCACTCTGCGAGCTACATATGTTTCTGTGAACGCTCAAATCTAGATCTCTTAGAGGCGAATTGTGCGAACTATCATACTGATGATTCTGCCTGTACGTCTCTTCCCTGATTATCTATGCCATGTGCTTCTGGATTCAATTCGAAGAAAGACAATTTCTAACTATCAATTTCCACATGAACGCAGTGATTAATGAACTCCAAAGCTTTTGCAATGCGCCCAAATGCCGGCCCTCCTTCTTCATGCAGCTCCCAGAGGTGGTAATCATTTTCCTCATCTTGAGGTTGTTTCTTTCTACTTCCTTTGGTTTGATCCATGCCGTGGAAATGCAGGAGTAGCAGAAAACTCTCGTGGTTGTGTCTATAACCGTCTTCGGGGTGATGATTGGATATCTGGCTAAGCATGTCTCTAATCATATCCCTAACCTCCGTCAGACATTTGCTCAGCCTCTTCTCGCCCCAATGTGTTTTGTGCATAATCGCGTTATTGGCGTCAAAGCCGATTCCCCAGATGTTGTCGAGGGAGCTAGCCTCTGCGATCACTTTGTTCCCCGTACTCATGAGCATCTGCATCAGCTTGGGATTGTTCACAAACTTGTAAAAGTTACCGTTCACGACCATATGTTTGCTGCTGCGGCTCCAAAATTCGAAACCTTTCTGCCCATCCTCTTGTGCTGGGCAGGACTTGCACGGGGCGTAGCAAGTATCTTCTCTGCACTCTCGATGTCGTTGAATATGATGGCCTTTCTGTACATCATGTACTGCTCCGCAGTTGAGAACCGGTGTTCATCGCACTCGAATCCCGACTTGTACCACGCTGAACTCACAAAAGGCCTGGTCGATCTTCCAGAAGAAGACGACGTCGTCGGCATCGTCGGCACCGCCCATTTTCTTCATGATGGTGCTTTGAGGTGCTGCTGTGCTTACACCTTGTAATCAACTAGCTGTCCATTATTTGACTGGATTGTGAAACAAAAACATCCAAGTTGGTCTTTGCTCACAGTTGTTGCCTGCAACAACGCGCTCTGATTGGCTGGTGCTCATGTTGACTCATCGTGACCCTTCGTCGCCCACTCTGCAATTTTGACGCGAACAATGTTTCTGCCACAAGAGTGCGATAACTCACTTTTCTATATAAATATCCCTTTCCAGCGGACAACATGGAGAGCGACTCTGTTTGGTCTAGGTAGTTAAAATAGTCAAAATACCCCTCCTAAGTAACCATCCGGGAGCCGCGCCCTTTCTACCTGCCGCGTTTTTACTCGCATTCATACATCACTTCCTCTCTTTATTCGGTTCATTGAGCACACGTAGCTCTGCCATGGCTTTAGATTCTGCAGAACCGGGGTTATCTGGAGTACCCCGGACAATCAGCAGCGACGGCCAGTTGGAGGCTCTACTCCGTCATCACAATATGTTCCCATCAGAGGACGAGATCGCTCATCGCCAGCGAATGTTTGAGTTGATCAAGAGCACAGTTGAACGGCAAGTCATGAACAACGACGTCGCCACGAGACTAAATCTTTCCTTCGTCGTGGTGCCTGTCGGATCTCATGGGCTGACCGTATGGGATTGTTCGTCCGACATGGATTGCCTTGCTATCGGCACAATCAGTCCTACGGTCTTTTTTGCTCTGATGGCACAGAAGATTCATTTTCCAGAGAGCCAGGAAGTAAAAATCTTCAGAAAGACCAACGACGCTTCTGGCACAATGTTAGGGTTGCAAGCTGGGGGTGTTTGCTTTAACCTGCAATACTGTGCCGCAACGAAAGTGACAGAGTGGTGAGTGAATCATCTACATATTTCTCTGAAACGAACTGGTAGACTAACACGCTCATTACGCAGTTGGCCTCAGGCATTAGAATTGCCCTCCTCACATCCGGCTTTTGACGTACCTATGCAGTCCTTGCTCAAGCTCAATGCTGTTCGAGATCTCCACTATTTGCAGCACACTATTACTCACCTTGCTAGTTTCCGCCTGGCGTATCGTGCAATCAAGACATGGGCAAAGGACCGCGGTATCTACTCATCGAAGTTTGGCTATCTGGGCGACATGCATATTACCCTACTTCTCGCTCGCGTCTGCAAGACATCTTTCCACGAAGGCTATGCAACCTCTGCTTCAGAGATACTTCAAGCGTATTTCAAACACTATGCAAACTTTGATTGGCAAAAGGAAATGATATACGATCCTACATATTACGCAGACACGACGCCCAGTTATCATAGATCATACAGAGAACCGTTGGTTATTTTGAGCATTCACCCACCAAAAGTTAATGTTGCTCAAACAGCAACAGTGCCCTCCGTGAAGACGCTTAGGGAGGAGTTCAAACGAGCCGAACAGCTCATTTCTAGACTAGGGGCCACCTGGGTGGGTGGTATAGACACAGATGCTAAACCCACGGGTTACGTCGATTTTCTCAACTCCTACATCAATTATATTAAATTGGATGCCAATTATTGGGGAGGAGCACAGATTAAATGGCTCAAGCTAGTCGGATGGTTGGAAACCCGCTGTGTATACCTACTTGGTGATATCAATCGGAGGTTCCCTGGCATTCACGCACGAATCTGGCCAGGTCTATTTACAGAGAGCGAGGAAGGACAGATTGAAAAGCAGGTCGAGTACCGAGGTTGCTTTTTAATTGGTCTAGCAAAGAATGATAACATTTCCAATCAACCCTTCTCCGATGATTCAGATCGGCACTCTGCACATGTTTCACTCCTTGCCTTGCTCGAAAGTTTCGCAGAGCAGATCCGCTCTAACGAGGCATATTTTGATAAACATGTCTTGTGGGCAGATGTTGCTTTTGTTAAGCAGTCAGAACTTAAAGATGTGCGTCTATGTGACTCGGATTGGACAAACACAGTAGTTAGCCACGGCGAAGACTTGGACTTGGACGATGGTTTCGAACACGACATCGACAATGGTTCCATTGAAGGTGGTGGTACAGTTCAGGATTCTAATAAATCTCAACAAATTGATCAGCCCGTGCATTCGGCAAATGTTGCTGCTAAACCAAAACTGCGCCCTGCAGAAGATGTTATTAGCCGTCTTCGATGGGATCCGTCATTTGACGCTGCCGATTATGTGGTTGGCTATCTGGACCGTTTTATTGGCGAGAAAGAAGTGCCAGTCAGCCTCTGGAAGTCGGAGCAGACGGACGAAGAGTTCATTCCCATGCACCGCGTTCTCTACTTTAAGAGAAGGAGTGATGGACAGCGTGTCTGGGACCGCCAGAAAAGGATTGATCTTATTTTCAATACTGGTGACACCGCGAATGGCCTGTAAATACCTTGGATAATTTGTTGAATTGAATATCTTCTAGACTCATCCTCTCCAAACAAATAGGGTGCAAAGCCGAATTGCAAAGTGTCTGAGCTAGCTAAGATAAAATGATGCTACTGAGCGCCAAAACTACTATCCAGAAGAGTCTCTATCGATTCGCGCGCCCTCCTTCCTTGCGCTGTGAATGTTGCTTTGCCATTCCATGTTTTAACAGGCAACATGCCATCTAGGCCATTTCGATTCTAGGATTGTCAGGAGTCAAACTGCACAGCTGCTGCGGCGATCGACACTAGGGCATGTGAGCGTTGTATGCAATATTTCTGCGCGCCCCATGTTTTCTCGCAGTGGCACAACTGCCAGGTAAGTCAGGATATCTTTTAGAAAAGACGAGAATTCTTTTCTGATTGCGGGGCAGAGAGACCCTCTTAACGATGACGCTTGGACTGGGGCCCTAATTCATGAACTGAAGGGCCTTCGAGGGGCGGCATGCACGTCCACTTGTGCATTCGATTTTCGAATAGAGAAACATGGCTAGCTCGAATTCTTCGATATAACTACACTTCCTTTTCGGGTGAATTCAGCAATGCTGTCATCAACAGGGAATGCGCGGCCCTAAGATGGCTAACAAAGACCAACGTGCTCGCACCTCGACTATATGGATATGGCCTGCGCAATGACCCTCTTAGTGAAGTGGGTGTTGCCTACATGCTGATTGACGAGCTTCCTGGTACGTCTTTATTACACAGGAGCCATCTGGAGAACAGATCCAGAAGGTCTACGATCAATGGGTGGGCATATTGCGTACTCTTCAAACGCATCCATTTGATCAAATTGGCCCTCTTACAATTCAATCAAATGGCGAGATCTCTGTTGGCGCTATTGTAGGCGATCGTACGGGAACATTCAGCCCGATGGGGCCTCTACGTTCGCAGAGAAATATCTTGAGATGATCTATGATGGTCAATTTTTTTCGGCCTTATCTAGTGGACGCGTATCTAATCTTCAAGTATCTTCAAAACTTGGCCAACTCAGGAAGGTGGAATTCTCTAGAGGCCAGTTTTGATGATGGCCCCTTTTTCCTAAAGCTGGATGACAAGGGAGACCACATACTTGTGGGTGATGGATATAATATCACAGGGATCATAGATTGGACATACGCGAGGATTGTGCCCACATTCGAAGCCTTTGGCCCCTCGCTCCTAACTGTTAACTTAAATGACATGTTCAATGGCAAAGCCGGCCAATCTACCAATGACAGCCTTATGGCCGAGGCAGTGCAAAGCAGAGATAAGCATCTTGGCCGTATTGCCAGCGGTCCAGATCTTGTGCGCCGGTTCTCCTTTGTTCTTGGTACGGGTATGAATCCGTCCTGGGATGAAGCAAAAGCCTTATTTCAAGGTATAATCTCTACAGCAACTGGCATTCCTCTTGGCCTTGACTTGGAAGTGTGGCGCCAAACTCGAATTTATCAATGGGCCGGCGACTCAAGGCTACAGGATCTCCTTCGCCTGCAGGATGAGCACTCAGAGAACAAGGAGATGGTCAAAAATATCCAGTCACATTGAACACCCGATTTTCGACTTGCTCAGTGACCAATTGCACAAGTCCCGGAGTTCGTGGGCTGAGTTGCGCGAGTTGCAAAAAGCATCTCTACGCGAAGCACTTGTCTAAGCAATACCATACTTGTTTATCCCTTCACGAGGTATATCTACACATGTATCTCGACTATTAGAATATATTTCATTTACTGATGATCCGAATCAGGCGGACGACGATGCGTGCGAGAAGTCAATCATTGACGAAGTTTGGGAATTGCTCGAACGGGTTTCAGCGACGTTCCACCTGAATTAGTGGACTATTTGATTGCGAGCGAATATGCTACACTCAAGTTTCTTGAACCTACTAAAATTCCCGCCCCAAAGGTGTTCGCGTGCGGCGTTGCCTCTGACCCTTCGAACCGCGTTGGCGTTGGCTTTATCATTATGGAGGCTCTACCAGGGAAGCCATTCTACGCACACGAGGCAACACCGGAACAGCGAAGAGATGTCATTCAACAACTTGCTGATATCCTAATCGAGAGTTCCAAACACCCCTTGCCTCTTGCAGGATCGCTTGTGATGAAGGACGGCGACCAGATCGATATCTCAGCCATAGCTAGTAACCGTTTTGTTTCTCTCAACACTTATGGCCTGCTTAACACAGCTATAGACTATATCACCAATATAATAGATCAGCACATGGATCTGGTTGCCGACGGACAACTCTGTCACAAATATCCGTTAGAAGCATTCCTTTTCTACCGATTCTTGCGCCAGAACATTGATGCGTTGATAAATCCCGATATACCAGGCCAGTTCTTCCTCAAACATGTAGACGACAATGGCGATCATTTGCTAGTCGACGACGAGTTCAATACTACGGGCATCATTCACTGGCAATTTGCTCGCACTGTTCCTGCAGCTGAAGCCTCTGGCCCATCTTATGTGACGGCGGACCTCGCTTCTCTCTACTCCAGTAACACCAATTGAGTGACAATGATCGACTGCTTGCACAAGAACTGAGAAGCCGCAGTTTTGATATACTTGCTTTTTTTGCTGAAGGAACCGAGAGGATCCACAGGTTTCATAACGGTCTGGCCAGCGGCTTGACCCAAGGTGAAGCCGGTGAAATGCTGAAAGGTATAGTGGTTTGTGTTCAAGGCAAGGAGGTTGAGGACTTGGATGTTTGGATTACGAAGCAATGTTCAGAATGCCAGGATGATCCCCGATGCGGAGATATGCAAGCCTTGCTCGCGGAGCAGAGTCAAGTGACTCCGTATATATAAACACCAACGTGAGACAAACATTTATATATAGTTACATATAGCTATCTGTTAATAGCAATGCTTCTACTAGTATTGAATAAAAAAGCGGAATAACTTGAGTACTCAACTATCTAGGATCAAAAAAAAAAAAAAAAAAAAAAAAAAAAAAAAAAAAAACAAAACATCATGCTTAATGCATAACAAGAGAAGTCTCCTTTCAACTTTCCCAAATCTGGCTCAATGGTCTATGTCTTACTGTCCTCATCATCACCATGTGCCAACGCCCAACGAATTGATTCTAGGATTCGCGTCTGAGCAATATATACTACAAAATGATGTGGCATTCCTGTGAACACATGTACTTTCGTGGCAACTCTAAACTTCCGTCAGCTTGGCATAATCTTGCACATATGTAGATGATATACGCATCCAACTTGCTTCAATCTATGGCATAAAGAAGACCGTCATCCCGAAGAGGGTCTCCACCTGCTACAATGATAGCCGTCTTGGGCAAGTTGCATAACACCTTAATGTCAGCCAAAGGCGGATTGATCAGGGGATCGCTAATATCCTCCGCTTCGAGGTTTTCCGAGAGCCATTCCATTCTCGCCGTTGAAAGGCGCAGAGCTTCTGGGCATTGGACAAGCGAAGTCTCTTCTCATCGGCGAACAAGTGGTAGGGAAACGCCTCTGGCTGGACCAGCCATGGGACCATGAGGATCTGGCCTTTGAGTCTGACCGCGCTGTTCGCGTCCTTCCCCGATACAGAGAATTGCTGCGTTACAGAGGCGGCCAGGTTAGCCCCGGAAGAGACGCCACTGATAACCAAATTGCTGAGATCTCCACCGAGCGCACCGGCGTGTTCCAGAATCCACTCGATTGCATCCCAGGCATCATTGTGAGCTGTTGGATATTTAGCCTCGTGAATAAGGCGGGGGCAAGGATGCACCACGATAACTCCCAGGCTTGTTGCGATGGAGGCACAAAAGCTGCGTTCGGTGTCAACAGATCCGTGAAGGAATCCGCCTCCGTGAAAGTATACGTAGAAGGAACTGTAACTAGAAGAAAGTCTACCTACGGAGGAGTGGTGTTTGGGGTGTAGATTCTCAAGGGGATAGACGAGCCATCACGGGTCGTAACTTTGTGGTCCTGGAAAGTGAACTTGCCCTCGAGACCAGATGCTTTCAATTTTTCACTATCACTTTCTGCTCTTACCGCTGTGCCACTGATATGCATCTCTTCGAGGGATTCATCCGGCTTGGTCCAGCCTTGGTTGATAGGATACATAAGAAGACCATTCCTCCGAGACTTCACCAAATTTCGAGAAGACCATAATGTCCGTTTGACTCGGCATCAAGTGTTGAGAGATTACCAAGGTACAGCCCTCTCGCAAGGCGCTGCTTTGATAAGCGCGGGGTATCCCTATGGTACCATCGCTCTATTCCGGCCCTTATGCCATTCGTTATCGACAGTTCGCTAGAGAATAGTTTTGGTTCATTACAAACATTGCGCTTTAAGGGCACTCGCTCACTTGGTCCAATACTTAGGTATTGTGAATAGGAATGCAGTTTTATATTACGACATTTCTCAACTTTGTGGGTTGGTGAAAGACATGCTGTGTTGTAGCAAAAAATCCGAAATCCGCTATGAATTGCTAAGTGCTACTATCTACCACACTCTGCGGCTCTATTGTCTCGCACAATCCTTCATTCCCAGAATCGCGTGTCCGCAAGAATTACTTCTGATGGTCGGAGAACGGTGAGTGAGGGTTAGGGTTAATGCCTCAGATGATTGGACATGTGAACGAGCTACCCATCTTCGATTAGTGGCACTATAATATGGTGACTGCCAGCCAATGAGAGTGTCTTCTGCCAATATACATTAGCCAATAGGAGCACGTCTTGTCCGATCTTGTTTTCACTACGTAGAGATGTGTAGATGTGTAGTCATTGCGAATGAATCAGAATACAATCTTATGGAAATCAAAACGCTAGGAGATTCCTCACCGGATGCACTTCATGTCGTGCTAGGATGTTTCTTCGCGTGCCGGGGACATGTGCCAATGGATCACATCGTTATCGCTGGATCTTCGTAAGAGTATTGGAATTGAAATGCTGGGAGGATGATTTAGGAAATAACACGCAAATAGACCACGTGCCGTAAAACTTTCATGATTGAGTCGGAGCGCAGTGAAGAAGACGTTGGAGTGGCGGCTGAAGTTGGCGCACGTGCGCGCGTGGACGATGTCGTGTGGCAGAGCAGAGAAACGAGCCTCCTTCCCCGCACTAACAACGTGCACCTCCAGCCTCCCTGGATGTATAACTGCACACAGTCCACGATGTTCTCACGTCGAAGCAACCAGATTGACAATCGCTCGCTCAATGGCATCGCCTGCGTCCGAGGAGCCCCTAGCCCCCGGCATTCCCAAGCGAGGCAACACACGAGGCGCTGCCACAGTACACGCGCCGGCCAGACTCGAGTGAGCCGCGTCTGCCATCCTACGCACGCGCAACAAGGCGCCCTTTGCGGCCCCCGATGACCCCGGAGGAACGCCTTGCGTCCTTGCATGCCTTCGTCGAACAGAAAATGTACGTGAATGACAATTTCGGCGGACACAAAGGCGAGATTGAAGGGCCCCCAAACAATCCGTTAAAGCCCTTCCGCTGGATAAGCAGGAAGCTGAGGGGCGAAAAGGGCGTTTGGAAGAAGTTGACTAACGAGGAAAGGCAAAAGTGGGAGGACGAGGGCGGTCCGCGTAACCAGGAACGCGGAGACGTCGCCAGAGGGGGCATGGATACCTCTCGCATTATATAAGGGTTCATGGAGCGTGCGTGAATTATGCCATAGATCACTTGAGACGCGGTCAAGGTATGTATGTGTACGTCAAGTCTCATGTGGCGACAACCATTGCTCTCGAGGGTTCGATGCAACTAATGGTATTACGGAGCGGATTATTGCCCTTCAGAGTCAACTTTTTTTTGTTAGTGTTGTACCAAAATTCGTGACTATATTTACGTCGACGGTTCAGCGTTACTTCGCGCTACTCGATAGTGTGGATTGTACTTTATATCGTGTATGGCAGTGCATTCATTGACAACTAACTACACATCAAACCTCTGTCGATCTCACATTGACCGCCTCTCCGGCATCATTGGGCTTGCCGCTAACACCATCACCCTGGGTGCTATCACTGCTGTCATCCTCGATAATCCTCCCAATAACGCCTCTTACCGTGTCCCTTCTCTGCAAGTATGTAATGACCCAAACCAGAGGTAATGTCAGTGCTCCGGTTACCAAACTCGCAATGTACCCTTTCTCATAATTCGGGGCATCGGTTACCGGGTAAAAGATGAGGGGCCACCAGGTCACAAACGCAAAGTCAAAGGAATTCATGAATCCCGTTGTAATCGCGCGTAGTTGAAGATCATGGCTTGTTACATCCGCCATCCATGAATACCAGACAGCTTGAGGCGCAAATGTCGTACCGAGTAAGTAAAAGGCAAAGAAGTGGGCGGCATCTGAGGAATCGGTGTCTACACCGACCAGAATGGCAGAGCCGATGATGAATGTCACGCCAATGGCAATTGAGACTTCCCAGCGAGACTTGATCTTGTCGGAGATGACCGCATAGAAAACCGTGCCAACGATCGCCGTCGCGTAAATGCCCGTTGGGTAGTTGTTCTGCTGGACGGTTGTGTAGCCCCGGGAGGCCATCCAGAGGGCCATGACGTTGTTTTGCAGCATTTGAACGCACAGCGAGTACACTTCTGTTGATTAGCAGAACCTAGAGCCTACAGGGAAGGGCATAAACGTACACATGAAAATGAGCGGCAGTAGGTAAAACTGCCAGCTCAAAAGAACCCGCTTGAAGACAGTTGAATCCCACTTCTCCCTACGTCCGACTCCCAGTCTTCTGATTGCATGGTCTTTCTGCTCTTCTGTGAGATACCAGGCTGTTCTATGTGCCGGGAGATCGGGAATAAAGATCCATCCTATTTTCAGTAATTAGCAAGGGAAGACATGTATTTGGTTGAAAGTTGATATCCATACCGAACAAGGCCACCGGAATAGTCATCACAGATACAATGATAAAGATCCATTTCCAAGCCGGAAGGCCGTCTTTTCCTGCCAGCGTCGTCAAGAGCCCAGCCTGGATCCAGCCACCAGCCATGCTGCCAAACTGGCCGAAGACGCAAAACACGGCGGCGCGAGTGCCCAGCTCGGAATTCTTATACCACGATGCAAGAATGAATTGCGCACCGACACTGTAACATTTAGCCTAGTTTGTTCCCGTTAGGAGCACTGAGAAGAAGAAAGAAACACTCACTAGGCAATAGCAGAAAAGCCTCCTTCAATCGCATTCAATAAAATAACCTGCCACGCACGATTCGTCTTGTACGTGATCAACGTCAACACGCTCCAGGTCACATTTGCCGCAACAAAGACATATTTCGGGCGTGCGATTGTCAAGAGACTTGTCCCCGGCATCTGGCACACGGCATACACGACCAGATAGGCGGTGTTCATGTAATTGTAGTCCTTGCCCTCGAAATGGAGGGCCTCTTGCATGCCGCTAATGTAGGCAGACGAGTAACTCGCGCGAGTGACTCCAAACAGAAACCAGATCAGCGAGAAGTACGGCAGGAGCGTAAAATCGAGCCTGGTGAGCAACCTGCGACCGTCGACGTCGGCGCCCCAAAGCCAGACGGCGATCTTTGTGCCAAGAGATGCCATTTTGAATGCGTTTTGATGGCAGTGAGAAGAAGAAGATGCGATGCAAAAAGGAAAGGGACTAGGACGGTCTACAGCTTTAAATAAGTGTAAAAAAAAATGAAAATGAAAAAGAAAAAGAAAAAAGAAACGCCGCGGCGCAATGAAGCCATCTGCAAAGATAGGAAAGAAACGTGCCCAATGGCGAAAGGCCCCTCCTGTATGGCGAGCTCAAGTGGCATTTTTCGTATAGATAACCTTATCTTTCTCTCTTGAGGGGCATGTCACAATACTCTAAACAATGATGCTATACCCATTACTGCTCCGCTATATATATATTTGGGGTAATCGAATAAAAAATATTATACCTGATGGTGTGCGAGACCTAGTCGTTATCAGAGCCATATATTATATGTATTTACATGGCATTCATGGATAGTTCCTGATAGTTCCTGATAGTTTCTTTTTTTTTTTTTTAAAAAAAAAGGTGCTGCAAGGTCAAAGGTCCAGACTCTGCACTCTTCGTTGCGGGTACTGAGCAAACATTTCAACCATCTCTCGCAGCTTCGTTACTAGCATATCAGCCGTCTCCTGGCTCATGATCTCCCTTCGAGTCAGAATAAACAGATGCAGTGTTTTTGTTGGCAGCATGTTGAATGCGAATACCCATGTCTCTTCTAGCGGCAAAAAATTGACATCGGTCGAATGTTTCCAGCACTCGAGAGTACCTTTTTCTTCACACAAGGGCAAATCTAGATCACCACCCCCGCTCTGATATTGCACAATAGAACCATATTTGGTGGTTGCTTCCCACGAAGTGCTGTGTTTGATGATGTCTCCCAAATCAAGGTAGTCATACTGCATACTCTTCATATGCTGGGTCTGAGCTCGTTGGAGAAGATCGAGAACTGTATCTTCTGGATGAATTGTCATGCGAGCGGGGATGAAATTCAGACACAGTCCCTGAATCTCATCCATCCCTGCAAGGGGCAAACCGCGACCGGTAACTGTCTGACCAAACACAACGTCGGTCTCCTGTCTGAACTGGCCGAGGACATAAGACCAGGCCGCTTTCACCAGGGTGGCAAGGGTAATCTCAGGAGGCGCTGTCGGTATAGGGATGTTGGTTTTACTTCGTACGACGGCTTCGGCGTTCATACTGAGATTAAGATTTAAATAATCCGAGTTAAGGGGCGTCATTTTAGAGCCACCCAGGCAATTGCGCCAAAACTCAAATGCCGCATTGTCCCATTGTAATGATCGCTGGTGAACGTATGTTGAAAACTGCGTAGCTGGCAGCAATAACCGTGCATTGCCTCGATAAATAGCCCCCAGATCCTTCAAGAAGACAGGAAAAGAGACTCCATCATACTGCGCATGAGACAGTCGTATGATCAATATATGCTCTGTGTGGCTGGACGCCGACACGAGAATGAAACCAAAGGGAGGTTTTTCGAACGGAGCATTTTCAGATTCATTCGCGAACAAGGATTTGCAATAATTTTCCAAATCCCCATCCCCTTCATGTATAACATGAGTAAATGGAGTCGCTATCTTGTCAAGAATTACCTGAAAGTACCCATGGCCATTTTTAATAAAAACAGTTCTGAATATGCTATGTCGCGTAAGAATAGTTGTGCAGGTATCCCGCATCTGGTCCACGTCGACGACACCTCGCAAGGAGAATCGAAAGTGCGCAATAGTGCACTGATCTAGCAACACAGCTTGACCAGCAGTAGCAGGCACAATCTCAGCGATGTCGTTGCACGCAAACCACTCGTCACTATGTCGTAGAGTGCGCTTTAACTCGTCACACACCATGCGGTCTTCCATTGACAGACTGCCATTTGCTTGCTTTCCATTCGTTGCAATCGTGGTAGGTTTGGAGTCCATGATGTTCGCTAGATCACAAAGTTTGCTGTGGTTAAATATATCGCTAACAGTGACCTGTCTTCCCTGTGCTGCCATAGCTGCTACTAACTTCATAGCCATAATGGAATCTCCTCCTAGGTGGAAAAATGTATCGTGAGCACTGATCTGGTCGGCTGATATGCGGAGTAAATGTGCCCAGGTAGATTGTAGTTGCATCTCCGTGAATGTCTGGACTGGACGCTGGAATTTTGTACCCTGAGGAGTAATATATGACTGTAAGTTCTCTGACGACAGCGACCTGACTGTTTCACGAAGTAGTCGTCGATCAACTTTCCCAGATGTAGTCCGAGGCAAACGCGCAATTGGAATGTAGATAGTTGGAATCATAAATATTGGCAAGCTAGAACGCAGGGAAATCTCCACTGCTGCGACGATTGTTCGAAACTCTGCCGTTGGTCGATGAAATATAGACAGGCTGCTTGTGTTTGCAGTATCACGGGACAACTCCCCCGAAGTGACAAATGCTACAAGACACGCTCTGTTACTAATCGGAACAACAACATCGGCAATAACGTCTCGCCCTTTGAAGAGTCGTCGAAGATGGCTTTCTACCTCACCCAGCTCAATACGTTGGCCTCGAAGCTTGACCTGTGAGTCTTTCCGCCCGACATAGCATAGCGATCCATCCACCTGGTAACGCACCAAATCACCAGTCTTGTACATGCGAGAATGGCGAACCCCTGACTGAAATTTATTTGGCCATTCGAGTTGATTTGTTTGTATAAAGACAGTTTCCGTTTTTTCAGGGTCGTTGAGATACCCACGTCCTACACTGGGCCCTTCAATAAGCAATTCTCCAACTGCGCCAATGGGGAGCAGTTTATTTGAGTTATGCGGATCTACCACCCAGCATGTTGCACCAGCGTGGTTACCGAATCCAATATTTGTGGGATCAGATTTCATGGTAACCCCGGGGTTGATGCAAGATGCAATAGAACATTCTGCTGGCCCGTATCCATTGATCAAATGTGTCTTCTCGGCCCAATATTCAATGTCCGAGGCTAACATGGGTTCGCCAACCAATACAAGGGTTTTGAATTGATTATCTAGGCCCTGTGACATGAGCAGTCGAGATACAGATGGCGTTAGAAAGGCATGATTAGCCTTTAGCTGTCTGATACTGGATGCCAATGAATCCCATCTCTGTCTTTCAGATAGAATACAAATGCAACCCCCGACCATCAACGTCGTCAACATTTCAATAATACTTGCATCGAATGCGTAAGATGAGAACTGTAGAGCTCGCACAGAACTATCAAGGCGAAAGGCATGCTTGTAGTTTTGTACAGCTGAAGTGTATTGCCGATGTTCTATAACCACCCCTTTCGGCTTGCCTGTCGATCCGGACGTGAATACAACGTAAAGCGCATTCGCATTATTCACGTGTAAAGATTCGTACTGTGCTATATTAGAAATATCGGATGACGTAGTGAGTTCATTCACGAGTAAATTCTCGTAGCCTAACGTGCCGCACATTTCCGCTTTCTCGCTGGAGGATAAGATCAAAAGACAGTTAACATCATCACAAATTTGACGTAGCCTACTCTCCGGAAATGACGAGTCTAGCAACACAAAAGCTGCACCAGCTTTTATTACTCCGAGTACAGCGACGATAGTCCAGCATGACTTTTCGAATAGGAGCGGGACAAAACTCTCCGGCCCAATACCACGTCGGGTCAGCTTAAAAGCTAGCACCGAAGAACGGCTGACGAGGTCTGCATAAGTAAGTTCTCCATCCCAGGCAAAGACTGCAGGTGCATTTGGTCTGTTAATGAATTGTCTCTGAATCGCCTTGTGCACGCATTCGTCTTGTGAAGCGGGAAGAATCGAATTCCATTTTTGTAGTTTGGCTATGTCCAGTGAACTGATGAACGGCAAACTGTTGATGCTTCGATAGGGGTTAGTCACTATTTGTATTATGAAGTGGTCGAGCAGCTCGATAAAGTGTCTTGCTTGCTCTCGCTGTAAAACATTCGAATCGACTGTTGCCTTGATAGAAATCCCCAGCCCATCTGCACTGAGCGTACAGACGAGGACAAGAGTATAATTGGAAAACCCCCCAAAGACAGCCGACCCTTGTTCTAAAATAGTCAATCTTCCCGTAACAGGTGCTAGCGCAGGCTGCACAACCAGGTGACTTTGAAACTGGCAGGCAACATGTGCCTCCGGACTACACTTTTGAATATTCTGAAGCCCCATTTGTTCGAATTGAATCATCCTCGTAGCCTGGGCTTGAACCGCAGACAAAAGGTTTTCTAGGCTATTATTCGATTGTAACCGAAGCCTCAATGGCACAGTCGCGATCGTTGGGCCAGTCATTCTCTCGATACCGGGGACCATCGCAGCGCGGCCTGATGTTGTTACCCCAAAGACGACATCATCAGAATTTGTGTATTGACTGACTACAAGGCCCCATGCTAGCCTAATGACATTTGACATCGTGTATTCGGAATTAAAATGGCACGGAAGATTGATTTGGTGGTTAATCTCCGTGTCTGCTTCTGGAACATAGTTGGGGGAGGGAAGAGCAGGGAATATCTCTGCATTGAGCTCACTGAATTCGGACCTCCAGTATTGCTCCATACCTGTTACACTGGCAATATAACGGGCAAAGGGGCTAAATAATTGTTTCCCCAGGACCTTGTTGTGATCGTTACAAAGCTGTTGAAGCTGCCCAAGCATTGTCCGAAGTGACCACTGATCGAAAAGTGCGTGATGAATTGTCAGTACAAAGTATCGATCGAGTTTTTCAGTAACTACTGCTGTCCGCACCAGTGATGTGCCCAGAACAGATACTTCTTTCTTGTTGTCCTGGTCTTTATATGCAGCGAGGTCCGTTGCTGTTATCCACCGTGTTTCATCCTGAACGACAACCTGAAGGGATTTACCAACAGACGGTGCCAGTGCGAATCGAGTTCTCAATACAACATTCGCTTGATATACCGCTTCCCATGCTGATTTGAACAATGCCCAATCGACGGTTTCGTCAACTCGGTACACATACCGAGCCATCGACATACCTGATCTCTTCTCGGAGAGCGCAATTAATCCTTCTTGTAGTGCAGTACACAGGTATATATCCTCGATTCTTGCCTTGTCCAACTGAAGCTGCACTGCTACGGTCGTTCTGATATCTTCTCGCTGCTCTGGATTGAAGTTGTACAGTGGTGTGAATTCTTCGCGTCGAAATTCGCTGTCTACAATCGGAGTTGCGAGACGAGCCATGCTCGATAGACTCGGATTGTTCATAATATCTGCAACTGTGAGGACGTAGCCTGCGGTTCGCAGCATTCCGACCATTCTCATTGCTAATAGGGAGTCTCCTCCAAGCCGAATGAAGTTATGATCCATACCGATCCTTTCAGGGTCGACCTTTAGCAAGTCTGCAACAATACGGCGAACCGTACGTTCAGTAACAGTCGCAGGCAATACATTGACTACTCCCATGCGAGGCGATGACAAGGCTTGAAGCTGCTCATAGTGTAGATTGCTAGCTTGACGTTTCAATTCAAGACGATTGAGTTTTCCATTGACCGTTACGGGCATTGATCTGATCGATATGAAAAGATTTGGGATCATATAAGTAGGAAGATTTTCTTTTAGTACCTCCTCGATTGGTTTCAAGAGGGATAGGAAATTATCATCGGATGCCATGAACAAGTTGTGCAACATATCCGAGTTGCTATTCCCGATTGCAGTAGGGCTCGAAAGACAAATAAAGGCAACCAATACACTGCCATTTGGCCGATCCCGTGGGCTGATTGCATCAACTGCGACTTTTGTCTTCTGAGAAAAGGTCTGAGAGATGACTTGCTCAACTTCAGCAATGTCCACTCTCTGTCCTCGTATCTTGACAACTGTACCTTTGCGACCGACGTAAATGATCGATCCATCGAGGTCGTAACGGACTAAATCACCCGTTTTGTATAGTTTCACTGCTTCGTCTGAATCGCATCGTCTGGGATACCACGGAGGGGGAATGTCTAGGAAAGCTGATTTCGTCTCCGCGGGCATATTCAGATACCCTCTTGCCAGGCTTGGCCCTTCGACCACGAGTTCAGAAACAGCGCCAATTGGAGAAAGTTTCCGATGATCCGATGGGTCTACTAGCCAGCAAGTTCCTCGAAATGGGAATCCAACATTTCGATGGTCCGTTGATTGACTTATTCTGTCATTACATATTATCGAACCTGCGGATTCCGTCATGCCCAGGCCCTGGACGACGTGTGTCTTCCCCAACCAGGCTTCCAATAAATCTTTCTCACAAGTTTCACCCCCTAGAAAAAGAGTCTGGAGAGTGGGAACAGAGGCAGGATTGAGAGTGCTAACCATACTTGGGGTTGGCATCGCGAAGGTTACCTTCAATGTGTTGATTGCGTCGCCAAGAGCATTCATGCGGTCGTGGTCAGAGGGTATACATAATGTTGCCCCAGCACTCAAGGTGCAGAATATCTCAAGAACAGAGCGTATGAAACTAAATGAAGCAAACTGCAGTACTCGACTGTCTTCGCGGAGAGAGAGTCGATTGGCCAGGGTTACGCAGGTGGCAAGTGATCTGTGATCATGAATACAGCCTTTGTGCTTCCCAGTACTGCCCGATGTGAATATACAATATGCACCAAGTCTTGGGTGCACTATGCTTGCAGGGGATATGGCTGCTGTGGGCAAATGTTGGATTTCCTGACCTGTTATAACAACCGTAGATATCCCCTTGACAGGTTGGAGATGGTTCGCATACGTAGCAGAAACTAGAATAACTTTTGCTTGAACGTTGCTGACAATGGATTTAAGCCTGGCAATAGGATGTTTCGGATCCATCGGTGCACAGATTCCTCCAGCCTTGACTACTGCTAGGAAAGAAACGATCGCCCACAGACTCTTCTCGAAAAGAGTCGGGACAATCATCTCTTCGCATACATCAAACACGGTCCGCAAGTGTAGCGCCAATCTAGAGGATAAATCGTCCAGCTCTGAATATGTCAAATTACCATCCCAAGAATCTATTGCTTGGGCATTCGGGCAAGAAGCGGTGCGTTGGGAGATGACATCTAGGACCATCCGTTCCGGCTCAACCTCTATGATGGAGCGGTTCCAACGATATATTTGGTCAAGATGGTGTTGGCTAATCAGGTCAATTTCTGTGATTGGATTATCAGGGAACTGCATGATGCTCTTCATGGCTTGCACGATAGTACTGGCTAAATTCTCTGCTTGCATGTATGATAAACAGTGCCGCGCAAACATCAATCGGCCTGTTGGGCTAGGGGACTCCGAAGAACTGAACACAACAAGGATGTCGCATTCCTGTAAATGCAAGCAGAGTTAGTTCTTGGGTTTGGTGCTTAGGGAAGGTAAGAAAGAATCCACCTACATGTCGCAAGACTTTGATGTCAGCATCGCATACTACGGCCGTATTGAAGAGCGCACGATCAGTTCTGTCGCTTAGAAGACGCGTATCCCAGCTTGACTCGTCGAGCAATCGACGCATTCGCATATCCTGATCGAGGGAGACAGCCGTCAACAGCATGTTTTCCTTGGCCGCATGAGGATGAGCGACCAAGCCGAACTGCACATGTTCTGTCTCTGCATAGCGACTGAGGACAACGGCCCATGTCGCTATAAACAATAATGTTACGGAGACGCAGTGCTCGCAGGAAAACGTCGCTGCAGCCTGCAGAGTGAGAGCATCGAGGTCGACGTGCTGCAGTTCAAGGCGGCGGTCGCGGCTGCCGCGCGCGTGCGGCTTGTCGGCGGGAAAGAGACAGCCCGGCGCCATTTTTCCTCTTCCTTCTCTTCCTTCTTCCTTCTACACATCGAACCACTTCCAACTTCAACTTCCTCGTTCCTCGTTCATCGTTCAGCTGGCGGAGGACAACAACAGCGCCCACTTCACTACTGCGTCAAAAAAATTGATAATCATAACCAGCTAACCGTGCCTAGTTAGTATCTTACTTACTGCGTGCTCGCGTTGGTTAGTCTAACGTTTATCTGCCGCTTGCGTGCTTAGTGTCTGCTGTCTATCTACCGATGTCGAGCCAAAGACCAACAAGACATCTTGAAGACGCACGAGGACTCTATCTCTATACGAGATCCTCTTTTCCACCGAGGCAGGACTGACCTGTGGCGCTTTTTTAGCGCAGGTTTTGGATTTTAGGCTTGTTTAGCGTTGTTGGTGGTGCTCTTCAGCTCTCAGTCGTGGTCCACTTCTACTCCTCTAATCTGATTCTTCTTCTGGCCGAGTGGACAGCGTTGAAGATGTTAGCAGGCCTGGTAGCAGCCCGGTGGTATTCCATCTTGCTCATAATCCTTGAATGTCTGTATTCATCGCATGCAAAACATGGATCCGATCTCGTCTCTCTTCGGAAAGGCCTCCAGTCATGAAGGTTCATTGAGCATTATTACGGCCACGGCAATCATTTTCGCAATCTCGTCATGTTATCTCCTCTCCAAAGGCAGCGCTCATTTCTCATATCGCCTCTACCCATCTATTCCCCTGATTGAGACGGATGCATCGACAACCAGCACCTCGGCCGCAAAAGCGCGCTGGGTAACCTCGGCTAGCGAAATCATCTCGTCTGGTCTGAAAACCCGCAAACCATTTCAAGTGCTGGCGACAGTACGACCAATGATTATATTGCCTGCTCGATATATAGACGAGATTAAGAACCACGCCAACCTTGATTTCGCGAAAGCGGTAGAGAGTAACTTTTACGGGAAATATCCCGGTTTTGATGGATTGAATTCCCTGAACCAGAACGAGGTATTTCAGGATGCGATTAGAGTTAAGCTTACACAGGGATTAAGTACGCTTTGTGATCTCGTGTTGAAATTCCGCCGTGAAGGCATAAGCTGACCAATATTTGTACATAGATCGACTAGTTACCCCGCTTGCCCAGGAAGCAGAGGTCACGGTTCTTGAAACATTCTCCGAGTCAACAGGTGTGTGCCTAATGCTTTTACTCTACATACTTGGTTTATCCCTAATTGAAAGGACACAGACTGGACACCCTGTACCTTTGGGCATCACGCAGCCCCTATGATTGCCCGCCTTTCAGCTTTGGCATTCCTAGGTCCCAAATTCTGTAGAAACCAACATTGGATTGACGTTAGTGTCAACTACACTTTAGACGTCTTTAACGCTGCCCGTGTTCTTAATCTCTGGTCACCTATCTTGCGACGGGTTGTGGTCTGGTTTCTACCAGAAACACGGAAACTACGTGCTCATTTGCGTAAAGCTCGTGGGATTATTGAGCCTGAAATGGCTGACAGAGCGGAGCAGAGGAAACAGAACGCTGGGTTGGATACCAACAACGACGCACTTGAATGGTTCCGGGAATCCTCCGAGGTTACTAAGAAGCCATTGGATATTACTTTAGCTCAGATTTGCTTGTCGGTTGCAGCCATTCATATCACATCTCAACTACTCATCAACGTGATGTATGATCTTGCTGCTTATCCCAAGTATATTGACCGCCTACGCGAGGAACTGTCTCAAGTATTACTAGAAGACCAGGGGTGGAAATCGACGACTCCTGCAAAATTGAAACGCATGGACAGTGTAATTAAGGAAAGCCAACGGATGAATCCAAGCAGCATGAGTACGTGCGCTCTATGCCGCGACGATAGACATAATACTTACTTTATTTTCCGCTAGTTTCCATGCATCGTTACGTCGAGAAACCCACCAAACTATCCGACAACACCCTCCTCCCTAAGGGTGCCTGGGTTACTATTGCGGCAACTCCTGCTAAAGATGCCAATATATGGACTGAACCGGATACTTTTGACGGCTTACGTTTCTACAACCTACGCCAGCAGGCTGGAAACGAAAGTCGATATCAACTCACCACCACTAGTTCAGAACAGATAGGGTTTGGGGTGGGAAGACACGCATGCCCGGGACGGTTTTTTGCGTCTCATGAATTGAAGTTCCTATTAGCACAACTGATTGTAAAGTTTGACTGGAAGTTGTCTGACAGTGAGCAAGGCAGACCTAAGTCGTTGGAAATCGGCACGGAGATGATGCCCAATCGTAACGTGGTATTGTTGAGGAAGTCAAGACAGATATGATGATTAGTTTTGAGGATCCTCTGTAGGATGAACATGCAGGAGTTGCGATAGGCTAGAACATTAACAGAACTTCTACAGATACTTTCTAAGAAGACTGTAACATTTTAACCGATAAAAACAAACATCACAGATGCACGCGCAGTCACTTGTGACCTGCACTCCGAAGATACCGATGGAAATGCCTACGACGATGCCGCAACTGCTACCAAGCCGTCGATAGCCTCACACCCTTTGGCAATCGCACCGAGCGTGATGCTCCCTGGTAAATAATAGCCATTGCCGGCGTCGAAATCATCAGGACACCACGCCCATGTCAGATTGCTGCCCGCACTGAATGATCCGTCAGCAGCAACTGTAAATTTTGGGTAGTATATGCCGCCACTGATGTCTGATGCGATGTCGAAACGCAGGCTGCTGGTATAGTTGGAGTAGAGGGTATAGGCAAAGCGTTCTTGGTAGCTCGTCTCTGAAGTTGTGACGAGGCGACCTGTTTTCGAGTCAAAGTAGAAGATAGCTGGAGTCTCCTGCCCTTCTACAGGCTGAAGGACTCCCTCGATATCGATCTCCTCGTCATTGGTGGCGATTAGAGCGGACCCGTTGATGCCAGGGTCAGAGGATAAGATAATGAGGTTAAATTGGGAGGGGACCTCGCTGGCTAACGAAGCTTGATTAACGCAGAGTCTTCAGTCAGCACGCGTAAGCTGAATACCATTCAAACGAGCAGATGATTTACCAGCAGTCGCACATATTGCCGATAGACTCAAAAACGATAGAACGGCCTTCATGGCGATTGTGGTTCAGTTTATTTATTTTCGATTTAATTCTGCATAAAGGAGTCAAGTCTATATTTATTTATATTTTGGCATCACATACCAGAGGAATAGGCTCCTTTCAAGCGGGATGTACCATCAATCATTGAATGTAACCATATACAGCCCCCATCTGGAGGATAAGCCGTGCCGCTGTTGGAAGCAGTGCAGATCACTTTCTTGATCCCTGGGAATACGAGGAAAGCCGACGTGGTTATTGGCCATGCGAGTCGTTCATTTAGAGGTTCCTGTTAACCTCGAAGTCTAGACCGGTCACGTCGGCTCTATTTCCTGCCTTCAGGCTCCCAGTCAGCGCCCAATTGTCCCAACTGACAACCATGAGGAATCCATATAGCCAATTTCTTGACGTCAAGAGAAATGATGATTAGATTGTGTCTTGGATTGCATCTTGCAAAACAAGAATAAAGACATTAAAAGTTGCAATTCTTTTTGTACGAAAAATAATAATAAAACAAATGTCTTTTGTGAAGGCTGCTTGTATGATTTTGGGTCTACAACCTTACTGACAATTCCAACCTAAGAGAGCACCTTGCAACAAAACCTCGATTTTCTTCAAATCTTCCGGCTTTGAAGTCATGCTCGCCATAAGATACAGCACATTCCCCAGTACTCTTGAGTGTACGTTGAATCTACCAGCGGCATCGCCATTGGCTAGCTTTTGTTGTAGCCCTTTTGCAGCAGTTGATGTGTATCCTAGTATGAAAGCAGGTCAGTGTGCACTTTTCAAGGGTAGACGTTCTCAAAACTCACCACCCTGACCATCGAGATCACGAAGAGTAATACTGAACACACTGCCAATTGCAAACACGCTTTCAACGCATTCTGCACCACTCAAACTCTGGACTAGATCGGCCGACCATTGACTCCAGATTCCATTTCCTTGTTCAGCGCTATTGTTTGACGCCGACTTCCAAGACCTTTTGAAACCATTCCAATGTCCTTGGTTTTCCATGTCAATCATTCGCGTTACTGAAACCTCAGCAACCTGGCACCCTATGGCATGCGCAGTATAACTGTGTCCATGGAGAAGAGCGTCACTCTTCTCGGAACTTAGAAACGAGTCAAAAATCTCTTTGCTAGCAATTGTCACTGCCAAGGGAATCAGCCCGCCGGTTAATAGCTTCGCGTGTACGGCAATGTCGGCATCGACATTGAGAAAGGAAGCAGATGTGCGTCGACCAAGACGGTACAGGCCCGTGAAGACTTCATCAAAGATAATTGGAAGACCGGACCAGTTAGTAGTAGTTTGGGAGGCAATTGAAGCAGTGCCAAATATCTCTGGGTTTGAGCGAACAACGTCTGCTAGAGAACGTTGAAACAGAGGATCCCTAAAAACTGATTCAGCTACCGAAGCCTAGTCTTCCCATGAAAAAGTCAGTCAACTTACGCGAAAAGCATGCCCCCTGCACCCAATAAGACCGGTTCCATGATCAAAGCACCAAACTTGACGCCCTGTTCCTGAACTAGCTGCTCAAGCGTGTCTTTGATATAGTTACTATATCTCTGCCCCAGAGCGGATCCCGCCCTGCTCTCCAGATCAAAGATATCGTTCAAGGAGTCGAATTCTTCTCCCTCTCCGAGATCTTGTATCAGGACCTCAGGAACACTAACTCGCCACTTGCCATGTTTCATCCCTATCGTCGGAAAATCGAACCAATACCCTTTTCCTCTATACCACTCAACCTTCTTGTTGAATGTCGACGGTTCTGAGCAGTCCATCACCCCAATTGTGTCTCCATGGTAACTTCCCTTTAATCCTAGGATTTTTACCTCCTCTTTTGAGGAGTCCCAGCCATATCGTACGCAAGCCGCACGAAGAGCCATTTTCACGGCAACTTCCATTCCCGTACTGCCATTATCAGTATAGAATACTTTTTGTAGCCGTTCATTCCCCAAGCTTTTCAAAAGAAGTTCCGCCAGAGTAAGCGCTGGCTTATGAACAGCCCCGGCGAACATGACGTGGCCGTATTTTCCAGCGGCATGTGCTGCTGTCAAAGCTAGTTCTGGGTTACCATGACCAAGGCCTTGCGTCCACCACGAGGCGGACCCATCGAATGTTGACTGTAATACAGGTGCATCTGAACCGTCTTGGGCCCCTGAATTTGCGTCAAAGGTCTGAAAAAAATCGCCATGGGCGGACTCAATAACCGTTATATCCTTGGGCTGCATGTCCTGGTGCTGTGTGAACGGATACCAAATAGCCTCGTATGCTCGTGTTGACATCGAATCTAAATCTTTGATACGATAGACGTGTCTTTGTTCGATCTCGTCTAGGAGCGATCCAATGTCCGATTGAGCTGCAATTGTTGTGTAGTATGCTTCCATAACTTCGTGATCTTGTGCCCGCGAGTCAGCCATTATTGCTCCCTCAGGGCGTAACGGGGGCTGCGAGAAAGCTAATAGAGGGATGTTTCTTTTTGTAAAGTACGATTGCAGGTATTCATGATTTTGATAGTAATCGTCCCGGAACAACAAAACTGAGTCAATATCATAACCTCGTAGTAACAGAGACTCAAATGCCGATATGGATGAGGAAATTCCGCCCAGACGCGAATCAGCAACGAAAATCACTGGAAGTCTCAACGGACGGTAGAGATCTGCCTGGCTGTTTCCGTTAGGACCAGGAGAATGGACGCCACCTGCAGTCTCAACAACAGCATTTTTAACCCCAGATGTCGACCAACAGCTCAGTGAAGTGTATAAAGAGTTCAGGATTTCACTGTCTGATGGTGTCTGTTGATTTCAATCAGTCATATGCACAACATATTTGTGGCCGGATACATTCCACTCACTACTTTAGATCTAGCAGCAATGTGCGGACTAACAGGCTCGTCGAATTGATAGAGGCATTTTGTTAAGACATTGCCATTGCTGGCTGTGAAGCGTTCAACATGTCTAGAGCGATTGATAAGCACGGTTAGAGGCCACGGCAGTATGGGTTCGGACATGTATATACCTATCATCTGCGTCATCTAGTGAGCCGGTAGACACAGGCTTGATAAATCCAACCTTGCCTCTATCTGACAGTGCTTTGACCAGCAGTGTCGACACAATTGTTTTGCCGACATCTGTATTGGCGCCGTACACTTGATGGGCACGTAATGTACGCCATAGAGCGGCGCCAACTGGTGCCATGGCTAGGTATGCTTGGGAATTGCAAGAGTAAAGAAGAAGGACACAAGTTACACCGGGGCAGTGATTGTTATTGGTGTTGCATACTGTTAATTACCGCGAGGGTTGTGTTGCCGGTCAAGATGCATGTATCGTTGACTAGTGTACACAACGATTGCAAAAATTCAACAAGATAGCCGTTTGTTCCAAATTTGCCATTATTTTGCGTACCCGTAATGAAATATTACTTTTGTCTTTCCAGGCGGAACCGAAAATTACCACAATCCCTTCAGCCGAGCCTTAGTGGGACATCACATCCCAACACTTGCGCATCCTGCATCAAATACCCCTGACAAAAGCACTGAGTCACAGTGGGCCAATGATTGTTAATTCGAGGACTTTGTGCCACATCTTGCTGCCAGTGTTGATTGATCTACCTACCAACAGTAATCAGGATCCATGCCTATCCACCGAGTGTCATTATGTTTTTGAATACCGCAGGGGTGCCTAGGTTTTTGTCGCAGTATTATTGTTCTTATTGCCAAATGCCTATTGGACATGGCTTCGATTTCCCCAGGGCTGTGTTTGTAGTCATAATGATGGGCAATCTTGAACATTCTTCCCCCGCCGTTAAATAGAAATGGTTCCGTTGAGACAGGCATTCCAACAAGCATTGGATCACAGACAGGCACGATCGGCCAGACGAAGACTGACTGTGCTCCCGGCTGACGCTGTTGATTTCTCGTCCAATGATTTCTTATCGCTTTCACGGTCCTCGCTGTTGAAGTCACAATATTTGCAAGATTTGAATGCTTGCTACCACCCTCCAAACAAGGCGCCGCCTTTGGGAAGCGGGGGGTCTCGTCTCCTGGATGGCAACTCTGAATACGCAGAACAATTGGAACAGTTTATTGCTGAATTCCACAATGCCCCCGCCGGATTACTGTTTAACTCGGGCTTTGATGCCAATGCTGGGGTTTTCTCGTGTCTTCCACAGCCCGGTGATACAATTGTGTACGACGAGCTGATCCATGCAAGTGTGCATGAGGGAATGCGACTTTCTCGAGCCGACAAGAAACTTGCCTTCCGACACAATTCCGTTGACGACTTAGAAAGAGTCCTCTTAGATCTAGTTGAAAATGACTCGAAGTTCGGTCACAACGTGTTCATTGCAGTTGAAACCTTGTATAGTATGGACGGAGACATAGCGCCTTTGCACAAGATCATTCAACTGATACACGGGTTATTCCCTAAAAGAAACGCCTACCTTGTGGTGGACGAAGCACATGCAACAGGAGTCTTTGGGCGTAATGGAGCCGGGGTTGTTCAAGAGTTAGGTGTCCAAGAAGACGTGTTTATACGCATTCACACATTTGGAAAGTCTTTGGCGAGCCAAGGCGGTATGTTTTTACGTTTCAACTCGGCACTACCTATTCGAGAAATTGCTAACCCGCAGCTCCTCGCCATTCAGCGATCGTCTTGTGTGATGCCTTGACGAGAGAATACTTGATAAACTACGCTCGCAGCCTTATCTACACTACTGCCATGAGCCATCCGGCACTCATTGCGATTCGCACTGCCTATGAGCTAATGTGTAAAGGAAAAACCCAATCGGTACGGCTTTACTCCTTATTGTCAATTTCCCATACTAACAACACCGCTTCTACATAGCTCCAGTCGAATTTGCAGCTCAACATTTCGTACTTCCGGTCACGCTGCGACGAGTTAAGCGGTACAATCGATAAAGCTATCCTTCAAACTGACTACCACGACCGGTCCCCAATATTTTCGGTGCGGTCAAGAAAGCCACGAGAGCTAGCCCAATACTGCCAACAGCGTGGACTCGTAGTCCGGCCCATCATGGCACCGACTGTTCCTTTGGGCCAGGAACGAGTGCGAGTCTGCTTGCACGCAGGAAACACTCGGCAGGAAATCGACCGGCTGGTTGACGCGATTTCGCAGTGGGCGACGGTGCAATCCGAAAGGTCCAGGTTGTAGGAGGGTACTCTGGGAGACTTTGTTCATAGCGTCCATTATCAATATCAACACCACGCATGCATATTATTCTTTTTTCTCCCATACAGAAATTGACATCAATTTCTAGCTCAAAGTGGGTTCTCAGCGTTCTGATTGGTCGTCTTTTACTTACGTAAGTAATTCGAGTACTTTGATTGGTAATATATGTAACTCATGTGGGCCCCCCCCCGGTGCCTAACTACTTCTGTCGTAACCTTTTTGATCTTTGGTTCTTTCGTAGTCACTAAACTAACTTAACACTTTCTCTCGTGTTGCTTCGAGGAAGCTCATTACCGAAGACGCACAGGGAAACTATGAATGTTATTCCTTTGTGTGTAATAATAAATAAACGCAAAACGAATATATTCAGACTCTTTGACGGCACAACACCTATGATATTGTCGCTCAGGTATCTAGTTGCTAACCGTGACTGTGTCGCTTGTTATGTCTGCCAATCCAGCGGCTTTCTCTTTCTTTGCCTCAATTTCGAAACTCTTCATGGGATAGAATCCCCATCGTTGGAACATCTCGTGATCTTGGTCCCAGCCGTTGCAATCGGTTGTCAACATCTTCTCACCCGTGAAAACAGCATTAGCACCAGCCATGAAGCAAGTCACCTGTTGCTCTTCGGACAAATTGACACGGCCAGCTGCCAGACGAACAATTGTTGCGGGGAGGACGATTCGTGCAGTGGCGATGGTACGGAGCAGTTTATCAAAAGAGATCATTTTACGGTCTCCAAGGGGTGTGCCCTTAATGGGAACAAGAGCATTAACAGGGAATGACTCGGGGTGAGAAGGCAAGGTGGCAACTGTATGCAACAGCCCGATACGATCTGAGTCAGCTTCTCCCAAGCCCAGAATTCCACCAGAGCAGACATTTATTCCAGCGTCCCTGACATTGCTAAGCGTCTGTAGCCGCTCGTCATAGCTTCGCGATGTGATGATAGATGGATAATATTCTCGCGACGTATCAAGGTTGTGGTTGTATGCCGTCAACCCGGCATCTTTAAGTTCTTTGGCTTGCGTAGAATCAATCATACCCAAGGTGACGCAAACTTCCATGCCCATGGATCGTACACCCGTGACCATCTCCTTGATGTTCTTCAGACTGGTTTTACGACCTCGCATGTCGCGCCATGCAGCACCCATACAGAATCGGGTGCTCCCATTTTCCTTGGCAATTCGAGCAGCCTCCAGTACATCATCGACCGGCGATAACTTTGTGGCTTTGAGACCGGTATTGTACCGAGAAGATTGGGCACAGTAGGAGCAATCTTCACTGCATCCGCCCGTCTTGATATTCATCAGCGTGCACATTTGGATTGCAGCGGGGTCATGGAAGCGGCGGTGGACAATGGCCTCGATGGTTTGCAGTTAGCTCATATCGATTGCTCTACCAAAAGAAAGGTTGGCAATTGCAAGAGTATTCAGAACATACTGCGGCATGTGTCAACTGACTCAGCGGAGTCTCGTAGACCTGCTGAACCTGCTCTCTCGTCCACGTCGTCCGGGGTACCTGGGCAGCAGTGGCATCTTTTACAACAGAGGGAATAGTTGGGGAAGTCCATGGCGCCACGGGGCCACCTGTCGCAGCAGCGGTCGATGCCCCTTGCACAGTACCGTACGACCGCCTGAAGATGCTGCGAGCCAGCGTACGAGGAATCATGCGTGCCATTTTTCATAGCATTATCTCCATCAGCAGAGAGGATAGGTAGCTAGGTTTTCCTCGGCCGGTGAGAGGAGTTGATGGCCCAGACTGAGATGGACACGTGATTCATGCAATGCACATGTTTACTATTGCGTAGGCCCTGGTTCGCTGCATCCTGTAATGTTTGTTGATTGATTCTCGTAAACCCATGTCATCTACTAACTGCCTCAGGCAACGAGGGACTCTCTGGCGTTCCGGAGTGATGGGGACAGCGGGGCATGCCCGTTCTCAACCTCTTCTGATGGATTTGCCGAGGGTCCGATTTTCAGGACAGTCGTGGTGGGCGGATACGAACTCCATTTCCCTCTGTTGCTCCGTGGCTAGGCGAAAGCTAAACTGTTGAGCCTTCATTACTATGGGCCCCGGTCTCCGGTGTCCGGTTTTCACATGGTAAAGCACGCCTTTGAGTCACCGGAGTACGTTCTCAGACAAGAAACGCAGTGCGTCAACGCGTAAAACAACCCCGGGGCATTACAGTACATACGGCGTACATACAATGACAGCCCCGGTTCTTACTAGCGCCAACTGTCGTAATTTACGCTTGTTATTTAGGCTTTTTTTTCCCGACCCCAGTAAGTCTGACCCCCCATATATCCGCTAGTTATTCAAGCATCAAGCTATAGATAGTATATTTTCGGTACCGGGGTAGCATTCGTATGTCCAAAGTTCTATTACCCAGAGCCACATTCAAGCATCGGGCCTCCTCGCCTCTTACCAATCAATGCCCCGCACAGAGTTTCGTCAGAAATCGGTTGAACGCCAATGCCTACACTGTTAAACAAAGTCGACGAAGTTATTATAGATGATCGTCAGTCTCTCCGTACAGAGTAGGAAGGAAACCGAGTTGTTGTGTTGGGTAGCATGCCAGGCATATGCCCGAACGTCTAAATAGAGCTGTGGTATTCACGGAAAGATGATAGAGTTTGAGAAGCATCGAGGATCTTTTGCAGCAAGGTTCCGTAGTCCCAGCCTATCGCAGCAGCGGCCATAGCAGTGAGACTGTCCTGATCTTCTCGGCCAGGTCGACCACGCCCTGTCATGTTCTTATTCACAAATCCGTCAGTCATGATTTCGACATAGCAGACCTGGATACTCTAATAACTTACTGGCTTCATGTTGATGTCGAAAATGGCAAATTTGGAACCCTCGGAGAACCGCCTAACGTCTATTCGGATTGGAGCTTTGGCTTGAATCAACTCTGCCACTCGTTGACACTCGTCCATGATCGCTTGATAACTAGAGTCCTTCGCCAGTTCCTCGTCTCTGACAATCCGGGAGTTTGCTGTGACTGCAACCACGCCGTTATATGGCGCGACTCCTTCAAAATGATTGAACCGGGTGACTGGTGGCAAGCACCAATATTCCGGTCGCTCTGGCGAAGGGGACATCACAGTAATGGTGGCCTCTTCCCCGGCAAGATAGTCCTCGATCATTACTGTGGGTGACTCTTGCAGAAGTCCAGCAACATGGTCTTGCAGTGCAGTCTGGTCATGGCAAACTTTAACACCATAGCTTCCACGGCCGCGAACGGGTTTGGCAACTACAGGATATTTTTCGATGGATTCATTGAGAAGGTCAAGATTCTCAGGCTGAACTAGCCACGATCTAGGCAGGGTATAAGATTCTAGATCCCGTAGCCTGTCATTGAGGTAGGCCTTGTCATCGAACCTTTCCACTAGTCTGGGCGGTTGACCAATAATGTGTATTTGAGAGCCATATGGCCGTAATTCGGCTGAGTTCTGCAACGGGTGTGCAGTGAATAATATTGTATTCGCCCACAGATGCGTAGCACCCTGTCGAACCGCAGCCAAAATCCCGTCTTCTGTATCGGGGAAACACCAATCAGCGTCCGAGAGAGGATCTGGGCTGCTCTTTGGTGTCAACACCTTGATACCCTTCTGCTGCAATGTATAGGCAATGTCAGCTCCAGAATCCTTATAACCTATGAACACAGTCAGTCTCCATGTTCCGAACTAGTCGTTCATGGCCGCGGGTCAGAGGTTATTTACCATTGGGTTTTTTGGGCTTTCGAGCACCGTTAATCATGGGTGGTACGATGTCCTGGAACAAGACTGCCAGCGCAACGCTGCTGCTCTGAGACTGAGACATTATGTAGCGTGGAAATGTACTCCTTGCAACACGAAGTCCTCGAGTTGCTACCGCTGATGTATGATTGTACATTTGTACATTTCAACCTAAGTTTCTTTTGCCATAAATGTACCTGGCAACATCGGCGAGGTTGCCCGGATTAAACAAAATGATATACCCGACGTCGGAAGAAGCCTGGAACGTTCCGGCGGTTTTCGGATTCCTCCAGTAGACTAAAGCTTAAAGTAGGTGTTTGGCATCAACCAAACCCTATGTGCTGATTTAGGGGGAAAGAATAATGATTTCGTCTCATAATCAGCTCCGTTCATGCTGATTTGTTTCAGAGTCATGTTCTCCGATTCAATCCCTCCATGCACTCCTCAACTATCACCGACTTCGGGATATTGCCGGGAGAATTCCGATTCCGTGTAGTGAATGTACCCGTAATGGCTTTTCTTCCATATGGATAATTTGGCTATTGTTACTTCTGCTGATAAGATCTTGTGGTAACAATTTCTTCGCGCCCTGGCATTTTCTTATCCACTTCTTGTCTGACCGAAATCTAGAGATGAGTTACCAATTCCCCCCACGGCGTCGCCGGCAGAATACCAGCAACTGAAGTTATGTATTCTCATTCTAACATCTTATAAAGAAGTCGAGAGGGTCGACATCAGTAAGGAATTGGGCGGGTTGTAACAATCTGGGGAATCTAATTGATAGGCCTTGACCTAAAGTAGACTTATTGGATATCCAAAGGAACAGAGTGGTAGCCGCTTAGAAAAGCGACCTTGATTAATGAGTAGTTATACCATTCTTCTTGAGAGCTTTATAACCATTTTCTAGCGAGGATGCACCATGATAAGTAGGAGAATATCAAAATAATTCTTCACTAGTGGAAGTCTGCTCTGGATACGCTATAATTGTGGCGTAAGATTAACACATCCTAAAACACACAAAATCCTAAATATTTCAGGCTAGAGTGGCATGCCGAATTTTATCTTATGGGGCGAACGTCAACAGCACACTTAGTTGACCGGATGAGCGCGTTACGCTAGATCGTCACTCAAAAAATAGCTAATCAAGGCAAGTGGGAAACGGCTCTGAGACTAGAATCGATCAATAGAGAGAACCAAATACACATCCAAGTCGACATTCGATGTGCATGGCAGTCTATGTCTATAATCTAGCATCGGAACACCCAGGCTTTGGCATCATGCATAATGTTTTCTGACGCCTCTTAACACGGCTGCAACCTTGAAACCTTGAAATTGCAATACAGGTGACACTGATATAACAAGGTTCCACGTGCGTGATTGCTCGTGGCTTGGTGGCGAACTTGCTGGGCAATATTTGAATTTAAACATAAGGTTGTTTGTCATCTGGCGAGACTATAAGAAAATGTGTAGATGCGCAGCGAGTGGTCAATAGAAAAGACGTTTGGCCCACAATTTCAGGAATATGATATTGAATGTAACATCGCTGACAAGCTACGGCGGAAGGCCTCGTCAGCATAGCTAGTACAACTGGTAGTGGCTAATAAAATTTTCCTTCTTTGCCGAGAAAAAACCAAAAACTTGTTTACTTTTCATCTCTGTTGGCAAGTTAGGCCCCCAGGTTCCATCTAACATCGGAAGATTAATTACTCTACCTTACTGCAGGTACCGTACATAGTTCGCGCGATGAAACATGACTGGCGCCACCACAACATCAGCACGCTCCAGCAAGACTTCAGTCAGCAAGCGATCAGGTTGACAGTATCCGGGACCTTATTCCTTGAGTCAACGAAATGTTGCGATGAAAATCCCTAGTGACTAGGGCTTATAGTACACAATTGACCAGCCGATGGGCGTCCATAGGGATATTGTATTATTACCTACAATCTAGATGCAAGAGCTCCAAAGCAACGGTGGCTTATACGCCAATTGACGCCCCAGCGGGGGCGAAATAAAATTCTCCTTGTCAATGGCACCTTGTCTAGAAAGAGTGGGAGTCCAGGTTTCGAAGGAAGAGCCCCCCTTCCGTGTTGCAAAGGTTCCTGGTTCCTGTCTGAGATCAGTATATAAGAAGCTAGTTGCTTCCAGTGACCGTCGAAGAATAAGCTCTCCGATCTTGTCGTTGACCTTGGTCCTTAGTATCATTTATTGAGCAACAAGCTCACTGTCGCTCCTTCAGCAAACCCACGCTCCTTATATTTGACCTCACACTGTTTATATTACTTTCACACTCCTTTCAGAACTCCAAGGTAAACACTTTGAACATGCAGATCAAGAACACCATTGTCCTTTTGACGGCTCTCCTGGCCGGCAGCGCTACAGCGCGTCTACATGGCCATGAGCGTCGCAGCCACCACGAAAAACGTGAGGTTGCTGCTACTGCCACTGCCGAAAGCACTGCTACTACCACCAGCTCGGGCTTCGGAGGCGTCACCTCGCCCTCCGGTACTGGGGACACGTACTGTGGTAATGTTGGTATCCCCTACGGCTCCAACATCATTGAGATCACCGAGGACGAGCTGGACTCGTACAACTGGACTGTCACTCTAGATGGATCTTTCATCCTACAGGAATACACGGCTTACTTCTGGAACAACTGCAATGAAGAGGGCGAGCTCGCCGGCTTCTTCGATACCACTTTCCCCTTGACCGTCACCATTGGTGTCGGTGAAAAATCTTATGTCGCCATTGATGTCGATTCCCAGGGTGCTTTTGTCACTTCTCCAACCTCGGTGGGCGTTCCTCGCAGCACTACTGATGGCATTATCATGGGTTTCTGGGGTGAATTCAACATTGATACTACTATCAACGACGGCTGGAGCGGCTTTGATGTCTCTGCTCTGGTAGCCTTGGACAATGGCAAAACCGACTACCCTGGTCTAGCGCTGACTGGTGACGGCCAGACTTCCTACATCACCAATAGTCTCGGAAGTGCCTACAATGCTTACAGCGAAACCAGTGAGGCCAGCACCGGCGGTATTGGCGGCAATGTTGTGCCTGGCAAGCTTGCTCTTACCGCCTATATGGCCTATAACGGTCAAAGCATCTGATTTTGAGTCGATCGCTTCACGACCTTTGTCCCTTTCTCTCGCGCGCGCGCGCTTTAGCCTTGCTGTTCATGCAGTACGCACAAACAATTCCGGTTTAAGAATATTCTTTTTTTCGATGTTCTTGCATGCAGCAATTGGCTTGAGAAGCAAACCCTTTTGATACTATCTTGCACATACTTTTGGAACCCGTTGTACATAGATTCCAAGATTCTAAAATGTGAACACTCATTTTTGAAGCTATACATAGCTTACCTAACTATTTTACCTAATTAGCCATTTAGGTATAGGATTATTCAGTCGTAACAAATGACACCGTTCACTAATGCTATGACAGAATCATAAGAACAGCTTGGACCGTAACAGGAGCATAGCACCATTCGCTACTAGATACAAATTCATAACTACTCTATTTCACTGCAGATTTGGCCACAAGCACATTTCTCAGTGTCGGCTCGAGAGGGAATTTCTGCTCCTCCGCCGACAAATCTTTGTAGATCTCGTCCCAGCGGTTCTGTAGCCGTTCGGGTGTCTTCCAAGCATATTCCGAATCTCGGAGCCATAGGCGAAGAAGATGACGTCTGCCGAAAGAGGTTAATCGCGATTTCCAAAATGCAGTGTACACGCTTACTTACTCTTTTTTCGGAGCATTTTCGAATCCCTCTCGTGCATGGAAAATTGCCAAGTTGTTTACGTACTGGATATCTCCCTTCTGGAAATCTAGCCGAACGCTATGCTCTTCGCCGAGGAAATGCAGAGCATCTAATGCCTCTGCCTGGGCTTCAGTTATCGGTGGAATATCGGCCGATCGTGGCTGGCCTGAAAATCCAGTAAAGTATCGTCGAGCATATTGCACTATAAGTCGTTCTGGTGCTTCGGCTGTTGTGGGCTGGTAATGGAGGAGAGGTCTCAGGGTATACGGAGTCACGGGATTACCAAACCTGGGAGGGGGGCTATTAACGTACTTGGACTGAAATTGAGGCCACTGATTCTGAGATCTTACCCATCAAGCACCCAGTCGGCCGTCAATGTGTGAATGAGATCCGGACGGTTTTTTGCCAGAATATTATAGACATTCCAGATACTTGCTAGCTGTGATTCGCCGCCCACCGCTGCTGACTCGAGGCAGAACAGAGACACAATGTCTCCTGAGTCAGTATGGAATACTTGCTTATCATTTGTAGCCGCAGGACCTCCAATCGACTCCCTGCTGTACGTCGGAGTTAGATCTTTGATATGTGAGAGGACCACTGTCTGCCCCTCTGCGGCGTTCCTTTTCTCTTGCCGGCCTCGAAGATCGGCTACGTGGGATGAGACACCAGTGTAGACAATGATATTATCTTCCCGGGAGTATTTGTCTACTGGTATACCACGGAGAACAAAGAACCCTCGACCAAAATGAATATTCCGTGACTGTTCCCGTAGCAGATTATGGAGAATTGGTAACGGAAAGGTTGTTTGATTGATGTGGCCAAGAGATAGGTTCAATGCTGATGAGGAGCCATCAGTGATACAATATTGACTTGGAAACGCAAATTGGTTACCTTTAAAATGGTTCAACGCTTGGTCAATCTCCTCCACGTCACGGTCACTCAGAACAACAACCCAGTCATCGCGTCCCTGGATATCCTTGCCATCCCAAACAAAAGATGCAGCAAGCTGCTGTGGCAGTCCCGGTGGCAAAACCTTAGGTAGAGTCTCCGACTCCAGGCGTCTTGCGGTGCGATCCGCATACTTTGGATAATCGGGATGATACTGGATATCCGGCTGACGCTGGACAGTTGCGGCTGCCATTGCTGTGTGTTTTTTGCTTGTAACTCTTTCTAACAGTAAAACTGCAGAGAAGAAGAACTAGGAAGGGACTGCGGAAACGGGAGTTTATAATCAGTGGCCGTCGGGGCTGCGCGGGGTGATTGCGTGACAAGAGCTACTTTTGTGCCATAATGAGCATTGCATTGCATGTCGTCCCTATAGCATCGATATCGACATCTTCAACACCGACATCAAATAGCGCGAGCTGTCGCCCTTTCTAGATTGCGGCTGGGGATATTCTCACTTCAGATAGTCAGTGTGTATAACTAAGTATAGGTAGTGTCCGATCTTGATGTGGCATTACATAGAAATACCTACGTGTTGAACATCAGTCGAGAAATATCAGTCAAAGCAATTGCATCTCTCGAAATTGGGGAAATTAGCTATCAATTTTCCACATGCTCTAACGGATGTGCTCCTCTGGTCCTGAGGAAGATAGTCCACCTCTTCCACCTCGTCCGGCTATTCCACTCATTTCGTCCGTTGTTGCCGCCTGTAGCAGATCAGACAAGCCTTCTACAGCGCCCGACGGTGATTCCCGCGGTACTTGTGGCCTAGCACTCAGAGGGGATCCACGAGACCCAGATAATATCTCCCGGGGTACGACATACGAAAGTGTTCGTGGTCCGCGACGCTGAGGAGATTGACGAGGCGTAGGCTCGTTTTCGACATAATGTCTACGGGAGTGATAAGGCAGCGAGCCTGCCGGCCGTGGTGCACTCTCGGAGTCTGATCTCGCCAATTCGTTCAGTATGTAAGCGAGTTGCTTCCGGATGCTATGAAGCTTTTCGCCTGAGAGTTGGTTTCTGATCTTTTCGACATCTTCACCAGGCGCTTGCTTCATGACCATAACAAAACCGTAGCCCCCAGGATATGCAAAAGTCGGGCCTTGTTTGTAGCGGACACTATGCATGTGCTCTGGTCCATGTCCGATGTCAGCTAGCTGGTCCATGATGTCGATTTTCCAGTCAATGTGACGGTCGACAATCGCTTTGTTCTTCTCGACATCCTCTATCCCAAATTCTTCAGGGTTGAGACTGTACGAACAAGAAGGAACACGTTGATTAGCAAAGTTGGGTGCGGTTGAATCAATGGATGGGAAGGACTCACTCATATCGGATCTTGACCATCACCCTAGATCCAGTTTCTTGTACGCGCACATGAGTCAAGACGTGCATCTGTGCTATTCTAGGGTCCGTAATTTCTGTCAGTTGTTCCTCCATTTTGATTGACATGTTGAGTGCTTTAATCTTGAAGATTCGGCCCTCGAGGTTGCGGAACCACGTGTCACGTTGGTCCATTTTGACATTTTCTGAGGAAAAATGAACGATGAACGATGAAGGTTGAAAGTTGGCGTAAGTGTGGAAAGACAAATTTTCAGTGGGCGTTGGCTGGGCATTGGCTGTTTTTATACCTAGGATTGTGACCGGAACCTTGGAAGGCAGACGTGATGACGGTGGGTGTCCTTCAGGCAATAATGCTATTGTTCTGTCACACAAACTAGAAAGGAAAAGTTCATTGTTTGCCTGTTTACAGTATTGCCTCTGCCTGACAGAGTTTTATGCAAGGCCAAAAGCCTACGGAGGCCTATAACTCCACGGCTCATACAGATGTTTGTTTAATAAGCATATACTTTCAATAGAGAACCTATTGGAAGGCTTTTATTGGTAAGATATATGCCGGGCAACGACTTTGTATAGGGAATATTACCGTATTTCCAATCCGAAACAAAGTAATGTCCGGATACCGCTCCCACCGTACACAAAGAATCTTTGTACATGGATATGAGATTAAGGATTTGGATGGCTGGCGGCCTGTCAATATCAATTACATTCATGAGCTAGTTGGATATTAAAGATATCAGGAACACTCCAGTATTACTTTACAATCATTGGCTAAATAGACAATAAAGGCCTTCGGAGCACTCCAATCTCAATTCGCATTAGTTGGCTAACTGGGGATAAAGATCCTGGGAACATCTCAATGTCTGTCTCCATTCACTAGCTAGATAAACATATCTAGAGCACTCTGGTTATCAGTTTGGTGTTGTCCTTGAATCCGTTTGGCATCCTGAGAAGTCAATATGACCATGTGTTTGCCTCAAATAGTAGAGGTTTTTGATTGAATACCTTCAATACGTTCAAAGCTTCATGTACAATGGCTAAAGCTTCAGTAGATCCACTAAATAGACTACTGAGGGTGACCTGAAGTATAATTTCTTGACTTAATGCTTACGCTTATTATAGGTCAATGGAAGCTTTAACCCCGAACGTACGCGCACCTCCAAGCGAGGCAGAACTCCTTCTCCAGCTATTGCCGGCAAAAAGAAGAGAAGCGACTCTGAGGATGATGATTTGAACTTTATTTTTGACAAAAGCTTCATGGCTTGATTCCGCAGTAGTCAGAGAGTAGAACCTGACTGTAACTCCGAGAAGGCATGTCCATATTCATCGATCATGTCTATATTTAATTCGATTGTTTAAATTCTTCTTTGGACAATTAGATAAAGTATTATTTTAGAGTGCCATTCATCTCTATGTTGGAGCTAATATTAGATAGTAAGTTTGTAGATCGGGAGACCCTCTACTCACTATAGCCAGGTTAAATCGTATTTATATTTAGCTTTCCAAAAACCGCTGTCCAGGAAGCATCTTCCTACAATAAAAGAGGAGCCATGTATATAGCAGACATATACTCTTGACTTAATGCTTACTTCAGGGCATTTACAGGTTTGAGGGGAGCAACGTACATACATACATCGATACGGGGCTACAAACCTCCTAGGTAGATTAGTGCTTACCTGGCACTATCAGCTCTATCGGAAGCATAATACGACCTAGAAATATGGCTAACGTCTCGCCACGAGGCCCAAACAGTATTCCAGCATTAAATTCCAGTGCTTTAGCCACTCATATCATGCGTGCAAGGCTAAAGTGATTTTCCCGGGGTCCGGGGTTTGGTTACTTAGTTCAAGTTGGGTATGTGCATTCTCCACTCTGCAATCAAAAGCTACTATTGGAGGCTAACAGCGCAGCATTTTTTGCAGAGTTTGATCCAAAAGTTATCTGCATCAACGCGCCTCCCTTGCTATTTAACGCCACCATGTTCACTTCGTACAACCTCGAGGATAAGTCTGGCGGATCCTACCGCATTCCCAAGCTCAATATGAAGAAATCCAGATTCGGGTGTCAGCGGTGCAAAACTCGTCGCGTCAAAGTAAGCACCGCACTGACCAGCAATACATGTAAACATAAAGAATGATTACTGATCGAGCCATATCCGCAACCCAGTGCGATGAGGCCAAGCCCAAGTGCCAGAACTGTAAGCGACACGGGGCAACCTGCGTCTATCTTGGTGCGCAACCTAAGAGACAAACCCCCAAGGGGTCCCATTCTGGCGCCACGTCTTACAGCGACCTGTGTAAATCCGACGTAGACTTGGTTGACCCACCGGAGTCGCGAGAACGACGGCTCCTGGAGGCAAGGCTCATGTGCCAGTATGTCCGCAAGACTGCAGAATCCATCAGCATTGATGACTTCTCCCGGTCGGTTTACACCAAGGCCGTTCTAGAGCTCTGCTTCCAGAACGACGCAATGCTCTATGGCATGTATTCCATGGCCGCGCTCGATCAAGCACGCTGCAGCCAAGAAGATGACACTGTGGCTTCCTTGGACATCCACCGAAGATACCTTTCAATGGCGCTCAGGCACCACCAGAACGACCTAGGCAACATTACCACCGACAACATTGACGCTATTTGCGTGACATCCTCGATATTCCGGGCATTCGCTTTTGGCTTACTTCAGCATCGTACCCTGCAGCCGTACAGTCCACCAATCGAATGGCTCACGCTTGCGAAAACAGCGGTTGCCGTGTTCACCGAGGCCTATGACATTGTCAAAGATAAGCCAAATTCCATAGCCTGGCAATGTCTTAAGCAGGTCACGACCTTTGAAGTACCCAAAGCCAGTAGCGAGCGAGGGTATGAGGACCTTAAGTACCTATTACAGCGGGATGCCGAAGACGCCAGAACGGAAGCTTGGGACGACGAAGTGCGGGAGGCGTATGAATGGGCTGTGCGGTTTTTCGGGGACTTGAGAGGTGCAGCTCAGAGTGGAATGGAGGAGGGGCAAATATGCAGGAGACTAATTATTTTCCCCATGTTCATGCACGACCGGCTTGTGGGACTGATTCGCGATGCGGAGCCGAGGTCCCTGGTTCTACTTGCGCACTACTTTGCTTACCTGGTCTCCTTCGAGCACATCTGGTGGATTGGAACTGCCGGGGTGCAGGAGGTGCGTGCCATTGCTGCGAACCTCACGGGGCGATGGAGCCGTCTGATGGAATGGCCCATCCAGATACTCGACCAATGGGAGAAGGGGAGACGCCTCCCTCGGTAGACGATCTGTTGTAGTTTTCTTTTTGCCCCAATCTAGATATTTCCTAATGGGGTATGCGTTTTCGCATTCCCCACACTTCCTTGCTTATGACGTCTTGTATCTCAGAATCTATATAAAGACCCTTGATTGTGCGAACTTCTACTGGATCTATCCATAACAATATCTACCTTGGTTAATAACTATCTATCTATCTATACATCTACCAATCAATCATGGCATTCCTGCTACAGCACTTCTTCCCTCAAAATCCGTCCTTTAGCTACGAGGCCATGAGGGCGGCCGGTGTCTGCAATTTCGGGGGCGCGGATTTGGGCGAAGTCATCTCCATCTGTTCGCGCATACCGTCCGGCAATGAGGATCGTTGGCTTCAAGAGTGGCGGAGCGCTGCTGATCGAGCGGCTACCAATGCACGCATCAGCTTATCAAAAGGGAATAAGCCCGGTGCCAGGGATGCGTTTCTGCGCGCGTCAAACTACTATCGAACCGCCGAGTTCTACCGTCGCGAGGACCCAGTCAACGACGAATTATCGAAGACCTTGTCAGAATTGTGCTCGGCCATGTTTTTCTCCGCCGTTGAACAGATGCCGTACACCTTGGAGAAGGTCAGCATTCCGTATGAAGGCACGACTCTTCCGGGTATCTTTGTACGATCCAACAAAGCTCAGACCCCGGCCCCAACGCTCATACTCAACGGGGGCTTTGACTCTGTCAAGGAAGAAGTTTGTTTAACCTTTGGCGCACCAGCGCTAGAGCTCGGTTTCAATGTTCTGGCGTTTGATGGTCCAGGACAAGGCGAAGCTTTGCGGCAGCAGAAGTTAGTTTTTAGGCATGATTGGGAGAAAGTCATTACACCAGTGATGGACTACACCCTTTCACGGCCAGATGTGGACCAAACCAAAGTATTCTTGTATGGCATTAGTATGGGCGGTTACTTGGTGCCAAGGGCAGTTGCCTACGAGCACCGTGCTGCGGCCATAATTCTGAATGATGGCATTTACGATTTTGGCAGCGCTTTTCGCAACCAGTCATTTGGCATTGGAAAATTTCTGGCCGATAATCACTGGGATGCTACTTTCAAGACCCTTGCACGCTTGATCATGAGACGGAATACGGGATTCAAGTGGGCTCTGTTGAACGGTCAATGGGTGTACGGACTGCCCGAAGCTGGGATACTGCGCGAGTCGGACAAGTACACTCTTGAGGGAATCGTGGGAAATATCAAGACACCGGCGCTTATACTAGATGCCCCAGATGACCATTTCTTGAAAGGGCAGCCCGAGGAATTATACAAAAGACTGGAGTGCGAGAAGACCCTTGTTCAGTTAACTAGGGACGAAGGAGCAAGTTTACATTGCCATATTGGCTCGGCTGCAAGGCTTAATCAAGTAGTCGGCGACTATTTGATGGAGCGCATATCGTAGGCAATCCTCTATATCCCATACTCTCGCTGCTACAATATGCAGTCTCGGCGTGCAAGATCGTGTACACATGTGTCTTTGTGAATATCTGAGACTTTCTTATTTTCAAATACCCAAGTTGTTTGTATAATAATAAGCAAACAACACAGAACAAACCAGCAGAGCCAGTCTGACTCTCCTGTTAGTCAGTAACCGCCGGCATTTAGGATTTCTAAATATCCCGTACCAAAGTATACGTACATACTGATGACAACTTGTGACAATATAGAGATATACGTACTATAATGCGTAAGCGAAGCAAAACAACGAAATCTTTTATACAGAGCCTGAAAATGGAAGTTCTCCGAAAGTAAAGCCGGAGAAATACCTAATTATATGTCCAATATGCCGCCGGTCTCTGCGTCCATACGCAGCCGAATTTCCCTAGAAGCAGGGTCTCGTCGATCGATTTCTTCGTGATTCTCGAATCAGAAACGCCATGAATCGTCGGATATGCACGATATACTCATAGTTGCACATGCAATAGTGCCCCCCTCTTGACTCGGAACATTCGATAGTCTCGGAGGAGGATCGACGAATAGTGTACATGCTGCATATATAGTGCATTCGCGTTCGTACAGACATTTCGAATACTTGCATGCGCATGAAAGGCCTGTTACTTGCGCAAAAGACGTTGCCTTCTAGATATTGTGAATTATTAGCTGACTTGCAATCACGCACACCTTAAATGTCATTCAATGTATAGCGGCGTCTCGCTACGATCATTAATCACACCTGCATCTGTTAGTGTACACAATTTTCCAATCAAGTCCGGAAAGAAAGTCCGAGTGAGTATTTTCCTCAGCGTACCTGTAGATCTAATTACGATTTTGTTCTTTTGCATTTCATTATTCCATATCACAGGATACATTAGATGAGTTACGCGAATTAGACACTGCGCTCATGCATAATACATCTCCGATTATCCACCCGGACATTAACATGGAGAGACACGAGACATATGAACTGTCTGTGAGACTCCACCAACATCATTTATATAATGCATACGCACCTCCCACGACCTTGAGCACCTTTCTATCGGTTTGTCTTTCTTCTCTAGTGGGTGTAGCTTTTTCCAGAAACAAGTCTGTTCCACGGTTTTTATCACTATGAGGGCTGAAGTGTCAGTTTTACTTGCTCTGCCTCTTCTGGCCACGGCAACTACGTACAACCTCAGTGCTCTCTTTGGGTCAGTTCTTTCTCCAGATGCTGAATATTATTACCCAAGTGATGCCAACTGGACCGGGGAGGTAACCCAGAGATGGAGCACATGGCACGCCCCTACATACCTGGGTGCTATCAAGCCAGCAACTGAGCGAGATGTGCAAGACATCGTATGTAGTCTAGCCATACATGATGGAATCTTGATGTGACTTTCAAATACTTATGCTGGGCAGGTCAAAATTGCTTCTGCTCATAACATCTCCTTTCTCGCAACCGGTGGTGGCCACGGCGTGTCTCAAAACTTGGCCAATGTACAAAACGCAATCGACATTGATCTATCAAACTTCAAGACTGTCGAGGTTGACGAGGCAAATAACCAAGTGATTGTTGGCGGTGGTGCAACCTATGGCCAGCTCTATGATCCGCTATATAAAATCGGGAAAGAAATCCGTAAGTGATATCTCCATTGGACGGATTTATGGTCTGATTTGCGCTAACCATATGTTTAATCGTCCAGCAACCGGCAATGCAGAGTGCGTGGGGGTAGTTGGAGCGTCTGTCGGTGCCGGCGTTGGCTTGCTTCAGGGTCTACATGGATACACGTCTGACGCACTGCTCTCGGCGCGCATTGTAACTGCTTCGGGAGTTCTGTTTGAAGCATCTGCAACAAACAACACTGATCTGTTTTGGGCCATTCGCGGTGCCGGTGCGAACTTTGGTATTATTACGTCCGCAACATACCGGATTTACGATGCTACGAATGGTGGACAGGCGCAGAATGCAGACTTTCTATTTCCCCAAACGGCGAACAGATCTGTCTGGGATGCGCTTCAGACACTGGATGAAACGCTCCCAGCCGAGTTGTCAGTAACTATCACGTCTGCGTACAATCAGACGAGCGCCCAGGTAAATATGCCCTGGGGGCTCGGTGATGAAGTACGATTTGCTGACTGAATCAGGCTGCGATACTCGTGAACCTTGTCTATTTCGGGCCACAAGATGAATTCCAACCTTACGTGAATCAGTTTGTGGCTTTGAACCCAACGCGGTGGCGGAATATCACTGCGCCATGGAATAATTTGATCGCTCAGGCAAATTTCGGTGCCCCTTCCAGTAGCTGCGACACAAACGAGCATATCAACATGTTCAGCATCGCTCTAAACAAGACAGATCCGTTGACATTCCAAGGCTTCTTTGATGATATGATTCTTTTTTCTCAGATGAACCCTTCGTACAGTGGCGCCTGGGTCATTGAACGCTATGGTTCACAGGGTCCCATGGCTGTCCCAACGGAAAGTCGAGGTGTTTATCCATGGCGCGAGGCAAAGATGCAACTGTATGCTATTATTTTCCGTCTCTTTGACCCTATCCTTCACTATCTAATCCTTTGTTGTCAGGCTCTTTGAAAGCAACTACGCCAATAGCTCACTTGATGACACTGTGGACGCATTCTACACTCAACAACGCCAACATTTCAATGAATTCAGCGGTTTTAACACTTTTGCTACTTATGTTAACTATGCCCACGGTGATGAAGGTCCAAACGCGTGGTATGGTGATGCGGACAATCTGTCGCGTTTGAGTGCATTGAAGAGCAAATGGGACTCGAATAATCTTTTCGGAGCAGCCAAACCTGTGCCCTTTTAGGGAGAGATTATATATTTGGAGTACATATATGTGTGTACCGAATAAAAAACTTAATACATGAGTTGTCGGATGGCTGCACGGGGTTTTATCAAGCCCTTAATCAGGTAACTACAGGGTTTAATTTCACTATATAAGTAATCTACTCAAGACATGATTCCCACTACTTTACATGAAGTTATCTGTTGTGAAAAAATTTCTTTATTCAATAAGAATTCTTGAGCTAGGAAGCTCCAATTAGTGATAACTCTCTCTGAATTGCATTTGAAATGAGTAATTGGATTAGACCATTCAGTCTATTACATATGCCATCAACTACAATTGGTGATCTTCTGCTTTATTTCATCACAGAGGTTCCTTTATTTGAGCCATCATGTCAGGTCACAAATACCTGGGTATCAAACGCGGCTTTTCGAACATTCAGTATTGGTGCAGGGCTCTGCTACCTTTGTCTCATCTAGCTATGGATGCAACCGTAGGAGCCGAGGCATGGGAGTAAGAACAGTGAATTTAAAGATGAACGACATATCGAATACATATGTGACAAGAGAAAGAGATTGTTCAAACAATAAGGGTTCTTTTCAATGACTAGAAGCATAAAAATGACTCAACAACGTGATAGGAAAAATTGTACACTTGGCTACAAAGATGTTTTATGTTGGCAGGATGTGTTGCCACAGGTCCCCGGGCCAAAAGAAATTTATGTCTTGCAAAAAATTCGGGCGGAAGGGATATCAAATTATTAGTCGAATCACTATCAGATGCAATGGCAATGTTGTTTTTCATAGCTGCGCGCCTGATTTCAAGAAGTTCTTTGAAAATGTTTAATTGCGGCAATAATCTGACAATTGCCTCCGGGATGCGATATGGGCGATTTGAATTGCCATGGGTATCGATGGCCTCTTTCAGCCTACCCACTGACATATCGATGGCTGTCGGGAAGTCTATAATACTACGCGCGTGTTCTTGGTCCCAGTTGTCGAAGGACAAAAGCACAAGTTGTGAAAGTATCCCAATGGCGTAAAGGAATGACGCATAGCCTCCGCATAGCCTGGATAGGGAACTTTGAAATAGTCAGTGGGCTCGATCGAAGAGAATGTGTCAAAGAATGCTTTTGTCGAGGTCAGACACGAGTAGAGGATGTTCAAACGAGACCGAGGATAGTTTCCATATATTACAGTAGGAATATCTTGATTCAGAGGTACCTGATCTCTAAATCCAAAAGGCCGTCAAAACAAAGTCCAGACAGGAGGAGTACGATCAAACATAGTCTGATGGCCGCCTGTACATTTTGAAACATTCATTTGGCTATCCTTCTCTTGACCCGTATTTTTCCCCAGCTAGGGGGCACCTGTACTTCCGCTACCCAAACGTTCTCCGGCCGTTGACCATGGTACTCATTTGGAAATGAAATATCGTATTTCATCAAGAGATTTGCCACAATCATTTTCAACTCAAAGTCCAGCAAAAACCTGCCCGGACATGCATGACGTCCATTTCCAAAGGGTAGAAACTGTGGCCCTGTAGATACAAAGTTTAAATTACCTGTATTTGACGTAGATGACTGACCGTTGGAACCCGCATGTGGCGAGGAAGTAGGGCGGTTTGCCTGAGATTTCTCTGCTTCTCGTTGCTGTGAAAAGCGGAATGGCTTGAACTTCAGCGGCTCATCAAAGATTTCTGGATCGCGGTGTACAGGTAGAGCGAGAATTGAGATCATAGATCCTTTTGGTAGTACACATATCTCGTCATTTCCCCCGGGTATCTCGAGACGGTCAACCATAACTTTTCGCATCATGCTTCGATGACCAAAGGTGCTAATGCGCATCGTCTCACGGAGAACACTGTCAAGACGTACCATCCGGGATATAGTTGCCTTTGTCCATAACTCTGACCATCTCTCTGGTTCCAAACCTGGATTGAAAGCAGATTCACCAAGTACTTCCGTTATCTCGCGACGTAGGATTCGTATAGTGTCATACTCGGTGTCTGAAGCTAGAATGTTGAAAATTATATTTGTAATGGCAATGCTGGTTTGATGTGTCCCAGAAAAACTAGTCAGTGCTAGTCGGATTGTCATGTCGTGTAGATTAAGCTCCTCTGGTCTGTTCTTTTGTGCCCATCGGAACATTGTCTGGAGATGGTCTACAGGTTCTGGAGTCTTCAAACAGTTGCTATTTTTCTGATCTGCGTATTGATTCACGGTGCGCACCCTGTGCTTAAACGTTGGCCGGAATACTTTCTTTATCTTCCAAATATGATAGCGGAGTGGTATCGCAGCGATAGGACCGAGAATAGGGCGAAGGAGCTTTGGCAAAGCTCCTATAATTCCCGCAACAAGAACAAATTGATCAGCGAAATAGATGTTGTGACGCATGTATGTTCTGTCTCGACCTTTTTACTGTCCAGTCAGCAATGGCACAGAAAAAGACTAACTGATCATCTCGTAAACAAAGTTTCCGAAAATGGAAATTTTATCTCACATAATGGCACCCCGACAATGTATCTCCCCGATGCCCTGACGACCACTTCTTTCATGATTTCTAAAACTTCAATCTCTTTCCATTTACCCGTGTCCGTGCCAAACAATTCACTTAAAGACAACCCTAATTCGTCGTGCAAACCAGGCATCAACCTTTCAAGGGACCGGCCTCCGGTCAGGAAGGTCTCTACCAGCTTCCCCGTCCAACCGTCATCGTTGTACTTGCGATGACCTGCTGTCCAAGCAATTTGATTGAGCTCTCGCATGGCATCTACCGCGCTGAGGACATTATCAGGCTGAGCAGTAATCCAAGGCAAATACGATGGCGGTAAAACGACCTCGTCGCGGAACAAACCGTTTCCGGGTAACAAGCATGGAATATTCTTCTTCGAATACTACCCATAAGAACAGCTATTAACGCCAGGGACCATTAAATTTTCCACTCACTCAAGGAAAGGGGTTAGTTCACAGTTTCATAAGTCTCGCTGTATAAGCTCCGACAGTCCAAATAATACGCAAGGCGGGTTTTCAAGCTGAATCGTCGTTTACCATGTGGTTCCCGAATGAGAGGCAAAGTAGAAGGATATCGTATAATCTCGACATGCGTGCGGACATAGGAGTAGAGTAGCAGGGCTAGAGCGAGTATGAAGATGAAGTAAATTATATGAGAATGACCTTGTGTAAGTTGAGAGAGATCGAAATCTCGTCCCGCCATGAGATCTTCTATCTGCCCAGCCGGAAGATGTAGATATTCACTGTAGGTATACTGGCTTAAAAAAAAAAACGCGTGTATCTCGGTATTCGGAGCTATATGAGACGGTGAACATTGCCGGATATACATAACTACCTAAATAGATGATAATTGCTAGCAACATTGGCTATCTCAAAGGCTATTTAGTCACACCAATTGTCCTAAAATAGTGTAGATTGTCTGTCAGGACTTTTGTGACATCCTGTTGGAAAGTAGTGGGGGCCAAATAAATGCAGCTTGGTTGTCACTTGCAAGGTCTTGAGCTCGACGTTCAGCTTTTGGATAAACCTGCATGAGCTAGTCAGCTGAAAAGCTACGCACTCGGACTTACGCCGATTTAGTCTCATGGTTATGTGTCTAGTAGAATTTCAAGGCTACTGAAATGCCTACCAGTGCACTGCCTCGAGGAGATGCGAGTCAGCAATACCCCTGCCCCTGCGAGAAGCAGCTAAAATATGACGCACGCTTATGCATTCGACTTCGTATTCAGAATAGTCGTAGATATGACCACGATTAGTCCTTCGCTAAAATGTGCTTCACGAAACATACTTACCAACTTCCACGGCAACCTCTTAGTCATAAAGCACATCTCGACATTCGATAATGATAAACCACTTAGAGTTTAGTCTAGTAATAAACTGATGGTACGAAGCTGCAAATTCAATATCTTGCAGTGGGTTCAGCCACGACATAATTGTAGGAAAAAAGGACTAAATTGACTAAAGGATCCGAGTAAATACCATTACCTAGGTACTAATACATTAATCTGATATCTAGTTAATCGTTAGGCCTGGTATTGTATTTATCATGTATTGTATGCGGTGATTCAAACATATCTTTCCTTCTTGTACTCATTCAAGAACCATCGCACACTACGGTCTAAGCCCTCTTCCATACTCACGACAGGCTTATACCCTAGAACACGCTTCGCCTTTTCGACACTTAACGTGCGTATCATGGTACTGAAACGAATGCCTTCCTGAGTCATATTGGGTCCCCGACTTCCCCATGACCAGGCCCATACAACCCACTCGCTAATGAATCCCATAGCCAATCCCACCCATTTGGGGATGACAATGATGTCTTCTGGTGAGACTGGCAGACCAACACGTGCCGAGATTGCTCTTTGAAAATCCCAGAATAGCCAGGGATCATCATTGGTTATATTGAAGCATTCTCCGTCAACTGCTGGGGCATCAGCTGGGTGAGGATTCTGGCCATTAGCTGCAAGCATCGCACGAGCAGCTAGTAAATGGGCATCTGCGAGGTTTCCAGCGTATACGAAATCAAAGAGGTTTTGACCATCGCCCATCTGGAAACGGGATCGGCCTTGTCTTGCGACTGCAACCATTTTACCAAGCGATGAGACGTCGTTTTCGCCAAATACTAAGGATGGCCGCAGCACACATGTGAGAATTATTCGCCCACCAATGTGGCGTCGGCGATTTGCATCAAGAATTAACTCTTCTGCATCTGCTTTTGCCAGTGAATATATCCGTTTTTGTAATGGTGGTCGCAATATGGGCATTTCTTCCGTTGCATTGACCAAATCAGAGACATTATCATGGATCACGGAGGACGAAGATGTGTATATCAGTGCTCGCACAGTGTCTAACTGGAACGCAGCGTCTACTAAATAACGTGTGCCTTCGACAAGGATGGAGTAATACGCTGACACTGGAGCATCCGAAAACTCTGGTGATGCTGTGTGAAAGATCGTTCGAGGTTTCGCAAGGCGTACAATGCGTTGGACGTCTTCGGCCACGGAGATATCAGCCTTGTGGTAGTGCAAGTTGACAAATCCCTCACGTCGGTTCCGCGTGGTATCAATGTCCAGCGAATGAATGACGCACTGAGGGTTAGCTTCAAGGATTTTGCCGATTATGTGGTATGCAATGAAGCCGTTTCCTCCCGTTAAGAGAACAGGGCCCATTGTAATTTGTTCAGGCATTTCCATTTTCGGAAAAACTAGGGCTCGGTACAGTCGCAAGGGGGGAGACACAACGCAGGGACTTGCAGATCAACTGAAGGTTCGGGAGAAAGGACTCTTTTTACCTTTCTATAAATTTTTGGATATAAGAACTGTGGTGAACAAGAACTTATGTGTGTTCAATGAAAGTACCTGAAAGTACAAGGTATCAAACAAAGAATTGTCTGGTGTGGATCCAAAATACGACCTGAGCGTACTTATCAATAACCTGCATATGCTACTTTGGTGCACACTTCAGAGAATGGACATCATGCAGCTGAAATGCAGAGACTGGGGGCTGGAAGAGAGGGGTCAAGTTCACCTAGTGCTCACTGGGAATGGCCAGGCAAACCCAATAGAACCTGCTATTCAGCAAGCATTATATGCGAATCAGCTTTGAGGCAAATATTAGCAATGTAACGTCCGTAATAGGCTTTTAAGTACGGTGCATTTGGCACATGATTATCACACCTGGCTATACCTTAACGCCGAAATTCACCCTAACAAAATCCAACATCTAGTTATGTTACAATAGCTTATACAACAGCGTAGAGAGGTCAAGCCAGTTCGACTGATACAGTGTTGAAGGCTTGAAAAAAATGCTCTCTCGTATAGAACGGGGCAATTTGCTTTCTTTCTCTCCTGTTATTTATCAGTCCCTCAAAGACCTGAAACTGGAGAAACTGGAGCGTCATGAAACGTGTTTCCGCTCCGCAAGGAGATCACGTCACTAGCTTGATGCTTAGCTCCAGTCTCGAATGTATCCCCTTGGATAGGGTCTTGTGTCTTCCTGTTAGGGTGCTCCTCGAGATTATAACTATTAGACATCCGTGACGATCTAATAGAGTCAGTTTCCGTTTGACCGTTCCGTGTGTTCAACCGGCTAGTCAGAGACTCGTATATAGATGAGCCCATGCGGCGTATTTGATTGAAGAATGGCGGAAAGCAACTGACACAAGCGACGATGATTGCCATGTTCATTTCAACAACTCTAGCAAACAGAGATCAGCTTCGTGATCGTCCACGAGCAATAGAACTCAAAAAGAGCTCGAAAATAATCCGACATACGTATACTTGGCATTGACACCTTGTACCCACAACGTATCTGAACTGCGTTGGTGAATCGCAAAGTTAATCAAACGGGCCAGACTAGTGGCGCAGGCGCTTTTCAAACCTTGGTCAGTATGATTTTCTTAGTTCATACACAGACGTGTGCAGCAATAGACATGAAACACTTACGCTAGACCGCTGCCAAACACGCAAGCGATCCCAATCCATTTTTGGGGGTTTAGCTTCAACTGCGATACCGGGTAGACAGGAAGAAGCAGCACATAGAAGTCGGTGACCACGTTGACAACCGATGTGAACATCACCATGCCATCCTCATTGAACTTGCAGTAGGAGCTATCCAGTTCAGTAAGGCTAGCACATTTTAATAGGCCCCCGATGCCTAGTCCGATGAAAGCCGTGTAGAGCATAGAATCGATCACAATTCCCAGCCATGCTGCAATTACTACGGTTCGTTCCACCCAGAAGAGACGTATATATAGTAGAAGAATGGAGACCTTTGCAAAGCATATTACCCATGGATATACGATGCCATTGGCGGACAAGATCTGCTCTTCAATGTTAGTAAAGAGTCGGTGATGAGAGGCAGGGTCGTTGCATACCCGGCTAGAAGACGGGTCGAGCAGGGTGATGGCTCGGATATCCCACAGATGACGACCAAATCCACGAGGAAAAGCTGTTCAATCAGGGTATTAGTGTCTTTCCATATTTGTATCAGAGACAGCCTAAGCTACTCACATTGTGTGTAGACAATCATATGCACAATCGAGCCAATCTGTAAGCCAGATGTAAGAAAATCAAGGGCCACATGGGTGAGACTTGAAACGCACCGCTGCCAATACGCAAGTTGCTGGGAAAGCTTAGCATGGTAGTACTCCGAGCATCAAAAATGACTGAAAACGGCACTTACTATCATCCACTCGCCAGTTTTTTCGCGGTCCTGGACCCAACCGAACCCACATCCGGACAGCAACAGCTAACATCATGAGGGTTATAAAAACTGCCTCTAATGCTATAATCGCACCCTCCTGCGATGGGGGGTTGACGAAGTTAGAGACTTCTCCGGGAGGTGGCTCACCCGCCGGAGTGTTAGGGCTAATCGAAGTCGCCATGGCGTGAGATTGAACGATACAAACCGATATTGGTGCGTCATGCCCTGTTACCCGGTCTAAAAGCGGGCTCGGAAAATAGTCATGTATTTCAGGAGCTTAAGCAGAGTCAGACAGTTGTTTCCAAAAATCCGCAGCCTCGTGGGGACGAGGTTGTCTCCGAATGCTCTAGTGTGAGCCCTCGACTCGTTTACTTCGAAACGCGAGTTGAATATTTCTTGAAAACACAAAGCAAGCTGTGACCAGATGTTTCTTTTCTTTTTTTTTTTCCTTCGAAGTGAGGAGTAATGCAAGCTGATTAATACATACAAAGCAAGAAAAACCACATGCAGCTAACAGTTAGCCTGCTGTCTCTCGAGCGCTTGGCCGCTTTGCCAGCCAATATATTCCGTAATTCGAGAGTTGGGGTCCGAATCTGTACATGCATGGTTTTTTGTGGACTACCAATTGTCATGCATGCCACATATAGAGATAGCAATGATTGTCAGCGCCAAGTTCTCAACACACCCTGTGTTTCTGTGGGTAGGAGAGGGGGAAGCAAGTTAACGAAGCTGAACTGATTCTGCGCTGGCATTCTCGTAAATGGTGAACTAGCTCTAGAGCACTCGGACAAAAGCCACCCAAGTACTCTACTGGGCCGTGCATGTTATCCAGCACGGAATATCAAAAGCACGTCAGGGCAGACACCGAAGTTGGGGCCATATGCATGCTTTCCCCTCCCGGTATGATGTTGACTATCCAAAACAGAGCGCGAGTCATAATCTACACTGTCGGTTGCAGCCTGTTTGGGCAACGATATGCAATTGATGCAGTGGAATCGGATCAGACACGAGGCTGACAGCTGCTAGGTGTACAGCGGCTAGATAAGTATGAGGCCAATTTGACATGCTTAATGTCGGAGATATTATTAGGTGGGCTATCCCGGATCCTGAAATAATATGGTTCCATTTGAAAGATCGAGCATGTGAACATTCACTGGGATCTCCTAAATGGCTTTTAGAGGTAACACAACAGACTCTTTTCCTGCCATGGGGGTCAATTCCGACGAACTTATGAAGAGCTATACAACGTCCACAGCTCTTTACTATTACGTCGCGATCGCAAAACTGCTAGAAGAAAGGCCGATCGCGAACAGTATTTTCATTCTTGTTCTTCTACTTCCTGCTTCGGTGGTTTTTCGTCAATTCAAGTTCGGCAGACGTCCAGAAGACCATCCAAGCTGCGAAAGACCAAACAACAGTCGCCCTAAAGGGCTTCCCAAGGAGAAATATCCTTTATGGGTGTCATTGCTACTAGTATTCTCTCCGGCTTTTGAGTTCCCATTCATGTTTGCGCTACACCCGGTGATTCTCGCATCTCACTCGCAACCGGCTTCGCCGTCAACATCGAGCCTGATTCCAAATACGTTGCCGTCACCGGTTCAACTCGCACTGCAAGTCGCCGGCTACTTCGTGGTACAAACCTTGTTTACGCACTACGTTTTGCGATTCGTCACCATTCCGCTAGCTACGGAACAGCCCGAGACAGAGAAATCAGACGACGACGATGAACTACTTACCGCTATGGTTATGGACTTCGTACGTCCACGTGGTACACTACTATTTGGCGTGACAGCAATGGGACTGCCATCGGCATTACATAGAGTATTTGGTAGTTTGCACCCCCTGGCCATGGTGACATGGATTGTGGTGGATTGGATCTGTGCCATGGTACAAGGGCGGGTTTTTCCATAAACCATTTTTAAGGCAATGAACTCTGAAGGTGCCATCATCAGAATAGATATAGAATGTGTACATATTTCTTCGCTATATTTTGTGAATAAGTGAATAAGCCTACAGCTTGAGATGTATACACTGCAAATTGGACTTTGAACTTTGCTATGAGTGAAGCTTGACAGCTTTTAAGGGACAAGACCACCGGCGGTGAGAAGAAATGCCAATCACGCCTACCCCGAAGTGTTTGCAGATTTTGTAGAATCATATTCCGAGAACGAAGTTCCCTGGTCTTTTACATGTTCTTCATGACCCGGTCTGAGAACGAGACGAAAATCCCTGCCATGCACAGGCTCGACTGGACCAAGAGGTGGCTTAGTCATGTCCATTGGAGGAACATCATCCATCAGCTTGATCGAAAAACGGTGCACAATAAGAGCAGCAAACATGAGGGATGCTTTGCGTGTCACTACCCTCCCAGGACATTTGTGTGCTCCGCTCGCGAATGGTATGAAGCTTCGGCTTCGTTGTAGATTGTTATTTATGACATCGCCAGTCTGTTCGTCGAGTTTCAAGAACCTCTCTGGCCTGAAGATGCCTGGTTCTATATCGGAGACCACCGGGCTCATTGCTGCATATCGATAGGGCAAGAGGATCCGGGCCCCTGCTCTATAAACTCTTCCGTTTATATGACAATCGTGCAGGACTGTACGCTCGGAACTGGAATTTGTAACCAGGCGAATTGTTTCGTGAAAAAGTGCAGTTGAGAAAGGGCGATCGTCGAGTTGTTTGCACAGGTTGGCTGGATCCTTGGAATCAAGGTTCGACAATACAGTGTTTACTTCGGCCCTGAAATCCTTTAGTATTCTTGCATCCGAGGTGATATATGTCAAAAGCCAAAAGGAAACTTTGAAAATGTTGGCGTTGATACTGTTCGTTGATCATTGTAATTAGTCGCGGAATTATGAACCTCTAATCTGATAAATGGACCATACCCCCAAAAAACCATCAGAAGATGTGAAGCCATGTCCTCCTCGGTTATACCACGCAGCCGCATTTCTTCTTCAGCTACTCGCGCTGCCCAACATCGGTCTTCCTTCTCAGATGGATCTAAACGCACGTATTTCAACAAACAGCGTCTGAGACTACTTGCAGCATCTTGTCCGGCACCTGACCATGGTTTCGGGAGATGATAGAATAGCTTCCATATCTCGTGGTCAAGACAAATCATGTCCGTAATAATCGTTGGTGAAAGATCCCAGATTTTCACTCCGAACCAAGCTGTCGTCATAGCTTCGAGTATAGTGTATTGAGACCATCTAAGAACTGACACTCTCTTACACTCGTTATCCCCCTCTGGCATATACGATGACGCAGCATAACTAGGCGGATCGATAGCAAAAGATGGGATTCCTTCCCACTGCGTCCTCTTATCAATCACCTTACCCATTGAGTTCATAAGGCTTCTAAACTCCGCAATCGAGAGAAGCTGCTTGTTCATCAAACTTTCTGCCAATAAAGCAAGAGGCTTTTGCTTGGGATTTGGTACAACTCCATTAACACCCCCGCTGCTGCAAGATGGGGGCATATACATGTCACGCAGTCCTTGGGGAGATGAACCAAATAACTTCAGTAGATCGCGTACATGATCTATGTGAGTTATCTCAGGAATGGTACCACTGAGTATGCAAGCCATGTCCTGCTCCGAAAAGGCAAAATACAGCCGTTGTCCAAATACTAGGACAGAAAAAGGCTCGTATGTATCACCACAATACTTCCTTGTTTAATGTCAGCTTGGATATCTATGTAGTGTTTATATTGGAATTTTGAAACTAACATTCCTTGCTTTATAAGTCCCTCTAAGTTCCCAACCAATGGAAATGCGTGTCCTTTTTGCCCATGTCAGTAACCTATTATCGACAGCAAAACATAAAACGTTATTACCGATAACTAGATATATTCTATCAGCCACTGCTTATTTAATGATGGGTATTCTTGCTTACAAGGTATCCAATATGGAAGCTCTTTTGGTGCGTTTTGATCCAAATGAGGTTGAATGGTGAAGCGCCAAAGTCGCCACGCGAATAAAGCCGCCATAGGCATTAAACAAAATACCGTGGCTTTTCGAGCATCCATCTCCGCAATGAGATCTGACAGACCAAAGCCTAGAAGTAGTGACATCTTCGTAAATACTTTCACCTGACGCTTTTTGTTCTAAGGTTGGTTAAGTATCCAAAGCGTGATCTGACGAGATTAGAAACAGAGAAAGATATCAAGATGAACAACCAGACTGTGTGAATTTTAAAGCCTATTTCTGCTTTCTATTGTTTTACAGCATAATTTAAATCTAAAAACTCGGATTTGCCCGCTCTTCCCCGTCAGACTTCAGGCATAATTGGCATCCATACTCGACTAAGAATCGCGAACTTAGGACAACAATTGAGCTGAACCCCACCCTCACCAATTGACGAGCAAGTTATCTGTTCGGTTTTACATACTATGACAGCCGCGCACCGGTGGCGTGAATGTATGCAGCACGCATGCATTAGTAGTCGTCTACGGTCAGCCCCTCATTTTAGCCCCATTTGCATTACTGATCCATTGAACTGATAGTTCGAGCGTCTTTACAAAGCAATAAGCACTTCGCTGGCTGGCTGTACACGCTGAGTCAGTAGTACGCCTGCTATATGCAGTCTATCTGTCTGTCACAGGTCGAGTCGAATGATAAACATGAATCGGACAATCACCGACTTATCGGGGGCCAGAATTATTCTCGTATATCTAGGTATACGCACTTATATTTCCGGTTTCCTGTGCATGAGGCTTGAGAGTATACAGTGCTGAGTGGCCAGAATTACCATTGTCTGTAGATTAGTCCTGGTTACATTCGAGTCATTATTTTGAGCGCTAACAGAGTTGCAGACTGGCATTCCAGTCTTTTAGCAACCATCCTAGAGACATAACTATCATGAATATTGCTTAGTTTCAGCTCAAAATAGCACACTGGCATCTAATTGCCAATCTGGCCTACGTACGTAGTTTTGACTACCAAGAAATACATACCCCCGGGGCTGAAAGCCAATAGAGCATTATCATAATCATACACTGTTACAATTATGAAGCTCATTACTATGCTCAATGAACGGTTATGACACAGCTACATTTCTGTTATTCATAGGCCTTCATATATTGCAACTTTCATCATCCCGGTATCAGTTACGGTATGACCATCTATCAAGTCTTTTCTCAAAATCCCTCTGCCCTCGAGCTATAACTGTCTTAACTTTCTTCCTCCGTCATGGATTCCGAGCCACTATTTGGTACTTTATTGCTTTTACTTTGGTGTGTGTGGACGTATCAAATTCATCTCGCGGAGAGTAAAGCATGCGTGGTTAGTTGCCCTCATTCATGCAATGGATATACGTCCATATCTATTCGAGACAATAAACATCCAAGGGATTATTTCTATCAGGCTCTAGATTAGTAACGAGTTCTTTTTTACAGAGTAGGAAAAATGTCACAATTGTCCGACATCCAGTGTGGATATTCCGCGTCCTCGGCGCAATAAGTTATCTATGGCAGGGACCGGAAATGCTTCGCAAAGCATATGTACGACTCGGTTGCTTTCAGAAACACCATGGTTTTTAATAGGTCAACCAAAGCTAACAATGTTTAGATGAAAGGAGTTCCATTTGCAGTTCGAACGCCAGAGACATACTACGTCCATCTCTCGTCCCAGATGCATATTAAAGAACTGACGGAAGCATCGGATAAATACATGTCATTACATGCACTTTCTAAAGATGTAAGATTTTTTCTTTAATTGTTCGGCTGATAGAAAGTCACAATCATCAAGAACTGCGTTGTGCCTATTGATTATAACTTCGCTAACAATGTTCGGCAGATGTTCCAGCCAAAGTACACAATGGACGGTCTTGAAGTTGACGATCGAATGAGTGCAAATGGCAGCATACACTCACTTGCTCTTCAAATAAATTTGCGGGCTAATCTTCTAAGACTACAATCCCCAGTTCAGGAGCGCATTGCGGCCTTATTTACAGAAGAGCTCAAGTCAGCCTCCTTAAACCCAGATGGGTGGAAGTCCTTACAGACTTTCCCGGTGGCAAAGCGTCTGGTAACTGCTGCTAATAGCCTGGTTTTCTTCGGGAAAGAACTCTCCTATGACACTGAGTTCTTGAAAGCTGCATTGGACTATCCCGAAGATCTGATGGTGACAGCTGAGGCATTACGATTTATTCCAGTTTATTTTGCACCTTTTGCCGCACGCTACTTAATGCGTGGTTATAAAGCATCGAGAACACTGGTTGAGCGCTTAACGCCTGTCGTTGAGGAGCGGCTCGTTTCCAGTGATAACATACAGAAACCGGCGGATTGCATTCAATTTTTCATAGATGCAAGCCTGAAACAGAGGGCTGGAGAAAAGCCATGGACCGCACAGAAAATTGTCCAAGTCCTTCTTGGTGTCTGGTTTGCGGCCGTACATCAACCTGCCATGTGCCTTGTATACGCTTTGGATGATCTCTGCGTTCAAGGGAGGAAGTGTCCGCAATACATCGACCAACTTCGAACGGATGTAAAGGATGCTGTGTTGATGGAAGGGGACGCGTTCGACGTAGACAAGATACCATCATTGGACAGCTTCTTAAAGGAGTCAGCACGGCTAAAACCGACAGATTCCATCTCAGTGCGACGCAAGGTTTTACAACCATTTACATTTTCCAATGGGACGCGTTTGATGAAAGACGACGTTGCATGTGTGCCCTTGCAATGCATTTTAACAGACCCAAGTATCTACCAGGATCCGTTGAAGTTCGACCCTTACCGGTTTATGAGGGCCAATAGTAACAATAATAGCGAAGACGAAGAGGCCAAAATTCGGGCAAAGCAAGAAGCCAAGCCATTGCCACGCAATCCGCGATTCACCGATACAAGTACACAATATCCCCTATGGGGCCTTGGAAAGCATGCCTGGTAAGATTACCACTTTGTCCGGTTCCCTCTACGATTCTTTGTGCTGACCAATGTAGTCCCGGGCGTTACTACGCATCTCTTGTTATCAAACTTTCAATAGTCCATATATTGCTCAACTTCGACTTTGAAATAGGAGATCCTAATACATCAACTTCTCGGCAATTCTATTGGCGGTCGTCAATTGTTCCTAAGTCGAATGCTACTGTACTTTTTCGTGAAAGAAAACTAGAGGGGAATTGACGGAATTGACTGCATCAAGGTGGCCGTAGTGATCACCGTGATACACAAGCCTAACGAGCAATCCATTACTACCCCAGATATCTCTCGAAAACGGAATTCTTTTCGAAGAGGAAGATGCATGAGCGATTGTTGAAAACCGGCCATTAGGGCTTACTTTTAAGTGGGTCCTACATATATATATATCTCTTACTCCAGGTGGAATTTCTGCCATTTATTTGGCACTCTGAATTACTTGAAGAATTAGTGACAGTAGTGAAATCTGGTGGACTTTGCTTTTGGCATTAGGAAGCTGGGGGAGTTAATTTCATTAACGAATATTAAGAAGTCATGATTGTTTCCAAGGTTGTTGACTTGACTTGTTCTCATATTTTAAACTAAGACCTCGGCAATCCCGATTCCTTTGACTCTAGATTTTCTCTCACTAAAGGGTGGTGCTTATTATCGGAAACGGATCAACAGACTCTAGGCCACGGAATTCAGGCCTTGACTCTCCTCTTAGCCCCCAATTGAAGGCTTTAATAGCAATGGGCTACGTAATAGTTTAAAAGCTTACATCACAAAGAATAACGCAACATTATGAAACAATTCTTCTGTCGATCCTCAAAGATCCTGGAAGCAGTTGGGTTTAGGACTGACACTGATCTACAATGTAATCTCATTCTTGTCACCCGTGTACGCGTCCTGACACGGGTCGAGAACCTAGGTATATTCATTGCAAAAATTGCCCGTGGTCAGATATTTATTCCTTCTGTTGCTGCCAGTGCTCTGAAAAAAATCGCCTCTTCGTTAACCCTTGACACTCCATTGGGCCTTTATTGAAAATTCAGTGCCAAAAAAACCCCCATTACCCACAATCAGAATACAGTCAAATCAAATCCCCGAAGATGCGACCTTTCGTTTTATCACTCCTTGCTTTGATAGCACCGATGGCCGTTCTAGGCCAGAATAAGACTTACTATCTTCAATCAACAACCGGCGAATATCTCAGTTACCTCGTGGTCAGTGAGGGAATCGAAGCCAGCTACCTAGAAGCAAACAAGAGCGAGGCCTATCCAGCGTATATTGACAGCAGTGGTCATCTCACATTGAAGAAATCTTCCTCAACATCCACAGTTACGCTATCGGATGAGATTGATGGACAAGACAACTTATACGGTGTGCTCCTCAACTTTGGGACAGCCACAACAGGCTTCGCATTCGCTAGCAACGGTACTCTGACTGTTAGCCAGAGCAATTTCAAGGGGTTCTTTGCTTGCGATAATGGTGACTATGGGAAGCAACTATTCTGGTCTGCCAGCGCCATCAGTGCTCCGGCCAGTTGCGAAGGCGTCACCTTTGCCCGGGTGTCCACCTGATGTGCAATAGCTAGTTACGACCTGTAAGGCTAGGAACTGCTAGAGCACTGACTTTTTAAAATTACAAAATGATTCTCCCATTCTTGTTGAAAGTTTGTATGTTTAGAGAGATGCAAACAGAAACGTCGGCTTATCACAAATGGGAAGAGGGGACATTTCATGGTTGATCCCACATGTATCTATCGCGATAAACTTCCAGAAAAATAGGGCTCTTACATCAATATTTCCTTACTATCAATTGACTTAACTCACAACACGTCTTGAGCAGGACACAAAATGGCTTTTGTATAGCTCTAACCCTAGTCCTATCCATATGGGGTAATTCACGCGGCAGCACCGGCTAACGTGGCGTGTGCTCCGATACCGGAGTGCCCCTCTATATTTGTGTTGACAAGCTTTGGATGTATATATGTGGCCAACAAGGCCAACACGAGGTAGAGAAATATATCGTTTGTTTATAATCAATTTTTACTGCACCATGGTGAGCAAAACTGAATCTGCAGTATACACACATGGTCACCATGCATCTGTCCTCCGGTCCCATACATGGAGAACAGCGCAGAATTCGGCTGCATATCTCCTGCCCTACCTCAAGCCAGACATGAAGTTACTTGATATTGGCTGCGGGCCCGGGACAATTACCGTTGACCTCGCAAGTTATATCCCCCAAGGACACATCACGGGGCTCGAAAACGGCGAAGGCGTGCTTACCCAAGCTCGAGCCCTAGCGGAGGAGAAAGGTGTCGCAAACATTGATTTTGTTTTGGGAGATGCCAACGAGCTTGCCTATGATGATGAAGCCTTCGATGTTGTCCTGTGCCATCAAGTCCTGCAACATGTTCGTGACCCAGTCAGGATTCTGCAAGAGATGAAACGCGTCGCCAAAGTAGGCGGTATTGTGGCCGTTCGTGAATCAGACTATGGCGCATTTGTGTGGTACCCAAATTCCGAGGGCATGGGAAATTGGAGGGACCTCTACCACAAGGTCACGAGACACAACGGTGGTGAGCCTGATGCCGGGCGCATGCTTCATGCGTGGGCCAAACAAGCCGGTCTCACCGATATCAAATGCAGCTCCAGTACATGGTGCTATAGTAGAAAGGAAGAAATCGCGTGGTGGAGTGGACTCTGGGCCGAAAGGACGGTTGCATCGTCTTTTGGGACGACAGCAATCGATGCTAAGTTGGCCACCAGTGAAGATCTCAGTAACGTGGCTACGACCTGGCGAAAATGGGGTGATGAGGAAGATGCGTGGTTCAGTGTGCTGCATGGGGAGATTATTTGTCACAAACACTAGATAATATGATCTGTACGACATATTTTGCAGTCTCCTTAGACTCAGTCTTCCAGCTTGAAATAATATTATCCAAAGATGGCCATCGATGTCTACGCCGTCCCAATACCTAACCGCGCGATTTCCATGCCTATGACTCTGATGGAACGGAGCGCGATCAATACCGATGCGGACTGCAAATATCTTCTGCTACTTGGAAATCAACACGAATGTGTTAATTGATTCAGTAATGCTTTTTTTTTGTCGCTGGGTAAAGCACGTTGACTGGCCTTAGGGTTATTGGTAGGTCGCGGCCATCCATAATCGGCAATTTTAAACGCAGCGACGCAATCTCAATTGCCGGCGCAATCGCCGACGGTGGCACAAACCCCCGCATGGCAGATTGCCTCAACTCGCTCCATTCTTCAACTTTGCAAATATCCTCGCCCGTCACACTCCATCTGTCACAAGGATGATTACCGGGATTCACCACGTTAATTTGCTTGTGCCAGAAGGCACTCTGGACGATGCAACGGCTTTCTATGGCGATACCCTCGGACTACAGCCGACTCCTGTTCCGCATTTGCAAATCGGCAAGATCGCTTGGTGAGTCATTCCGTTAGGTAGAGAGAACATTGCTGAGATTCGGGCAGGTTCAATATAGGGGAACCGGGTGGTCAGCAAATCCATATCGCTTTCGGGCACAACGAACCGAATGCATCCCGGCACCCGTGTTTCAAGCTTGGGTCGCTGGAGGATCTCCAAAAGCTGCAGCAAAGGATATGGGATCATCATATAAAAGGAGGAAGCGCGGCTCCCTTGGCAGCTGATAAGCCTGGCGAGCAGGACTCGGGTATAGTCTATGTCTCACCTTGAATCAAACCGGTGCTAACATGCCGGGCGTGCGCAGGAGCCAAAGGGATTGAATATCCAACCAGATTCTTTGCCAGAGATTATGCAGGAAATAGGCTGGAGTTCACTTTATAGCGGACTAACTCGTTGACGTTGTTAACAGATATTTGGCAACATTTGTATGAGCATTCGCCAGAGATGATATTATAAAAATAGCTACTGAGCAATGCATTACCAGAAACAACATTACGTACTTCGAAAACTCGTTAAAAACTTTGTTTCCTTTTTATATAATTTTGTCCCTAATCTGATAAGTTCGTAAATGGTCTCCATGAATAAGATGTTGTATCAATAGGTGAACAACCTGGCCCCGGATGCTCTGCTGAGCCATCTGTTCATGAAGACATAATATACGTGAAGCAGAATGCATCCTGCCGCGACAAAAAGTAGCAAACCTGCATTTGTCCAGTGACCTGTGGGGTACCCTTTAGTAGCCTCGTCGGACTTGTAAATCCACACCCCAGCAATCTGCCCTGGAGCACCGAACGATATATTGAGAGCGATGGCAAGCCCAGCAGCAGCCGTAGTATTCAGGTTAGATGAAAGCCAGCCCAACAAAGGAGGAATGCATGAAAAGGAGCCACTAGCAGCAACAATTAGGCAGCCATAACGGTGCTACCTTAATTATCAGCCAGAATAGCGTGACCGTTTCTTCGGAGCAAACCATACCTGATACGCATCTGGAGGCAGAACAGCCGATGCTAGAAATCCCATTGCACCAATAAAAGCGAATACAGCAGAATGAATGCCACGCCTGTATCTCATATCTCTCCGTTAGCAGTCCGCCAAAAGTTTGCGTGATAGGTTTGGAACTTACGCATTGAAGTGGTCTGCTGAGCCTGCTACTGCGATGGTGACCACATACGCCACAGCATATGGTGGCACAGTCATTAGCTGGGCTTTCAGGCCTTTATAACCCAAGCCAGCCGTTATGGATGGCGTGAATAATGAAAGGCTAGAAAATGGGGTGGATATTCCAAAATAGACCTGAGATGTATTAGCACGTTAAGTAGTAAGCTACCTTCACGGGCGTGGAAAATGAAAATTGAAAACAGACATACTGCATAGTGAGCATAAAGGCGCCAGTCTGTAAGAACACTTTTGGCATCCTTCCAAGTCATTGCCTTGGCGCTTCCTTGCGATCCTTCGAGACGTAGTCTCTGTTTGGCCAATTGTTTTTCCTCGGCAGTAAGCCAATGTGCAGTCTCGGGGTAATCAGGAAGAAGAAAGAAAATGAGAAAAGCCGAAAAGCAAGAGGGGGCTCCCTCAATAATGAAAAGCCATCGCCAGGCCGATAGTCCATGAGACATGTTCAGATGGCCTACTCCGTATGCTATTGCTCCTCCAAAGGCTCCAGCAAGAGTGGCGGATGCGAGAATGAGGGCTACTCGGATGGATCTCTCCGATACCCGGTACCAGAAGGTGAGATAGTACACAAGGCCAGGAAAGAGCCCAGCTTCAACAACGCCGAGAATGAAGCGAATACCTGTCACTTGAGCAACATTTTTAGAGCCCCCAAGACCCATGGTGATGGCGCCCCACGATAGCATTAAAAACGCAATCCATCGCTAAGAGACATTATCAGCGCTACCGTTTATCGAAATTTTGACGTGCGTACACTTGGCCTCAACTTTTTCAACAGGTAGTTGGAAGGTACCTCGAAAATTGCATACGCAATCAAGAAGACCATCAACGCAATGCTAATGAATATAAGTCAAATCTTAAATACTAATGTGTCCACGCAATGAAATAAAACAGGCTGTAATCGGAAACAGACTTACGTATATTGGCGGTCTGTCATATGCGTCTCAGATAAGAGATCGTTGTCTGTGTCCGCGTTCAATATCCTGGCGTTCCCTAGATTCCGTTAAATATAGAAAAGATTTGCCAGAGACACTACATTGATTATACCGATGTTCGACCTGTCCAAATAGCATAGCAAATATATAAAAGCCGACAGTGGAACGATACGCAGGTCCTGTTTCCACACTAAAGTCTTGATGGCTGTCTTGTCGAACTCATTCGTCTCTTCCAGGCTCTCCTCTGGACTTATGGAATTCTCCTGCAATCTGAACATTATCTCACCAAATACATATAACTGATGCTAGGAAGCTCACATACCTGGAGAATACCTGGTTCAACATCTTCGAGACTTTTGCCGTGGGAAGTAGACTCAACGACGGTCATATTGATTCAGCAAAAGAGCGGTCAGCGAGTATATCTGAACAAACCAGGACAACGAAATTTAGGAAATGCAAGGAGTAGTAGTTGGCTGCAGAAAGTATATTTAGTAGATAAGTCTATGGTACGATGCCGTGAATGCGACTTCGCGAGTCTCATGTTCACGAAATTAGACAACGGAAGAATGTGGCAGGTAGAGTTCCCTTTCTGTTGTCTCGGCGACTGCCCGGATGCATGCATTTTTAAACCCCGCCTCATCTTCCAGGTCTGGGAAGAATAGCCGCTGCCAAGCAGCCCCCAGAATTGGCCTATCGAGTAGTTACACGCTGCGCGTTGGTCACATCATCGGTGGTTTTTGCCTATAGTTCGCGGGCTGGTGACTCATATTAAACAAATCTCAGTATTCGTTGTCACTGTCCGGACACCTGGGCTTATATGCATATCAACGGCCCCGTATCTCTCGATGTCTATACGGGATTCTGGAATTCAGAAACATTCTAAAATAATTTCCCCAAAGCCAAGCATCGAATATGACTCCACAGGCGGGATCTGGGGCCAATTTTAGCCAATGAGAACCTCAATTTTGAATGGGGTTGGCAAAGGCAGACCCGCTTTCGGGGCCGATCTTCTGACTTCGCGTATCTCAGTGGTCCGCAGGTTGCGTCTGTCCAATTGCGGGGAAGAAGATGCGAGATGGAGGCTCTGTCGCTTTTTACTTGTACTTTGGGGAAATCATAAGAATTGTAGCCTCGCATAACTATTCCTCAATTACATTCAATCATCGCATCGGAAATTGCGTGCCTTGCGGCATGTCCAATTGATATGCTCATCTGTCACTTAAGTTTTGGATCTCACATGAAGGAAAGAAGCAAGGGTAACAATGCGCTCTGATTGAAAAATCATCACTAATTATCCAAATAAAGGGATTTCTTGGAGACTGGCTAGAAACATGAATGAGCATAAAAATTTCTAGTCCGGAAGGCACAAGACGATAAGATCACTAGGGTTGCATTTAGTTTATTGCGATTACCAATGTGGAATACGACTGTTGAAGCCGATAGGAATTAACTCGCCCCTTTCGTCGCAGCAAGATACTCCATCTATCAATGTCGTAGTTAAAAGTAATTGATGGTTTAAAGTGCCACGAAGATTGATCGAATTGCTGTACCCACTCGTCAAGTGGATGCGCCGATGTGCTATTCTTTACAGACGTGGATTAATAGGATAACCCATGTAACCTTGGAAGCCAACTTTAGTTGACAGGGTAAACAATAGCAGACAGTGGAAGTGGATCGTTATTTTTTCAAAAAAAAAAAAAAAAAATTTTCAGGCCTCTACTCCTCTATTTACATATATTTGCTTGTTTCCACCAGTGTGTACTTTAACTAGGTACTCCTCAGAAGGATTACAATCGCTTGTACCTCGACATATCAAGCTGGAACTCGTTTGATGTCCTTCACAATAACGTTCACATTCTTTTATTTGGAACACAAAAATTGGACAATTCTATTCTTACAGTTTCAATGGTCGCCTTCGTCATATTATTATAAAGTCAACTCAATAGTTCCATGTAGCTAATAGCAATAGGCCAGTAGCATGTAAGCACTTGTAGCATGAATCCTGCGAGCCCAACAACTTGGCACCAGGTGACAAAGGTGAGCAACAAGAACCGTTATTGAGTGATGTTGCCAATGGTCATCACTATCAACTGTGACTAACAGAAACTGAAAAACTGTCCGCGGATGACGATAGTCAAGATCATGGTGATTGACTGCCTTTTATGTATAGTGAATGTGTCGTCATTGGTCCACTTGGCCGGGTAAGGCCCGTTTTCGTTACTATTCTGGGAACAGGACAGCATCATTAGACAATAGAAAGCATAAGGCATAACCTTGGGTCAATGAGGCGAAAATAATACTGTCCAATCCAACTGTGGTCCACTGTCTTCAATCCATATTCTATTTAGTATTTACGTGCACATGTGTGTGTGTGTGTGTGTGTGTGTGTGTTTGTTTGTTTGTTTATTGCTAAAGTGTCGATGCTTTCAATTGGCTGGCGATACCCGAAGAGTTCCTGAGATGGGTCTGGTAGCCAATCAACGCATGCAGAGTGAAACATTCTCATCGGGCAAGTAAGCAACAGTGGATCTTGATCAGACAAAAATGGGCCTAGACCCACTCTAGTCCCAATTATGTGCTAACAAGCACTATGGTTGGCTGCAGTTCCTTCCACATACATCATAGCGCGACAATACCAGGCGCTGATTGGCTAGCTAGCAGAGCCCGGATTGCTCGAGAATCCCGGGGTGAATATCCAGTGATCCACGTTATCGATAAGTCAAGACTCAACCAAGACATCAATGCAGCTAGACAAGGGCTGTCTCATCCTTTGTCTCACTGCTCTGCAGCTATCAGACCAGGTACGATGGAAAGGGCGAAAGAGAGATGCGAAGACCAAGACAAATACGACCGTTCCTTCGAGCCTGATTGAGCGAGTGGGCCGTACGATCCTCTCAATGGAGCATCTTCCGTCAGCTTCTCCGCAGGAAAGCCTCTAACATGACGTGTATAGTTTTCCTATTTCCTGGTTCGTCTTCTATGCTGGCCTTGTCGGCTTGCTCGGCTCTGCTCTCTGGGCAAGCCCTACTTGGTACCCTGGGTCCGTTTTCCAGAAGCATGGTCTTGAACTTGCTTCCCGGCTAACGATGCATGACGTTGCCCAATTCCCACTCTTAGTTATAAATACAAAGACGTTCAGCTCCCCGTGCAGCTAGGCAAGAGATCTTCGGGCCCTTACTGTCGTTATCAATTATATTTCTTGCGCAATAACCTTTTCGACACACATCCCTGGAGCAATGAAGTCCTTCGCTACTCTCGCGGCATTCGCTGCAGGTGCAAATGCCCTAGCCATCCGGTCTGACAGTTGTTGTTTTGAACTGACTGCTTCCGGCGGTGCTTCTGGTACTCTCGGTCAGTTGAGTGATGGTCAGAACCGGATCGGTGGTGGTTTGCCTCCAGCCACCTACTGCATCAGCTCCAGCGGCATCATCACCGACAGCAATGGTCGTGGGTGCATCCTCACACGTGAGTACCCTCTCTTAACACTTTGAATAGATAGTATGAGAATGTTGACTGAGGGGCTAACACTTGATTTTCATAAAGCTCCTACCACCCAATGGCAATGTGATGAAGGGGCCACTGGCACCTCCGGATTCTCCGTCACCGGCTCTGGTGATCTTGCCTACAATGGAAACACCACTTTTGTGGCCTGCCAGACTGGGGACAACGGCGAATTGAACATCTACACCAATCCTCCTAGTGCCGATGTGTCCGGTTGTGTCGATGTAACTCTTGAGGCCGACAAATGCGCAGCCCCTACCTCCTCGTCCGTAGCCCCAACCACATCATCATCAGCAACTCCAGTACCAGTCTCGTCTAAAAGCCCCTCTGTTGTGGTGGTTACTGTCACGGACACTGTCTGTGTTGCCTCTTACAGCACTACACTAGTCCAGCCAACCACTTCAGCCACCCCGGTGCCTGTGACTACGTCTTCCGCAGTTGAGACTAGCACTACTCTAACATCTACCTCAGTTGAAACCAGTACTACTCTGACATCTTCTACCCCGGTACCCGAGACTTCGTCCTCCGTGGTTGAGAGCAGTACCCCTCTGACATCGTCCACCCCGGTTCCGGAGACTACAAGCAGCACCACTCCAACATCTACTAAAACTGCCACCCCAACCAGCAGCGCTACAACATGCGGCACTAGCCTAGTGTCGGGTAGCTATGAGTACCCTCACCTCATTATCCCCATTGACTCTTCTTCTCCAAACACCGCTGCTGGTACCCAATACAATGGGGAAATAAGCTCCACTGTGTCAACTATCTTCGATTTCGATATCCCAGCTTCCGACTCCGGAAAGACCTGCTCTCTCGTTTTTCTTTTCCCCGAACAGCAAGACCTTGAAACTTCTTCTTTCACCTTCAGCGGTGATGGCAAGATTGACTTCGCCGAGCTGAGCTCTCCTGCCACTCAATCTACAACCTACAACAATGCTCCTTCTGTAGCACAGGACTATGGAGTGTTCACAGTTGCTCCGGGCAATTCTTATGTCATTTCCACTTTTGATTGCCCTGCCGGTGACCGCGTGGCCTACGAATTGAAGAACGCTGGTTCTACCAACCTGACTTACTTCGAGGACTGGAATCCTTCACCGTATGTTTTTGCCTACTCCTTGCTCTTCTCTATTTTTGTGAATACGCTTACTAACTATGAAACAGTATCGGTCTCTTTATCACGGTTTGCTAAAATCATGAGTAATCATGGGGTCATACCCTTTCCAAAAAGAAAAAAAGAACAATAATTTCAAAATCGTCTTGATTTTGAGATACGTCTTGCAATGAATAATAAATGATATGAATTGGCTTTCAATGTGGATGGAATTTGAAATTGATGTTCCACGAGTTATCTCGAATGGTTTGAAACGGAACTATGACTATATCGTGATGATGATGAAAATATTTATTTATGCGAGATTATTAAATAACCAGTAATAAGCAAAGAACATAATATAATTTTTTTACCTATCCATGTCCAGTCAATGACGCACCTAGGTACGCTTTTTTGATAGAAAGAAGTGATATATTCCCATTCCCCCCGTCCTGTCAAGAACATTCTGATATCGGCGGTTCTCTAGTAATTGTTTATTAACTGATATAAATACTCCAACCGTTTTGTTAATATGTATCTATGTTACTTTGGACGTAATGCTGACAATGCTATCTAGGTACTGAGAGGAATTCTAGAATGATCTCCCTATATTTCCATGTGACATCGATATATGGCTTCAATCATTCTTTAACAAATGTCATGTAGAATAGTCGGTCTCGGAATAGGAACCGTAGTAAATTGGCTTTTCATAGATGAAATTATCTAGTCCCCAAGCTAGGGCGATGGTTTCCCTTGTCTTCACATAGCCCTAATCTCGTACTTAACTACGCCCAGAATTTCATCCGAAGTAATTTCCAGCAATAAGACTTTTCCTTATTTGCAATATACTAGCGAGTTCTCAATTCTCAATGAAATCGAGCTTACATAATAGCAAGCAAGGCACCTAATATGCTAACGAAGATGTCAACATAGCCCTAATCGTGTATGGTAGGTCGTATTAGGGTGAAAATAACGAAGGACTTTAGTAAGTACAACGATCTTGAGCAATATAAATGCTAACAAATTGATTTGTTTTTAATGCTCAAGTCAAGGCTCGTAGATACTTCAAGATGATAATAAAATGTATACTAAGGCACAGCGTCAATGATCAATGTCTCCAGCCCATCACTTTATAATCAGAACTTAGCCAAGAACTCATCAGGGTTGATAGTCTACTGTCATGCTTAGTACAAGTTTAAATATAAAAAATTGATGACTTTATAGCTTATCTAGCCACAAGAGAGGTGTTGGTAGAGAAAATCCATTTAGCGGTGAAGAAAAGTTTAAGTTCCGTTGCCCCAATTCAATACTAAGCCCAATAGAAAAGGCCCGATGATTGGACTATTGGGTTCTAGTACATCTAGGTTGCTTTTAGGTACCAGCTTCGTGTCTACGCACTGTAATCCTACATGTACGACAGTTGTTATAGCCTGCCTGTCCATATACTCTGGCCAAATAAGCCTCGACGGAAAAGCTTACTTCTAGTATACCTGCAACGATATCTGTCTTGGGAGAAAGCGAATTCTACATTAGGTCATTTAAGGCAAGAAAGATTGGTTTACCATCTTGGATATGCCGTGGTGTGTATGGTGGGGGTTCGGTGGACGTGGCACCAGGAGGGGTGTTTTGTTTAGCTGTAACTGCCCGTACGTGTTATTGGCAATTATAATATGAAATCAATATGGCTAAATCGTTTCCAAGATTGCATGGTAATATGTAACAACCGCTCCGTCATCAAAGGGAGTATATATACTCCCTGAATCAGGGATTATCCCCAGAAAGGAAAGGATAAACATAAGGAAGAGATGAATGGAACGAGTACCGTAGAAGTCTTGGCACCCAATGCGACCTTTTTCATGCAGAAATGGCTCTAGTGTGAAAAGAAATAATATGTGAGCATGCGTTGTTCAATCCATATTTACGTTACCGGCATCAACCCTGTCCCGAGGACACGGTTCCTAGCCTTTTGAGTTTTTGTTTCTGTACTTCATATAAATCAGTCAGCAGGAAATGAGTCATGCATATTTTTGAGCATGTCTGCACTTTATGCGACCCACGAGTCTGTGACATGGCGTTGACCAGGCGAAATCGTTTGGGATGAAACATCAGAAAGGTGAACAGAAGATGAAATACCCCAAATTGCTGAGTATGGCGGCTTTTTATTACAGGCTCTGGGCAAATAAGGCTGCAATAATACGCCTTGGCTGCAAGACGCTGATAGGTTGTGCCTGGTTTCGCCAAATCATACATGCAGCAAGCAGCAGTAGCATCGGGATGAGTTGGCGGAAGCACGAGCAAGCGGGTCTAGCTTCACTGATCCACTGAAGGCAAAGGTTCCGCAGTCAGGATCTTGTGGAGGATATGAATTGTAAAATAGAATAAAATCACGCATAGCTTTGTAGCTAGATTGTAAATTGATTCTATTTCAAATGTCCGTTCGCCTTCGGGTGTTTGCTCATAACCAACCAGTCTGATAGTTTTAGTTTTCGCAAACATGCCTTGCCATCATGAAATTATGAAACAGTAGAACTCCGGAGACAGCCTTGATAACTCACAGTTGTTCCTTGATTCTGGGACGGATATTTGATCCAATTGAATTATTGGGGATTTTTGATGCTGCTGCGGGTAGAAGGAGTGGTAGGTGAAATTTCAATTCGTTGCCGAATGATATGCCAGCGATGATTATTCGCGCCCCAGCAGAGCACATGCCTGGGATCATCGAATTCTGAATCACAGCCGCAGATATATGGGTAGAGTTGTGCTAGATCGTCGACTCTTGTATTCACGGTCTTTCGCCCGATATTTGGAGTTGTTTGCAACACCTTAGACATGCCATCCAACCTCGGCCTGCCCGACGCGATTCTAACACCATAATGCCAGTGAAAATCTTCAGGCAGCACGTCAGGCTCGGAGTATAGTAAATGTAACTTAATAAGTTAACGTAGGTCGAAGCCTCAGCCAATGCCAAGTACGCGTGCATCTTTCGGGCACCATTCATGTCCTTGCAGAAAACTTTGCTGCTTCAATGCTCCCTAATGCACCACCAACCAATAACGCAGAAGACAGGTGGCAATACCTTTGAGCCATCCAATCTGCTGTGCTTGACTGAACGCGCCTAGAGCGTTTGTGACGCCTCTGATGCTGTCAGCCGTCACGGCGGTTGCCGTCCGTCAAGTACCGTTGTTTTGGCAGCAAAAGATTCTGCAAGAGCCCCGACGCTTATCTGCGGAAAGCTGACGTAACCGTAGAACAAATAATACGAAATGCCTCCCGTTGGGCAAGCAGAATCAACCATTTTCCGCAACAGAATTCGATAAAGAGCCTCCCATCGTAGAGCATGCCTGTGTCTTGGGGCTGCTGATGCAGCGGCGTTCCGCAGCCTGTCCCGCAGTGTAAATCCTTTAGCCAGGCCATGTTCCTCGGCTCCTCCTTCTGGCCTGATTCTGACTTTGTTCTCACTAGGCGAACGGAGGCCTTTGGGCCTGATGCTGCGCTTTGTCATTTCACAACACACAACAATAGGCACCAAAGAAAGTACCAAGAAAAAAGTACTAGTGGAAATGACGCACTTATTCGATCTCATGTCATCTGTTGGCTTGTTAGAAAGAGTCCTAACTTGCTCACGGACGCAGACGGCCAAAACAAAAAAAGAAATACATACGTACCCCTGCGAACACAGCCGATAACCTGTAATCCATATTTCTCACATCCTTGTATGTCCATTCTGAATCTCATGTCGCCAATGTCCGCAAGATCTTGGATATTTCTGGCAATATGACTTTGTGCAGTATATTGCACAAAATCCGAACACAATGTGGCCCCGAAAGTCCGAGAGCTTCTCTGGAGCAACTTAGGACGTCCAACCCCTTTTCTTTTATACTCACATCACGCCATGCCCTAAAAATGTTTCCCCTCTTTTGCCCCCCTCTACTTCCTTAGGCATCCTAGAGATTTTGGGTAGCTATCTCCGCCAAATTCCGCTATGGGCCCAGCGAAATCTCTGATAGCACAACCTGTTGTCCAATTGAACACAAGCCAAGGCAGCGGGCGGGAGAAAACGCCGGCGGAAACATACTAGTACCAACCATCCAACCTCCTCGCTACTTTTACCGGCCTCTGAGAGGATCAATTTCGATGGCTAGACCGGCGGGATGGGGCTTTGGTGGGGGTCTATAGCAAATGAAAGCACACATGGCTTGAATTTTCCTTTCCATAATCCCGACTCGGAGCGGGGTCGGGGGGCGAGGAGAGAAGCGAATTGGCTGATAGACTAATTTGAGGAGGATTTTGAGGGATAATTGGGATGGCGGAAGGTCCAAAGTGCCTCCCTGGGGTTCATCGCGGTAGTCCTCAGCCTGTTATCTCTCCCCTCCTCCCATGCACACCCCTCTCCTCTTCTCATGGACCATTGCACGCCGGTTTCGCCCTTGTCTTCGGAAAGAAGACTCTCCGACCATGGGTATAAAAGCCTAGCTCTTTTCCTCTTATCCTCCGGGTCCTCCTTCTTCTTTTCCTATCACTCCGTCTTCCTTTTTAACAACCTCTTTCTCTTCGAACGAAGACTTGTCTCACGTTTGCTTGATACCATAACCCCTTTACACCTCCCTCCTGTTTTCAAGGAACATCTCTTGGTTACCTTGACGTCGTCATCAATTTCCTCGTCATAGACGCCGGCCCGAATTGACTCAAGCATATTGCCCTGCTTTGATTTTGTTGCTTACGCTCAATTCGAGATCTCCCCGTCAACTCATTATGGCTACCCATCAATATTATCAGCCAAGCATGGCTATTAACGTGCCTTCAAAGGCACCATCGGCTCCAAGCCTCTACCCAGTTGGTCGAGTGGCTGTTCCGCCGACGGATTTTTCAGATAGCAGCACCACCGCTGGCAGCCGCACGACCGGCTATAGTGCCAATGCCAGCAGCTACGCTGGCAGCATCAGCGGCGATTATGATTCCAGCACAATGTCCGGTGTTGACGTTGTCGACATGCTAAACGACCGTGTGCACGATTCATTCGATCCGATACCGCTTGATCGGGGGCTGGCCATGCAGGCGCAAACGTAAGTTTCTGAGAGCTGCGAGTTGGCAGCGATATTCCGAAGCTGCCGCGTCGCTTGTGTAAAGCAACAATCCTTGGTGTTCGAATGTAAAGCGCTGACGATGATGCCGAATAGTTCGGGCAATCTGAATGCGAAACAACAAGAATTACTCGAACTCCAGGCGCTTGCCCAGCGTCGCTTAAAAGGAGTGCGCGCCAACTTCAACGACGGGTTGAAAGCTGCAAAGGAGACGAAGCGAGACCTTGAATGGACTCAGAAACGCGTGAGGTGAGTTTCAGCTTTTCGTTATGCAGCAGCTGTCACAGGCATGGCGTCACCCCTTCCCCAGGGTGCATTCCGCTCCGCTCCGCGGGGCGGCGGAGCGAACATTCCGCTCTGTTGCAGTTTCTTGGCGCGCGCTGCATGCAAACGCCAGGAGCGCGCTGGGGGGTGATTGGGCGAAAATTTTACGACGGATTGGGCCGACTTGGACCAGATTGCGCAGCTAACACAAGATTCTGATTAGTGCCCTAAAGGCCAAGGCGGAGAAAGCACACCCTGAGGAGTACCGCCGTGCATCCAGCAAGTACGCCTTCGATGACAACTATTGATCCGTCTGGCGAGGGCGACTCCGACGACGCCACGATACTTGGTGTCGTGACAACTAATGAAACGACGCTAATGAAATTTTACGATTTTGGGTTAAAAAGAGGACCATGACAGTTTCCTGTTCGGGTAGGCTTGTATGATTGTTTCTGTTTCCTGTTGCAGGTTTCGTTTCTGATGGTATATGCTATTGTAATTTCCCTGTTTTCTTCGTGTGGCCTCACCAAGGGTTTTCACGGTTAGCTATGGTTATGGTTATACGGAGTATGGCTGTTCTTGGGCCGCGAATCTGTCTTATATCATGTATATTTTCTTTACGGTCAGATACTATAATACCATACGCAACGTAACTGGTCTTTTGGTATTGCCTCATAGCCCCTCAAGGCGGTAACGTCCCACTAGGTCAGTGTTAGGGCTTTGCTTTCGCTGAAGCGCTCAATTATCTCGTAAGCTTGAGGTTTTCCTAAGCACATAGTCCTAATTAGTAATTATCTAGTCAATTTCTTACTTGAATGACTAATGAGCTAGTCACGCACAAGCTCATACCTATATGACGCCCATGATTCATGCATGTATTGAGGGGCGTTCCACTTCCCCTCCTCTTTCCAAACACCCTTTCCATGCCAATATTCACGACCGTAATCTCTTTTCAACCATCCTATGAACTATTTGGCGTAGGCAAGTCATGCCTTTTCAATCTTTACAAACCATTATCTAGTTCAACTTACTGACTACTTACAGCAGTCACTATCAGCTCCAGGTAGGGAATGATCTCTCTCGAAAAAGATCATCAAGTTCAAGTCGCAATAGTGCTCTGGACGAGTTCCTGCGCCCTCTGTTTGTTTTCGTTGAGCTTATGACCCGATAAACCTCCAGAGGCAAACAAACTAAATCTGAAAATCTGATCTCTATACTATCATTCTTGAAATTGGCTCTTGATACCCGGCCATCCAGGAGATCATAGCGTCGTGATAGCCGCTAGACATTTGAACCCCTTGTCTCATCACATTCCTGTCATGTCACAGCGCATGGATATCAACCTGTCGGTCACATACTAGAATAGCCAATAGCTATAAGTTCTAGGTCTCTTGTATGTCCTTGTTACATCTCATCCCTTTTGACGACTTAGATTAACAAGAGTCGATTAGCGCTAGGATAAATCATGACGTATCACAATGAAAACATATGAATTGGTTACTACGATTTTCAATTTCCTTCGATGATTAATTTAGAATCTTATCCTGGTGAGGAAAAACCTTAATAGTTTAAAGGTTGCATGCTTGGTAATGAACATTGCTTTCCACCGTTGTCTGAAGCGCGAAATTACTAGATGCGGAAACTTTTCACGCTCCGACAGACGTTTTAACAGGAGAACCAGAAAACAGAAAAAGCACAATTCTGAAATGGAATGAGTACCATGCTTCGTGATGAGCTTTCGAAAGAGCCACACGGCTTTAGTATCTGTTATCCCCTATTGTGGACTACATACAAGATCTAAGTGGCACGAACATCGCTACTACCTACGTAGTAGTGTTCCGTCACCTTAATCGGACTAAGACATCCATGGGAAGCGGGATACCTCTCCATTGCACGTTCTTTCGGGATCGTCTTAGTCTCTTTGCGTGAGGCATGGTTCAGCAACTAAGCTGCTATAGAAATAGTATTCCTTCATGCCTAGACAGCCATGAACTGAGCGGTATTGATTTACTATTTCAAACCTATTCGAATCTGAAGAACGAGTATGAGTGACTCGTTCCTTACTACCGATATGTACAAACCCGATATTGTTGCCCATGCAGCTCAGCTACGGTGATGCCGTCGCCGGTGCCGATGCCGAGAATGCCGCCTGATTTCCTCATGAGTGTTATTGTCATGCTTTCTACTACTACCATCGAGGGAGAAGTCTTCGAGACTAGCGGACGAATTTTGAGAACTAGACCTTCGTCGCCGCCTCCGCTTATGCTCGGATCTTTCTGTCCTTCTCAAATCATCTAGCTCACGTAGCCTTTGCTGCTGCCATTCTTTCCGTTCTCGTTGCGCGTTTTTTAGCCCTCGAACACCAGCTTTCATTGCTGCTAGCGGATCATTTGAATTCATACGGGCCCGTTCCCTTTCTTTCCTCATGAGATCTTCATTTCCCCAAACATCGGTGGTTGGCATTGTATCTGATATTTCTCTAGCATTGCTAGACCTTGACGAATACCACGGGGTTTGACCAGCAGACTCTTTGAACCCGGCTGCATTCGAAAAGCGCATGGTATACTGGTCTTCAAGGGCACGTTTCTTCTTTAACTTCTCTGCTTCAGCTTCCACGTTCTTTTCCGCTCGTTTATTTCGAGTCATATCCTCGGTGAAAAGATTAATGTGACCTGCACTATCCGTGATTGAGACGTGCTCGTCTCGTTCCGCATCTTTCCTGTGAGAGGAAAGCAACTCGTCACGTTTCGCATTGTATGAATCGGCGTCTTCTTTCGCGAACCTTATGTCTCGATCCGTATCATTCTCACCAGCAAGTCGCCGCCGCTTTCTATGCCTGCTTTTGTCAAGATCCGCGTCCGATTGTCTGTACGATTCGGTGCGCTGATCAACACTTTTGTCAAGGGCAGGTGGCAGTAAAGGATTTGATGGGCGTTCGCCACGGAGTAATTTTATCCTGTTCTCGGCATCAACCTCTTGCATGCGTCTTTCTTCCTCCTCCTCTTGTGCCTTGGCCCGCGCCTCGTCGCGACGGACGCGCGCTACATTGTCTGGATTGTAAACGTTCCATGACTTTTTACCGAGAAGGTGTCTATTTTCTTAGCGTAAGCAACTTCTACAACTCATTTGAGATGGATTACTTACAAAGGCATCCTGTGCTGAAGGAGGTAAGACGAAGACGAGGAAATTATTCGAAAATGAAGCAGCAGCGATATGACGCGATTGTCGAAGTGTCTCCTGGACATTTCTGACCAATGACAACGGCAAACCGGATGAAGCGGTGAGAAAAGGGTAGGGTGCCTTCGAGCCTTAGAATTAAGTCACCCACCGGATAGTTAATATTACCTCACAAGCCTTTACTTTTACTGCGTCTTGAGAGATCTAATAAAAAGGGTAACTAATTCAGGCAACAAAAATTCTATTCATCATTTTTCTTATCCATACCCACTCCCAACGCCATCGATATAGCGATTTACACGGCAAATTTTCATTGCAGAGACCAGGTTTGCGCTTTTTGGCTTCCATCAAGTTCCCAGCGAACTTCAATATCCAATGCGCGCGAACCTTCCTCTTTCTTCTGGTACCCAACACTACCTTTGATGACCTGTCCCTTTTTCAATGGAACAGCACCCTTTTCTCCATGGTTCACAAGGAGAACACACTGCTGCCAGTGTGTCTCCTTCCCGAACGGTCCAGTGGTGAATGCCACCAGTCCTTCCTTCTTCATATCGGAGGGGAGAGCCTCATTGTTGAATTTGAATGTGGGCGAAGGCATGAAAAATGTATCAAACCATATGTTGAAACCGTCAAGGCCCGGAATGTCTTGTGTAAGTGTCACCTCAAAATCCCTCAAGAACGTGAGCTCCTGAACGGTTATCGTATGTAGAGGTAGGGGCAAAAAGAGGGCCGATGAACCAACAACGCTGTCGGGGCTCGTGGTGGTAACAATTGCCTCATCGTGAATGTTAGCGAGCATGCTCGACATCTCAAAGCCGTAGACGGATTTCCAGAAAGTCACATGGGAGTCCACGAAGTCACAATCAACATAAGGGGCAATGCGCAAAGTGGTATGCGACGGAACCATAAGCCCATCTGGTTTCAGGTAGTGGTCTCTAGCCCATATAACAGAGTCCAACATGGCCTCAAAGAGCAATGCATAGCCCATCCATTCCGATACAATGATGTCGACTTGGGGCACTGGCAAGCTGACTTCTTCGATTTTTCCACGAACACATCTGCAAAGAAGGTCAGTTTGTGTCGGCTAAAGACATATGGAGCTCTCCAACACATACGTTATGACGTTTTCAAATCCATTTTTGTAGACATTTTCCCGAGCCTTCTGGATCACATTGGAGTTATCGACGGCGATAACCATCTTTGCTCCCGCTTTCGCGCAAAACATGGACAGAATTCCGGTCCCACATCCTACATCGAGGACCACCTTGTCTTTGAAAAGGCCCTTGTTGTCATAAATAAAGTCACGGTAAGCATCGGTGCGCACCGAGTCCTTAAGCATCGTCTCGTGGATTGCTAGATAATCATTCGTCAATACTTCTGTTTAGAGCTCTGGGACGAACGAGATTGGTCCAACTAACCGTTGAAAGAGTAGGAAGTGAAGTAGTCAGCGTCGGCTTGTTCGATTTTTCCCTTTCCATGTACGCCAGGCCCAGTCAGACTTCCGTCGATTGAGTGCTCGACCCCATGCAATTGTTCGCTCATTGACTTCTGCACTGCTAATCGATATTCTGAGAACTGGTGCCTTAGTGTTTCTAACTCTTCCTGGAGTTCCAAAATCCGTTTTTCACTGCTTTGATCAGCGTTTGCGCCTTCCGATTCGTCTGTAAGATCGTCCAGGCTATAGAGGAGAGCGTCATCGTCAAGAACCGGCTTAAGGTAGGTGTCATCTCCAAATCGATCCTGGGAGCTGACATCGGGGTTATTATTGCCTTGCTTGATCTCAGATCGTAGATAGTTGACTAGTCGAACAGTCCCTAAAAAGTCGAGATCTAATCACAGTTAGCAGTCTTATCTTCGTAGACACGGATAAACAAGCCAAAGGAAAAAAAAAAGGATGAGGCTAAGAAGACACAAAGCGAACTGCCCGTGCGACATGGACATGGAACTACACAGTGAATGATAACACACCGAGGTCTTTCTGCACCTTAACAAGGTCAAAATTGTACCTTTCCCTGGTATCTTTCAGCATAGTGCGCACATCTGGGTAGACATCTGCACTAAACAACCCCACGACTGCTTGAGTCTCTTCTTCCGGCTCAACATCTTCCCACCCCTCGTCGTCATTGGCAGGGTTCAGGATATCAGACGCCGCGGAGTCGCTATCTGAATATTCATCGCCAACCTCCCGGCGAGCATCTTGCACAGAGGCCGACATGTGGAAAATTGCGCAATCTCGCGCTTCCAGTCTCCTTAGTAGGAATATGGATTTTCTGCCAAAAGAGCACTGGCGAATTTTCAAAAAAAAAAACCCCTTTGCCGCACGCCGTGCAAAATCAACGGATCAAAAAAATAGCAAAGAAAAAAATCAATTTCATAGATCCTGTGCCCACAAATAGACAAGCCCCGCTTCAGTATTAGAAAAAAACCAGGCTAGCGCATCAGGATCCAGTCAGGGTTCATTTGAGCGTTTGGTGGTGGATGTTGACAGTCCGCGGTTTGGCCCAGCGACGGCCGGGACGACAAGCGACCCCGCCTCGCTCACCGCCTGCAAGCTTGTTGTCAAACTGCCCGTTAAGGACTCGCTCTCTACCTTTCGTCTGCTTGTTTACTGAGGTGACTGCATGCATTCGCCCTTTGTCTTTATCGCAACGAGCGGCTTGTCCTAGCTTTCTGGAGACGCTCCTTTGTCTGCATTTATTTCATCTCAAACCTTCCAAAGACACACAGTCCTGCCATGGCTTTCCTCTTCAATCGCAGCGCTCGGCCGCGCTCGCCGTCCGATTTGGCCAAGGCCACGAGAGACCTCCTGTCAAAGTTATGGGAGTTGCCCGATTCACCCAAGGTGTGTAATAGAGCATGTCGGTGTTTGTTAGCATGGAAAGACTGAGATGTGAGACAACAGCTAGAAGACGACATTTCCAAGCAACTTGCTCAAATGAAACTGATTACACAAGGGACACCCGGTAAGTCAGCGCAACGATTATCTCTCAACTCGCTGCTGATACTTTGCAGAAATGGACAGTGCCCCCGCTCTTGTACGGTCTCTCTTTGATTCGGTAATACGGGAAGATCTTCTGTTCGAATTGGCCCATAGCATACGAAACCTACCGTTTGAAGCGCGCAAGGATACACAAACTATCGTCACACATATTCTACGTTACAAGCCGACCAATGGGCCTGGAGACCCACCAGCAATCGATTATATTGTGCATCAACGCCCGGAGGTTATCATCGAGCTCTGCCGGGGCTTTGAGGACCCGCAAAGTGCATTGTCATGCGCTTCAATTCTAAAAGAGGCCGTGAAATTCGACGTAATTGCAGCTCTTATTCTATATGATCAGTCCAATGAACATGAACGCGCGGTTCGGCTTAACGACATCAACGCCGAGCAACCTCAGACGGGGGATGGCATTTTCTGGAAGTTTTTTGAATGGATTGACAAGGGTAGCTTTGAAGTGAGCGCCGATGCATTTACTATATTCAGAGTAAGCATGTGTCCATCCCCGCCTGTATCCGGTGGTACAAGGATACCATTTCCGAGCTAACCGTGCGGCCAACCTTTGAAGGACCTTTTAACGCGCCACAAAACATTGGTTGCCTCCTATTTATCCGCCAATTATAGCCTCTTCTTTGGCAAATACCACAAAGTGCTCATTCAATCAGATTCCTATGTGACAAAGCGACAAAGCATAAAATTACTGGGGGAGATCCTTCTTGATCGCACCAATTATAATGTCATGACAGCGTATGTTGATAGCGGTGATCACCTCAAGGCTTGCATGAACCTCCTTCGGGATGACCGAAAGATGGTGCAATATGAGGGGTTTCACGTCTTCAAGGTCTGTCGTCATGGTTTCATTTACTATTGACGACCGCAGTTGGACTGACGTTAACAATGTCGCGCAGGTCTTTGTTGCCAATCCGAACAAATCAGTGGCAGTGCAAAGAATACTTATAAATAACCGGGACCGGCTTCTTAAGTTTTTGCCAAAATTCCTGGAGGATCGCACGGATGACGACCAGTTTACGGATGAGAAGGCCTTTCTTGTCCGCCAAATCGAGCTTCTCCCCAGTGAACCAATTGAGCCTAGCTATGCGCCTACATCGCGACCCAGTGTGAACGCAGCAGTAGCTTGAGAAACGAAGTTTTCTGTCACCTATTTGGAAGACCACTCTCCCATCTATGGCTTATTGGTTATCTGCAAGACACGAAATACTTAACGACATGACGATTTAAAATAGATGCACTCCTCCTGCTGCTGGTCGTTCCAGCAGCCTGTATTTTGTGAAGCCCGCATTGTTTCTAAAGCGCTTGTGTATTTTCGGCGTTCCAGGAGCTGTTTGTTCTTGAAGACATTCGTCGGCGTTGTTCCACCTTATCCCATTGTCATCATCCTGTAGAAAGAAATGTGTGGGTACCTATACTTTCAAGTACGTGTCCTTCGTACCGGAAGCCTTTGAACATATATAAGGCTTTGGTTTGAATTTCAGTGCGCTTGGGCAGCTTTGTGTGCTCAGATGAATATATGCCAGGAAGAAAAGTTCCGATCAATATTTATCATCCGTGACGCTCTCCAGTGAGAAACATGCCTAGGTGGTAAGCCACCTGGCGACTCAGGCATGCAAACAGAAAAGACCTCACCTACCTCCATGCCAGTCCGACTTACAATGATAATCATAACATAACTAGCATATAGTTAGCACAGTTCTAGAGCCATTACGCATAGCGACTACGTAGAGGAGCCAGGACAGGCTCTTGATTGGTCGCTGCCCCCTAGTGGGGCCACGGCTTGGCGTTGTTCGCCCCTTTCAAGTCTCAACCATGCGAGACTGCCATCTCTCTCGCTTTTCCCGTCTTTTTTCTTGAAGCGCAGGCTTCAATTTCCGCGTAAACTCGCCCCTGATCTCTGTGCGAAAGCTGCGCCCACATCTGTCGCTACCCGTCCGTCGTTCAATCCGGGAGGCTTGGCCGCAGTTAGTCGCAATTGCACAATTTGTCGAGCTACCGCGGCGTCTGAATATAGTATCTGTGCTTGACGGCGGAAATCTTATACTGGCTCTCGACTGCTGCTCATTGAGACTTCTGTTTGGGGTCTTTTGTTCTGGCTTGTATTCTTCTCGTGACAACTACCAACTGGATTACATTTTTTGCAGGATTTCTGTCGGCTTGCCAATTGGCTGATCTTTCGTGGTATCAACCCTCCACCGAGCCATTGAGAGCCAATGTTTTAGTCTGGCGGATCATGCACATGAGGTCTCTTTCCGCCTTGTGAAGTTCTATACGTATACAAGATGCCGGAGCCTGTCCCTCCAGTTCACGCGATAGCATTCGAAGAAACTGTCACATCCACCGCACCCCTTCCTACAAAGTCTGTGTCCGCGTCCATACCCCCGGAAGCAAGTTTGCACGGCGACGAAGCCCAGGTGGACCATAATGTGTCGAATTTAGAGCTTTATGGTGACTCTACAAAGCCTATCAACGGCCATGAATCGAAGGATCACGCGCCGTTACAGTCGGATCGAATTAACAAAGTCATTGGCGCTGAGGAGCAGCGTAGTATAAGATCACCTACGAGTATTCCGAGTATCAAAGTCGATGACGCGTCTTCTCGTCCCAGCTCACGATGGTCTGAACGGAGATGGGGGGTTCTCAAAGGTCGCAAATCAACCGAGTCGGTGCGAGCGCGAACTTCGCCGGCGCCCGGCAGCTCAGACGAGGCTTCTTTCCAGGGAATTACCATGAACATTCCGACTACAAACTTTCAAGATTTGACTCTCGAGTCTATGGAGTTCTCTAAACGCGACAGCGTGATCAAGGACAAAAACTCCGCGGCGGCCGAATCTGCTACAACCACTGATTCCGTTGCCACTTCATCGCCACGTAAACGAAACTCGAGCTTTCTACGTGTCAGGCCCTCTACAATTACCTCACGAGCTGTTTCTGCTGATGAAGACATGCTGTCGCGCCGTGTCAGATTGATGTACGAAAAAGGCGAAGATAACGTGACCGATGCCGAGATTAGCAGGTCAATCGCGGAAGATAATGGCATCTTATGGGAAGAGCCAACCCCAGTCGAGGGCAGCACTGATCAATTTCCGGACGTAAATGGATCCACTGCAGACCTCAAAAACATGGTTTCAGTTGGTGTCAACAGTTCCATCAAGCGAGAGTCAAAGGAGCTTGCCGGAGGAATTGAGGACTGGCAGAATGTAAACGCAGGTGACGTCGATAGATATGGATTTATCATCCAGCGGCCTAAGAACGGTGATACTGCGGAGCCACAATCAATTCAGCGCGTTTCGACGAGCTTGCTTCTTGCTTCTGAATCGCCTCGGCGAAAGAATACATTCAGAAAGTCTCTAGCAACAGCACGAAGCAGTAGCAGATCGCTAGCCAGTAAATCACCAACACGTGACCGCAAAATGTCTGAATCTTCCAATCGTCCAAGTTCGTCCCAAAGTGCATATAGCCCCTCATTAAAAAGATCGCCATCCAAGTTTCGTTATGCAACAAATCGACTACCTCATAACAAAGACCGTCGAATTAGAGACGAGGCGGGGGACATGCTAACACTGCCATTTGAGCTTCCCGAAACCACAGAAGAAATTCCTGTTTCAATGTCCATGAAGAAGAAAGAATGGGAACGCGAAGATAAATGGATGAAGATGGCAAAATCAACCAAAAAGATGCATGATGGAAGTGGCATGACGTTTGAGTTCGATACCAGCAGTTCAAAACTCATAGAACGAACATGGAAAGGAATCCCGGATAGTTGGAGAGCCACGGCATGGTACGCCTTTTTAGAATCCAGTGCCAAAAAACGGGATGGCAGTCCGTCGGCCGGAGAATTGATCCGAGCGTTCCGTGAATATCAGCATATCTCCTCTCCAGATGATGTTCAAATTGACATTGATGTACCACGTACTATCAATAGTCATATCATGTTCCGTCGGCGGTATCGCGGTGGACAGAGGCTTCTCTTCAGAGTGTTGCATGCTATGTCGCTCTATTTCCCAGAAACAGGATATGTGCAGGGCATGGCGGCACTCGCGGCGACACTTTTGGCATACTACGATGAAGAACGTGCATTCGTCATGCTCGCCCGGCTTTGGATGCTGCGTGGATTACAGCATCTTTATAAGGAAGGGTTTTCCGGCTTGATGGAAGCTCTAGGCGACTTTGAAAAGGAATGGCTAGGCAACGGTGAGGTGGCTGGCAAGCTGGTAAGTTGTTCCCTACAGTCTATAACTCTACATAAATGCTCTATTAAGAACTTGATGATCTTTTGATGAACTAACTTTTTTGCCAGAATGAATTGGGTATTCCGCCCACATCATATGGCACCCGCTGGTACTTAACACTGTTCAACTACTCTATACCTTTCCCAGCACAACTACGTGTATGGGATGTATTTATGCTTCTCGGAGATGCCGAGCCGTCTTCTTCGAAATCAAATGTGAACACCAAACATACTTCCAAATCCCATTCTGAACAGACAAGCAGCTCATTTGGTCAGGAGCTTAACGTTCTACACGCTACCTCTGCCGCTTTGATTGACGGAATGCGCGACATTGTTCTAGAGTCTGACTTTGAAAATGCCATGAAAGTGCTCACTAGCTGGGTACCCATCAAAGACATTGAATTATTCATGCGAGTCGCTCGGGCAGAATATAAAGTGCACCACCATCGCAAGAGGAGCGCGTAATGAAACCTATGCTTGGTCACTTTCGTGAATGCTCATTTACATTTTTCGGGCATCGACGACGGACGACTAATACAAGCTCGTGCTATAACTGCTTCCGTTCCTTTGCCTTTACGTCTAATTTCTTCTCGTTCTTTTTGGGACCTCTAATACTGATTCTTCCCATCCCATCTATCGCACTGCCACGTCTAATTTTACTCATTGAAATGATACCCCTTGCTTTTCAGGACGTGAATGAAGACCCTTGACCTACGATACATTTGGCGGGTCTTTTTTTTTTTTTTCCCCTTTTTTGGCACTTGTTGATTTGGGAGGCGGTCCCTTTAATTTGGCACTTTTTCTTTTTGCAAGCCTTATAATTTTATGGTCTAGCATGTGACCCTTATATGTAATTATCTAATATAAAGGAAATGCTAAACTTTGCTTGATTGATAAATAGACTCGATTGTATCCTAGATTCGGTCATTTGCTTAAATTTTGTTCGCACTCGTTTGAATAGATTGTAGGTAGGCACAGTGTATAACATAGATAAAGTTGAAAGTCTTGCGCTGTCATTACGTAGGTCTGAGCCACCCTTACGCTTTTAATTTGTGATTTCCTACCTAGTTAACTAACTAGGTATCGACGGTCATGACTAAATCAAGGTGACATGGCGCATACAATCTATCCAAAAGTGAATTAGGTACGTAGGCACATAGATACATGGCAGTGATATTTATTCCACATGAAAATTTCGCATCTTTTATGTTATTAAGCAGGTGGTTATTCGCACAGAAAGAAGAATGAAGGAAGTACAGCTAGGGCCCACGAACGCCACTTTAGAGCTTATTAACCTTTAATTGCACGCCATCTCGTGGTCTCAGCACCAACCTCCACATCTTGAGTTCCTCCGGGTCTTGAACCGACTCATCACGGGCGAAAGTGAACTGGCTGAGCAACACACATAGGAGAATCTTCATTTCGGTCTCGGCAAATTTACGTCCGATACAACCCCGTGGTCCTTGGAGGAATGTCATGAAGGCATTAGTCGTGTAGGAATCAGGTAAGTTGTCCCAACGATCAGGATCAAACTCGTCCGCAGTGGGACCCCAATACTCCGGAAGACGGTTAATGGCATTAGCATACACCAGGACTGTTGTTCCCTTGGGGACGATGTATTCGCCGAGTTTGTCGTCTTCCACAAGCTCACGAACAGTCATGGGGATAGGCGGAATGTAACGTAGCGACTCGCGACACACATTATCCATATATGGAAGGTGGTCAGGATCGACCTTGGATGTGTCGACGTTCTCCATGGTATTGGGATCGAAAAGAAAGGGATAGTGTTGGCGAATTTCGTCACGAAGCTTCGACTGAATGTCGACATGTTTTGACAGAAGGTGAAGAGTCCAAGTAACGCCGGTAGCGGTGGTATCGTGGCCAGCCCCGAGGAAGGTCATAACCTGGTCACGCATGGTCTCAAAGCTAAGACCAGCTTCACCGGAGGCTTGTAGTTTGAGGTTATCGCGAACCAGTAGAGAAAGGATGTCTTTATCTGCAGGGTTGGCCGAGGCTTGCTTATCCTTGATGATTTTCGTGGCAGAGCCAAGAATGATACCGCGCGAGGCTTCCATATCACGGTTCATTTTCGCGGGAATATACTTGGTCAAGGGGAAGAGAGTCTGTAGGCCATGCATCAGGCGTGAAAGTCCATCAAAGACGAATACCTTGCGATAGGCTTCTCTCAGAGGGGTGTCCGGATTCTCAAGGGAGTTGACATTGGTACCAAATCCAGCCTCGCTGATGATATCAAGTGTCGTTCGGTTAAGCCACTCTAGGACCTCAAAAGTTCCGGACTTCTTGTCCTTGGACAAGCCAATCTCTTGGTTCCAAAGCTTGGCCATAAGGAAAGACTTGCGCCAGAAAATAGGTGCCAAGGTTCGAATAGAACCGATTGAGAAGCCCGGTGTTAAAGCTTTGCGCTGGTGAACGTGCGAAGTGCCCTCGGCTAGAAGGATTCCCTCGCCCAAAATACGGGTCATCCATTTCCGTGCACCAACGGGCTTGGGGTAGTTGTATGGGTTCTTAACAGTCATTTGCTTCAGGGCATCATCGTCTGCAATGGACAGGCGTTCGGTACCTAGTGGGAAGAAGTAGCGGACAATAGGCCCGTACTGCTTGTGCCAATTACGTTGACACACGCCTACTTCGTTGCCAATGATGTCGAATAGCTGACCGTAGAGAGGATTTCCTGGCACAGTAGGCACATGACGAAGTGGAGAGACATGGTAAGGATAGACCCAAGACCAGTATATGACATAGCTTGGAATTGCAATGGCATACAAGAGAATGAGTGCAGCAGCGGTGCTGACAGAGGAGACCCTGGATACAACACCGGCGGCAAGAGTAGATGTAAGCATCAACGGCATAAACCGTGGCCGGAAGGGAGCCACGCTGGCGGTTTTCTGGGCCGCCATGTTGCGCAGAAACAAAAACAAAAGACAATGTGCAAGTACAACTTTTGCGAGTTCCAGTGCACACAGACCCAGGACCTGCGTCTAGGTAGAGAGTAGGGGGCAGCACAGTTACTAGATATATTCGAGGATTGGTCTGTTCAATGTCGCTGGAGCCTCAGCCCACCCGGACAGGCGTGTTCCATGATGTGGACAGCGCAAAAAGGGGCAGTGGGAGCAATCTCCTGCACGGGTGTTATCTGTATCTGGAGATTGGCTCATTTTTCTGGGCCAACCGAAAGGGAAGCAGTCGTATCTACTCAGGGCTTTCCGTTTGAGGTCGGCGATAGGACCTCGCTTGTGCTCCATATCAGGGGAACAATCACATTTGGCTTGCGCCCCCGAAGTCAAATCCGTCCAGACTACAACTGCAAGGCAGCGATGCATATAGAAGACTATAGAACCTTGAGAGACAAAGGGGATGCGTCTCTGCATATGATGTGTATTCCCATCCCATGCCCAGTTGTATCGTACTGTGACATTGTCGTACTGTCATTTACCGCGAATTACCATGTTAGTTGGTACGTACCAGGGAGGATCTACAGATCCAGCCAGCCCCACCAGGCTTGTTGCTGGTCTCCACATGTGCATTGACGCCTGGTTATTGGCTAATCGGGAACTGCCAACGATAAGCTCGTTCAGCCCTAGCGCATACCGTCGCCGGCTGGGCTTGAGATGTGTCTTACTATGAGGATTCCAATTTATTCATTCAGGACGCATTTACCCCATGGTTATCATTTGTTGTTTGCTATGTGCGCATTATCTAGTCCGGATCCAGATGGGCTACCTGCGTACCGCACTTACGGTACGGCATATACGAGCAGCCAACTAGTGCATGGCATCCTTGCATTACATAGTATTATGCAGCATAAAAAAGTACGCATCGCCAAGCTTCGCTTCGGTAGGACGAATGCTAACTGGCTGAGGACGGAGGAGCAAGTAAACAAACTGCGTATGACGCCATGTGTAACCGCGTAATTCAGGCATTACGGCTGACTCGGCAGGCGCCTTCCTTCCTTCCTCATCGATTACTCCGGGTGCGTAGTTTCCCTTCCAAGCACCTTCCTGCATGTGCGCTGCATGGAGCGCCTTCACGCTATTGATCCGTCGACAATCAACCTCCCTTTCTTCTTCCTCTTCCTCCTCCATTCGCATCATCCTGGACGGTCTTCGCATACCCTCTCATCGCTCCTTTCTCCTATCTCTCGCGTCTCTTCGTCCCGCAATTGCACAGGTGTCATAAAGAAAAAAAAGAAAAACCACCAAGCCATCGGTTGCCCTACTGCCCGGCCTTGCTGTGCTCGCCTGCAAGGTTATCTGTCTCGCGCCGCTGTCCGTGAGCTGTGCCAGATGCCACGGTAGATGCATCCAATGCCAGACCGATAGTGCGCACAGTCAGCTCTCCAGATCCTCCAAGGTGGGTCATCAAGGAATTTTTTGCGGTAATTGATGTCTTATCCCTCATGCCCCTGTCCACTCGATGTCTTTTGGCTTGTCTTGACCTTTGTTTATATATCGTGGGCCTTGGTCTCAATTTCCACCCTTGTCTGTTCTTGCCTGTGTGTCCTGTTTGGCTGTGATCCGTTGTGCAGACTAAAGCTGACGGCTTGAAGGTCTTTGGTAGGAAGAGGTCCTGCTGACTTTTTGAACTCCGGTGTACGATTTGACTCAACACAATCTTCCATTCTTATTATTTTATTGCACATACTTCTCCCGTCGATATGTCGGCTACAGCCATCGATTCTGTGTACGGGCCCGCCCTTCTCAAGCCATGGTCGATATTCAACCAAGCATGGACTGCGATCAAAGGCTACCCCGCGAATGATTTTCAATTCGTCCAGGGCAAGACACCCATGAGTACCTTCAAGGAAACCGGTGTTATGATAGCTTTCTATTACCTCACAATCTATACCGGATGGAGGTGGATGAAGAACCGCGAGCCTTACAAGCTTTCTACCCTGTTCAAAATACACAACTTTGTATTGACTGCTGTCAGCGGGGGTTTGCTGGTCTTGTTCCTTGAACAGCTTGTTCCTTCTCTCTGGAACCACGGCCTTTACAATTGCATCTGCAGTAAGCCAGGATGGACCGATCAGCTAGTAGTTCTCTATTACGTGCGTTCTTCTAAAATCAATTCGGGTGGTCTCTGCTAATCACAGGAGCAGCTGAACTATCTTACCAAATATGTGGAGCTGCTGGACACCGTTTTCCTCGTCCTCAAGAAGAAACCACTGAGTAAGGCAATCACACAATGTTAAAAGATCCCAGGACGTGACTGACAAATGTTTGCAGCGTTCTTGCATACCTATCATCACGGAGCTACCGCATTTTTGTGCTGGACGCAGCTCGTTGGCAAAACTCCTGTATCATGGGTTCCGATCACACTGAACTTAACCGTCCATGTGGTTATGTATTGGTACTACTTCCAAAGTGCTCGTGGTATCCGCGTGTGGTGGAAAGAGTGGATTACTCGTCTGCAGATCACTCAATTTGTTCTTGATCTTGGTGAGTTGACCGTCGTCACCGATGTCGTCAACACTACTGACACCCATAGGATTCGTTTACTTCGCCACATGGGATTTCTACGCCGATGAGTGGGGACTTCACGGTCTGCACCTTGGACGCTGTGAGGGTTCGCTGTTCGCAGCAGTCACCGGCTGTGCAACTCTCACCTCATACCTCGTTCTTTTCATCCTTTTCTATATCGCCACTTATCGGAAGCCCAGCACTCGGGCCCGCAAGGGTATTGCCCCAAAGAAAGATCAGGCCGTCACTGCCACCGGAAGGGCCGCAGAAACATTGAAGTCAGCCCGTAGCCGCTTTGGGCAATCCAGCATAGACTCGGTCGAATCCACCACCAAGGGACAGTGGGCAGTCTCTCGGGATTGATTTTGATACACCTATTGGGAGCCGCAGTCCATACGGCCACATCATGTCAACAAGGTTGTCAAAGTATTAATCGCCCACGTTTTCTAATTAATTCATGCATAGAAACTTTGCTGAACAGTCATTGTTGTTGGGCCACTGTTGATGTTGTATTCAAAAGCTAGTCTTAATCACACATTCTCCTTGAAAACTATACTAATAATGCCACGAATTACATTCATTTCTAAACTACTTGTTAAATTTCCTTTAACCTTGAAATGTTCATAGATATGCGGAAAGCATAAGGCTGTATATGTCGGTCAAAGCGGCCTTGGTTTTTTCCAAGGAACCACACCTTGATAAGGTATGAAAATTATTTTATAGCTACACTTTTTAAAGTTCAATCATGCAGATGCGCTTACAAATCATTACGAATAGTGGAATCGACGAGCAATCAGTCGGTCAGTGGATTAATTGACATAGAGTACACATGTCACATTTCGGCATCCATCACGGTAATGGTCTGCATATGCAGATAGCACGTACCTATGTGCTTCTTCAGCTAGTCCATGAACTCAGTTATCGTATTTACTGGCACGCTCGTATCCACGTATGCATATATTGCTAGGTATAGGACTTTCTAAGGTGGAATTCATTAGTCAAGGCATGAGGCATTTAACTATTTGATTTAGGTCTGATAAAGACACATATCTTACATACCTAACTAAAAGCTAAAACCAGACACATAACGAAGAACCACCTATGCAATGAATATGTGTCTTAGAGTTTAGTCTGTCAGCTCATGACTATCTCAGGTGTGAGTTGTGTCTGTCAATACATGCAGTTCCTACTTCGCTTACTTGACAGTTTGCCATTTACGGGTCAATCAGTGCATACAGGCAAATTAGCATTCGAACTTCAGTCAAAAGTGCAGTTCATGTAATCGTTGGATGTATGCAAAGTCACTCAAATATGCATTGATTAGCTGGAGCTGCAAGGTCTCTCAGTGGAGGTTTGTCAGGTCATGTATAATCTAGGACTTCATGGTACACATGAACAAGGGGTTGGAGTACATGCATCCGATGACCTTCTTTTTTTCATTTGTAATGATAGGACAAAGCAAATAACAGTTTATTGATGCGTCATATGTAGGTCAATGCAAGCTGTTGAAACTATCTATCCGGGCAAATATGATAATCCATGCTAGTCGAATGAATCCGGAAGAGAAGTTGGGGGGGGGGTAAATAAAATATAAAATGAAAAAGAAAGAACGCGATAGAAAGACCATGAGTCGGAAGGAGAAGGGAAACAAAAGGAACGATAAAAGAGGCAGTCTGCCATGAAAGAAATGACTGGATTAATCCTGGCTGTTCGAGTCAGCATGCATGGCGGCTGCATGTTTGTACATGATGCACGTTCCGTAGGGCATCAAAGAGCGCATTTTAGATAAGAGAGGGATTTTCCGTCAGCAAAGGTAGAAGCTAGAGAGGACTGCGAACTCTAGCTATCTACCACAAATCCCTGCGCAGAGCCAAGGCATCGGTATCAGCGGTGAACACACCGTGCAGCCGGTCCATTTCGGCCAGGCTTCGGGCAATCTCCATGCCTCGCTGACGCTCTTGTTCCACTTTTTCCCACGTCCATTCTTCCCTGGGTTGTTGCTGTTGGGACTGGTTGCGTCGAAGAGGCTGAGGCTGTTTTCCACCGCGGAATCGGCCCTCTTCGGCGATATCCTCGCTCTCGAGGGAGAAATGTGCCTTGAGGGCATCCCAACTGTCTTCGATCTTGGCAATAAGCTTGAATGGGAGATCGTAATATTCCTCGAACTGTTTGCTCACAGTGAGCTTTCCTAAAGGTTCATCGCGGAGTTTGGCTACAACATCCTCCTGGCCGGGTTGTGGAGGCAGCAGACCAGAAACTTGGAGCATGATCTCAGGTGAAACAGTCCGACGTCCCTTTTTCCATACACACTTGCTCAGTGCCGAGGCAAAGATGGCGTCTTCTTTTCTGGCAAGATCGTTGAGTTTTCCCTGTCGAGAACTGTAGTTCTGCGGCAACAATGTAAAGCTTCGAGGCCGATGAGTGTCCTTCCGAACGAAATGGGTAACCGTGTACATCCATTTCTCATCCCATGATAGTACTCGTGTCCAAATCTCATAGCTTTGAAAGGGTTTTACTTCTTTTCGGAACGTGCAGCTTACCGCACCAAGGGCCAGGCCTATCAAGTCATCGGAAACTCCCAGTATTCCGGTCCTTCTTGGGGCATTTCTAGCGTAGTCGACACCACTGGAAAAGAGTGTGCACATAAGATGCGCGCGCGCAATATCTAGATCGGCGAAATATGTACTATTTGATTCTATATCATTCATATCAGATCTATTCGATAGGCTTATTTATGCGGGGGACATACTGTGGAAATTGTAATCCAACTCGCAGAGAGCATTTCCTGACGACAGTATCAAAGGCTGAAAAAGCTGGGCTGGAGAAGGACCATCTTTTGATCTATTTGATCTAAGTAGCCAGCGGTATCCACGAAGTAGACGGATCTGTAAAAGAGTCAGCTTGTGCTACAAACTAGCTCCACCTTTTCACCAGGGTTCTAGACATCAATACTTACATGCCATGCAAAGGGAAGATTCTTGAAGTTTTTCAACAGCAGTAGAGTAATGAGGACCTTCCAAACCAGTGGCCAGGAAATTGCGAGCCAAAAGTCGACTAGATGGAAGGGCTCTGGACTTGTGGCCATTTTTTTGTCGAATTTTCAGGACGTGTTGACAAGAATAGTGGCCTCAATATAGTTGACGCCGTTTAAAGAGTCAACTTAAATTTCTTTAAGCAACTCAAAGAGTCTTCTGAGACGTACAACGAACAAAATAAGATAGACTAAGCCGAATGCTCTCCAGGGACAACAACCCCTTGGCGAAGAGTGTGAGCACGGTGGTGATAACCGGACAGTACAAGATTGGGCCAATAAAGAGGGACTAACTAGGGATCACTTCATATTATTTTTGTTTGAATGTTCGTCCCCTGTGTTCCCTAGCTAAGTAACCCTGGGCCCCTCGGGTCTCTAATCAGCCCTAGATATTGCGTATTTGATATAGGTCTAGGCATGCCCTCACCATCTCTTCCGATACTGTACTACAGATATCCAGCCCTCCCATAGGTCTTTAAATCTACCTGAAGAGGTATTGCGAGATAAACACCCTCATTGATGTCCTTGCATGCATCACTGCCCTTTATGGAACGTAAACAATGCTAGTCTTTCGATTATATTTTGGGCTTGCATAAACAAGACGGACAGACCCGTTCAAATTGATATGTACTGCTCAGCTGCATGGCGCGAAATGAATAAAGAAAGGAAAAACAAATAGATAAGCACTTAGTTGTTCCTGCAGCGTCGATCGAGGGAAATGGAAGAAGTTTAGATTCGACTCAACACCCCAAAAGCCGGGTGTATTTTATTGTGGGACTGTACAGATGTATATGTAATTACCAGTAATCGTCCTGTAGGTGCCGACCCACATTTGCAGGAAGCTAATCTCGTCGACAACGCGAGGGGTCTTTGATAGATTCTTTTCGGGATACATTATTATGCATGACGACGGAGTACACAATATTGTGCTCCTTGTCAGTGGTCCGCTCTCCTTAGATACGTGCCGTGTACATTATGCGTTGCTGTCAATTCTGCAAGCTCCTATCATCGGATGGGCCTCTTGGCCTCGACTGATCATCAAACTTGCTAGATGTATCTCACGTCTAATGTCGACTTGCGTTGACTATGGAAGAAAAACAGATAACCATGTGCCCCCGTATTATCCCTGGCGTCACACCGCCCATGTCCAATTTCTTTCTCAAATGACGCTTAGTCAATAAGGAGTCACCACTGTTATGAAGGGCGCTTGCCGAATAGAATTCTCCAATTACGAATATGCACGTCTTCTCAGGGACGTGCGATCCCTGTGCGGCTATGTTGGTACATTGTAGGGACGGGTTTTCCTCATGTGGGACTCATAGAATGGTGCTGCCTCCTTACGAGATCCTTCTCTCTATTGATATTACTGATCGAATAGCGCTTCGGGGACAAAACTTCTCTCACATTCTTGATTTTCAGATCAATCTATCATCCATACCACAACCATCCGATGCACAACTCTGTCAAACCGCCACTTGCCGACACTTATGGAGCCAGAGCAACCAAAAATGAAACTAGACAAACCTTCCTCTATCGCGCTCGCCGAGGCTAGGACTTCTGAGCCCACCCTCTCGCCTGTGCTTGAGACGCAAGAGGAGGAAAGTACTTTGGAAGAGGAGCGGTTCGCCGACGCTCTAGAGGAACATTCAAACACCGACGATACAGACGAGACGAAAGAAAATAACAAAAGAGACTCGAAGATTGATGATGGTTTTGCAGAAGCACCCCAAATCACTGAAATTAAAGAGCAGTCAGTGATGCCGGATGTACCGGTGAATTTGGAGCATTCACAAAATGCGGAGCCAGTCACAAGCGATCCAAAAAATAATGAGGCACCCCAGACGCAGGTGCAAACAGAGCAAGATGATGAAGATAGCAGTAGCAAACCTGTTTATCCCAGTCAACCTGCTTTGATCCTCTTGATTATTGGATTATGTCTCGCCGTACTACTCGTTTCACTGGACCGAACGATCATCACAACGGTATGCAGACCTCGTGTTTAGATTCAGGTCCGTTCAGAATTTGCTGATAGCTCTCTCAGGCAATTCCAGCCATTACGAATGAGTTCAAGACAACCTCGGCCGTAGGCTGGTATGGTTCCTCTTACCTTATCACTGCTTGTGCGTTGCAACCAACGTATGGGCGCATTTATACGCTTTTCGATGTCAAATGGACTTTCCTTCAGTCCGTTGCCATCTTTGAACTTGGGAGCCTAATCTGCGCTGTTGCGCCAAACTCAACAACCTTAATCATCGGCAGGGCTATTGCAGGTTGGGGAAGCGCAGGAATCATCACCGGTGCATTCGTGGTGGTTGCTTTTGCTGTGCCGTTATCGAAGCGTCCTATCTACACTGCGTGCATTGGTATGATGTATGTTTGAATGACCGCATCCAACATGTATATCAATATAAGCTGAGATTAACTAATATATTATATTAGGTATGGAGCAGGAGCTGCTGCTGGCCCAATCCTCGGCGGTGTTTTTACTGGTATGGTCACTTGGCGCTGGTGGTAAGTATCAAGTCCATGATCATAAAAAGATTACATATGAGATGGCTTATTCAAGTGTCTTGAACAGCTTTTACTTCAACCTCCCAGTGGCAGGTGTCACATTAATTGTCGTGTTCTTCTTTTTTAAAAGAATCAATAGTCCACATGCCCACGAAGGGTATATACAAAGATTAACACAGCTAGACATTCCTGGCACTGCTCTTATTCTCATTTCATTCACCATGCTATTCCTTGCTCTAGAATACAATACCACCGGCTACGCGTGGTCAAGCTCATTGGTCATCGGTCTTCTGTGTGGTTTCGGCGTGACTCTTCTCATCTTACTTGCTTGGCTATGGTACCGTCAAGATAAGGCCATCATCGTGCCAAGTATCATTCTCAGGCGGACCGTCGGAGCAGCGTGTCTGCTAGCATTTTTTATATATGCCGTTCTAATCCTCCATGGCTATTACCTACCCATATGGTTCCAAGCTATCCTAGGGACATCCACTGAAATATCTGGCGTTGATATGCTAGCTTATGTCATTCCAAACTGTGTATTCAGTCTGATGGCAGGTTTATTCATAAACTATGTCGGTTACTTCACTCCACCCGCCATAATGGGCTGTGCAATCGCCACGGCAGGCGCCGGCTTGGTCAGCACTCTTGAACCGACGATGAGCACAGCCAAATGGGCTGGATTTGTTTGCCTAGCAGCTGCTGGCGTTGGTATAGCAGTCCAACAAAGTTTCACTGCTGTTCAAAGTGTACTACGCCTTGAGCAGATACCCATTGCAACAGCCGCAGTGACATGCTTCCAAAGCCTGGGCGGAGCTGTCTTCATCTCAGTCGGAAATAGTATTCTGTCTAATGAGCTTCGCGCGGCCAGTCAGGCGAATGAATTACCGGGTATAGATGTTGCCGCCGTTCTCTCCGCTGGAGCAACGCAGTTTCGATCCACTGTCTCCCCCGACGCGCTACCAGCTTTGATCAATGTTTACAACACTGCTCTCCAGAAAGTGTTCATTGCAGCAATTCCCATGGCAGGTATAGCTTTTGCCTCGACCCTTCTGATGGAGTGGCGCAGCGTGAAGGCTCCAGCTAAACAGATCCCACCGTTGGCTGAACCAAGCTCTTCCGCCGATGCTCCTGTCCTGCCAGATGTGGACGTCGAGACAAGGATATCACCTGTCACTACTAGACTTGGATTTGCATCCAGGTCAACGACTACTAGCCGTGGCAGTAGTTGAACGTACACTCTTACTTAATCCTAATCTCTTTTTAGTCTACATTCTCTATACCACTGCATTTTTATATCTCATCTGTATTACTATCATCACTACTGCACGCCAGAATTCTCTTTATTTCCATATTCTTATTCCCTTATAGATGTGCTCTGTGTTCGAATATCCGTGTATTTTGGTCAAGATGGAACAGCCATCTTCGTGCCTGATTGGGCTCTATGTACATATAGACAATATCCGAATGTCGCTATAATAGAAGTGTCTAATCATTACCTATGTTTCCAATCAACCGATCCATAGTACTTGTTGATATATCCAAAATTACAGATACTGATCCTGACGAATAATCGTAAAATGCTGACATACCAACCTAGGTAGCATCCAGTACCTATCTAGGCAATCTGTGGAATGATATATGGGTCCGGTGCTACATTTTTCAGAATATTTTTTGGAAGATTGTTTATGGGGATAGTCCAGGAAATCAATGGGACATTGAGATGGTCTCAGATATCCCGGTTGTTCGAGCATTGGGTAGATTATAGGTAGTTAAGTATATTTTATATAGATGTCTAGGGAGATGCACGTAACCTTCCACCTGGGCAAGCTCGAAATGCAACCTTAGAATTCAAGCATCAAGTGACTATAGCAGTTTACACAGTATAGTCCAGATATAAAAAAAGACTCAATGACGTGTCAAATGTCAACTCTGCATTGCATTAAGATATAGCATCCATTAGTAACGAAACCCAAAACGGAAAGGGTGGCATCTTCCTCGATATTAGATAATATAGGGTTCATTTCACCGTAGCAAAAACAGAGTGGGGCGCAAATAATGCTTGGACCACTAATTGGATTCGGAGATGAGTAGTTCGTGGACGACTCTGCAAACCTTTCTAGACTGGCCGGAATCATACTAGATCCTAGGATAACGACCTCCTCCCAAGCTGCCATTAAATTGATAATATCCCATCTACTCCGTACACAGACAGAGTACGGGGTATGGAGTGCGTCATCAGGGGATATATTGGAAATTGTGGAGCGCTGATGGTGTTTGTGTTTGTCCTTGGGGGTTTTTTTTTTTTTTTTTTCCCTCGCTAAAAGCTACCCAAAAAGTTTCCTAGATCGCTGAAAATATACTATTTGTGGTACTACATACTAGTTTAAGCAAATCGCTGTGAGCCTGTGACCGTTATTTCTCCTAATGATTTCTAGAAGGTTTTTGTTCGCTGGCGATTATTCGCGATAAACTCAAACGCTGATTGGCCGAACTCCTCCGATGCATACCAATTGGCAATAAGTAAAGACGGATAGATTGTCCCGGGCCTTGGCGGACGCGTGGAAGATAGCTTGTAAGTACGAGTTTCTATTGGCTACATTTGCGGTAGACCCACCCGTACGGGATCCTTGAAATACCCTCTTTCCCGTCCGGGAGTTCCAGAGGTCCATATTTGGTATTTATGCCTGAAAGAGGATGGGTTTATTGTGGGGCCGGATAATGAAGGTCTGGGCATTCATGCACGGACACAGTGGTGGGGCATTTCATTGGCCCCAACGGACCCGCTTCGCTTGCCCTTAAATTAACCTGTCAGCCACATGGCCACGAGCTTCCAGCTTTGCAATCAGTCTTTATTTGTCCGGATCCTGCGATAGGTACGAATACAGACTGAAAGCAGGCTCGTGTAACACCATTGCCCCCTTTGGGTTCTCGCTTGTGTTCGATAAATGTATGATGTCAGTGTCTCATAATAGCGGCGATGCTGTCGTGTAATCTACTAATCTGATATGCCAACAAATATGGGGCTGGTCCTCTGAGGCAGGGATCGTCCGATCAATTCAAAAAAAATGATTCGGGGGAGGCGATTATGTTTATTACCAACTGCTAGGTAATAATACTCCGTACTTGTCGTCGTAAGTCATGGTCATTTAAGCGCGGAAGTCTAAAGCAAACTATTGGCGTTTTAATTATCAGAACGGAGCACTAAGTAGTTAGCACCAATTGCATTGATTCGGACATGCTCATTAGAATTATGAATACACAAACGCTATACGTAGCATACTAAAATTGTGGTCTCAATTTTTGGCCAAGGTTGATATGAATATGCACTCCGTCCCTACCTACCACGTACTACGTAGTTACCCAATATCGCCTAGGGGTTTATATGCCATCATGCAATGATCAATCACAGTGATGAAGCTAGCCGCATAAGGAAGAATTCTTCACCATGATTCATGTGTAGGTCAGTGTTTGCTTCTCCCCATTGCTTTCCCAGGTCTCACTTGCATATACATATACGAAGTACCGTACGAACGGTCCTTCCACTTTGAGTTCTGAGCTGACTAGTACGTAAGTGCTGCGGTTACCAGCAAACATCAAATATTTGATGTTCAGCACGGAATAACTTTCAAGCAAGCCACTGTGCCACAGCGTCGCCGGCGGGCCCAAGCAATCTGAGATTAATACTCCGGAATAGTTTTCAACATGCTCCTAGTAACTTTCCAATTTGGCCTTTCATTTCCGAAAAGGTGAGCCCCGGTCCAACGCCAGGTCTAACTAACGATCTCCGGCTTAGCGCCCGCACATCGCTGCGCTTGCGAAAATGGAAGCTGCAAGCTGGATGTTTCTGCCCGTGCTCCTTCCTTAGCCCGCCAAACTAGCAATTAGGGCAACTGCAGAGGCGGAGGAGGGATCCTTCCTTCCTCGTCTTTCTTCCTCTTCTCTTTTTTTTTTTCTTTTTTGTTTCTGTCGTTGAACTTCGTGGACTCTGGTCTTTTCGCTCCTTCGTCGGTTGTCGTTTCTTTTTCTTGCTTTTTTTCTTTCTCCCTTTTTTGTTTTGCTTTCCTGTCTCTCCTTGACGAAACAGGCTGGCTCCGTGTTTCTATTTACCATTCGCTTCCATTCTATACTCCAAAACGCAGTTGTTTCCTACCTTGCAGGCGTCTTCCCGTCCGCTGCTGGTGCAGAAACGCAGATCGACTGGTACGATCTCGTCCTAACGAGTCTGTCGAATGGAAATGGGCAGTTGCCGCTAGCCAGTCGGTTCTTCCTCAGTCGTCGTGGACTGTCCATTCATTCATTCACTCATTGCTGCTTCGCCATCGCTTGTTCTACTCGAGATTCAAGGTAACATTGGTCTCGGGCCCCAGCTGGGCTGACTTTCTTTCTTCCAATCTCAACAACTTGGCTTCTCGTCTGCTCCTACCGTCGGGGCCTTGGGCTATTTCACTAGCTGGGCTTGTTGCAGTTTCATTTCTCCGTGCACATACACCAATTACGCACATCACCGCAGCGGCTGTCGAGCAGACCTGAAACGGTTTAGCTGACGCTGTATGCCCTACGCTGAAAAAGGTAATTATCGTCCCGCCGAGATCCCCGAAATGCCGTCCTTCATCTTTTTCCACTCTTGCAGCTGGCTGGCGCTTGTCCTCTCATCTCATCCCCGGCCCGATGCTATTCCTCATTGGCCAGCATTCGCGCTTGCGCCTAGATCGCCCAGTGTCCACCATCTAATTCCGTCTTCCCTTCAATGAGAATGCAAAGATGGTCTCTTTGCACCTGTCTACTCCGCTTTTTCCGTTACAAATCTATCACTGCCCACCATGGCCACCTCATTCTTTGCTTGTTGTGAAGGTTGTCTCTGTCACTTGATTCATTGCCCTTATTTTCTCATCTCAAGCAGCTTCCCTCAAGTTTCGCATAGCCGGCAGCAAGCACCGTTTCATATCCCACTTGAAGGCCTTATTCATGTCCTCTAATAAGCTGCTATAGAGTACCGCGCTTCCTTGAGTTTCCCATTCATCTGTCGAAGCTGGTCGTTAACCCACATTCAATCAGCAATAGCATAGTCAATTTTGATCATTTGCAATTATTAATTTACCATATACATGTTTTTTTCTTGAGTTTGCTCACACTAAAATCTTCTAATACAGAAAGAAACGGAATCAAAGGTCCTCATGAATAGCCCGGTGTTCAGCAGTCTATTCTCGTTCCTCCTGGACACCTGCCGCTGCCGGCTCTCTTGATACCATCCCCGCCTCGCAACCACCCCCTAGATAGAAAAATGGATAACAACCCGAGGAGGGAATTACCTCCTCCCGCAGGAATGACTCTGGCACCCGAGCCACCGGTGACATCTATGGTACCTTCGAGTCAGCTCCCACCGCTTCCATCGCAGTGGCACACAGAAGATTCTTTGCGACAGTGGCTTCGGACCAAGGCCGAGGAGGATAGAAGACGGCAGGAGGAGGAGCGCACACGTCAAGAAACCCTAAAACTTGAACAACGCCGGGTTGAACGGAGCATGCTTCATGATGCCATTCAAGCCGGCGTGCCTCCTCAATTGGTGCCATTCATATTCATCGGAATTGGCGGTGGAAATTTGGCTCGTTCGTCGCTAGATGTGGCGCAACAATTGGACCTATCAAGTGTGCAACAGGGACACTCACAGCAACCTCAAAAACGTGCGCCTCTGTCTCAGCAGCAAGCGACACCCGCTCAAAGTACTTCTCGTCACCCTCAACAAAACTTGGACCTTGACTCATCCCAACCTTTACCGTCAGATATTCGTCGAGATAGCCGAACGATCCCACCGAATCCTTATGCTTCTCAAGTTGCTCCTATGCAAGTTTCATCACCATCACAACCTGGGCCAGTATCGCCCCCACAAACGCATGGCTACCGTGGATCGCTTCAACCTACTCGATTGCACGTTGGGGGAGAATCGCAGTCTCATCAGCCTCGCCTGAACGCAAACGAGTTTCATGTTACTCACGTAGGCCCTGCCCAATTTCAACGTGGGATAACAGGATCTTCGCATGGTCCTGTTTCTGCTCCCCCCCCTCACGCAAAGCCCGAAACGCAGCCGAGTCAATCTCCGTCTATACATTTTCACCACTGGGTTCCACCGGGTCAAACGCAGCCAAGTACTCCATCGACCAGAGGCCGGCAGGAGTCATCTACGCGTTCCCACCCCCATTCAGAGTCACAAACTTCTCCAGGACGAAAACGTAAAGCTCCAGGGTCGCATCCGCCACCTCCTCCGCCAACACCACATCATGAACAGGCCTCGCCCGCGCCCTCAACTGCTTCACCAGGTCGTGGGACGCCGATGCAGACCGGACACAATTCGAGTCATTCACGTCAACAGAGTGATCCTAGCCATGGGTTTAGGCATCAGGAAAATTCTGAAACTAATGCCGACAATCTTCAGCGCTACCGACCAACCCGCGAGTCCATCCTGAATCCACTTGAGTCAAGCTCACGAAGAACAAGTACCGATGCACAGCCTGGGTCGACGCACGCGCGATCGGAAAGGGAACATTGAGATGCGTACCCGCCATTTCTATATAATTTTCTTCGTGTCACTTGTTTTATCTCATATACCTTTTCACTCTTGATCTACTCTTTCTGAGTTTTTGAAATAGACCGGAGATGCCGGTAGCTTTCCCCAGTGCACAAGTCCTGCAAAAGGTAATCCCATGGGGATCATGCCCTTCTAGCCAGAAGAACCGAAATGTTGGCGTTTTCAATGGTTAGAGTCCGTCTTTTGGACATTTCTATATACATATATTTTCATGTAACAACATACCACGAGGCCTTGGCAGGAACCGTTCTGGTCTCGTATTTAGATATCACTTTCTTTTTCTTTTCTCCGAAACTTTCTCCGAGAAAGCCGAGAGATGAATTTCGTGTCATATATTCATTTTTCCTGTTACCGCTTGGAAAAGCTGAAGATTTTAAAATATGATTCGATCATAACCCTGTGTAGACCCACACATGCTTCGCGTGTATTGCGTCTTTTCCCAAGGCGACGTAGATTTAAGAATATGTGAAATTCCAGGATTCGTTATATGCACATGTGTATGTGAAAGACCCAGAAAGAGATATGGCCTTGCGTCGTGGAGATTTCTATTCCTGAATGAATCTTACTTGATCATGTCTTCTACCAGTTCTGTTTATATCAAGAATTTGGAGGACTATCAATCAACCCGGACTCTCCACCACCCAGTCGTTACAATAGCTCTGTGAAAGATTCTTCTAGACGAAAGGAGTGTGACAAAAGGATATAGATCACACGCGATCAAAACGGCTCAGTACCTCGGTTGGGACGGTTGGAATGTATTTCCTTGCCCTCTCTCTATTTACCCCGCCAAACCCAGCTCCGTAACTAATCAGCATGTCTGTACTTGTGGGTAGAAGAAACGGGAGTGTCATGGAGGGATCAAGGAGGTAGCTTTCAGGCCCAGAGGATGAAAAATAGTTGTGGCCGGGAGATGACATGATGGGGGAGTGTAGAAAAATGCTGCTTCGAGGTGTTGATGGGCCTTCATTTTCGTGCGTATCGGATGCAGGTGTGATTTCGGGCGCGGAATCGGAAGTTGGATGCGATGTATTTATTTTTTGAGGGCTGGATGGCGAGGATAAAGGTGGCTGAGAAGAGGCTGTAGCAGAAATAGGAGGCTCTTGTAGTTTCATATGTTCGCGATATAGGAGGTCTGGGTCGTGTTCGAGAGAAACGAGAAATTTGGTTGCGTTTTTTGTTAGACCTTTCTCGCCAACCTCTGCACGGTATGATTTGACGGCTTGAAGAAGTTGGTTCGGAGTAAGCTGCTGTAGTTGCAGTAAAGTTGTGATGAGGGCTTCATGATCATCTCCTAACGAGGAAAAACACTGTAGCCACTGTAGCAGCTGTATCACTGGTGCAAGGTGCTTCCGTGCAGCGTCTACTGTAGTCTCGCCTGTTGTGGTCATCGAGCCATTTTCGTAGTGCTCTGGTTGCCTGTTATTGCTCCGAGCCCATTCCTCAATGGCTGATATATTCATCCGAATCTGCATTGCTTTTGTGCGGGCTAGGTACTTTTTGGTTAGCATAATTCGATTGAAAATCTCTGCGCCTAGCCAGTAAAGCAATTGGGAAATGATCTGTGTTGTGATTATCGAATGAACGTCGTACAAGTCCAGGACAAATAGCGTAGACGATAGGAGAGATGTGATATTTCGGGGTGACACCTGTGCACGCCGTTTGGGTGAGGGTGGACGAAATCGTTTCTCGGGAGGTTCAACTTTTGGTTTCGACTTCGATTTGAAGATTTTCCATTCGTTTTGGAAAGTAACGTCATTCAATCCTGGTATTGTTTCATGGTCAAGCATAGCTTGATCTAAAACACGGTTCATTCGGCGTTCGGCGTCGCGAATGATAAGAATAAAAATTTCATTTACTAGTTCCGCTAAATGTAGCTGGAATTCAACCGTGGACTCCATAAGCCCCGGGTCCTTTTTGAGGTAATGCAAAAGCAGGGTAGCATTCGATATCCAGAAGGCCAATATTGTCATATCCCATTGGTGACGCTCCACGACGTCGTTGATCTTGTCTGTTGCAGACAACAAAAGTTGCGCCAGTAACTCGGGACTGGCATGGTAGTGTGCATACCTAGCGCTTAGAAATAATAAGTTCGCGGGTACTGGTTTTTGAGAAGGTGACCGTTGCGGTGTCATGTTGGTAATGATTATGTCCAATATCTTTTCTAGTTCGTTGTCTTGAAAGACAAACATCTGGTCATTCAAGCACCTATCCCACACAAACTCTTGTTGATCGTCTTCGAATTCATCAGGTTCCTATCATATGGAGAATTAGTGTCACGAGATTTCTCGTCATCAGCTTAGATAATACGCACCTCGATTTTCTCATCTAGCCCAAGACTGGACAAATCCACCTCAAGATTCAGTGCGCTTTCTTCCATCATCATACGCCGCTTCATTTCATTCTGAGCCATTTCCTCCTCGAAGCGGCCATGGCTAAATCCAGAGTCGTAAAAATCATCCTCAATGCCCACAGGTCCAATATCGTATCCATTGTCGTGTAGATACTGCGAAATGTCCGTTCCGGGTTGAAGGAAATCCAACGCCGTTCCGCCCGATGATGATTTGATATCAGGGGAAGCCCCATGATCAAGAAGCACTTTTGCTATCGTTTTGTGTCTATTGGTCATGGCCCACATCAATGCGCTCCATTGATTACGATCCTGCTTATCGACAAATGCTCCAGCGTCAAGTAGTGCCGAGACGACTTCTTGATGGCCCTATATTCGTTTTCCATATCAGCAACCAGAAAATTCTTAGGATATAGCATCTCACTTATCGCGTTTGAAGCACTCACAAAGCAACTTGCATATATCAAGGGCACTGTCCCTTCTTCGTCCGGCTTATTAACGTCTACATATTTGCGAGCATGGCCATTAACCAATTTTTGTACTCGTTCAACGTCGCCATTGCTGGCAGCCATATTGAGGCTCTTTTGCAATATAATGCTTTTCTCGTCATCCGGGAGCTTCTCATCCAACGCTATATCGTCTTCGTCTGTGCCCAGGGAATCCATTTCGCGATGTGCTGCTTGCGCCGCTAGCATTTCCAGTAACCTAGCATCACTATCTTCCAATCGTGCTGTAGTATCGTCATCATCTCTGCTATAGTATGACTGTGCGTATCGAGCGCGCAAGTCATGTTCTTCATCGTGAGAATGGTCATCAAGCGTAAGACTGAATGATAATGGCTTAGCGGTGATCGGTGTTGCTAGGTACTGCGATTGTCCTGGACCAGTGATTCAAGTTAGTAGGTACAAATCGAAAGAACCTTTGCTTTTTTTTTCTTCCTTTTTGTTTGCCCGCGGAAGAAGAAAGAGGAATCGAGAGCCCACAAACCTTGCCAGCCGTCGTACATCTCCGTCTCACCCGCGTATTCCGGGGCTCGTCGCCTGTCGTCCAGCGACGTCGGCAAGTCCGGAGGCAATATTCTCGGCTTCTCTAGACCATCTTCTAGGGATTTCCTTTCGTCTGCTGCCTCAAAGGCAGCGCCGTTGTGAGGGTCTCCCATACCCGTCGTCGATTGTGCCGGTGGTGTTTGGACGGAGACCTTGCAACAAGATGTGTGCCCAACTACGACTGCATTTGACCGAGGTAATCATTTGCCATATAAAGCCAGCGCAAGCGGGTTGAAGGGTCTGGGCGCGGTATGGAAAGGACAACAGCGCTGTGTGTCACTCATATGTTTTGGCTGCGAAGAAGTTATCTTAGTTTCGTGGTGGAGACCCGTGGGACATGACGCAGTTCGGCAGTGGTGCCTCAGGCGCGAGCGTCTCGTCTCGTCGTTTCTCGGCGCAAACCAACCGCTTTGCTCCGCTGTTGAAAAATGCGACAGGAAAAATAAGCGACTTGTTAAAAACGTATGAAATTCCACCACAAACCACAAATAATAGTCCAGCTAGCCTGTATATTCACGTTCAAAGAGAATACGGTCTGTTGATGCACGTGACTAGCTGTAATTTACGTGAACAAAATAACGAGTCGTCATTTGCTATGTAGGTGTATATAGCCTTGTATATTTAAATTCGCTTGGGACTTCCTTGCAGTCTTCTCGAGCATTTTCTATTGTCATATATCAAAACTGGGTCTAGGCCCTATCAAATGTGTTTGAAAATCAATTATGTGTAGAACAGGATATTGAACCAATGCGGGATATAAGATGAGAGATAAAGTTGACATAAGATAGATGTAAACATGATGATGGGTATTTTTAGGTAAATTATAATGGACACCAAACGCTCCAAGATGAGTAGATAAAAAAAGTGCTCTCGATGACCGAGGCTTGATGCAAGTCCGAGAAAGGATAGGCATTTAGCCGAGCGTAAAACAACTTGCTAATGTTCTATACTGATATGCGCAGAAACGAGAGTGGGAAATGCATTGTAAATAAAAAACTGCCGATGTGATAGCCATGTTCTTTATTCGAGATTTTTGCTGAAAGCTTGTACTTGATCTTCGGGCAGGGAACCAATCCAGAGGCACTTTTCAACTACGCCGGGAACGGGCTCCAAAGAGTATTTGTTGCTGGCATCGATGAGCCGTAGAAGACACTTAACAATTCTGGCCGATGTTCGATATCGTTCAAAATTGACGAGAGCATCTCCACCACGGGTTCCCGGTATTTGTGATGGTTTCTGAGCGTTGTAGGTGAGATCATGCACATACAATCCAACGAAGGGAATGCAGCCATTTTGTAGATTTGTTGTTTCCATCTCAACTCTCAGCTCATGGAAATTTCGAAGAGGTTGTATCAACGATTCCATATCATCGAGGAGTCGTCTGTCGTTCGAGCTCACTAGAGCCCACGTTCTCTGTAGTCGTGTACAATCCACTGAAGAAAGAGCGATTGCTATTTGCAGCATAGTCGAGTAATTGCACATCTGTCTGGAATGAGCAGCAATATGGATGAATTTGGCTATCGCCCAAGCCCGCTCTTGAATGTCTCGCGTGAGGACAATCTCAGACAGAATCCATTTTACCATAAGGTTGAAACGACCAACAACAAGGTCAATGCCTTTACGCTCCTTTTCCGCCAGGAAATGAACCCAGCTGACAATTGACGGTGAATTGTTGTTCCATTTCATGTCGACAAGATCTTTCCAGTCGACTTCATCCAGAGCTGATTTTTCCACGACCGTAAATTGTTGGGCAAGTAATCTGGAATCATATGCAAGGATAAAAGGAACGTGATCCGGCATCTTGGGGACTTCAATATGTAGTTCGGGAATTCTATTCCCAACACCCGTATTCTCATCTCGAACGTATGCTACACGCTTGCGGTCAACTAGACGTGTTGGAGAGGAGCCAGGAGTCAGTGGCTTCTGGGATCTGATAACAGCTACCTCTTCCCGACAAGGAGAAGTTGTCACCGCTCGTTGAATTGTGATCGGTGGAGAAGGAGGATGTGCAAGAGGATGCGGTGGCATTTCCAACGATTGAGTTGCCAAAGAGTTTGTGCTGCTGGACCTTTCCAAAGCCTCATCCTTCTCGATCAGATCGATAGATATTTCGGATGATATTTCTGATTCGCTGTCCCTATCCCCATGTACTATCGAGGGCGAGTCAAAAGTTCGCTGGATATTCAACTCTTGTCGGCCGGCCATGGGTTCGTCAAATAATTGGAGACTTTGTGGTGAAAAATCAATGCTGTTCGTCAAGTTACTACTTGATGGGTTCTGTGGTAACAAACGATGTGGGGTGGCAGAGGGATGCATAGTAGACAACGGTTTTTTCATGGAATCGTCGCTCAAACCCCTTTCCAGAAGAGGAATAGAATTATATGAAAACTCCGATTCTACAACAGAGTCTGTGTGCGACTGTGCTGACAGGCCTTGAAAACTAGAAGTCACCACTTTCTCCCCCAAGGTCATTGGGTAGGTATCTAAATGACTTGTTCCCGCCCAAGAAGATTCAGAATAACCTCGATCAGAGTAATTCTGGGGAAGCTCGGGATCACGGAGTCTTCCGCCCTCTGGATGACTGTCGGAACCTGTCAGGGACGGCCACTTCCCTTCCAGTTTTAGCAACGTCGACTCAATTCCACCGTCAGCGTCATCTGGAATTCGCGAGAACCCAGCAATAGCCGCTTCAAATGAAGGGCGCAGGTGTTGGGATGAATGAGTGTTAATGAGGTCAAAGCGCGGTGGCGTTGACTGGATTCTGGCTTGAGAGAACCTGGAAAAGCTTCGCCTGAAATAATTACGGGCTGAAGAAGCCAGTGATTCCGTTAAAGATGTGTCCGTTGCAAAGGACTGTGGGCGCAAATCAGTCGCAAGATCATGCACATTCTGAATTTTACGCAAATCACCTCCAGGTCGCCTGCGCAACAGACGGCCTAGTGGTTGTTTCCCTCCCCAGCTCCCAGCCTCACTAGGTGCATCAAGGGACCGACTGATACCACTCTGAAAAGATGCGTACTTACGAAGTCGACTGGATATTGAACGGGTCTTCTCTGGCGCGGGAGACTTCAGAGGATGCTGTGAAGCGCGATCAGAGAATGGAGGTGCCAGATCTTCCACTTCATGCCCGAAGACCTCCAGAGACGCTGCAACTGGAACTACGCCAGTACCAGAAGATAGATGACTATCTCTTCCCGTCGTTGAGGTTGAACTTGGGTTATTTTTGTGTCCATAATCCAGCCAATTGTTCCCCCCTGAGACTACAGGCAAATCCAATCCCGTGTCATCCACAATGACAATAGATTTGCTTCCCATAGTCACGTCGCTCACAAGGCGTTGATGACGTAATTTTTGCGCTCTTAGATGGGACGTTTGGTCATCCAGTACCCCAGGCCTTTTGATTGTAAACGAGGGTGAAGACTGCGGAGGATTAAGGCCAATAGCTTCACGGTAGTCTCTCATACTTTTCTCACAAATATGGTCGGTTCTGAGAGGGGTGTTAGGCTTTAAAAAAGCCTTGCGATCCTTGTGCATCTCGGATTTCAAAGCAACATTCAGAGGTAGTGTGGCTGTCTTGACTCGCGGAGAACGATAAGTAGGGGATCCCACATGGGGTGCAGTATTTGCTCCAAGATTTCTCGTATGTAAAGCACGGCGAATGGAGCCAATGACAGTTTTCAGCGCTGGGCTCGTTCCAAGGGTCCTGATATTGCCTTCAGATGCACTCCGTGCATGATTTTCGCGTAACTCATCTGGAGCTTGAAAGGTAGTAGGTGACGGGGGTACAAATGCAGCAACGCTTGCGTCAACAGGGGGGAAAAAATTCCCGCGTATGAGACTGCCGTTACCACCATCAGAAGTTGGCAATAGAGCTTGCTCTTGCTCATACCTCTCGCCCAATGTTCTAGAAAGTGGGGCACGATCATCTCTGATTGAGTCAGAGAAGCTGCCGCTTCTCTTATGGACGTGGGCTGGAGGGTTTGACGTGGCCGAAGATGTTGGAGGACGTGGTGACGGCTTAATCGAGACTACAACAGGATGGGGGGCATCTAAGCAGCCACCCATCGACATCGACGCCCGGATACTTTTACCTGGCAAAGAACACGACAATGCCTGGACACTTTGCTCACTAGACGAGCCTGGCACACTCTGCGAAGTCCCTGAGGATATTGTTCTCGCATGACTCATATGGCCGTTGGGAATCCGTTCAGCCTTGATTGAATTTGTTGATTGCACCAATGATTGGATACTCAAATGACCAGTGGCTACGGCTTCTTGAGAAGAGCTGCCAACCTCACTTGAGCGGTTGTTGTTGAATCCTTGATCTTTAAAGCCATCACCAGGTAGAGCAGGGTTATCCGGACTCGTAAAAGGTGGACTGTCCCAGTACATCATACATCTGCCGTGCCAACAACGCTTGAGGTCTACCAATATTTTTGCGTCACTGACCTCTGTAGTACTTCGAGCTTTGACATCAGCATACATAGTATTGATTTTATGACAAAACTGAACGCGTAGGTCACGGTTGCCGACAAAATCATCAACAAAATAATTGAGGATCCAATGGCGTAGGGCCGCGAAGGTCCGAATTCGAATAATCCGACCATCGGCCTGTAATCTGTTAATAGCCCACTCCAATCGCGCCAACAACAAACCCAGAAGGCTCGTGGTTGATAGGTAAGAACGAAATGTCAAGAAAAAATCGGAAACGAGTTCATAATCCATGAAGGACTCCGACGAGATTTGTACGATTATACGAGCAGGTGTAGCTGCGCTAATGTCCCGAGTATTTGGAATATATTTGACCACAGCTGAATCGTCAATGTTCTTAGCTAGTATATCGAAGATAGAAGGCTCAAGAGGATGACGCAAAATGTATATGCCGGATCTCTGAGTGGAATTTGAATGCCTATCTTTGGCAGCGGACGGGGTCACTGCAGAAAACAGAGACATCGCCATAGAAAGGGTCCCTTCGGGAGGAGTAAGACCGGGAGAATCGTAGGTTGACGGAACTCGATTTTGGCCACTGCCGCCGGTATTGTCCTTAAGGTATATCGACGAGTGCGTATTATCTGAGACTGAGGTATGTGACGTATGCGTGTAAATTGAGCTCCGCAGCACCGGCGTACCCTCCGTGCTTAATTGTAGTGTTCCTAGGCGATAATGAGGGATGGGTACCTCCAACGCAGGCATAGGTAAACCATCAATCGGTTCACTGGTTGGCTTGTTGGTGTCGAACCGATCGATCACAATGCGAAACTCGTCACCTCCGTCGGATGCAGCTGATTGTTCATATTCAGATATAGTTGAGAATGAATGCGCTCTCCTGTGCGGAGGCTCGGAATCGCTGACGTGGTCATTGGCTTCTTCTATTTCTTCACGGGCATAACTAGGACGGAGCTCAGAAAATTGAGAGGATGACCAAATACTCTGCCTGGGGTCGGGGCCAGCTGAGGCCCTGGGCGGTGGTAGTTTGGTGCTGCTGGCCGGGGCGGGTAAAGTCACTCTCGGGAGGGATTTGCCATGGTGACGCCTGGAACCCGGCTCGACTAAAGGCCTGTTTTCACAATGATATACCTTCGGTAAGCACTCCAATCCAAATCAATAGCACCGGCTGCGGACAGAGGGGAGGGGCGAAGTCTGTTGTACCTGAGGTAGAGCTTCCCATTGTTTCCCACGTTTCCTACTGCGAAGTTGTTATCTCTAAGGCCCGATGGAGTCGTCTCGTGCACCGGTGAGCGCGTAGACAAGCCTTCATTGCTGCCTTTCATACGAAGCAGCAACGATCGCTGTCTCCTTGGTCGGTCTGCTAGTCTTCTGTCGGTCCGTTTGGCCAAACCAGATTGCGTAACGGTATGAGCACGTTGAAGCGTGGACTGTGGCTGATGCAAACGAGGCAATGCGGTCGATATACCTAATGTAGACGCTCTCGAAGACGCGGGTTTTTGTAGGCGAAACTCATCCTTGGGCTCGTCGGTAGATGTATCAAGAGGTCTGGCCATAATGGCGGGACCCTTTTTTTTTCGTCGTGCCAAGGTAAGATACAAGCCGCGAAATCAAGCGCGCACACCTTTGCTCACTTGGTACTTGAGATCAACGTAGATTAGCACATACCCGCCGGTAACTCTCACAGAGCTGGCCGGGACGGTAATTCAATTGTGGAACTTGGCATTGCCGCACACCGCAATGCTGGCGGGATTTCTAGAAGTCCATGGCGATCACTGCTTGAAACTGAGTATCTGATGACAAGCTATGCTGGAGCTCCCTCTTGCCACGAAATTGGCACGAGAGTGGACAAGGGTGAGGCTCGGAATTTTGTTTTTTGTCCAGATTTTAGAAGTTGCTCGGAAATCCCCGAAATATTCCCCCCTGTGACGGCAAGTGCAATGCAGACAATTTGTCGAGCGCGACGCACGGATCACAAGCAAGGCGATTATACCGCGCTTACGGAGGTTTGCGCTATGAGGAATGGCAAACGGCAAGATGAGAAGGAAGGCGAGTCGCTATATTGACACGTTTGCAAATGAGAAGTCAAGGCGCCATAGAACAATCATTGACAGATATTATTGAGGAAGGAAGGAGCTGCTCCGAATCAACATTGTTCACGGGGATCTGACAGGACCGAAGCATTACGGTAATGACGCGCTACTAGGAGGTGTGGCTGGATGGTTACGCGTATTCGCACGTATCGCGCACTATTCCCCACGAATTGGCGGTAATATATAACCCAGCAACCAATCATGCGTGAGAATAGCTAAGTCCCGTGATCAAGCATCATGTATTACAAATACAGTCCTCCCATTGGCCGGAAAGCGGGCCAATCACAAAGCTAATTCAACCCTATGTAGTGCTCAATACTCCCCAACATCACCACAATTCGCACACAGGCTCTTTTGTCTGGCATTGAAAGGCTTCCCGGAACTCCCTTGAGTTTGCCATCGTGCCCTGCGATATATGTTAGCATGTGTACAACGTTCACTTTGGTGCGCCAGAGTGTCAAATGCTAACACAAGGACGAGGAAACAAAAATGGACTTACCAAGATTCGAGCGGGTTTTGGAGCGTGAGGGTCAGTATAGATGGCCTGAACTGCAGCTTCTTTGGTGGTCTTACTGCACCACCAAGTGGAGTAAGAAATAAAGAAGAGCTGCTCCTTGGTAAAGTTTTCTAGACCGGGCAGTGCCTTGTCCGCATGTGAGCCGTCACGTTTCCTCCAGGCGTGAAAAGAAGCCGCAATGCCACCGGCATCGGCAATATTTTCGCCCAATGTTAACCTTCCATTGACATGCAGAGGTTCTGCATCCGGATCAGGTCCGGGAACCGTAAAGTTCGAGTACTGATCAACGAAACATTGTGCACGTTCTTCAAAGGCCGCGACAGTGCGGTCATCCCACCAATTGGTGGAGTTGCCAGTTTGGTCGTAATGTCTTCCAGTGCTGTCAAAAGCTGTGTGTTGTATCAACCCAAGTCAGTCATCAGCCGCTTCCCTATTAGAGAGAGGTATTAGAACTTGTAAACATACCATGGGATAGCTCATGCCCGCTAATAGCCCCAAAAGCTCCGTACGCAAGATAAAGAGGCGCCTTCGATCCGTAGAAAGCCGGGGGCTGCATGATACCAGCTGGGAACACAATTTCATTTCCTGGAGGGTTATAGTATGCGTTAACAGTCGGTGCAGTCATTTCCCACTCATCTCGGTTCGTGGGCTTTCCCAACTGCGACCACTCCCGTTTGAGTTCGAATTTAGCTATTCCAACCGAATTTTCGAAGAACCTATCTCTCGAAACACTCAACTCGTTATAGTATTTCTTGACGTCCTCGCCATCCATTAAATTGGGACTTTTTGAAGGATTTCCTATCTTCTGAATGAGGTTTGCCACTTTTTGCTTGCCAAGCTGCCTGACTTCGGCAGACATCCATTTTGTGCCATCTAACACGTAGACAAACTGTTCCTTTATATCGGAGATTATTTGATCTCCTAGCTTTTTTGACGTCTCGGGGAAAGAGTCAATCACATAAAAGCGGCTTAAAATCCAACCAATGCCAGAATCCAAGTCATTAATGCATTTACGCCACCGATCCTGTGTGGCTTGAGGATCCTTGCCAGCAATACGGTTGTTGAATTCTCATAGCGGAATCGTTTTGGGGTCTTCTATTGCCTCAAAGTATCGCTGGATAGCCTTTAGCTTAAAGAAAGCCTGGATTACTTCTCGTGGCGTATCCTGAATAATCGTCGAAAGCTTTTTCAGGTAGCATGGCGAGCCTATGATGAATCTTTCTGCTTGGAAATCCTTAGGAGCTAGCGAATTAACTATCAGCTCAAATGATATTTCCGGAATAAGTGATTTCGTTTCGTCCAGCGTCCGCGGGTTATAATACTGAGTAACATCCTCTTGTGCTTGGGTGTCTGGCGTGGCATCGGCCAATTTCTTCTCAAAAAGAATAACCTTATTGGCAAGCTTGAAGGAAAAACGGGACTCTCCGTCCGATGAAAAGCGATGTTTGAAAAGGAGCAACAAGTTCGATACAACATTAGTGTAGTCTTCCACAACTTGTGTATTGTTATAGAACTCGCGCGAAGGAAGTCCAATTTCCCGTGGCGGAGTCACAAATATAGCCACATTGTCGGGATCCCGATCGTCAGGCTAGAATGGGGTCATTAGATTTGCGTGCCAAGCAACAGGTAGAACGCCCTAGAAGATCACTCACAGATACAGAGAAAGTGGCAAGGGCCGATACATCGGTCTGAATTAGATATAAAAGGGCATCCGTTAGATTCTTCTGTGGATCTTCGTCATGTAAATAGTAGATTGTGGCTATTTCAGCGAGGAGGTCATCCAAAGGCTGTGATCCCCGCTGCTTCAGAGCTTCGACATCGATACAGGCATCGTAGGCCGACTTCAGTTTCTTGAAGTTATGTTTATCAGCCGATGATAGCCCCTGTTCTCCAGACACATTGGGTACTTCAAGGATATGGCGTAATCGCATCTGGGCGTTTTCTGACATGAAAGTTCCAGTAAAAATGGAGCCTTGGTCGGGTCTCATATCATGACGGTCTCTCCAGCCACCGCAGGCATATTGATCAAAGTCAACACAAGGGTCGATATCTTCATAATGGGGATCAAGGTTGTAAAGGATTTCGGAGGCAGCATGAATGCATTCGGGTTCGAGACATAGATCAGGAGAAACGGTAACATTTGTGCTAAGGGCAATCGAACCTTGAGATACGGTTAGCAGCGAAAATCAATTCTCCTCTCAATCAAGACTCACCTAGTATACTACGATTCGCGACAAAATACGCACCACACGCACAAATCGCAAGCCATTTGGCCACCGTTAACAGTCGGGGGTTAGATCTCTTTCTAGCCCCCGCAGGCATAAAACTGCCGTCCCCGAAGGTCCCACTGCACGAATGCTTCTGATATCTGTAGTCCATTGATCCGTCTGATGTGATTTGAAAACTCGGAAGGCTTCTAAGGGGTGGTTTCAAAGCTGTTAGCTCTGGTTGTAAGCTACCTTCAAAGCAGCCACCAACCTCTGGTTCTGAGGCGGACGTTCGTCCTTGACGCGACTTTAATGTTGGCCACAGAAGCCGAATCCCACGTTCGCAACAAGTCAAGCTTTATATCATAGCATTGCCTATATGAGAGGGGAGATTGATGGAACAGGCAGCTAGACTGAGTGAGGTCATCCATCAGCTCCACCTAGTGTTCTTTTGCGAATGTTCATTGGTTGCGAGATGGAGCTTCCTCTGTTTGGTGGGGCGGGCTCCGGGCACCAATAATAGTAGCACAATTCCCGCTGTTCTCATCCACATCGAATTATAAATAAACATGAGCATTAGTTATACTATCCATCAGACAAGCCATAGGGTATGGTTCAACCCATTACTCTCTGCTTAGGCTAATTGAGTCTCCGATGGAAGTATCTTGACGCCCGTTTGATTTGCCAAAAAAAAAAGAAAGAAACAAAACTCTCATATAATTAGTGGTTTGGCTCAACACGTCGGATGCTGATATATATAACTAAACGGCTATAGTTGTAGCAGCATGAAATAGAGACGCGCCCAGTAATATTCCCTATCAATACTTGCCCACAGGAGGAAACCGCGGGGGATGACAACAACTATCTGGCTGCGTAGTGATAATCGGGCCGCCAGGTGCCGATGAAAGTAGTATTTGATGCGATGCGATTATCATTGAACGAAAGATGTCGGGATATCCTAGCACTGTTTTGAGAAAGCGCATCTTCAGACTTTCCTATCTCACCGCGCCCTTGACCACTACTTGTGTTTTGAAACCGCCATTGAATCTTCCAGGAAGTGCAATATCAAAGTATACGCGGTACATAGCAAGCCATTCGTCTATATACTTGTCGCTAGTTGTTCAGAAGGGATGATCTTGAAGGCCAAACAAGCAGTTTACGATCTGTATAATGTAATCAGGTGTGTGGTGAGCAAATGTCTTGAATCTCGGATAATTGCATGTGATACATCCAACCAAGCCACGATCGGTAGTTAAGTGCTTTCTCTGGTTGGGCCTTCGAAATACCCTCCACTTCACGGAAATGGCATGCTATATCGCCAACTTCTGGACGCTCAAGACAAAGAAGCTGGTTGGAGGACGGATCGAGTCGTCTTCATCTACAGTTATAGCACGCTGTGTATAATTGGCAGCTTTCTCAAGGGCAGAAATTGAGGAAGCTCTGGAATTTTGCATTGGAGGTCCGGGTGAACATTCCAGCACTTCTATCTAAGACTCTCTATCAGAGTCATCTACAGCAAGGACGTGAAGAGCCATTCTTATGTCATTTATATGGGCCGCATCATGAGAAACAAAATATGATTTTAAGTATGGGGAGCAGTAGGAACAATTTAAAAGTATATGGGTAAGATCAGACATGTGGAAAAGAGCACCTGAGTCGAAGGCAGACGCATTTGTAACACACCAGGCTGAGGGCAGTCACGTGGCAAGTGTATAAAATTCCATGCAGCCAAATGATTTCCTGAACACAAACCGGCGAGACCATGAAATTTGAAATTTCGGTCTGGGTCGGCAGAGTACAACCCAATCCTGCGACTGTTTGAGTGCAATGTAATGTACATTTTCTAGCCAAGATCAAGTCTATATACATGATCTTTGGCGCAGAACGATCATTAGAATTCTATCGAATATTGCTAAGTTTTGGAGAAGTGCTCAGATGAATAAGTAAATAGCCATAGTTCAGTGTCAGCGCGCTTACTTTTGTCAGAAAGGAAGAGAGTGTTTTTCAAGATGGCCAAAGAGCCAAACTAAAAGTCAGAGACCAACCCTAGAACTGCTCTGCAACCCGATCCCACAGTCCAGCGCGAATGCTGCTATCCATCCACCAATTGCCGTCAGCATCCTTACCCATGACAACAAAGGCATTACGAGGCGAGAATCGGACGAATTTTCCCGAGATAAAAAGAAACGACGGTCTACCCAGAAGGTTCGAACGTCCCGAGGATGGAGTGCCTTGTTTAGTTACTGCCGGGGAGAAATCCTTTTGAAACAACTTGCCTCTATGCCAATTTGAACATGTGAAAAGGAAGGTTCCTGGATTACCAAACACTGGTGGGTGTCCAGACTTTTCGGTGGATTCTCTCTGAATTGCTGCCAGAGCATGAACTTGCTCTTTGGTACGGTGGGTGTCGATTGCATGCCGAATTTGAGATGCAAAATAGCTCAAGGGCTTGCTGAGAATATCTCCAACAGTTGTCAAGACGACAGTGGGCCATACGACGTTGGCGATCATTGCTATATCCGCAGAAGCGAGAGAACCCGTTTCTGCCAGAATACCGCGAACGTCAAATACATTCATAACAGTAAGTGGCTGTTTCGGAGACATATTGAGCGCCTTGCTCAGGATACGGAACCACCACGAAACAAGGACATCACTTTCGCTCAGAAACGGGGTCCCTTCCTTGCCGTTGGCATTCGAGGATGTTTCGCTCAGTTCAGCGAGTGCAGTATCACGTAGGTCTTTCAAATATTTTCCGGGCATAAAGATAATCCGCTCCTCATCTTTACGGTACCAAAGTAATTGAAAGATAAATAAGACGACGAACCAGAAAAAATTCCACCCTTTAAGCAGCTTATCCGCAAGTACATATTTACTAGCTGGTGTCACTTGATGGACCTTGGCTAGTGGGTCGTCATCAAGCCCAACGATTGGTGGAATTTCATCCTCTTTGCCGCGCAAGACGGCCGTCCAGCCGTTGAGAAGTGCTGCGAAACCTATAGCATCCATGAGAGTGTGCAGAAATGACACTGTAACAAATGTTGCGTCTTCGAACGTCACCACATGTACTGATATCTGCGGAGTATCGGAATAGAGCCAGTCATCAATAGTTTCAGGCGCTTCCCGAGACCTTAGATCATATCGCAGATGGTTAAATGGGCCAAGCACGGCGGGCTTGTCACGGTCTTCGCTCCTCAGCTGCGAAAGAGCTTTGTGTTCTGACACAGGTATGTCATATTTGTCCACACTGAATAGAAATGCAGGACGCTTCGCATCAAATTTCTCAGGAATATGATACTCCAAGCCCTTGTCTTTCTATGTGATCATTAGAGACCCTCTGCAGTGGCATATAAAAATTATAGGATTTGTTAGGAGGGAGTTCTTGCTCACATTGCGTCTCAACCTTGCGCCGAATTTCCGCCATCCACCATTCTTCAACAATGTGTCAAGAGAGTCTCGCAGCCTTTCCGGGTCAAGCGCATCGTTGAACTTAAGCGTGATATCTAGAGATATCGCGCGAGCGTAATCCATGTCATTCCAGAATCCGAGCGGGATGACATGGTCACTGGGGACTGTTGCAGGAGCTTGCTTGCGAGAAGTGAAGAAATACATCGTGTAAAATCTGCAAGCAAACAGAATTGCAAGCGGACAATACCTAGGAATTCTGTGCGCGACAAGTGTAATTCTCAGTTGAACGACGTGCTGTCCGTTACCTCGTTTCAGTCTTGGCGGGATTTGTGGAGCATTGGCCAATAATAGTCCGCATAGCTCTGTGAAGCTTTCTTGATAGTGGATCGCCCATTAATAAACTGGCTCTGATTGGTCCATTAGGCTATTAGATTCGGATGAGCTGTGTTCCAGGGGTTAGGGCTACACTTGGGGCAGTCTTGGCATATCGAAGTGCTTCTTCCCTCAGAGGGGAAACTATAAAGAATGACATATCATTAGCCAGTATGAACTCGAACAATGAGGACGAATAGAAATGTCGTTTAATGCATGAATTATCTTGCGCTCTGAGACCAACCTGACAGGGGATCGAAAACACGGCAGTACGATGGACATGATTTGTCTCTCTTATCACTAGGAAAAACCAACTTTGCTAAAACCTGGATAATAAACGTCCAGGGACAGTTCAGCTAAATACCAGACGAAAAACCATGCCAGAACAAGATCGCAGAATTCCCAGGGTTGTTCGAACGATTCTAAGGATGGGGGCGGATAAAAGAGCCAATTATTAGCAATGGGTCAACTACATAGCTCGATTGATAGTTTGTTTGTTATGGAGAGATAGAAAAAAAAGTTACCACGTAAGGCGCGTCCGATCAGAAAAGGTTCCAGGTGGTAATAGCCGCAATGGCACCGTGGCAGTGGGCAGAGCTAAGGCGATAAGCAATCAACGCTGAGGCTGGCCGTGGCGTCGACTGTCTTATCAGCTGATATTTGATAAAGTTAGGTACGGAGTAGTTCATGCTGGCATAGAACAGGTCGGGTCGGTAGACCGCCAACCAAGTTACATGCACACATGTAGAAATAGCCTTTGCGAGTGTCTTTCTTTACGTATGGCCAAATGAAATGTTGACGCTGGTCGGTTTTCGTTATCACCACCCTAATCAAAGTTCACATATCGATGTCCCCTAGGTATCATGCTGGAGATGGTGGCGTGTTGTCACGGGTATCTATCTGCTTATCGTGCGTAACTATGCTTCAAGGCTAGAGAACCAGCCAATTAATTTTGAAATCTGCATTCTAGCGACGTTTGGGGTGAATGATAGGAGGCTTATCTGGCACTTTGCTTTTTCCCTTCCCCCCCCTCTTTGCGCCTGCGAGTCTCAGCTTCCCTGATAACTGACATTGAGCCCTCATGACATCCAAGATGCTTTTTTATGTTACCGCGACATGTCGTCGGTTGACACCTGCGATCGATCGATCTGTCACTGATTTAGGCCAGCATGACTCGATGTCCTTGTAACTGTGACAGCTCAGGCGAGATAGCTCAATCAATGATGTGTATATCAAATTACCAACACGTAAATAACGAAGCAAAAATATGTTGGGTGTAAGAGGGAAGGGAATACGGAGTAGTAGTAGCAGCCATATTCAGAAGGGAAAGAAAAGCCCCACATGGGCCGCGGGGACGAGGCTGTTTCATAGGCCGGCTCGCACGTGAGCTCGTTCTACTATCTTCCATTTTGCTTCGCTCTTTTTTCCATTCTTTCTTTCTCCGCGTTCCTGGTCAGCTGACCTGCGGGTCTTCCCACCCGGTACAGCCAATCGCATTGTACGAGGCGGGCCGTGGAAGTGATCCTCCATCCTGCGAGGAGCATCTTATATCAGCACTACTACAGAGGACCAAGGCTAGGAAGGAACGCGCGACAGCTTGGTAAAGCATAGAGGCTCCTTTCAATTCCTTCCCCGTATAGTCCGTGACCTGGGTATTAGACAGGTATCTCTTAAGTCACACATGGTCAACAAGAGGGGTCCTTGGGGACAAGTGGACGGAACTTTTGCCCACGGGGATGACTTGTCATGTTTCCCAGGGCGACGGCAGCATCAGTGTTGTAGCGTTACATAAGGCTATTGAACGTTTAATTTTATTTTATTTTAATTTGATCTTGACCTGATTGTTCCATGAAAGGCATGCATCTTGCCAGGCTGCAGCCACGGCCATCGATATCTTGAAGCTAAATGGCGTTTGCAGGAGGACCGGTGTGTATAGTGTCTGCCCTTTGGTCCTTTACTATCTTGCTCGGTTGGTGTTGGGATTAAGCACATAGTAGCATGTTTAAGCTACTGTTTAGCATTTGGCATCTAGTGTTTAGAGTACTTACAGATGTGTGCAACGTCCACGGCAATGCTACGGTGCAATCCGGGGACCAGGTACGCTAAACCCAAAGCGTGGGTGCAACGCTGCTATCAAAGCATCGCAGCGGCGTCCAATCGCCGCACGCCGTTTGCACGCCGCTAGTCCTATTTGGGCAAGGCGGCGTGGCGGTAGGCCCAGGAGGGGAGATAAGCGGCCGGGGCTAGCTGCCGCGCCTGGCCAATCACCGCCGGGCTGAGCGATCTGGGGCCGAACCGCCCGCTTAACTTTTCTTTGCCTGCTGCAAAAATAATACTTTCATGTCGCATGGCCTAAATCCTAACTAAGTTAACGCAGAAGTCGGTAAGGAAAAAAAAAAAAAGGGGGGAGGAGAGGGGGCGCAACTCACACAGAAAAAGAAATGTCCAAGAGAACCAAAAAAAAAAGAAATTATGAGACAAACAGTAGACGGACAGCCGCAAAAAGAGAGACATCGGGGAGCCAGGGCTCGGCACGCGACAGAGCAATCAATATCGCGGTCAATATCAATAGTTAGAACCACATAATGCAGGGTTTGCGATAGATAGCAAGGATACCTGTGGTTGCATTGAATCAGAACACAGCAAAGCTACATCAGTAATTGGCTGGCGAGTAACACGTTGTGAGGTTGGGTGTGCTGTAGCATCTCCAATGCTACTAAAATAGGGACCGACGGAGGTGGGGCGCGCCCTTCCCAGCTGCGATAAAAGATCGCGGTGCCTCCAGCTGTCTCGGAATCCTCCCTCGTTCTTTGCGTTGCTCTTCCTGCCTGTCCTTGCATATATACTCAGTCCTCATCCGACCCAGCAGACATTGGCAATCCATAGAGAATAAGAGCAGCCAACATGGAGGATAACACCGCTGTCGGTACCGTCGCTGCCGACGTCTTTCCCGAGAAGGGAGCTGTCGACCCCGTCATCGATGAGTCCTGGACTCCAGACCAGCTTCCTAAGGGATGGATGTACAAACGCCACGGCAAGCTTCCCTGGTATGCCTCACCTTCGGTCCAGCTTGGTCTCGTCGCTTTCGTGTGTTTCCTCTGCCCGGGTATGTTCAATGCCTTAAGTGGTCTCGGTGGAGGTGGTAAGACCAGCACTCATACCGCCGATCAAATGGTAAGCTTCGCGCAGTTCTTCTACCGATGAAGGATTGAGGAACAATTCAAGGCTAACTGCTGTGGTAGAACATCGCGCTCAACTCGACGTTTGCTGTTGTCGGTCTCTTGGCCGGTAGTGTTGTCAACCGTCTGGGTGTGCGTGTCTCGATCGCTTTCGGTGGTCTCGGCTACTGTATCTACGCTGGTTCCTTGCTCGCTTCCGTTCACCACAATGTTCCCGGCTTTAACATCTTTGCCGGTGTCTTCCTCGGTCTCTGTGCCGGTATTCTGTGGGCCGCACAGGGTGTCATCATGGTCTCTTACCCAACCGAAGCCCAGAAGGGTCGCTACTGGGCTTGGTTTTGGGGTATCTTCAACATTGGTGGTTGCATGGGTAGTTTGATTCCCTTGGGCCAAAACATCCACGTCAAGGTCGCTGCCACCGTCAGCGATGGAACCTACATCGCCTTTATTGTGCTGATGGTTGCCGGTGCTGCGCTAGCACTTACTCTCGTCGATGCCGACAAGATCATTCGCTCCGACGGCACTAGGGTCGTGCTGATGAAGAACCCCAGCTGGAAGTCGGAGTTGTTGGGTTTGTATACCTGCATCAGATCCGAGCCCTATATTCTGCTGTTGTTCCCCATGTTCTGGTCTTCCAACTGGTTCTACACCTACCAGGAGAACGCCATCAACGCCGCTTATTTTGACACCCGCACTCGCGCCTTGAACGACTTCCTCTACTGGTTCGCTCAAATCTGCGCCGCCAGTGTCATTGGCCCGCTGCTTGACAATAACAAGTTCCGCCGTACCACCCGTGCCCGTATCATGCTTGTAACCCTCGTCGTCTTGACTGCTGCCATATATGGCGGTGGCTATGCTTGGCAAGAGAAGTATACTCGTGCTGATGTAGCCGCTGACTCGGGCTTCGTTGCGTGGGATTGGACCCACAAGGGATTCGTTGGACCCATGTTTCTTTACTTCTTTTACGGTGCCTTTGATGCCGTCTGGCAGGGCTGCGTCTACTGGTATGTGGTCATGCCCATCTTATCTGTGTTCTGAAACTAACGAAGTCTCTCTTAGGACCATGGGCGCTCTTTCCAACTCCGGTCGTCGTGCCGCCAACTACGTTGGTTTCTACAAGGGTTTCCAATCTGCTGGCGCTGCCGTCATGTGGTCCTTGGACAACAATGAGATGTCCTACGTCAACGAGTGGGCTACCAACATCGGTCTGTTGCTCGGATCCCTGCTCGTCGCTGCCCCTCTTATCCTCTTCCGTATCAAGGATCACGTCCAACTAGAAGAAGATCTTAAGGATGTTGACGAGAGTGTCGAAGATGTCGTCCCTACCGTTCCTACAACGGAGAAGGCCTAGATGACGATGATTCGTTCTCGACTCGGTAAGAAGCGAGGAGATTTGTGTTCCATTCTATGTCTTTTTCATCTTTTGTAGCATTTTGATGTCTTTTCTATGGGGAACATCATATGGGCGCAAAACCTGATGAAATCTTACATATACCCTAAACTGCATCCACATTTTAGTACAATCACGGTGCTTGTAATTATTGAGATTCATGTCATTATATACATATCTTGGACATTTGCTCCGTCTTTATATCTAATTTGAAGCCATAATTTATATATTAATAGGAAAGTGTCTTTCATCCAGACTTCTATCTCCCCTGTTGTGATAAGTAAATAATGCCCGAGGATTGAACGCTCAAGGCAACATTCCCTTAGTAACCTTCCCGAAAACCTATATCCAGAGTTCCTTCTTTCATATATCAGAAGTAAGCTGCTTCTTTGTCTGATAACTACCTATATATTAATTACTATATGACAGTTCTACACTACTCAAGTTCGCACAAAAGAAAACCCACACATCAACAATACTCGGCCAGCCATCCCTTCAATCCACCGATATTGACACACTCGATAAACAAGGAACTTTTAATATCAAACCCTAGCTGGTCGCGGAATTTTTCGGCGAGAACAAGCGACAGCAGTGAGTCCACACCGATAGAAGCAAACTCCGTCTCATCATTCAACTCGGCTATATCCATTGACGTCTCAGCTGCGATAAGCATCAGCACACTGTCATCCTGCTGACTGGCTGGACTTTTTTCGGCAGATTCTGGAACATGTTTAGGTTCTTCTTTCTCCTTTGCTGGCGCTAACACCGGAGATGGAGACGTATGTTGTGTATCTGCTACCACTGGTTCGGACTCGGGTAGGTTCTTCTCCTGCTCCTTCTTCACCTCGTTGCCCTTGCGTGTCTTTGAAGCATGAGACTTGTTGGTTGCGGAGCCCTTCGATACATTGATGGGCTTATGGAGATCACTGGGACTGAACAACTTCCCTAGAAGCAACCGAGGGAAAGTGCGGAACTGGATATCCTCCACCAGCCCAATGATCTCCCCATCTTGGAGAATATATACATCACCCGCATAAAACCCAGCCTCAGACTGAGGCACCATGCGTACATATGACTGATACTGCGCGCCGGCGACAAGTGGCCTAGCGAACCGCATGGTCTTCCAACCGGGAGTGACGAAGAAATTATTCCGTGGGTCAGCTGCGTTGCCACCGTTGAGAATGAAGCCGGCAAGATGAGCGACACTATCAATATGGTGAGGCGCAACAGTCCAGCTGCCGCCAGCATCTGTAGTCAAGGTGACATTTGCTGCAGCCTCAAAGCCATTCAGCACAACTTGTCTCATGCCACGGTAACACTCAGCATAGTCAACCAAATTCGCAAACATAGTATAGGCCAAATCGCGCGAAAGTCGGTTAGCTACACCTTCGTCTGCCAATCGTTCGAGAACTTGAATTCGAGAAGTGATAAGGTGCGTATTTTTGGACCAGTCTGCTAGCCATGCCTCATTGTCGCCGTATTCGATCTCTGCCGAGGCAAACCCTTCATCAAGATCGCCCGTCTCCGGGTCTACATTGTACCACTGTAGCTTGACTGCTAGTTTCTCTTTGAAGTTTGCTGTTGCGACGATTTCAATCTGTTGTGGGACTGCCTTGTTTTTGCGGACAATAAGTCCTTGTAGGACATGAAGATCCCTCATGTTCATGCCAGGACACTTCTTCCCAGGTCGAATACGCGACCACAGATGTTTGCCAAGCGTAAATCCAACGTCGGCATGAATAGACTAGTTCATCAATTCTTAGGTTCTGGAAGCAAAGCTTGAGATCAAAAGAGAGAAGAAAAGACTTACCGATGTTACAACACCGTGTCCATTCATGCGATGTCCATTTGCTGCTTCCAAGAACTCTGGCCGCATTACATCAGATCGAACTACAAGGTATACGGTCTCTTCCGATATCTCCTCCTCCAACACTTGGTGTACAAGCGAAGTACGCAAGGTTGATGGAACTGCTGCTGGTGCTAGGCTCTGAGTTGGCACTAGATTCTTGCTGAGCATCCAGTCTCCCTCGTACTGGATCCAGTAATTCTTATCGTTCCAGCTATATGCAGGAAGATTGTCCAAAAGTCTCAACTGATTCTGAAATGGCCGGTGCCATTCATTCCAGTTGATTTCGATTCCGGAGTTATACAAAATACTCAAACTCCCTGCCAAAGTTACAAAGTTGTCTTCTCCGCGTCGAAGTGTTGGAGCTATGGTCGATATTTCAGGGATCGCGTTTTTGATAAACTGAACGAATGTTGGCTGAGGGCCGATTTCCAGCAAAATTGTCTTTGGATCTAGAATGCCGTCTTCCCAGGCTCTATCTACAGCTGGAATAAATTGCACAGTCTCTCGCGTTGCTCGTCTCATGTAGTTTGCGTTGATTGTTTTGTTATCGAAGACGCAATCTCCGAGAAGTGACGATATGACCGGCACCGTTGGAGCTTTGTACACCGCTGCTTCAGCAGTGCGCTCAAATTCATCTAGAACGGGGTCCATTTGAGGGGAGTGGAATGCGAATGGGACATTGAGTTGATGGCACTGATATCCGGCGGCTTCAAGATGTCTGCGGATGCGAGCGACCTCCCCAACTGTGCTACTAATGCACGTCTCACGACGGCCGTTGTAGCATGCGATTCCATACTTGAACCCACCAGCATTCTCTGAAATCTCTTCGGCTGTTCCTCGAATGGCACACATGGCGTGCGTGTCCATTGCACATTTCTCTTGCAAAAGAATTGCCCGTCGCCCGGCAAGAAGAAGCGTATCGCTTGCTGACAGAACACCGGCCGCATAAAGTGCCGCATATTCTCCAAGGCTCGCCCCGAGGACTGCACTGGGACGGATACCAAGAGTATCTAGGAGACGGACAAGTGCAATCCCTATGGCGACTAGAGTTAGGTGATTGACGATGGGTGCGAACATTTTATTTTCCTGGTCCGTTATCAGTGGGACAAAGGATGGGAATCCATGCTGTTTGCACATAGCATCAAGCTGCAGTATCTGTAATCTGAAACCAGAATGCTGCTCAAATAGCTCCCTTGCCATACCGGAATGTATGGTACCTTGCCCGGAGAACACATAAGCAACGGAAGGTGGCGTGCTTGGGATTGGTCTTTGGCGCTCAGCCGCTGGCAGGTAAGCCTGTAACTCGTTCTGAACCTGAGACAGAGTCTTACTACTCGTCGCGATACGGTGGTTGTGGTGCATGCGTCGAGCAGTCGTCGTGTAGGACAGATCCGCCAGTGATATGTCTGGGTGTGCCGATATGTATTCAATGAGACGTTCGATATTGCTCCGGAACGACTTTTTACTCTTTGCAGTTATAGTAACAACCCCGGCAGCTCGTGTATCTGGTTCCGGAGGAGAGCGGAGAGGCGGCTCTTCGACAACGAGGGTTGTGTTGCCTCCTGCAGCACTGAAGTTATTAACAATGGCGTAACGCTTTCTGTCGGGAGATCTCTCCCAGGGTACTCCTTCCCATGGAATCTTGATGTTGAGTTTTTCCAAATCCGGGAAGGCTGGGTTCAGTGCTGTTTTTACACCAACATGTGGCGGGATGAGGTTGTGTTTGAACACGAGTAAGGTCTTTATAAAGGCCATAATTCCCGCTGCGGCTTCACCATGGCCTACATTGCCTTTGACGGCACCAATAGCAAGAGGCCTCTTTCTCCGTGGATGGGCAGGAGCAAAAACCGTGGTGACAGATTCCATCTCAGTCGCATCCCCGGCTTGGGTGCCCGTACCATGAAACTCCACAAAGTCAACGTCCTCTGCATCAAGCCCTGCTCGGCCTAGAACAAGACGGTATAGATCCGCTTGCGTTGGTGCATGTGGATGCGTTATGGAGATTGCGTTGGCAGAATGGTTGGTAGCTGATGCACAGATGATGCCGAGAATATTATCGTTGTCTGCCTCGGCATCGGTCAATCGTTTCATAACGATTGAACCAACCCCATCCGCTCGACAGTATCCATCGGCATTCACGTCCCATGTCTTGCATCCTCCAGACTTAGACAAGAAATGGCCGCGACTGAGACCCGCGAAACCATCAGAGTTCGTCAACACGTTCAATCCACCAGCCACAATCATGTCGCTGTCGCCATTCTCGAGCGATGTACATGCTATCTGTATTGTGGCTAGACTGGATGAACAGGCCGTGTCGCAGTCAAAGCTTGGTCCTGAGAATTTGAAAAAGTAATTGATTCGACCCGGTGCGAAAGCTCGACACCCCCCTGGGATATAGTAGGTATCGACTTCTTGTCCCGCGTTAACTTCTCGATAGTCGTCGCTTGCTTGTCCGTAGAAGGTAGCAACCCGCTGCTGGTTCGTTGACGGAGTCCGATTATAAGAGTAGCCAGACTGCTCAAGGGCTTCATAGGCAGTGACTAACGCCAATCTGTGCATAGGGTCGCACCCGGCAGCTTCACGGGGTGACATATTGAAAAATCCGGCATCAAAAAGCCCCGGTTCCTCAATAAAGCAGCCAAATGGAGTTAAACTAGTGTTTCTTCGCGCGCCACTAGGGTCAGTATGACTGTCAACATCATACCTGTCTGGGGGTATTTTCCTATGAACATCACGCCCTTCAGCAAGGAGCTCCCAGTATAGATCTGCATCGTTTGCTCCTCCAGGGAAACGACAGGACATTCCTATTATGGCAATCTTGCAATCCGCAGTACCGATGGGTCTGGCACAGTTATCTCCTCCCTGGGAGATCCAGTCCTGCAGACTGAAAGATTTGACAGCACATGAAGAACAATTCGACTCCATCGCAGCAACAAGTTCTTGTGTAGCATGGTAAGAATGCAGCGTATGCAACTGCATCTCAACAGTAGACACAGAGTGGATCCGTTCAACAGCGTATTGCACAACCTTTGACCACCGGACAGTGCCAGTTAGGATTTCAGTAAGGACACACTCGAAAAGCTCGCGTGGAGTGACTGCCTGATACGGCTCTCCAGTGCCCATGGAGATAAATGGAACCAGATTTATAGCCCGTTTGGTCACGGATGGTCTTATATTACCAATGACTCGTTGCACATGGCTGTCATTATATATGTGAGGAGCATGGCATGGGCCTCCATATATTGGCATCGAAAAGAACCGCGAGTAACGGAGTTTCTCAGAAAAGCGGAACAGATTGCGTAGATGTGAAGGAGGACCGCTCACGAGGATGTTATGCGCCGATTCCGAGCTTATAAAGATCCGTGCTAGCGGGGGAATTTGCTGGACCAGAAAGTCAGTAAGAAATGTTTGGAAGATGGTGTAGCTATATGCCTAGGTTCTCACCTTCTCAGTGTTGAAAACATCGACTTCTTTCTTCACTGTCTCAACATCGAGGCCGTTTATCAGGATTGCCCAGCTCGCTGACGCTTCTCCAGGCTCAACGGCTTCGAGATTATCTGCCACTTCACGTGTTAGGATTTCTAATCGTGCAGCCATGCGTATTACTTCAGCTCCTGCTGAAGGCAGACCCGACAGCTCTGGAGAGGCAGCCAGGGCTGCTCCTACCATAAGGCCGGGTCCGATGCCAGTAAAGCATGAATCGAATTTTGAGAATTTATATTCTGAGGCATTCTCGTCATAGTGACTAACAAAGGCTGTTAGTTATTTTCATCTGTTGCCGGTCTTAACGATGGCCTTGAGTCCCAGCTTACCCGATGATTAGCCCCAATTGAATAACGAGGACCATGAGAGACTCGAGGATTGTCCCCAATGGCAACTTCCGCAACCCAGGTACGTTCGCAAGGTCGAGAATATTCTCAAATGGCGGAAGGGTAGCCCTAAGGTGTTCGGGCAGTTGGCACAGTTCCTGCCGCAGAGTAACAGTGGCATCTTCCAAGAAGAGGCGCAGGAACAAATGGTCTGTGTTTTTACTACGGCGTCGTAGTAACAGAGCAGTTCTGGTCACATCGTCGACTGGATGTTCGTTTGGGAAATGATAAACCTTTAGTCGCTCTGCATCGAGCATGGCAAAGGATGAGGGTGTGCTTGAAGGACCACTGTCCATGATAACAATGAAAAATGGGTTTGCACGACTCTCAGTTCTGAAGCAGGCACAGTCGGAGACTTAGACGTTGGAACCATTTATCATTCATCAAAGGGGTACATACAAGCTATTTTATATCTTGCATTTTAGTGCCTAACTAGAATGCATGGATGCTGATGTACATTTCTCTCAATCACTAGGCAGTTCTTAATCAAGGAATTCCGTATCTCGGAGTTTGAGAAACTAACGCATGTGCCTGTTCGATAAAAAATCCGTAGCAGTCGGGAAGCATTCGACAGAACGTCTTTTTGACACTATCTCAACGCTTAGTCTGTATTTCCCTTTATCACTTCTATTTCTGGCTGCGAAAATCTTTCCAATTGGTTAACTTTCAGTTAATCTGCGCTTTACTCCGACGTTACCAAGGTACTCTTTAGACTATGTCGCGATAAGAGACTTCAGATGTAGACAGAATTCCTGGTTTGGGACTGGACTGTAACGCATGGCAATTACATCTGCTATCTGTCACACATTAAATCGAGTAGAAAGCAATCCTGAACTCTCTACTCAGCATTTTCACAAATCAAAATCCTCTCTTTTGATACCCCCAATCGACGGTGCCATAATTACCTAATTAGGAAGGTCTAGAAAACCTGCTGGTCGCGAGGCTGTCTCTCCAAACTCGCACGACAGGAAGGTGGCCGAGATCACTTGCGCCTTTCCGTGTCTGTGTAATCATGTATCATATATGTATCAAATCAGATGTTACTGATAACAATTTATTCGGATTGTCGGTACATTTGAAGCACTTAATGGTACTGCATTCGCAAGGTTGCTTCAATAGTCGGTGATACACTTGCATGGCACGGGTACCTTTTCCCATAGTGCTATGTGTTGACTGGTACATCAATACTTCGATTCGTGGATATGTAGTGTCACAGATACGGAAGAAACATACCTAGGTATGTTGTTACATAAAAAGGTTTGATGCTGCAACAAGTGTAGGGTTGTACATAGAAGTATGTGAGACAGAACCCTGAAAATTGCCGGAGATATTTTCCGCTTATACAGGTGGTTATGGAACTCATCAACTCCAACGAGCGCTGATACATGCCTCGACATAAGTAGACCTAGTTTATGCGCCATGCTGGCTGTATGAACGCTTCCATAAAAGGAAAAAGACCGATCATTACGAAGATAGTCTGCACTACTATGTCGTCTATCTAAGACACTGCAGGACAACAAGTTTCGGAAACTTGCAGCATGCTGGATCCATGTGTGTACCTAGGTTAACGGTTCTGGTTGGGACAAACAGGTACACTTCGTGCGGTATCTGAGTATTCCACACGTAGTCATACCCGAACTAAAGTGGTGTATGCCGAGTTCTTTTGTATTATCAGCTTTAATCCAGATTTTAAAATGATATTAGAGCTCATGTAGTTCAAAGTATGACCAAAAGATAAGATATCATGGGAACACAGCCTAGATCAGATGTTGAGGGGACCAAGTGCGCAGAAACTCAATGATCTTCGTAGTGAATCCTTTCCAGGAATTGTTCTCTTGCACAGCGTTATCCAGATTTCCGATGGCAGCACTGTGTACTGCAGATTCGGAGATTCCAGCGGCAAATTTCCAACTATCCCAGTCCACACGCTGCTCATCTGCTATGCCGTTTCTTCCGTTGGCGTATTCAGGTGGAACATTCGGCCAGGCATCGATCCCATCCAAGATGGCAACGCCCATTCCTCCTGCCAAATGTGTCTCAATATGGCAATGAAGCATCCATGGCCCTGGATTGGTTGCATGGTATCTCATTACAATCCACGAAGGCCCGTTAAAGCCCGTCACGAAAGTATCACGATAGTTGGGGTTATCGAAATCAAACGCTTCAGGCTGCGCTTGTATAGCTTCTTCGGTAGATGAGTAATTCCATATACCCATGCCGGCCCCAATTTGCCACATTTTTGTTGTATGTTTGTGAATTGTGTGAGGGGCATCACGAGGTAAATCGGGAAATGCCCCAACTTGAATGACGAGGTCATTCCAGGTATTGTTCTTGGTGCTGACCACAAGATTCTCGTCCCGGGCGGTTTCTGAGTACGGATTATGTAGCAATGGATCGTAGGCTGTACTGTCTTCGTCCCATTTCCCTGTACCGCTCAAGGTGTGATGATAACCCAGATTATCCCATCTATATATCCGAAAAACAAACAAGTTATCCGATTGCAGCGCAAAGTCAAGCCTCGGGTATGGATGTAGATGGTCACGGTCTAGCCATGTAACTGGAGTAATATTCTGGCCACCGTAATCAATCACACCTCGGGATTGACGAAGATCGGGCTTCCTGTCCCCGTATCTTAACGTGGCGTAACTAGAAATGACCTGACCAATTCCATCATCTGCCACGCGAATAGTGTAATCTCTAGAAGGTTGATCGAGCTTGATTAACATTGCATACCTCTCCCCAGTATATTGCTTCGCCAAGTCAACTTTCTGAGGCTCGATATAATGCCCGTCCACTTCATAAATCCACATAGGGTGCTCATCGATAGTGAAGGTTACGGCTTTGAGAGTGACAGCACCAATGAAACTGAGGCTCACCCACCCAGCGGACGGGTCAACTTCGATTACTTCATGGCTCCCTTCAGCAGGTATACAGCCTTTGTTTAGATGCAGAGGCACGTTTTCCGGTCTCCCAGCTATCAAGTATTCCATACTTGTCTGAGTTCTTTTGACGAAAGGAAGACATCTGTATTCAGTTAGCTTCACGGTTGTATTGATAATTACAATGTTGTCAGTAGAAATGCTTGTAGCTAGCCCCTGCACCTACCCTTTGTCTGTAACCTCGTGAGGGTATATCGCCCATTTGATTGTGTCCATTGTATGTTCGATCAGATAGTCTTCGCCTGGGCAATACACGCTACCTTTTCCATTGATGAGGATACTGTCAACGCAGCTAAAAGTAATAAACCGTTAACTAACGAAACACGCATGCCATGCTGGAGAATATTCACCCACAAGATATTCAAATTGGATGCTTCTTGGGCTTCCATGTACTCCCACGACTTGAACTGAGTCCAATCTGAGACCACGATGAGTTTCGGCTTTTGTACAGCTCTTTCTATGGCGGTTATATCACTTGGGTTATCGGAAATCATGTGCCACGGCCCTGTGGTATTATCTTTCGGTCTAAGAAATAAATTCTTAGCGTTGTCGCTATTGATTGATGCCATGCGTCGACCTGATTATGGTTCCTCTCACCGAATGAAAATTGCTCCATAAAGTCCATCAAGAATTGTGGTTCTCGTGTGAGCATGATACCTGTTTCACACAAACCATATTTAGTGTCAAGGTAAGGCTGTTAAGTTCTGGAAGTGCTGCCATACCAGTGTGTCCCCGATGGAATGGCCTTGAAGCGGTAAATAAAGCTCTCTCCAACCTCGATGGGGATTTGAGTCAACCCAGTAGCCCCGTCTGACCAAGGAGTGCCGTGCTGCCTATATAAAATGTATGAGAATAGATCGAATTCGAGCAAAAGGTGATACTTACTCGATGCCGTGCCAATGGATGCTGGTGTTGAAAGGCATTGCGTTATGGACTAGGACCTGATAAGAAGTGCTGTAAGCGAGGGGAAGAAAAAGAAAGAAAAGAAATTTATAACACGGGCAAATATCGTTGATTCACCTACTTCAATGTCATCGTCCTCGTCCCAATAGAATTGTGGACCGGGAAACTGTCTGTTCATCTTCACCATATCGCGTGCTTGACCATTAGGTGCATCCTCTTCCCATGTCAGTGTCAGAACTTCGCGAACCAATTTAGACGAAGAAATAGAGAAATGTGAGAAAAGCACTAGAGAGTAATATAATAAATTCATCATGTTCTTCCCTCCGCTTCTTTCGCTGTCTGAATTGTTGGAATTAAAAGTTTGATATTGGCAGTGAGATCGTTGAAGCAGTTGCGATGTTTCGAAGAGGAAGCACAACACTTGGCACAGGAGAGAGAAAGAAGAAATAAAATCATGCATTTCGGCGGGTTTGGGTCTCGCTTTTCTGGTATATAGTTAAACGGAACAGGCCTTTGGTGTAACATCCACTGATGCCAGAGCCATTTCTCCCGCGAGGATATTAAAGGCCACTTCTTGCCCACATTAGGAGTGTTGTGCTTCAATCTATTACAATAGCCAGCAGAAAATATATAGAAACTTGTCGCGGACAGACTATACAATGCCGAAGTTCAAAGGCGCGATCTATCAACTCTCTGTCGCTGCATTTGCAGTCGCGATCTTCGGGCTGTGCACCCAGCTTTATGTCAGAATGCTGATGGGGGGCGTTGAAAAGAAAACAAATGCAGCTATCTACGAGAACCAAAAGCAGGTTCCCAATCATTTACCTGGCGATTTATCACTGCCTTCCCTCTACGACGTCGTCCGAAACGATTCTCGGCTCTCTCGGTTCCAACGTGTTCTATCCTACTTACCTCCGGACATAGTTTCGTTCATAGAGAAAGCCGACGTTGCTCCGACAACACTTTTTGCCCCTATTGACGATGCATTTGCTCAAGAGAGCTTTCGATGGGACACTTCAGCACTGCTCTGGGTTTTGCTGTCGCTGTATCATCATGTCCCAGGGAATTTTACCCTCGATGACCTGAAGGCCCATGATACAATTCCAACTCATCATTTTGCGGATATATTTGAGTCTTTTGCGCAGCCCATAAGCATACAGTATTCTAGGTTAAATACTCGTTTGAATCACAGAGCAACAATCGTCGAGTCGGAAGTGGTATGTAACTAATGCGTCTTACCCATTATCAATCAGTCAATTTTCCGCCGTATATATTGATCCATGGCAGAAAGCAAGAAACGGCCACCTCTACTATATCGACCGAGTTCTGATGCTACCAAACTCGACTGCATATATCACACGCAACAGTCCCGAGTTTAGTCTTCTTCGCAAAGGGCTTGATGAAACCGGTTTGGCAGTCGTCGTCAACGACACTTCAATCCATCATGGTCAAACATTTTTTGCTCCATCAAATGCGGCATTTAAAAAGCTTGGAAGCAGGGTTAATGATTTTCTGTTTAGCCCGTGGGGTAAAACGTGCTTGAGAGCTCTGCTGGAATATCATGTTATTGCAAATCAGACACTCTTCACAAATTCTCATTTCAAAGCTAATGGCAGGGGGCCGGGTCTTGTACGTGACATTCAGCCCGGCAATGAGGTACTTCACAATCATTCCTTCTATCATTATACTCAGAGTCTGACGTCGGTTCGTCTGATTTCCATAGATATATATGTCAACAATGGTAAAACCGCTACAAGTGAAAGTGAATATTGTCAAGAATGGAGAGCGCGGAGCTCTCATACTCAACGATGCAATACCGGTGACTCAGTCTGATATTGTGGTTCAAGACGGAGTAATACACAGAGTCGACGAATTTCTGTTGCCACCAAAGCCAGAGACCGAAGCTCAGAATTCTTCTCATTCTACTCCTGTATGGAAAAAGATCTGGTTCAAACTGTTCCGGGCAAATCAGATGACTGTGGAAGAGCTTATGGAAAGGTTTGAACCATATATTGATCAATTACAAGACGGAATTTGATCTGAAATGGTGAACTACGAAAGAGTTTAGAATATCTCTACTTTATTTCTTTCTAAATTAAAATTATTCAATGTTTTTCTTTTGCCTAGAATGATCTCAACTTATCAAAAGTTCTCAATACACAAAGACATGTTTGTTATGACTTGTTCTTAGCTAGACCGTCAGTTTCTGCTCTCTGCTTTAATTATGCGGTCTAGGAATAATACAGTTAGGGCTAGTATTATGTTGTCAATTTCCCTTGATCCCATACCCGTACTATTCTAATAAACAGTATGCAGCGCTTCCAGATTGGGCAATTAATAATGAGACCATGGTTCGGAGAGGTGTTTCGGAGGAAATTGCACAATAAGTCAAATATTTGTGAAATTGTATCAAATTGGGCTGTTTCACTGCATGCTAAGCTGCTTGACTGAGCTCATCTACTTTATCGTAAACATTGAGAGATTACCTATGCAGGAAGCTCTAGATTTACCAGGGTTATACAACTCATAAAATTTCTGGACTAAATTTGCATCACATATGTGCTGCACCTCTTTTCCAATTTATCGGCTCGGTACATACAGCATGCTATGTAGTGCATGTGGTAAGCAAATTATCCTCAACTGCGTCCATTTCTCCATCTTAATAGCGTATTGTTGAAAGCCCAAGACTATAGTTACCAGGATGTTTTCTCCGACATCTAAGAGCAATTGTTTGTGACCCCTGAAATCTGTGTAGACCTGTATGTGTTTACAAGGTGAACGATGCCTGCATTATAGCAGGACAGCGAATTTCCAGGTTACATGCTTTGAATAGTCCATCTATGTTGTGTTAGTATTATCACCCTGCGAAAGAATTGTTTCCTTATGACTCCTTTCTACTGTGGAACTCGGCAAACGAGTTGGATTTACCGGGAGTAAGTAACAACTTGTATGTGACACAGCATAGGTGATTCTCCTAAATACCACTTTCATTCTTCTATTGGTTGCCTCCAACCATTTTTTGTATGTACCTAGGTTACAGCTGATGATTCGCTTTTCGATAGAATTCCTTAGCCATTGTTCTGTGGTGAACCTCAGCATACTGTAGTTGAAACGCTTCTTTCACATATGGTTGAGCACCGTCGGCTTTAACAAAGTCAAGCTAGATCAATAATTGTCAAAAAAAAAATCCAGAGATGAAGGAAATATCTGTATTGTCACGCTCAATCAACAAGAATGTCAATCTCTTTGCATTCGAAGACTACCTTAGTGCCCAGGCAGCTTCACTACCGGAGCTACCAAATGTGAAACAATTGTCTTCTCGCGTCATTCGCGTGTTGGGAGGCAACCCAGGACCGGTGTGTATACCGTAATGTGTGTATATGCCGCGCGTGTACTAAGTTTCCTTAGATGCAACTTCAAGGGACCAACACGTACATCGTCGGTACTGGAAATGAACGGATTCTCATTGATACCGGTCAAGGAATGTCTCAATGGGCGAGCTGGATTTCATCAACACTTACGGAGCACAAAATAACACTCGACAAAGTTCTCTTAACTCACTGGCATGGAGATCACACAGGGGGCGTCCCTGACTTGATAAGACTCTACCCCAACCTTGGGGGATCAATTTACAAGAATCAGCCTGATGGCGGTCAGAAACCCATTTCGGATAGCCAAGTATTTCATACCGAAGGAGCAACAATCCGCTGCGTGTTTACTCCCGGTCATTCTGTCGATCACATGTGTTTTCTATTAGAAGAAGAGAGTGCCCTTTTTACCGGTGACAATATTCTCGGTCACGGAACGACAGCTGTTGAAGATCTAGCCGTCTACATGAAAAGCCTTTACATTATTCAAGATCAAAAATGTCGAATTGGATACCCCGGGCACGGGGAGGTGATATGTGATTTGAAACACACCATGCAAACTGAGATTGGCCGGAAACAACGTCGTGAGCGCCAGATAATAGCTGGTCTCAAAGCACTTCAGAAACGCAATCCTAGTAGTGCAGGGGCATCCCCCAGGGACCTAGTATCTGAGGTATTTGGAGAACTGCCAGGAGATGTCGTTGATGGGATTTTTGAGCCTTTCATGAAAGAGCTACTGATGAAACTGGCAAGTGAGAAGAGAGTTGCTTTTCGATTGAGCCTGGGAAACAAAGTGTGGTTTGTCAAGGGATAAATTAGTTACTTAGTGAATGCGTCTGCAGCACAACCATAGCTCTTAGTCTGATGATATATTGGCCTCTATGTCTTTTGATATCACGGTAATTTTCATTGCAAATGTCCGTATTCTCAGAAACGAAAGATTGAAAGACAGAGACAATTATAAAAAGATAGGAAACAGCAGTAGATGCAATCCGTTTTAAGAGCTATTACATAGACTCCAAGCCAACTTCCAAAACAGCCATCCAGCTACCTACTGGATGAACCACATTTATTATTTTCAGCTTCTTGTCCGTGTCTCCTAGAAGAGCATGCCAATCATCAATATCTCTCTCGGTGCTGTTGAAGCTCTGTAACATGGTTATATCTCTAGCCCTCAGTAGACTTTCCTGCACAGCCGGAACACTTCCTGGCTTGGGCAGTACAACATCCATAATAATTATTTTGGAGGTTTTCTTCATAGCTGGCAAAATTCTGCGTAGTATTCTCACGCAGTCTTCGGGCTGCCAATCGTGAAGAATCATGCGTAGAAGGTAGGCATCCGCACCCTTTACTGTCTGCTCCTTGAAGAAGTCATGGCCTTGGAAAGTAATGCGCTTCGCGAGACAGGGAAAATCTTTTGGCAAGGATGTAGATGCAGCTTCGATGTTTTGAGGCAGATCTTGAACAACAAATGTGAGGTTTGTGAACGCTTTGGCAAGTTCTATGCTCACGCTCCCTGAAGATCCTCCAACCTAGAATACATAAAGTCAACTACCAGTAAGCAATATAGATGTAAGATGTAAGGTAAAAAGATATGGCGTACATCAACAACAGTTCCCGTGCCCAAACTTGCCCAGTCAAACCCACTGATTAGATGCTCTAGTCCCAACCCTTCAGTTGATCTGATCATTTGCATGTATTGTGCAAATCGCTCACTTTCTTTCGGCTCTTTGTCTAGCCACTCGAAGAAAGTTAATGTTGTATCTTGCGCAATATTGAAACCCGTATGGTTTTTTGCCAGACTCTGAGGCCACGTGATTGATGCCTCTAGCATCTTCGAAGCGCACAAGGCAGATCGTTCAGTCATGAATCTCGCCCACTCATGCATAAGATGATCGGTGGCCAACAAAGCAGAGATAGGCGTATGTGCAACATGATTCGGCTCAGGCTCATGGAAGAGGTTATTTGTCATAGCCATACGAGATATTGACTTGAGCTGGACTTCTGATACTGATGCAGATTCTGCTAGTTGAGCGTAGTGAATATTTCCTTCAAGAGGAACTTTTTTGAAGATATTGAAATAAGTCAACCATCGAAGGCAAGCCAAGTAGTGATACTGCATTGTATGTTAGTTCCATTGCCCAGGAGGTGTCTCGATAATGGTGAATGCGGGAATTTAAACTACTTACACCAAGAGCAAGATTAGGTATGTATTCGATTGGTCCACTTGCTAGCTGAAACAGTTTCAGCGCAGCCTCCATCAAATCTTGACGGGCTTGCTGAATATGTGAAGGTGATCTCGGCGGTATAAAGGTCAAAGGGGCATTTCGTTCAAATGAAGGTTGCGGAAGGCCGTTCTTCTGCAGATAGTCGGATACTATGGAAACATTTCGAACCACATCATCTTTCAGTGATTCAAGTTTGGTGGTTTCTGGGACTCTGGTTCTATCTTTATGCGACGAGCCAGTGACGGGAAACTCATCTGGATTGTAACTTTCGGACATCATATAGGCGTATGAAGAAATTTCTTAAGAGACATAAGTGTGGTATGATTACGTGTCCAATTTTTTAGTCTCAAGAGATTCGATGTAAAATTTTCTAATGAATCTTATGGAAAGCTTTATAGAAAAACATAGGTGCAACTCGCATAATCCTACGAGTTTCTTTAGTCCGAACTTTTCTCGGTTCATACCAAAGGAAATTTTGACGACGGCTTGAGGTTAACTGCATGAATTATGCAACAAGGAAGATTGTTTTCTTTATCGAGGCTCATCCTATGTTAACTTCCTTGTCTCATTCTCATTAGCAGCTGTGTAACAATCGATACTGGTGACCAACACCAAACGAATCAGGATTTATCCGATAGTCGGTGGTACCTATATTGCTTTGTAATTTTAAAAGTTCAAATTAATTTCAACAAAATTGGTAGGGAGTACATACTTCCTGGAAAGCATAGAAGGATTGTGGGCGCTGCATGTAGCTTTCGACGATGTCTGCTGTGTATCGAGATGCCTAGCGAGGTAGCACATGTGCTCATGCATTTAAACCCTAGAAGTGTTACAGTATCTCGGTATTGGTTTGGTTTTAAACAGAAATTTATTCTAATGAAATTGCGCAACAGTAGTTTGTCTGTACGTAACTGTTCCTTTTGAGGTCGAGAGTCAAAGGATGAGCAAAAACAGCATTAGACTTTGAACTTATCGCAAGCTATGGCTTGTGCTACCAATACACCTTAGCCGCTGTAGCCGTGGAAAATAACAAGTCTATTGATTTGTCATTCGTAGCAGCACCATGCCATATCCTGCTTGACATGGAAAGGAAGACCCAGCTCAGGGAATATGTCCTGGGTGACTGAGATTCATTCCTATGCACTGCAGATACGCAGAGATAACCAATCTGTTGCGAAACCAGCTCTACATAAATCCCATTCCTTATAATCATGCGGCCAAAAGAATTTTGATCTATGCTTTCCTTTACCTGATAGGGTGCCTCGATTGGGAGACTGCAACTTTCAACTTCTCCCCTTCCCGGTTTGTGCCAAAACCTAAAATCACTTAGATAACAGATATCTGTCTTGTTAGACGGCCCGTCAGCGTGCAATCGCCATTTTAAACGAATTTGAAGGTAAGTTTGATCGCCAATTTCAGCCACGGCAATGATTAAGCTTCCTGGAAGTCATTCCCATTCAAACACGGAGGATTCAGTTCTTCGAATGAAGAGTCCAACACAACCCGTAATTTACTAGTGACAGCTGTCCGATTAGATGTCATCTGTCTTGTGAAATATGCAGACTGCTATTTTGTATCTAACTACCATTAAGTTATGGTGTAAGGAATCAAGTACCTTAATAACGATTACAATAATACAACATCAATCCCTGAACTTGAATCCTTGTGAACAGCTGCATACCGAACCCTTGAGTTCGTTTCATCAGCATATGTAGTGAATGTCACGGACCTGACATTCTAACTAACATCCGACTATATACTGCTTTTCCGTCTTCATCATGTATTTCGCCAATCCACATGAAATCTTTCAGAATCGATCGGACTTTATGCCATGAGATGAAGCTTTCAGTCCCACGAAGACGTTCATTCATGAGTGATACAAGCCATACGTCGTCTTCATCGGTGACTGCCACAATAGCAGCTACAAAAAGAACCCAAAGGCTGACGGTTTCCATTTTTCGGAGGTCAGCCCAGACAACTTGAGAAAGGAGCGCATCTTTGAGTTGAGCCGAGAGAAGGGAAAAGCGAATTTTTATCCCGCGTAGCTGAAGAAATACTGTGGTTGAGAAAGCAAGAAGAGCTAATCGAAAGGCCTCATTCAGGCTTCCTTCCTTTTCATCACCATTTTCATTGAATTTGAGGGTTATGAGTCGATACTGAACCGAGATCAAAGTCTCCTGAAAAAGTGGACCGTCTATTTTGGAGGACGTGATAAAAGCCATGTTTGCTGAATCACAGAACCTGCGAAGATCGGTACCAGTATTCGCCAATCTTCTATCAAGCGTAAAACTCTGAAAATGTCTCTTCAAGAATTCAGTGTCAGCAACATCTGCAAGAAATGGCTTCCAATTGTTGCTATCCGAGAGAAGAAGTGGTCTATCTCCATTGAGAAGTGCAACTGAAAGGTCCGCCCTGTCAGATTGATGAGCCCCTCCGCTTTCAAGAGGCCAAAAAAGAAAAAAAAAAAAAAAAAAATTCAAGTTCAGATCAACCAACAATCGAGGAATTGACCTTACCGACAAATCTTGATCTGCAGCTGACTGTTTCCTTTCAGCTGCCTTAGGCCACCTCTAAGCTTCAAGAGCTGGTAGAGCCCCGCCATGTGCTTTTTCGCCGTGGAAAAATGTCCAACAAGAGCCGTTGTCAAGACGAAATTTACTACCACAGCAATTGTTGCATCGTTTACAGCAGTTTGAGGATAATTCAATCTTTTCTGCACCTGGTTAATAGCCTTGCATTCATGGAATAGGGCTCTCTCCGAGACCTGAAACCCCTGAATACAGTCAAAGTACGACTGAGCAGTCCATAGCGCCGAGTGGAGAAAAAGTGCATCTCTCTGAAGATACTCAAAATAGACTGAGGGCGCAGGATCGAATGCTACGCAAACCTCAATCGGGTAGAGTGATTGGTTTAGGACTGCGAAGACTGCAACAAATAAGTAAGTTGATACTAATTGGCGCGGACTGGCTCATCTGCAGATTCGAGTGAAAACAGCTTACATTGGTAGACAAGGTCTAACATGTATAGTTGCGTCCTATCAGGGTAACTAAACGTCTGCAGGTCTGAACAGACTGAGTGTGGCAGGGTGATTTGGGCTTCCTTTTTCGCTGACATGACAGACTCGAGGGCACCTTCTCCTAGGTTGTTAATCCACGAGCCAAAAGTCAATTTCTTTTGTCTTTTCCGAGCATTCTTCCCTCGCATAACATGACTCCTGATTTTTTTTCTTGTGAGGGTATCTGTTCTCTCCAACGAATCGTAGACAATGAATGGATCCATCGGTTGACCAACATGCACTATTCTGATTATTGGCGGTCTAGGTTGACATAGTTCTTTCTAGAAAACCTTACACGATGAAAGATTCATCAAGCCTGAGGAGTATAAGTAGTGTTGGGACTTAGGAGACTCGTAGAGACATTAAGCTATAATCAGGTGTGGGGCTTTTTCGGCCGGAGTGGGGCGCCAAGACTACATTGTTTGCCGTATCAGGCAAAATATCTTTTGCTCTCTCTCGGACTTTGACGATTAAGCCCGAGCTGATAGAGACAAATTTGTAAAATGTATTTATATATAAGGTCGAGCATAAACGTCTTCTCGTGAACATATATTCCAGGTTCATGCATTTGAAACATTCATTTAAACGGCCATTTTCCTTGAAAACAGCTGTATAACTCTGTCGTTCCAATCGTTTACTACACTATCAAATAAAACTATGCCTCGGTTTAACCCCCTTACAGACATTCCAGACCTTGCTGGAAGAGTCTGTCTGGTTACTGGAGCTAGCTCTGGCCTTGGAGAGCAGACAGTGGCACAGATCGCCCAACACAACCCTGCAAAGATCTACCTAGCTGCACGCAATCGCGGCAGAGCTGAAGCCGCGATGAAACGAATAAAAGCAACTTTTCCAGCAGCTGCAACTTCCGCCATTGAGATTCTCGATTTGGACCTTGCTTCATTCGAGTCTATAAAAGCCGCGGCATTTCGGGTGAACAAGGAAGTGGATAGACTGGATATCCTCCAGCTCAATGGCGGAATCGCAGTTACGCCTCATGCCTCAACTCAAGATGGCTATGAAATACAGTTCGGAACAAACTACCTCGGTCATGCCCTGCTCACACAGCTGCTGATGCCGAAGCTTCTTGCTACAACTAGACTTCCCGATGCAGATGTCAGGATAGTTTCAATGTCATCAGTGGGCCACAAAAGCTTCTCAGCTAAAGACGGTCTACTCTTTGACCAGTTAAAGTCGGATATAAAGACGACTAGTGGCTCTAGACTTTATGGTCAAGCCATGCTTTCCAAGGCCCTGTTTGCATTTGAGCTAGCGAAACGGTACCCACAGATCACTTCTTCATCTCTACACCCTGGCACGGTGAAAACGAGAGTTTGGTCGGGCGACAAGGATTTCAATCCCATATTGCGTTATCTAGTCATCAATCCACTTGTTTTATTGAGTGGCGTCTCAGTCAAAGAGGGCGCTAAAACTCAGCTCTGGTGCAGCTTTGGTAAGGACGTGAGAAACGGAGCCTACTATGAGCCTGTTGGGAAAGTTGGAAAAGAGAGTGCCTTGGCTCGAGATGCAGAATTGTCGAGGAAGCTGTGGGACTGGACAGAGACAGAGCTGAAAACACATGGTGCGCCTGGATGGCCTGAGAAGTAACACTCAAGGTACAGGGGATTGTTTTGTAATTAGAGGAGGAAGCTGGTTCTCATGCATTAGATGTCACTGAACCAAATTCATTGCATGTTCTTTCAGCAATAAGATACTCGATTTTGCAGGAGCTAGTAGAGCTAACTTCGGCTTTCCAATAAGCACATAACTTCCCGACAACCCTGTGGACACTATTTAGCCATTTAAGGAGAGGATGCTCTTCGCCGGGCATAGGACGACGGTCTGATCGGGCGATTTGGGAAGACCAACGTTAAGAGATTGCCGTGGGAAAAGATCTAGTGAATACACCTTTTAGGAATTTGAATTAATTCTGTCCGGATTGTCTTACTCCCTAATGTTTTTCTTTGGCTGCTTGTCATTTATAGTCTTTTTCATAAGCCTAGCCTTTCATACATCTACACCTTCAGTTTCCTCATCATTTACTCGATTCGTGAATTAACACTTAACCCTGAATTGAGTTTCAAGCATGGGTCAATTATATGCCTTCCAATACGCTCAGAAGTAATTGTTGATACAACTCGAGTAATCACAATACCAATGGGCTACCTCAGCACATATCTTGCAATTAAATATGAAGAGTACCAATCAGACTTCCTTCTAAAAATAAAACGCAGTATAATCCCCGGTCAGTTTGATATTCACTGTGTGCTTGTTCACATACTCGCCCAGAACAGTAATTTGGCTGATTATAACATTGCCTACATCGTATCCGAATTCTCCCGTCATGGAGAACAATCCATCCAGGTAGTGAAAGTCAATTATCGATGTCGACGGCTGTTCAATACTATCACCCTCGTCCAGATACAAAGTCCCAGATGCCTCTCCAATAGCATTGGGTGCAATCACAATCTCGAAGTTCTGCTGGCGCAAGAGCTTCGTTGTGTTTGCAGAGGCTATTCTTTGTGGTATGATGCTGCCGCCTTTGTAGTACAATGGAATGGTATCGAAAGCGACGCCTGTCAAAGTTGTCGCCGAACCTCTTCCAATCAATGGTTTGCCAGTGTAGAAGTCGTAAAATAGGTCATTGGGAAAATAAACTGATACGGATGTCGAGTTGTCATCGGTAACAGGAGCAACCATTATGCTATTGCCCCAGAAGAATTGGTAGGTTAGTCTCGCAGTGTTCAAGTCGGATGGGTATTCGAAAAACATTGGATTGAGCATGGGCGCGCCAGTTTGGGTTTGCTTCCACATCGCCGTATATGCATAATCCAACAGGCGGTAACGAATGTCAATGGCAGCACGCGCCGCTGCTGCCATGGCAGTGGTTCGATAGAATTCATGTGGAGGCGAGCTATCGTCTGAATGGTCGCGGAAAAATGGTGAGAAGGCACCTAGGAATATCCAGCGGGAACACAATTCATCGGTGGTTACTCCGTCATAGCCGCAGACATCGCTACCAACCATGGGAATCTGGTATAAAGCGGCGAACTCTTGGAGTTCCGCGATCGTCCATCGATAATGATCCCAGTCAGCGTGATTATCCCCTAGCCAATGGCCAACTTGACGACCGGCGCCAGCAAAGGTGGAGCGAGTGATGCTATTTATATAACACGTTAGCATACAATCAAAGGAAAGAGCACAATGTGGACTAGACTTACACAAGAGGTCTAGAGGCCGGTCTACGGCTTAGCATAGCATTTCGACTAGTGGAGCTCATCATGGTGCCGTACATGTTGTGAGTGTCATATTGAACCAGACCGTTGGCATGAATGAGGTCGGTTTGGATGGTCAAGTTGCTGATAGAGCCTGCCGTATTGTTAATGCTGTATTTGGGATTAAGTAGATCCCTAGCCGGTAGTCCCAACATCGATCCATCTCGCTTCTGGACAGTGCCAACGAACGCTGGAGATCTCACGAAGGGGACAGAAAGATGATCAACTAAGGATCTCTTTCCAGTTGGTGAGCTTGTAGTTATTACATCAGAAACGGATTGTAACCCGCTGTTGCAATCACCTGTTGTGATTGTACGGTTTTTGTTTTCATATATCCAGCTACCGTCTGTCTCTTTGCGGAGATATTGATAATTAAACGTGCCATTGTCGGGCATTTCAACAGTGACTTGCCATTCTGGGTAATTATAGGCACTCATAATCACCGCCTCAAGAACGATTTCGTCTCCTATGGTCGGCGAATTTCCAAGAATATAAATGTTTTCACCAAAGGTTGTCTCTGCATACACAGTGAAATTCACAGTGGCTACACACGCAGGCTGGAAATCCGGACCAAACCCTGGAATAGGCCGTGGCGAAGAGAGCCGTACTGATGGGGGAGCTGGAGGGTCATCATTGGCTGCTGCAAACTCCGCCGCGTTTGAGCAAGGAAATGTACAGAAATTGGACGCTTCATTCATGTCTATCCAAAGAGCATCAATATCAACACCGGTTTCGGGGTTGAAAAATGATGAAAATTGGCTGTTCCAGAAAGATTGCGTGTTTGGTCCAAACCAGTCAGGGAATGCTGCAACGCCAGGCCATACCACACCTTGGTACACTGAACCGTTTGAGAGCGTCAAGAAAGCTCCCTCAGAAACACCGTCGTTAAATGCAGCATAGTCCTGGTAAGCCACTGCAGGGTCAACCATCATGATATAATGCTGATCATGCTCATGAAGATACGATACGACCTGGCGTACAAGATCTATGTCGAATCGAAGCGGATCAAGAGTAAAAACCCTTCTCAAGTACATATAATCTAGAAACGTCATTAACATGAGCAAGACAAGGTATAACTACAGGGACACAGATCATACCAATGTCAGTCCACTGCGTTTCGAGCGGAATATTGGCAGCACTGTAATTGGCAATAACCTCTGCAACTTCATAGGCGTCCTGGTAGCCATACCTGCAGTTATGGAAGCCCAATCCCCAGTATGGCATCATAGCTGCCTTGCCCACGGTTTCTGAATATTGAATGGCAACGTCTTTCGGGGTTGGTCCAGCCAGAAAGTAGAAGTCCAGGACTCCTCCTAGAGTATTGTACTCCAAGTACTGGCCATCATCATCCTGGTTGATTTTAATGTCCATTCCATTGCTATTCAGCAGGAACACACCATGAGTGCCCTTTGTGCCACGATGATCAAAGTACACTGGATGATTACCGTATAGGTTTGTGTACTGCGGAACAAGATATGCATCGCGAGACCAAAGAGTGCGCGAGTAATTGTCCGTTGGCAGTGGGAAAGGGTCTGTACTTTCACCGAGGCCATATATGTAAGGTGATTCCGGCAGAGTGGTCCGCAAACCGAGATATTGGGACTCAAATATCAATGGATGGCCGGCCGTATCGAAAAGAACCTCGCCATTGGATTTGCGCGTTACCTTGAAGGAAAACGGGTTGCTCTCAATGGTAAACTGCAGTTCTGATTGATCCGGACTAATATTTGTGCTATTGGGCCGTGGCAGAACGGATGTCGGCACTTGGTAGACCTGCTCCGCTGCATCGTAGATCTTGACATGAAGTCGCGTCTCTATGTTGGGAAAACATACAAATGAGTTATTAGGCCCAACTGTCCAGTATAGCTAGAATACTTACCAGTTTGATATTCAACTTGCAGAGCCAAGTTGTCTAAGTCTGTGCCATACACATTGCAGGCAGACGCAGCCAGGTTGAGGTCGGCACCGACAATGCTGCCTTGCTGTGTTTGCACGTTGCTTGCTTTGTAGCCAGGACAGGCAGCGGTACTATCTCGAGAGGCCAGCACTGCGGCAGCACTGGCACGCGCAATGAAGTATCCAGTGGCCACCAGGCCTTTCATGATGGGCGCAGATCTCATTGTTGAAGGCAACCAACACAGAGAAACGGAATGAGCATCCCTTGATAAGGCGGAGCCCATTCTTGTCTTTATATAGCCGGGCAATCTTCCCCGGCTCCCCCAGCTTCGACGGTATTCCGTTGCATTCCGGGCTGGTAATTCGAAGCAACGATCTAAAAATTGGAATCATGACAGTCTAGTTGATTAGCCCTGCGAGCAGTGGAGAATTGACCTGTAAAAGACTTCACGATGCATAGCGCGATGTCACCTTGCCAAGATTCGCGGTGAAGAGCTTTGGGGGGGCGGGGAAGGTGGGCTACAATTGGCTAAAAAGGGGGGAAATGTGATCTGACGTAGAAAGCGAGCTGTCATCGGCGTCTTTCCCGGTCTCTCGTCGCATCGCTGAATGTGCGTAGCCATAGCGTTGCGTCGCTGCCTTTGTACGGACTACGGAGTTGACGAGTCGAGCAGCCCAAGGCTAAGCTCCTTTCCGTTAGCGTACCCACTTCCCCGCAGCCGCCGCCCGCCCTTCGGCCCCTTCCTGGCTTTCCTCCTCTTCTACAGCTCAGCAGCCTCATCCTCGCTCCGGAGCAACGCCGTACGGAATAGCACTTATCCATGCAGTTCTCGGAGCTATTCCAGACCAGCTCACCGGTCCTTTTTCTTTTCTCAGTAGGATGCTCTCCGGGACAGAAGCCAACACAGAAAGCTCGGCCATATGGTTCGGCTCTAGTTATCGTCAACGCAACACGGCCAATATTATCCGCTGCTACATGTCTAACTCTACATCTGTCTGGTGCCAGAGAATGGGGCACTGACATCCTTTTTCACCCCGCTTCTCGGGTGCGAGCGTCCTTGTCGGCATGTGTTCTACCGCCAGCAGGACAGTCTTATCAACACGCGGGTGGAATCAACTAATCATTTGAATATCCTGTGCAAGTCTGACCGCATCACTCGAGCTCCACTTCCAGAATCCCGTCTCCGTCCCCAGGAGGTGGCCAGTACTTAACCAGTTTTAGTCCGGATTTCTCACACAATGCCCTCCAGCGGCCCACCGTTCTCGTCATGCCACAGTGCAACACCATCATCCCCCAATCCAGCAGAGCAGGATAGATGTGGCAGTCCACATCTTGCAACACATTCTCCCCCAACAATAACCGGGAATAGCCCGGTTTCATTGCTTTCGCGATCTGGGACAAGATTCGCACAACATCCTCATCCGGCCAGTCGTGAAGAACGTGATGCATGAAATACATTCGTGCACCTATATCAGAAAAAGGGCTCATAGGAATATGAATTAGTAATCAAGACATCCCGCTGATTGATTCCTAATAGGAATATTTGAGGATGAAGGCCGCACCTTGAATTGGTTGTTCTTGAAAAAAGTCATGTTTTAGGGCCTCGATTCTCAAATTCCTGTCATAAGTGTCGTCAATGACAACAGGAAGATCTTCCAAAACGTATCGTCCTTTTGCATCGGGGAAGGTTTCGATGAACTTGTTCAAGTCATGGCCTTTTCCACCGCCCACATCGACTAATAGAACATCCTCCTCTTTTCCACTTGAGCCATCAATAAACCTTTCTTGCACTGGAAACCAATGAACCCAGTGCGGTCTACTTCCGCGCACACCGGTCATGAATGTGTTGAATACCTTTGAATCCGTTGGACTTTTAGCCCAGTATTCAAAGGCCGTTTCGTTCACGCCGTATGCGTACTGAAAAGGGCCGTCTTGGACATCAACGGGGGATTTGTAATTAGATTTTGCGAAATATTCCGGGAGCTTGCCATATATGGGAAGTGCATGATACCTGTAGGTAAAGTCGGTCATTCCATGTTTGCCAGTGGAATAGCAGTGCGTGACATACATATGTTTGATACCAGCTTTGATAGGCTCACTGTTTTTTAAAACGTCTGTGATAGGAGTTGGTTTGAAGGAGACGTCGTCTGTCTGGTCCACCCAGCCCATGGCTGAGAGTAGTCGGAGTATACGGACTAATGTATTTGTTAAAAGACCGAACCTGTCAACAAACAGTCCCAAGACGGCATGACATACCCAGGAAATCTGCATCCGCGCCAGTTTTTGAGGCCAGGTCAGAGACAGCCTTTGCCTCTAGCCCATCGCCAAGGAACTCGAACAGATGTAAGTCTACAGCAATCCGCACAGCTGCGACTTGGGCAGGCTGCACTCGTAGCAGATTGTGAGCATATACCGCTTGCAATGAGTACGCGATGAAGCAAAGGCGTATGGCATACCAAAGAAGCATTAATCAACACTACCTCTTGAGGTCTATCTAGCATCGCTGCGAGTTTTCGAGTCAGATGTGCAGCGTTTGCACGGAGGTCCTCGTTTTCGAACACAGAGCCATTGGATTTCTGCTCGATGGCAGATAATTCTCTGATCAAGGAGGAAATGGTCGCCGACTGTGCTGATGCCATTTTGTCTCTGTCAATTGAAGTTTGGTATGAACTGTTTCAAGCCTCGATTGCTTACCAGGAGATAGTGATGAGTATTTAATTGATGGCTGGGAGGACTTGTAAGACTTCCAAAAACGTACCGGAATGCTGGATGTGGGGCTCCTTTGGTATGCACTGCATCGATGTTGTGCCTCAGGTTTAGCTGAATCCGGCTCAGCACGCCTTGAGCTCTGTCACGCTAAGAAAGAAGACTCTGGCTGGTTGAAGCATGCATAAACCGCAAAGAACAGCCAGTCTCCGGGGCTTTTATGCCCGAATCAGGCGCCACGCTCCCTAAGGCCTTGCAAGGTTGTGCATCCATCTATGCATGGTGCATACCACGCTTGGCCCCTTGGCATCTCGATAGACATACCTAACTAGGAATGGCATTTATTTATCCCATTCTTCTCTATAAAACTGTGCAAAATTCAAATTGCTATCAAAATCGAAATACAGAATAAACTCTCAACCAATCAGCGCATTCAGAATCGCAACAAGCTTTAAAGTTAGAGCAGATCGGTAGCGGCGGTGGGTTTGATTGGTCAGTTCGTTCCAGTTCGTACATCTGAAAACGTACAAACGTTGTGGGGGATGTGATTGGCTAGCTCGTACAATCTGATCATTTCAGCCCTAATTTATCAATCACCCACCGAGTATAAATATTAAGAAGGACTGCTGAACCAGTGCATGGCCTTTTCAATTTGCAAGTATTTATCATAGATTATATTTCACTATTAGTACCCTACGTGAAGATCAATATTCATAATGGCTACACCGACGTACACCATCCCCGAAGAATTCAAGGAGCAGTTGCGATATGTAGAGTCCCTCGACTCTCGATCCGACGAGGAAATTCTCGAGTCCCTGCGAAGAGTGGCTCCTTTAAATTGTTCTGAGAAGAATATATGGGCCTTTTGGGACTCTGGGCTCGATAAAATGCCCGCCTGGACTCAGCGCAACGTCATAAATTGGGCGCGTTTGTGTGGCCCTTCATGGACAATCCGAGTGCTTGACGCTGTACCCAATTCTCCCAACCATGCATTAAATTTTGTCCCTGCTGCACTTCTTCCAAAAGCATTTGTCCAGGGTACACTCAGGGGACCATACACTGGACCACATAGCGCGGACTTTCTGCGTGCCTCTTTACCTTATCTATACGGCGGCGTTTTCATGGATGTTGGCATTATTCTCGTCAGGAGCTTGGACACCATTTGCTGGGATGCATTGGCTGATTCAGCTACTCCATACCGAATTAGTGTTCCCTGTATGTACGGTACGACATTGGCAAACCATTTCGTTGCTGCACGCCAGCACGACCCTTTTATCAAACGGTGGCATGAGCTCTTTGTGCATCTATGGGATAATCGGGAATCCTGTGACGGTCTATCCTCTAACCCGTTAGTAAGTTTTGCCAAAGAACTTGACTTCTCTGCTTCTCGACGCAGAGGGTATGCATGGGACTTCCAGGTCGAGCCAATCGTCGTGTTTGAATATATCATGCAAGTCATCGCCTGGCTTAGACTATGTATGCTGGAGGATGCCGGAGATGGTTTTAGCTGCGCTGACTACGCGCAAAACACCGTCCTCTGGTTTGATGCCCTAGAAGAAGACTGGGGTGCGGAGACCGTGATCGGATACCAGGGGCAGCCCTTCTTTGAAGCTTTAGCTACGAGACTTGACGAGGATCCGGACTCAGAGCGCTTTAAGAAGGCATACGAGCTCGTCTGGAGGATCTTGACTAAATCGAGCATGCAGAAGATTACGCATGGCAAAAATCTTACCAAGTCTCCCGCTTTGGGCTCGCTGTGGGATTTGCCAGAGAACACGAACAAGGACTTTGAAGAAGGAACTTTTGCAAATCTGTTGAGGTATGGAAGTGTGCATTTTGAGCAAACCAGAACACAGATTACCATTCATCAGACCGAAAAACCGGCAAAGACGATGAAAAAGAGCGTATTTGAACCATAAACAAGGGCAGAATATAGATGGCGAAAGCGGTCCAGGATTTAAACGAGCACTTTGTTAGCTTTAGAAGAACCTGGTAAATAAACCGTATCAATCACAATAGAATATTATTCTTTAGTCTCGTGATGAAGATGTTTTGTCCCTTTACGTAGGCATTGCAGACATGTGAACAGGTGCTATCCCTAATTCGGCATATCCAATGATCACCCTTAGCAGAATGCTGGTTTGCAAAGCTCTGAAAACTTCGGCTTTGTCCAAGACTTTGTCAAAAAAGCTCTCGGTCACATTTTATCGCGTCTCGTTACCAAGGGCTGCGACTAATTCCAACGAATAAGCAACTCCCACCATGCAAATGTCTCCTTATTGACACACGGGTCTCGATGGAAAACTGGGACTCACACCATCTGAATTGAAGGGTGTCTTAAATTCGATGGGCATCGAGCGTAGGGTTTGGCTATTTATCGCTGCACGTATGAAGCGATTCTGACCGGGATGGATTTATAAGACCCTAAGGTTTTCCACAGAAAAGACTGGAATACTATAAGACATTTTATATGAGAGAAAACGTTGTCTTCACAGTTTTTGAAGACCTATCGTTCGACGGAGCAACCAAGGCTGCGGTGCGAGACCATTTCAAGCAATGGGCAAAAGTATCGCCACTCACGATAACAGAAAGCTAACCAAGGAGAAGAGCTGCGTTACGAATACTGAACACATGTCGATGATGAGTCACTGGATCTGTTGTTTGCAAGGCCCCACCATCAGAGGACCATTACCAATTCAATCGGCAGGGCTTTATCAATCTTATATCTGTCAATTGAGAATCATACGACCACTTTTTTTCACCTTGTTAGAAGAAAACCCAAGGTGAAGAAGATACGTTAGAAGGATGCGTGTTACATGATGCAAGATGGATGCGAGCACCATATGACTATGTGATATCAACAACTTACATGCACTTGCGCCAGTCACACAAATGGAATTTATGGTGTTGCTATCCCACAAGCCTCCGTCCTCTTCCCGGCGTTATTCAATAGGGGGTCGTTGAAAAAGATCTTCGTTCTCATAGCAAATCGGGTATGCTCTTTCAACATCGAGTGGTTACTCATGGACGAGGACAGATGAAGTATTGACGTTTGAAGAGCTGCACAAGAATGGCGTTATTATTCATACGGAAGAAAAGATTCTCGAATCGCTCTTGTCACATCCGAAAGTGTCTTATATTCGACTGCAAGATATGGGAAAAGGTCATGGATCGAACATCATTGAAATGCCAATGTAACCAAAATGTTATGGCCGGATTTCAATTCCATAGGGCTTTCTATAAAAGTAGTGGAAAACGCAGGAAGTAAATAATCTATCTAGTCTAAATGCCCTTCCAGTCGACAACTTAACAATAATAAACGTGAGAATTTAGGTTGAACACGACTACAAGTGGAAATAGAAATTCTGAATTACTGCTTTTTGTCCAGTAGTTCCAAGAGCTGCAGGTCACCCTGCTTCTCGAATTTCTCCTTCAGAAATGCTACCCATTTCTCCAAACCGCCGGGTTCATATCTGAGCAAGCCGTTTTCCCATGCAAGATTGCTGGCGACTTTCGCCATTTTCCACATTCTCGTTTCTGTTTCTGCAATTGCAGCAGCGATATTATCGGGATGGGCAATAATTGCATTTGCAAGATTCATACCATCTGCCATGGCCAAGTTCACGCCCTCGCCAGCAAACGGGGTCATCAGATGAGCTGCGTCTCCAATGATGGTTACCTTTTGCCGCGAAGGCCATCGTAGCCCAACAGGAAGCATGTACAACGGCAGCACTGACACGTCGCCCTTGTACTCGTCAAATACTCTGATGAATTCCGGAGCCCAGTCCTTGTACTCCTTCTTGAGACGGGCGAGAATGCCAGCATGGTCACTTTCATTCAGACCAATCTTCTTCAGCCACCCTTCCTGCCATCTTCCAGATGCCACTACCTTGATCACATCGTTGTCATTGCGCTGAAATGACATGGCAAGACCATCATCGCATCCCAGGGCATATATCGTGCCATTCCCAAGCATTTCAGAAATAGCTGGGTACTTAACGCTTGTGTCCTGCAGATCCATTACAGCACAAGTAATTCCGGCGTAGTATGGAGTAACAGTACAACATAGCGGTCTGATTTTTGACCATGCTCCGTCGGCACCCACAATCAAGTCGAATCCAGTTTCGGTGTGGTCTTTGAATTGAAGAGAGTCTTCGGTGGCCGCGACAAGATGATGGCCCCATCTAATAACTCCATCTGGAAGTGAGTCCAGTAACATTTGACGAATCTGACCACGGTCAATTTCCGGGCGACCAGCATCTTGACCTTTCGATTCCAAGTACCGTTTTCCGTACTTGTCGCACAGGGATGCGTCTTGGTCTTCGTAGCGGGCATACTTCTTGAATTCTGCAGTCAGTCCGCATGCGTCCAGGGCTGCTTGACCGGTTCCAGGGTGCAGATCGAGAGAGCCACCCTGAATACGTGCTGTCGAGGATGCATCATGCTCGAACACCGTAGGTGTGATGCCGTTGCGAACAAGAATAGAGGCGAGTGTCAGGCCGGCAGGACCAGCACCAACAATGGCAATCTTAGGAGACATTTTCTTCAAGACTTTTGGCAGGTATGTATTCATGGACGTTGCAAAATGCTGTTTGATGAAATTTGACTGATATCTGTCTTCTCACGAGGATAGATACGTAAGTATAAGGTTCAATTGAAGCTGATGATGATTCTGTATACATCATAGGCTTCTGAGCACGCACGCAGCCCTGCCTTTATATTTTTCATGCCACGTTGTTGTTGCCTGCGAGAGGCGCTTCTGCAGAGCAGAAACGGGTTTGCATATTCGGCTTTCCGCCCCGGACGCTTCGACCAATGACGAGATGATAATATGTTTATCGCCTTGTGGGTCGATAGTGGCATATGGCCCTAGCCTAAAAAGGCAAATAATGTCAAAAGAGCGGGGCGGAGTTCGGGATTCGCGCACATGCCAAATCCCACTGCTCTGAGTATGACATCATTGTCGTTCTAGAAACAAGAAACATCCGTCTGTGAATGAATTTAGCTACATAGAGCCATTGACTTTCAATTTTCACTCCAAGTCAATTGAACCATCCAGATCACACCTGTACAAAGCGCCGCCATGGAAGACCCAGGTCGGTATAACTGCTCATTCAAAGTCAACACCACGCATGATTTACGTACTAATATTCCTACAGTCCGTGAAATCCCAACCGTCATTGAACTGCTTACGGAGTCTCCGCCAACCCTGCAGGCTTCCACAGTCGAGAAGTTCTTCACCCCCAATGCCTCGTTCACGCATCCGTTCTGCCGCACTTTGTCCTTTAACGGTTCGAGATGGCTGGTTCTGGCTATATATCGATTCTACAAAATCATGTCGCCGCGCATTGATCTTCAAGTCAAATCGGTTGGTGCGTAGGGCGTGCTACTCCAATATTATACACCTTGGTCGTCTGGCTGATGTTTGATGTATCTGCAGCATTTGATCAAGAACATCTCAAGCTATACGTCACCATATCACAGATATTTTCAATTTTCATTATTCCCTTCTACATTGCCCCCGTCACGCTGACTACGGTCCTTACATTGACCACCAATCCAAACGAGTATCGCGGATACTTGGACTTTCCCAACGACCAGGGCAAGTCTGTTGATTCCGAGAGCGAAGAAACGAGGAGATACTGGATATCATCACAAGAAGATCTATACCAAACAACCGAGTTTGTCAAATTCTTTCTTCCTTTTGGAATTGGTGTCTCTATGGTTCTTGTCTGGCATTTGTTTGCCACTATTGGCTGCGTCCTGGGATCGTTGCTGCTGTCGCCTATTACTTGGGCCGAGGAGAACTTAGCCATGAAGAAGGAAATACGGGAGGTTTCTGGGCGCAATGTGACTGATGTTGCTGGCCATGTCGTTGAGCGGGTGACTCACGAGACGAGTGATATTATCAATGGGGTTGCCAAGTCTGTGCAAGACAGGCTAAAATAGGATCAACTTTGGTTTGTGCTCACCGATGAACATAACGAATAAATGGAAAAAAACACTTCTGCTATACTTTGTTTCATATTTCGAGCTGCTAATTTCATGATTCCTGATATCATTACATTCTGGTTGAAGAAGGAAATTTCATGTTGTGGAGGAAGAGAAAACATATCTAAGCCAAAGCGCCCATTGGGTCCCACAGAGGCAACACGACAGGGTCTTGTTTCAAGACATCCAGTGTCTCCTTGCTCACAAAACGTGGGTCGACAACGACTTGGTAAACAAATTCATCCATCCACTTATCAGTCATCACGAACCAACCCTTATCACCGGGACTCTCGCCCCATGAATTCTGCACTCTCCACCGGACGGGCTTGCCACTCTCAATGTGCACCGCTGTGAGAACCATAGCATGGGTCATAGCTGATTCCCCAGTTCTCAGACGCTGTTCTTTAGTCAATCCCAACTTAACGTTGAAGCCAAGGTTGAAGTCGAACAACTCGGTATCCATGATGCCGGAAACCGAATCAGAAAACTTGCCAACATCACTGCCAAAGAATACAGGGATTCCCGCTTTGAGCATAGCGATAGCGGCAGATTTCATCGTCTAAGTAACGTTAGATAATATGCTCCTCGTGTTATATCAATTCGTGATACACTTACATCCATGTCTACATTCACATATCGAACAGGAAGGCCTCCTACAACATTCCCGAGTCGATCGACAGTCAAGAGACGATTGTATTCATTTCGAGGATCGTTGATCAGGCTGAAAAGCTCATTGACATCTGTGCCGCCGCATGCTCGGACTGTCTGTTTATCTGACAATGTGGCTGCGAACTGTGTGGGCTTGGCGACAACCTTGGTGTACTTATTCTCTGCATCGTAAAAGGTCCAAGTGAACTCCTTCTCGGGACTTGGAGGGGGTCCCAGCATGATCGTCAAAATGGTATGGATTTCCTGTAAGAAGCGATCTTTGTGGGCGGCAAGCAGATGAGCCTTCCCAGAGAGAACCAGCTTCCGCAAAACTAGAGCTTGCTCACGTAACTTGGTGGTTATTAGAGAACCCATTTTACTACTATTTTTCGCGTTGTACGAATCCCGGTACAGTGTTTGCGGCACCAAGCCGTACTTGTTGACCAGGTTGGCCACAAAGTCCCACTGACCTCCATCGCCAACGGGGCTGGAAAAGAGTTCCTTCACTAAGCGGCCTTCGAGGTCTTCCCCGGCAGTTTGGATGGCATTTTCCAAGAACCAATTGGCTTTCTCAATCTTGTCCCAGTAAAAGAGATAAGACTGGCTAAGCTCGAATTCTTTAAGGTTGTATTTCTTCATGATGGCAACACGGAAGACATTAGTAGAAGCAAACAGCCAACATCGCCCAGAAGATCGTTGGTTGGTAATAGGCGCGCCCTCAAAAGGAATCTTAACGTTGAAAACTTGGGTATCAGCAACAGCAGCACCGTTGTTGGTGAGGATTGCCGAGATAGGGTTTTGTGAGAGAGCAGAAATGGCAAGCCGGTTCTATGTCTGTCTGTCAGTTATAGTTTCTGGGTAAAATGTTGGCAGGTTTTCTTATTAGTTACCCTTGGTGAAGACAGAAGCTTTTCTTCCCAGAGCTTTGTCTGGTCAAGAGAGATGGTGTTGACCCTGTCACCAGCAGCCTCATATGGAGGTGGCACTTGATCTGTCAGTATTCGCGGTTGCCTTGATGGCTATAGCTCTACCTACAAGATTCGTCTTCGACGAAGACATAAGCATTTTTGTCGAGGCTCATGCGGCTCAAGCCAGCCACGGCCTCTTTCTCGTCTAGTTTCGAGGGAGCCTGACCCATGGTGTGTTGATATATGATATAATACCGGCTAGCAGTATATATCTGATCTCAGTGCTCAGTGAAGCAAACAGCGAGGCTGGAGGGGAAGAGAAGAAAAAGAAGCCAGCGCTGAAATAGTCATCTGTTGATGTTACCGGCGGAAGGTGGCATTCTTGCGGGGGATGGCTTTCTGATAAGAGAGAGGACGGCAGCCAATCAGTAGTCGCCAACACCGGCGGTTTCGCCTTCCATTGGCTGTTTCTGGCCCGCTTCATCCGCCAGGCATCAAGGTACCTCGGGACTAACCTTATCTGGGTAGCGTGTCCCAAATAGGCAGGCGGAATGGAACAAAACGTGATAATCGCTCAAGATGTTTCAATATTGGGTAGACAAAACAAATTTCAATATGGACATGAATAATAAATAACGGGTTTATAAACCCTCTCATTGCTTGTCGTGGTTATGAATTTAAAAGCAAGAGTCCATAAAATATATCAATAGAGAACAAAGCCCTGCTAGCTGTATACTCCCCAGCTATACTCCCCGGACGACAGCAGTCTCTGGGGATCAAAGTATAATGCATTCTTGTCCTGCAACAGCTTTTGGCCGTGGAATGGGGTTCCCTGCGGGGGTTTTAGAACTTGCGCTGGGAAAGGTCACCAAGGGTATTTCGATGTCCATGGTGAGTGTGTCTTGATAGCACGGTGCAGGATGTAGTAGATGTTAGGAGTACGAGCCTCGCCGGGAGGTCTCGATTCAGAGGTACCGTTGGGACTATCAAATCCTTTGGTCAAGCGTGATGTGATTCACAAGGCTTCGGCTAATCAGTAAGGTAAGTGACATGTGTCTGCAAATGATTTGACGTCGGATGAACTTACCTGGGATGCATGTAGATGAAGATACATTGCTCCAAACTGCCTAGAATGTTTTGTCAAGTATTGGGCACACAAGGGACACTTTATATCATACTGATAGAGACACAGATGGTCCTGAACACGCGGTCATCTAGCCCCTGATCCATGCGTCCAGTGTCATTTCTTTGAGAATATCGTTCTTTGACCTGCCCGGAAGCGCACGACCGCGGACCAATGCAAATCATTTGAGATAAACCTCCCTGTTCTAGGACATGAGCTTGGAACTGGTTCCGTATATTCCATTTCGGCCCTTTCAAGTAGCTTAAGCAGAGAGCAGGGAGTTGCATCATGTGTCGTGTCAAAGACCCAGACAACTCCAAAACACGTTTCTGGCGCGGGTTGGGGTAGTTATTTGTCATTGTTCTTTATTCCTAAACTATTGTACGTATCCCCTACACCTACGTATTGTGTCAACTCCTTCACTTCCGACGGATCAAATAGCCTAGCCTAGTAGAAACCGAATCCTTTCGGCAGATAAACATCATCTCAATGAGTGGAGGACGGGTCATTTCGACATCAAAGAGAAAGACAAAACAAAAAAGAAAAAAAGAGTAGCATAGGGAATAGGAAAGAGATATCAAAATATATATCCTGGGGGGTATGTTGTTGAAAGGGCTATGTGAAACACTTGACAAAACACCGACGAATGGAGAATTTGTACTTAGGTGTTCTACTTCGCTGACTGCACTGTGTGTTTATAAGACACAAATGAGAAAAAAAAAAAAAAAAAAAAAAAAAAAAAAAAAAAAAAGGAAGACTCAAGAGAAAAAGGAAAGAAAAAGGCAGAAATGAACAGAAATGAACAGAAACACAACTACACCATTCCAAGGGCTTCGTGTCATATGTTACTTTTCAAAAACTTTCATCGTCGATCAAAGAACCAACTCCCTCGCTTCGGAGCCTCTTGCTGTGTCGATCCGGATGAACCGTTGGCATCTACACCCCCACCGCCTCGAAGCGGTTTGGCAATGCGCGAGCCACCGAAGCTGAAGCTAGATGCACCCTCCATTGAAGTCACCAAGCCGCGCGTTGAACCCTGCTTGGCAGCTTCTAGCCTCTCTTTGACTGCCGTCAATTGCGCCTCGAATCTGTGTCACCGGTTAGATCTAGAGCGTCGAGAAACGAAAGAAAAAGAAAAGTTTTCGTGCTAGTATGGACATACCTATGATTCGCTGCTGTAAGCTTCTCTTGGCTATCTTGCAGCAAGTTTTCGAGACTAGCAATGCGCTCGTTGCGAGCGATAAGTTTGCGTTCCGCAATTGCAACCTCCTTTTTTAAACTGCTGTTTTGCTCAACTAATTGGCGTTGCACGTGCGTAAGTTGCTCAAGGTTTCGCTCTAGGAAAGCCATCTTCTTCTGCTGGGCCCGGTTATTGGAGGATCGCAAGACATTGTTATATTGTTCTCGAGTCTCATCTAGTGAGATCTCCAACTCCACCACGCGCTCGCAGCGGTTCTGTAGATCCCGCATGAGTGACTTTTTCATGTTATCAAAGTCTGAGATCTGCTGCTGAAGGGTCTTGTTGGTTATGACAGCAGAGTTACCCGCACTGCCATTGGTTGGTGTCTTAACTTGAGAATCCGCGAGCATTTGGCGGAGCTGAAGGAGCTCCTCATCCTTGCGAGTAAGGTCGATTCTAAGGTCGGCCACGGCCTTGGATTCCGCATCCCGTCGACCAATATATAATTTCTCCAGTCTCTCGCGAATCTCATCCGCATCTCCCTCGCCCAAATTGCGTTTCAATATTTGTTCATAATCGGTCTCGAGCTCAACAATCCTCCGTTCAAGTTCGGCTCGCTTGCTGTCCTGCAGCTCGTGTATCTCGCTTCGTTCACTCATTGAAAGCTCTGCTTGTCGAACGAAGCCCTGTGTTTCCAAGAGACTAGCTCTCAACTCCATGATATCATCAGGCGCAACTGCCTCGCCTGCCGCACTGACTTTATGTAATGAATCCACCTGGTCTATTAGCTTCTTCAACCTCTGCTCATTGTCCGAGAAGACATTGACGCTCATATCAAATCCGGCCATCATCTTCGCCATGCGTTCCGCCTTCTTCTTGTCTTTCTCATCAAGAGCTGCACTTGTCTCCCTGGCTCGCATACGTGCATCAAGAAGCTGTTGTTTGACTTCGTCTAGCTCAGCAGTCAGCTCAGCATTAGCCTCCTTCAGGCTATCCATCGTAATGCCAGCCTCCTTGCTTTCGTATGAAACTTTCTCAAGTTGCATCCTCAACTCATTCATTTCGGTGTTGAGTTTCTCATTGTCTTTCCCGGTCCGTGAGGAGGCTTCCTTGAAGCTCTTCAGTTCTTCTTTGGCTTCTTGCAGACTTCGTTCCACGTTGGATATATACGACTCCTTTTCTGCTATTTGGTCCTGCAGCTCATTCTCCCGGCGCAAGAATTCCTCTCGTTCATCCTTCTCGAGCACAATGCTCGGCGTACTTGAGCGGTCTCCTAATCGTGAGTCTGATCGACTAGGTGTCTCTGCGCGTATAATATCGGTCTGTAGGCGTGAGGGCGTGGCAGGACGGGGGGGTTTGGCACTAGCGTTATCTGACATAGCTGGTGTCCAACGGTCCCTGGGGACTGCCTCTCCAGCACGCCATAATTGTAATTCACCTTCCAAGTTTGAAATGTATGTCTCGAAGTTTGTAACCTGCCCTTGGGCTTTTCGTAGCAATTGCTTCAGTTCAGCAGGACTTAATTCCGCATTGATCTTAGCCTTGTTCTTGATCGCCTTTGCACGAACGCCAAATCTGAGGGTTGAAATCGTTTCCATATCGTTAAAGCTACTCGGCGAACAGTTGATAATGAGCGTCGTTCGAGAGTTACCTCCCAGAGACTCCTGAAGAATGCGCGTGAGCTTCGAATCACGGTACGGAATATGCGTCGATTTGCCATCGGTAAGAGCATTAATGACCATGCCGAGAGCACTCAAACTCTTGTTGATCTTTTTCGCTTCTTCAAGCGTCTGCCCGCTGGCGCCGGTCTTGCCAACTTTTTCACTTCCTGCCAAATCTACCAAGAAGAGCTGGCCACTCTTCGCAGAGCCAGTCTCGACATTCTTCTGTGTGACGGTAATAACGAAGATTGAATGCGATCGAGAGGACTCTTGGTTCATATTGGTTGCCGCCACAGCTCGAGCTGCTCCACCCCGGCGCATCACTTCGTAGACCTCCTGGACACTAGAGACATATATCTCCAGGAGACCCTTGACATAGACTCCTCGAGACTTTTCCTCGTGAACTGGTAGGTTGTCGTGCTGTGGGACCAAAAGATCTCGGATGCGCTCCATATAGATTTCCATGTAACTGACTCTAACCGTATACTCGATGTTGCTTGGGCTCGTGAGAATAGAAGCAAACATTTGCTCAACAATTCGCGGAATGATACCCTTTCCCATGTCATCGTCAATATCCGTTCCCATCATGGTATACGATTTACCAGCACCCGTTTGGCCGTAAGCGAACACGGTTCCATTGTAACCGTTCAGAATGTCGTCCACTGTCGACCGAATCGAAAAGTCGAATATGTCCGTTTGTTTCGAATCCATCCCGAACACCTGGTCGAAGGTGAATGAGCCGGAGCCCTCCCGAGACTAACACATAGCGGTCAGAGAGCGCACTTTCTCAGAATTCGTAAAATCATAGAAGAATGAATTCCCTACGTTGACTTTGCACGTTTCATTGCTTTCCAATTCGACAATGGGTTCTCCTCCAGACGCAATCTCCTTTTTGTTCTGCGGCCGAAATCTCGCAACGACTATATTAAGGCACGCCAGTCAATAAAACTCTAATTTCTTGCTCTCTTCGTACGTGACAACATACCCTTAATGGTGTTGGAACTGGACGAACTAGAAGATTTGAGAGTTAGCCCATTAACTCCCCTCCAATGGAATATCTCCAAGAGCCCGGGGTCGGACAAGCAGGAGCGCCAACGTACGCCATCGTGAATACCGATTTAGACCACCACCACGCACAGTTCCAAAAACCAGACACGCAACCCCAGCCGGGGGGTAATACCTGAAAAGGAGCGACACAAGATGGAGTACCGGGTGTATGCGAATCGAGTCTGGCAGGTCGTCGTTGGGCTGAGTACTGCAAAAATTGTGCGAGCGTTGAGGAAGTCCGAAAACAACAATTAACTAGTTAATTAGGCGTACCGGTCAGGGGTTCACGTGCGCAAAGACGAAACACGCGCGGCGTCCGTAAATCACAAAAATCGGGTAAGAGAGCGAGTACCATGCACTGCAGAGCTGGAGTCTTCGCCAGGATCCAAATGGCAGACTGGCGTCCTGGTCAATCAACAGACGTCACAAGGAATGGTCTCTGGTGTCAGACTAAGTAAACAACTTGTTGATGTCGATTTGCTGCAGACGGCCCCTTTTGGGCTTAGCGCGGCTGGCGTCCCACATCGGCTGGTGGCATGTCTGTGCCCAAGTATGGCACGCATAGCTGCGCTGAGTACGTGATAAATATATGAATATATATACATATCTATGTGTGTGTGTATGTATATACGGCATACACTGTGATGTGTATGGCTACAATATTTCGCCTGCATTAGACGACCTGAGCAGATAGACCCGCGGAAGACAGATGGCGCCCAAATGCTGATATTGACATATCTTCGTCACATAGAAATAATAAATGCGTCTGCTAACTACAGAGATTCCCACTATAAAAAGGTACACAGAAACAGCGGTCGGACACAAAACGCCGACGGAAAGAAGGGGGAGAAATAATAAACAGTTCAAACAAGCCGCGGTTACCACGCCATAAACTCCGCGCTGTGCAAGGTCGAAGCGAAACTGAAGCTATCCCAAGATAATAGGTCTGTCCGGATAGGCAAGGGGCACAGCATGAACACTCATGCAGTCGGAAAGAAGCCTCGGTCCAATCTAGTCTTCCCAACTCTTCTCAACCGTCTCTCGCACTCGCTTTACGTATTCACGACGGTTATCCTTGTACAGGTTGGAGGCTTCGACATTTGCAGGTGAAGAGGTATTGGGATCATTGAGCAGGCTGGCAAAGTGTCAGTTAGTTTCACAATCACTAATCCTCGCCGCTTCGTTGTCTCACCTTTGAATGCTGGTCAAAATGGCGGCCACGTCATAGGTGGGACTCCAGCGGTTTTGCAAGATGTCCAGACACAACTCGCCAGTGCCGTAGACATTGGGGTGGAACATCTGGCTAATGAATTTGACACCGGGCGGTTTATTGGGGTACTGCTCCTCGAAGTGCATGACAAGGCGGAATGTCCCATCTTCAAAAGGAGTGTCTGCGGGTCCGATGATGACGGCATTCCTATAGCCAAAGATAATTAATGTTTACTCCATTTTGCCAGTATTCGCTTGTCGTTTTCCATACCAGGTCATGACATTATCGGCGACGGGCGATGCAGAAACACCGGCTGGAGGGTCTGTTTGCATGCGCTGCAGATGTTAGTTGACGTCTAACAGAGAATATAAACAGGGATAAATCAAGATGAAACAGGTCATTAGGATGGGTAGGCGTTATGAAGGGAGAGCAAACCTTGAAGTCTCGCATCAAACGGCGGCGGGCAGAGGTCGACATTGCGGGGGAGATCGGACGAGCACGATAGATAATTATCTCTTGATGAGGCTAGGAGCTAAAGAGGCGAAAGGCGATGGCAGATACGGCGGCACCAGGATACAATCTGGTAAAGGCTAGAGGAAGAGCGTTGTGAGGAATACAAAGCAGGACGGGTGGGAAGAAAGAGGAGAGTGAGTAAGTGACCCAAACGGTGAGGGGCGGGTAACTGCGTGGCTGCGCCGTAGGGCCGTCCATCACCCGTTACTTATCACAGTCCTTTGTGTGTATGGAGTCCTCAAAATCTCCATTATCTCGCTACCAACTAGTTACGAGAAACTACTGTTGTATATATATATGTATATATATACGTATATACACGCACATAAGTCCTCACATCATGTCTAACTCCCAGAAGCAGCCGAACCTTTCTTCCAAGTTTGCCTCAGGAGGCCTCTTTCCTTATTAGGATTAGTGCCTCCTGGGGTCTGAGTAAGCACCACACATCGACATCGGAGTTGGAGGGGACTGCAGATATCACGTTGCAGGATTATATTCAATTCTTCTATAGCTCTACGCTCCATCCTCAGGCCTTGAATACATTGTCAAGTGCTTCCACATCCTTCAGCAACTGCTCATCACCGAGCCGTGGTCCCACGAGTTGAATGGCAACAGGGGCTCCCGCCATACGATGCGGGTCGTCTGGCAAACAAAATCAGCGATTCAGCATAGGAGTAATACGCGATGAATAACATGACGTGTACTTAAACGAGCAAGAAGGACACTTACACATGGCCTCGTTCTGTGCATCCAGTTCGGATTTTGGACTGAAAGACGTTTCCTTGGGATCTTTCTCTGGGTCTACTGTTGTGAAGGGAACAATGACGGCCGGATACTGCAGGACGGATCAGCCTAACGATCCTGATTTCGGCGGGGGAAGATAACAGGGCACTTACATCCACCACGTTCCAAGCTACAGTGTACATGAAGTTGGTCCACTCGTTAGGCGTGACTGCCGTATGAGGTCCTGCCGGGCCCAGTACAACGTCTACCTTGGCTGCTTGCCACGCGTCCAACATCTTTTTTTGCAGTGCGATTTTCCTCGCGTTATAAGCCCATGCTTCCTCGAATGTCTTTCGCTCTTTGTCCCAGAAGCCGGAATTGAGCACTGACACAACAGGCGGTTCACCGGCTTTCTCCATTTCTCCCTTGGCATATGATAGCCCATCAAGAGAGAGAAGCTCATGCGACAAATCTCGAATCTCCTTGAAGTTAGGAGGGATAAATTCTCGCACCTCGAATCCTGCTTCCTTCAGTTTTGCTGCTGCTTCCTTGATGGCACGGACGACTGGAGGGTGTGGTGTGCATCCGCCGCTTTCTGTGAACACTCCAACCACAGGCCGACGATCCGAAATGTCGCATTCGGACTTCTCCGGTACCAACGCCGGGTCATATAGCCACGGTTTTGCGTCGCGAACAAGTCGATAGAAGAGGGTGAGGTCTCGCGCCGATGATCCCATGGGTCCACAGACAGCCGGGATACCAGTGTTCATGCCTGGCCAGTTCGAAGGCGCATAGGAAATCATGGGGAAAATTCCGTTTGAAGGTTTCAGTCCGTACACACCGTTTGCTGCACAAGGACATCTGCTCTCTCTCGTTCGTAATTAGTACGCGGCCCTAACACATCGTTAACGCGGAGTCTCACTGACCGGATAGAACCAGCAACATCTGTGCCTATGCCCAATGCACTGCCTTTATAGGCCAATACTGCGCCTTCTCCTCCGCTGCTACCACCGCAATTCAGGTGAGAAACTACAGGGTTCTTCGTTTGGCCGAAGACATGGTTGTGTGCTTCTGCGGCCAACATGCTTTGAGGAATGTTTGTCTTTGCAATAAAAACAGCGCCCTCGGCCTTCAGGATCTTGATCAGGTAAGAATCGAACGTTATTGGGTCGAAGCATCTGGTGATGTATGCATTGCTGGAGTCGAATCCTTTGAAGTTGAAGCATTCCTAGTTGCGAACGGTCAATAAGCGATAGAGTGCAATACTCAGATACGAGGATCCAACCTTGCAAGTCATCGGCACGCCATGTAAGCGACCTACTGGCTTTCCTGTCTTCTTAAATTCCTCATCCAACTTCTTGGCATCTTCAATTGCTTCCAGGAATCGTATTTCGGTCAGACAGCTCAAGAGTTGTTGAGCGATGGCGGCTCTTTTGCAATATGCCGTTGTGACCTCAACGGCGGTATATGTACCCTTTGCGACTTCGGCAGCCAGCCCTGTGGCATCGTACTCCTCAGTGATTTTGAGCTCTTGCGCGGACAGGATGCCGCAGGAAGCTGCGATCGGTCTCAGGTCGACGGTTGTCTCAGCATCTTTCAGGGTATTTGCTGAGAGCTTCCACTCAGAAGGGATACGCGACGCTTGCTCGGCTTTTTTGGCCGCCGCAATTTTCTGCCACAGCCCCGAAGTTTGCACGGAACCCATTTCGACGATGACGAGGACGGTACTGTGTTATGCCAGGCAGGAAAACGAACACAGCTGGGTGAATGGCTAGCGATCGGGATGGGGACAGCTTTGCATTTTATTTAGGACACCGAAGCTACGGTTTCCAACAACGCTCATGGTGAAAGACTGTCAGACGGGAAATTGCGGGCTTGCAATAGCATGCACCTCCCACAGCGAAGGCACACGTCTACCCAGGCACGATAGCTACGAGATAGCCAAGAGCTACGCGGGGAGTTGGCGCTGATAGGGCAGAGATTAGACAGATAAGATAGCAAGCGGCCGCTCTGGGCTTAGTGCGCCGTGCGGGGACAACCCCCACACTGTTTGATGCTCCCGCCGTTATCGCTGATGCTGTAAGCTATCTTCGGCGTCTCGGCAAGATGATAGCAAACTATGCAGGTTGTTCACAGTGGGGATTTTATTGAGAATGAGCCCCTCTCTCATCTTAATGCGAGTCAATCACTTATCAACTCAAAAGGGCCGTTTGTGTGCCCATTATGGCGGGGCTTGTACCTGTTGAACGGCGTCCAATGATGGCATATGCAAAGTAAAAAAGAAAAGCAAAAAAGGATGTCTGGTGGTAGATTCCTCATGAAACTTTCTTTTTTCTATTCGCATGAACGCTTCTTCACAAAGCCCAACACTCGGCGTCGCCTTTTCGACAGACTGTTCTGTAGTACCTCAGGCAGACAGCGTGCCTCATCAACTGGAAGGATCATGGAGCCCGCCAAACTTCGGCGACACGAAGCGCGAGGACAGTACGATGTTGACGCCGTCCAGAAAGTATTTGCAGAAACGTTCATCTCTCACGTGTCATACGTCGATAATGGCTTGCCTCAATGCTTGCCCATGATCGCCCTGTTTCGCTGTCTTGGGGAAAATCAAGATCCGGTGATCTACCTCCATGGCCACCCGAGCTCGAGGCTAATGGAGATTGTGCGGGATAACGAGTCTAAAGATCTGAGCGAGAAGATAAGGGTGTGCATCGCAGCCACCAAGGGTCAGTTAGTCAATTGCTTTTGGCATCTGTCGAGTCCTGCTGATTTCGACATTTAGTGGACGGTCTCGTTCTCTCATCGAGCCCCAATGGGCATACCTTTAATTACCGCTCCAGCATCGTACACGGCACATGCTCCCTTGTCAAGGACCGTGATATCAAGCGGGAGGTGATGAGGGGTGTGACGAACCACATTATCGCGGGCAGATGGGAGGATGTCAACCCTGTCTCGTCATTTCAAGTCTCGCTAGTTTGTGTGATAAGGGTTGATATCCTCAGCGGTGGGCTAAAGTTGCGAACTGGCATCCCCAATATTCAACCTAGAGACCCGATAAAGGATGGGCCAGACCATGAAGTTCCGCCGTGGACAGGAGTGGTTCCTCTATCCGAACAACTGGATGAGCCAGTCCCCAGCGGGCTGACGGATAATGCTACGGTTCCTGAAGGGCTATTGAAGTTCATTGAGACAAGAAACACAGCGCAAAGGGAATATTCTCATTTGGTTGCTAGATGAGAAAATAAACATAAATTCACCAACACCTCAGCCAATAGAAAATGCCAAGCTAAACCCCCATCCCATACCTAGGCTCGCCATAAGCGTTTAAATCATGAACGGATTCTCTATCGGCATATATTCCTGCACATTGAATATTTCCATAATCGGCCATGGCCCCACTCCTAAATCGGGCTTATCTCAGGGAGCAACGGTCTTCCTTTCCTACCCCTCCCAACATCTTCACACTCTTTTCTTTTCCTTCTGAGTGAGATGTAGTGAATCTCTCTATCAATTTGAGGTTCCTGCGGATTCCGTCTGAGCCTAGTGTTAGCATTGCTTTTCGAGATCTGGCTGTACCCAGCCTCTTATCGGAATTATCCTACTTGTCCCACTGGCACAATGGCGACCTGGACAGAGCATATATTTGCCTTGAACCCAGACACGTTTGACATCCGGCGAAGATCAAAATACGGCTGTATTGATTGCAAAGCAGCCAAGGTCCGGTGCGACGAAGCCCGTCCTTCGTGTGGTACTTGCGCTCGTCGGCATCGCGTTTGTCGGGGATACACTCATCATCACAATCAAGCCCAAGCAGAAGCTCCTGCGAAGAGGAAGCGACAGCGATCAGAAACATGCACTGATGACCCAAAATCTGACAGATTCACTGCCAGCATCAGCACACATACACAAATGTTGCCGACGACCAGTTCGCCCAGCAAAAAAGCAGACAGGCGACAGTCTCTCCACGTGGAAACAAATTCTGAGGCAAAAATCGGTCTCTCACCATATTGGAATACAGCCTCTGAATATCGAGTTTCTTCAGACCCTATAGTTACACACTCTCCGAATGGCCAGAATGCATTGATAAATCCCATAATCCCACGAACGCTCCCGGCAATTCCCCCGGGAGCTATCCCCGAAGCCGACGGTCCAACTATCAACGTGTACTTCAACAGGCATCCTTTCGAGCTTGTGATAAGTGCAGAGTTTATTTATGAGATGAATGCTGCGATTTTACTGGTTCTTCAGGACAGCCCTGCAGCTATTGGAGACGCTCTGTATTCAATAGGGCGTATCTATCTCGATGAAGATGGCCAAGGTTCATTATTACCACTGGCATTGGACCGAAGAGCGAAGACGCTGGCGCGCCTGAGGTTTAAGGATCCAAGCTGTGAGCTGGAGCAAATGCTGGCAATGACGCTGGCACTAGGGGCAATGGAGGTACTGCCAAACTCTTCATTCCGTTTACGCTGAAGTTTACAGCATATCTAACGTACTTTTTATAAACAGTTGATCGACACAAAATGCAAAGCACATGAGCGCTCATTTCCCATTTTAATTGGGTATGCGGTGCGGATTATTAATAAGTATCTTGCATCGGGCCTAGTATTAAGCTCGCTCGCCAAGTATTTCGTTCGTGCCCTGGCACGGCAGGACATGGTTCTATCGTTGAGCCAGTGTCGTAGAAACTCTATCCAGACAGAGCTCTGGCTCGACGAATCCTCTAGAAGCTCCCCTGATCGATTCATGGGATACACGACAACTTTAATGTCCCTTCTTCAGGAATTGAGTGCTCTGGCCGAAGATGTCTGCCAGAGCGCGGAGGCAATCACTAACGGTCTAGAAGATTCAACGATGAATTCCTGGTCTGTGACAAAGGTAACAGCCATTTCGCCACCAATGGCCGATTTAAAGTCCCGTATCCAGTCCTGGCGCCCTACCTTCGGCCAGGGTGTATCCGCACGAACCTCGAGTCGACTACTAGCACACGCCTATGCATCCCGGGCAGCTGCTCTACTGATGCTGCACCGGCTCATGCACCCCGCTGGAAGCTCAGCGGAAGCTGACAAAGAAGCATTCCATATGGCCTGCGAAGTCATTGTGCATCTACATGGGGAACCGGACGACTTGCGGCTATCAACGTGGCCGGCGTTTATCGCGAGCTGTGAGTTGCAGAGTCAGGAGGATCGGACTGTTGCATTGGGCATCTTCGATGCCATTTATAGTGCTCGAAGGACAAGCACGGCCATTCAGACAAAGAACTTCGTTGCCGAGAGGGTCTGGAAAGCAAGAGATGCATGCGAGGATTGGAATTGGATGATTTTGAGTCGAAAGTATCCTATGGAATGTGTGCCAATATAAATCTGATTGGAGTTCTTATCCCCTGGCTTTGAATTAATATCTTTAGGGATTTTGATTTGACTATTTGTCGCTATGCTGAGAGTACAGATTGAATGTTTAAGCCGACTAACTATATTGATGGAATGGTGTATGTATTTAGAGCAAAAGATATATATAATGTGATATAAAGCATGCTAAAAGTCTTAATGTTTCGTCTTCAGATGCTCCAACACTTATATACTACTGCTTTATTATCGAATCGATCAGCTCAACATCTTGCAGCAACTGCTCATCCCCTAGTCTAGGCCCTACGAGCTGCAAAGAAATGGGCGCGCCAGCCATAAGTTCTGGGTCATATTTAGCGTAGAACTCCACATCCATAATTGAGAGCGGCTTTTCCAACGAGTCCTTCAGATCCTTGGCTGGGTCCACATGGGACACAGGCACAATGACCGCGGGATAGTCCATCGCATTCCATGTAACAGTGTATGAGTCATTGGTCCATTCTCTTGGGCGCAGAGCAGTGTGCGCACCAGCCGGACACAGTACAATGTCTACGCCAGCGGTGGTCCACTTGTCGAGCATCTCCTTCTGGAAATTCTGTTTCTTGGCGTTCCAAGCCCAGTTTTCTTCGGATGTTTTGGCAGGCAAATCCCAAAACCCGATTGAGCGTACAGAGGCTACGGGGGGCTCCCCAGACTCTGATAGGACACGCTTGGCATATGAGAGGCCATCCAGCGTGAATAGTTGCCTTGTGACTTCGTTGATGGCAGCAAAGCTGGGTGGGATGAATTCTTTCACTTCTAGACCGGCGGCCTTGAGCTTTTCGACTGTCTCATGGAGCGCGCGGCGAATGGGAGGGTGAGGTGTTAGGGTGTCCGATTGATAAATCACACCCACAATGGGCTTTCTGTCCTGTACACCGTGCTCGAAGACATATGGAATAATGGATGGATCTGTCAACCAAGGCTTCTCGTTGCGCACGATTTGGGTAAGGAGTTTCAGGTCTTTCACGGATCGAGCAATAGGCCCACACACAGCAGGGATACCGGTGTTAAGCCCGGCATGTGTGGAATTGGCGTACTTGAGCATTGGAAGAATTCCGAATGTTGGTTTGTAGCCATAGACGCCGTTGGCGGCAGATGGAATTCTACATTCTAGTTAGCAATGACTGACTGTCTATCTAGCACAAGGTATGATCATCTACCGAATTGAGCCTCCAACATCGGTGCCAATTCCAATAGCGCTTCCATGATATGCCACCACAACACCCTCGCCACCACTTGAGCCGCCAGAAGTGAGTTGGGCAACTATGGGGTTTTTGGTCCTGCCGAAGAGATTGTTCTCGGCTTCGGCCACGAGCATGGTTTGTGGAACCTAGAAGTCAGGTCAGATAACTAATAATACTGGAAAAAAGAAAATGGGAGAATCAAAAGAATTACATTGGTCTTGGCGATTGGAACTGCACCGGCTTTCTTGACAATTTCGACCAGGTATGCATCGTAGTCAACAGGGCTGAAAGCCTTCGAGACGTAGGCATTACTCGAGTCGTAGCCCTTAAGATTGAAGCACTCCTTGAAGGTCATCGGGAGGCCATGAAGGGGCCCGACAACCTTGCCGCTCGCCTTGTAGTGCTCATCAAGAGATTTGGCGGTGTTGATTGCTTCTGCAAAGGCTATCTCAGTCAGACAGTTGGTCAACTGCTGGGCGATGGCGGCACGTTTGCAGTAGGCTGTCACAACCTCGACGGCGGTGTATGTCCCACTGGCAAGCTTCTCGACGAGCGTACTTGCGTCGACGTCCGTTATCTCGAGCTCCCTTCCCGAGAGAATTCCGGACGTCTTTGCATATGACCGCAAATCTCGTGTCTCTTCAGAGGGGAACTCTTTCAGTTTCCACGCTGCCGGAATGCGGGCAGCCTGCTCGGCCTTTTTGGCATCGCGAATCTGTTCCCACGAGGAGGTAGCCATTGCCATTGTTTCCGACTCCGCTCTGTTGCCACGCTGTTGGCCATCTTCATAACTACGTCCTTGCCAGGCTTGGGACTTTTCTACCCCGTCCGAGCAGGCCGAGATATGTTGCATCGGGAAACAAGCTATCTAATGCTGCCTGAGGCTGCAGCCAGGTGGGTCCGCGGGTTCTTATCGGCGCCTGTCTCCATCGGGCAATTTAGCTATCTCTCTCTCTCTCTCGCTACATCTCTAACTCCAAGTGCCGACGTCGTCTTATATGGCTATCGTACTTCGAGTTAGCATAGCTCTCAGTCTCTAGCTATCTGTCCCAGTCCAGGCTCTCAAGCTCGGCCGGTGACCCGCCACTATGTAGCGTCTGCGAGTTAGTCCGGTCGATTTTCCTAGAAAGCTACCAGTACAACCAGCGCTCGGCCATTGACGTGTATGGCAGAAGCCACTTATCTTCGTTCTCGAGCCTGTCATCTTGTTATCATTGTAGCGATATCATGGAGTACCGCAGTCCATATGCTATACTGTGATATAAAGACCGGCCGGGCCGTCTTCAACATGCTACATCTTGGCCCTGGCTGTCTACTATAATTTCATTGCCAAGTCTGGATACATTCAGCAACGCCTAGCCATGGCCACCAGTCCTAATGATGGCGTCCCTGGGACGATCCACATCCTCGATCTCGAACACAACATGCATACGAAACACTCCGGCAATGGAGAGATCGTCCTCGTCCCTACGCCTTCAGCCGATCCCGAGGACCCGCTCAACTGGTCGCCGCGTCGAAAGATGCTGTCAACGATATGTGTCAACCTGTATGAGAAATGTTGCCTCAGATGATATCTTGCATTTGACATCCAGCTAACTACGTTTTTTTCGACAGTTACACGTTCTCTGTTGGTCTGATAGCTTCGGTCATTGCTTCAGTTCTGGTTCCTCTGTCTGATGCTACCAGTATTTCTGTCGCCAATCTCAACGCAGGCAAGTAGCCCAAAAGAGCATTCTTCATGACAAGTTTCCTTCAAATTAACGTTGTCTCAAGGCACTGGATATGTGTTTCTTCTCTGCGGTTGGGGTTTACTGTTCTGGCAGCCTTTTGCTTTGCGATATGGAAAGAGATTGACCTATCTGGTATCTATCATCGGAACAATCGCCTGTCTCATTTGGAGTCCCTACGCCCGCAGCAACGGTGAGTGGATTGCAAAGTGCATTGTCTCGGGCATACTTGCCGCTCCCATCGAAGCTCTTCCCGAGGTCTCTGTCACCGATGTGGTGAGTGCAGCACTTGGAACCCCGGAATATTAGGAATTCACTAGACTTTGCAACTAACGATCTTTCCCAGTATTTCACCCATGAACGTGGATTGTATATGGGATTTTATTGCCTGTCACTTTCCGGAAGCGCGTATTTTTCTCCCGTTATTTCCGGGTTCATCGCTGATTACGCCGGATGGAAATGGGTCTTTTACGTCCCAGCCATCTGGTCTGGAGTGGTGACTGTTTTTCTCTTCTTCTTTATGGAAGAAACCAACTACCACCGCCCATCTGTCGGTGTGGTAGAGATTTCTGATTCCATCGCCTCCGAAAAAGGTGATGAAAAGGAAGCCACTGCTGCAATTTCGACGTCTTCCGCGACCAGCAAAAAGACATTCCTGCACAAGATGTCTCTATGGCAGACATGCCCTGGCGATAACCCATTTAAAAAGTCGTTCCTCATTCTCAGATATCTTAGCTGGCCAGTTATATTCTACGCTGGATTCTCATACGGCAGCTATCTTGTATGGTTCAACGTGATGAATGCAACAGCTTCAATTATTTTGGGGGGTGCTCCATATAACTTTAGCGACTCCATGGTGGGACTGAGTTATATTTCTTGTTGTGTTGGTGTCATTGCTGCGTGAGTTATCCTTGTTGTATCCTCCCTTCTTTTCTATTCTTTGTAACCTATCTGACCATACAATTAGCGCTTTTTTTACAGGAAGTTTCAGCGACTGGCTGACCATCAAGCTTGCTCGCCGCAACAATGGTATCATGGAAGCAGAGCACCGACTCTATCCATTCGCCCTCACCACCATCCTTGTACCAGCAACCCTAATTCTCTGGGGCGTTGGAGCCGCGCATAACATCCATTGGTTTGGACTGATTGTCGCAATGTGTCTGTTGGCATTCAGCAGCACCGCTGGCATCACACTCAGTGTCAACTACCTCATAGACAGTTACCACGAAATCAGCGGAGACGCCATGGCAACGGTCATTATTGTTCGAAATACCATGTCTTTTGCCATTGGATATGGTATCACGCCTTGGATCGATGATATGGGCTACCAGAATTGCTTCATCTCTGCTGCTTTTATCGGAATGGCCGCTTGTTTAGTCTTTGCAGTCATGATTAAATGGGGTAAATTCTTTAGAGAGCGGAGCAAGGAGACGTACTGGACCCTTGCTGCAACGAACAGCCACGCTTAATCTTCGGTCTCTATCCAATCATGGATACTTGTTGTCTTGTACTGTTACCGCGGATTTCGCGAAATAATAGGATTCCCTGGTAGTTCAGGGTTAAGGTTGAGAAATCTAGTGCGCGCTCTAAGCGCTAAGCCTAATTAAGATAATCTGCCAAGAAATTCACGTGCTTATACACACAGTTTATTTAGCGGCGTGTAGATTCTTTGCAGTTGCAATCAACAATTCAACGCGTCAAAATCGAATGCACATCTAGTTCCTGAGCAAAAGTCCTCTCGTTACTATTACTAAGGCAATATAAATCGTTTGAAACAACGATTCTAGCATATGACAACGCCACGGGGTGTGGAAATATGCTGTAAATTAACGAGAGAACCCGAACACCCGCTTCTTGCAAGAGTTCGACCGGATATTTAGTATTATGGCCCACTCTCAAAAGAGAAAATGAAATGGTACAACAAAAGAAAAGAATGAGAGTCAGCATGTATTATCATGCATGCTTCTGCAGCTTCCGGGCGAGGTACGCAACCTGATCTATTCGCACCTCTTTACCTCGACAAGACTCACCTTTGGCAAACGGAAGTGCTCCAGGCACAGTGCTCAAACCTGAGACACATCAGCTCTTTGAGCGGAAGCCGCCAGCTGCAGAAGACCTAGAAATGCTTGGAGTAGAAGAAGACAAGCAGCTGCTAGACGTGAATGAAGAAGGAAAGGAATTGCAGGTGATTGTCAAACGGGATCATCAAGCTCACATCCTAGAACAAGATAGTCCCTCGTATTCATCAAACCAGGAAATTTAAAAACGGTCGCATGGCTTAACTTGGACAGAGATCCGGCGTCATTGTCGTTACTTTTTCGTAGACAGTGATGAAGATTCCTTCTTTGGAGAGGAAGATCCGGTTGAGGATAGGTATATTGATGTTGACGAATACGAATGGACTCCTTTCAGCTAGATGAGGATGCCTTATACCGTTGGAGCAGCTTTCTATCTTAGAATATCAATATGCACTTTAAAAAAGCATGTCATTCTTTCTGTTCTAGTTATCGAGGTCCATACTGCTAGAAGCTGGCCTACCTAGGCATATGCCTACTCCGGAAAGCCTCGGCTATTTCGTCTCGGCCAGCCGCGGCGGCAAGCGTGCGGAATACTCCGTGCTTCCATCACTCTCTTCACTCTCGCTCACGTCTCTCTGTTATAATTATCTTGATCCGTAGTTTTTGTTTCTGCCTCACTAATTTTCACTATCACTCTGTCTTTCCAGATACCCATCATGCAAACATCGAGGGCAACAGCCCGTCTCGCCCTTCACGCGGCCCATCTGCCGAACCGGTCGTTCAGCACTTCGCGAGCAGTGGCCAAGGAGATCCAAGACGCATACATTCTCAGTGCGGCGCGAACGCCTGTTGCAAAGGTAAGCTTTTATTTTGTTTTTCTCGGAACATTATTAGTATCCTTAGTTTGACAACTGACGTGCATAGTTTAATGGCTCTTTTGCCTCCCTCTCCGCACCCCAACTCGGCGCCGTCGCTATCAAGTCCGCCCTTGACAAGTCGAATATTCCAGTCGGGAAAATCACAGATGTCTACATGGGTCAGGTATTACAGGGAAACGCCGGCCAGGCGCCCGCGCGGCAGGCTGCCATTCTCGCGGGACTGTCAAACACAGTTGAAGCCACTACTATAAATAAAGTCTGCGCATCTGGGCTAAAGGCTGTAGTCATTGCCGCTCAAAATATACAATTAGGGCTCGCCGAGGCTCAGGTTGCTGGAGGAATGGAAAGTATGACTCAGGTGCCATACTACTTGCCACGGTCTAGTCAGTTGCCGGCATTCGGGAACTTGAAGGTTGAAGATGGTTTGATCAAGGATGGCTTGTGGGATGTCTACAACCAGTTTCACATGGGCGTCTGTGCCGAGAAAACTGCTTCCAAACACAACGTTACTCGCGAGGAACAAGATGATTATGCCATTCAATCGTATCAACGCGCTCAACAAGCATGGAAGGAGAATAAGTTTGCCGATGAGATTGCTCCCGTCACGGTCAAGAATAAGAAGGGCGAAACAGTCATTTCGAAAGACGAGGGTTTTGAGAACCTGCAGGCTGAGAAATTGAGAGGCCTCAAGCCGGCTTTTGTCCGTGATGGCACCGGGACAGTTACGGCTGGAAATGCATCGACTTTGAATGACGGTGCTTCGGCGTTGGTTCTTGCGAACAAAGAACTCGCAAAGCAATACGGCTCCGGAAACCGCGCTCTTGCACGCATCGTCGCATCTGCAGATGCTGCTCTAGACCCCGTCGACTTCCCAGTTGCCCCAGCCAAGGCTGTGCCAATTGCCCTTGAAAGGGCTGGTATAACCAAGGACCAGGTTGCCGTATGGGAGTTTAATGAAGCATTTGCTGCTGTTATCAAGGCTAACGAAAAGGTGTGTTTTTGCCATCATTCTTTGAATGTTTATGAACCCACTTAGCAGTGCTAACGCAACCTTGTAATATAGATTCTCGGTCTCGAAAATGCCCGCGTCAATCCTCTCGGCGGAGCTATTTCACTCGGCCATCCTCTGGGTAGTTCTGGCTCTCGTATTTTGACCACACTTCTTCATCAACTACAACCAGGCGAGTACGGTGTGGCTGCTATATGCAATGGCGGAGGCGCTGCGACAGCCGTTGTGGTTCAGAAACTGGACCGAGTTGAATAATGTAAAAAGATCTTGTCTCACGAAACTTTTATATGCATGCATTGTAATGAAACCTATTGATAACATTTTTCCTTTCTTTGGCTTCTTCGTAATCGAGCCTAGTTTTCTAATGTCATTTCCCACGTGTTTGAAGATGCTTCAATCATGTCTAAACCAATTGGAGTAGCCTGCCTGCAACAGGATCCCACTCTTGGTCCCATCTTCGTAGGCTCTCCTTCTGAGCACCTTTTCTCAAGATCTCCAGCTTGGCGGGATTTCCGAACAGGTCCGTAAGGTGAGAGGTCAGTTCCTCTGCACTACCGAATCCCCGCCCGTTTGTGCCTTCGGTGACTAGCTCAGGCCAGGCTTCGAAACGATTCCAGCCAACAACTGGCAACCCGGCTCCAAACATGTCGACGACTTTCATAGGTAGATCAACGCCACTGCTGCTTGTATGCAAGCTGACGCCCAATGATGCGCAACCCAGGAGTTTTGCATAATCAAGTGTACTAAGCCAGGCTGTTTTAATTGTCACCTTCTGCAGTTTTCCGGCGTGTTCACGATTGGAAATTTCATTTAGATACATCTCCTTCTGTGGTCCTTTGCCGGTAATTATTGCCAATATCTTCGGTAAAGCAGGATTTTCAGCCGATGCAATTTTTGAATACCGACATAGGGCATCAATCAAAACTGAGAAGTCTTCGTCAGAGGTCCAAGACGTCGAACTGACAAGGACACGAATATCACCATTCGCCAGCTCGGCTCCATGTGCCGTTGACTCTGGCAGAGACTGTAGGAACTGTGTTCTCTCTTCCTCATCTAAGACTGGCTTAAAATGCCTGGCCGGTCTATCGTGCAAGGGGAAAATTGGACTTCCGGTTATTCCAAACTCATCTTTCAGGATGCGAGCCATCGCGTTTGTCACGCAGAAATGCGCAAATGCCCCACCACAAAAGAATTTCTCGTACCATCTTGATATCACAACTAACGGGTGCTGGTTACCTAATTTTAGGGCAAGAATCGAATAGCCAAAATTGTGCCAGTCGATTATGAGTCTTGTTTGTCGGAGGTAGCAAACAATGGAAGAGAGTGCGAGACTCGGGATCGATGGAGGATTTTGAACAAGCAAGTATTTCGCCGGCCTTGTACGGTATGCAAGGCAAAGCCACAAGCTTGCAATTTGAAATAGAACTTTGAGAGGGCCGAGTGCGAGGAAGAGGAATTTGTTGTTTGTTTGCAGAATAGCAGGATGCGGAGGAAGAGGCACAACTGAAATATTCGCATTGGACGTGATTTCGGGGTGAGGATCGGATTCTAGAAACACCGCCGGGGTTAGCATGGTGATTATGTCCCGTCCACCTAAGAAAGAGAACACTGCCAATTGCTTACCATGATATCCAATTATTTCAACGTGGCCTCCATGGCGAGCGATGCTCAATGCATGGTATTGCATTCGCGGGCTGCGTCCAATATCTCCCAGAACTAGGATTTGGGCCGTGACTTTCTCCTTGCGATTATCACCTCGTGCCGACTGTGGGATATACTGTGACGGCAAAGCAACAATAATAACCGTCAGCAGGCTCGACAGCCAAAAAGCGATGCTGATGGCCTGCTCGATCATGACTGCGGTTCATCGCCTGTAAGTCTGTGATTGGCGTTTAGATGGAAGGAATGTGGCCAAGCGGGGCATCACAACTATGAGACATAGAGCACAAGGTACAAACACCAAGCCCAAGTATCAAAAACACCAAGCGTTCAACAGCCCGGCTGTTGTGTGTTCTGCGGTCGATGTCTTATCGAAATTATCGACGTGGAGCTCCTGCACTAGTGGCGACCAAGCTACTGATTGGGTCGCACTTTCCCCCGGCGGGAACTGCCAACGTACGCCTTTTGGCTTTTGCGCGCTGCTCCATCTTCACCTTTCCGAAGCCTCTGTCGCTGAGGGATAGATGAAGGATATGTTCGTCTAGTTGAAGAACTCAGCTTGTCGGCTTTCCCCTAAGAACCGTCTTCTGCTGTTTTCTCAGCCGAGGCACGCTTGCACGCCCCCCGCGCCGGACGAACCGTTGACAACTTCTAACGAACCCATGTCGACAAGATAGCACGGTGCATCAGCCAGTCCGAAATACCGTTCTGCATAGGGCCACAGAGATGCCGGCGTCCTCTACAATGCCGGAGCTCGCCCAAGTGCCTTCAGGCTCTTTCGGACACAGCCGACGGCCTCCGAGAAGCCACATGCGGTCTGGCAATTGGTCGCAAACGCCTACATTGCCACTGCCGGTCGAAACCCCCATGGAAGGGAATGCAGAACTTGCTGTATATAATGCCAATGGACACGACCACCACCATCATCATGAGTCGGAGCATGCCAATGGGCATAGCCATAAATCAGACACACTCTCGGGGCTCAACCATACCCATGCCCATCTCCATCCTCACGGCCATGGCCATGGCCATTCGCACTCGCACTCGCACTCGCACTCGCATTCGCATTCGCATTCGCATTCGCATTCAATAGCAGGTAGCTCATCTGCTATGTATATACAAGGCTCAGACGCTGCGCCAATGGCAGGTGTAAAAGCTTCGGATGCCTATGCCACTCCGTTTCAGACGTCCGAAAATGCACCATTAAGGTCAGTCGAAAGACATCGGGCAACTGGAGATCATGCAACTGATATTTTTGCAGTTATGAGATTGCAACTGGGATATTGACGGCAATTCCATGGTCAGTGCTGTCATGGTACATGAGACAGTACACTGCTCCCACATCGCACAAAGTCTGGCGAATGCTGAAGGTAGCAGCTGCCAAGCAGAAGGTTATGAATACATATTCCCCAGAGACCACAGTAGATGCTGTATGGTGGCGCGCTCTAGTGTTGACCTCTGCCACGTTGTTTTCAATCGGTGGCCTAGCATTATTTCGCCGTCAACGCGCCAATCAAAGCCTCCCGAACATGTCAGGCTTACAGCTCAACGTGAACTCCGCAAGAAAAGGCCTCCTGCGTGTTTTGTCTTTAGCCCTACCTATATATGCAGGCATGGTCATCGGTGGTACAATAGTTGCTCTCGCATTGAGTTTGAGCTATGCAGCAGGCGTTCCATCCGTTTTTCAACACCAGGGTCAAGGCGGCAAGCTGCCTGAAAAGCTTGGTAACAAGAAGGCTGCTTTATTTGTATTATCTTTATTTCTGGTCTTGCATGTCCTTGGCTATGATTTCCCCATTGATACCCAGCCATTTCGCGGATATATCGCACTAATGATCTCGATTTTTGTCCTTCGTCCCCCTGTCGCAACACCAAGAGACTCCATCCCCGCAGTACAGAAACCAGATATCGATTCAGTCCCACGGCTATGGGGTGGGTTTGTAGCCCTCACCAGTCAGCAAGCGTCTGCCCTTTTAAGCAGCCCTCTAGTCGCATCTTCGGAGGATATCCAGCTCACTCTCGCTGCTGGAGGCCTTCTTAGTTTGCTTTGTATTCTAGTGTCGCCGTTCAATATGGCAAAGACATCGTTTGGAATATCTGACCTCATTACTGCCGCACTTGTCGCCATTATCTTTGCATTCTCCTTCGCATTATCATCACCTCACGGGCTACGGTCGCGTCGGAAAGTTGGCTTTATTGCAACAGCACTCGTTGTTGTCTTCACAAGTGCCGCGCCTCATGAAGAAACCAGCCATATGGCACATTTGTCTTGGTCAATCTTGGCGACTTTTTGCTATTTTGCTGCATTTTTCGACAACCCCAAGCCAGGCGAGCTTACACCTGCCAAGACCGAAATGTCATCTGTAACGAAATTCCTGCTTCGGCATGGGGAGTCATGGCCAATTCTACACAGCATTTTGTCAAAGGAAGACTCGCGCAAGATCTTCTACTTCATGTGGTAAGTCTGGTGATATTCCTACGAATGTAGTGATCACACCTGCTAATTAAAAGTAGCCTGAACTTCGGATTCATGCTCATACAATTGACCTACGGATTCGTTACCGGATCTCTTGGGCTTCTTAGTGACAGTATCCACATGTTCTTTGATTGTCTCGCTCTTGTCGTCGGGTTATCCGCTTCTGTCATGAGCAGATGGCCTCCTAGTGTGCGTTTCCCATACGGCTACGGCAAGGTCGACACCCTATCAGGCTTTGCCAATGGGGTCTTTCTCATGATCATCAGCGTGGAAATCATATATGAGGCAATTGAAAGACTCAGCTCTGGTAGTGAAATGAGACGTATTGAGGAACTCCTTGTCGTCAGCATTGCTGGCCTCGCCGTTAATCTCGTTGGTATTATGGCTTTCGACCACGGGCATGCTCACTCGCACGGTGGTCACGGCCATGGCCATGGCCACTCACATGGCAATGAGAACATGCACGGTATCTTCCTACACATCATGGCCGATACTCTGGGGTCCGTGGCGGTTGTCATTTCAACGATTCTCGTGCACTTTTACGGCTGGTCAGGATTTGATCCTCTCGCATCTTGTCTCATCGCGATTCTGATCTTTGCGTCTGCCGTTCCGCTTGTATCAAGCACTGCCTCATCACTGCTTCTCGCATTGCCAGCAGACGTGGAATACAACCTGAGAGATACTCTCGCTGGAGTAAGTACATTGAGAGGAGTAGTAGGGTACACAGTGCCTAAGTTTTGGTTGGACGACACTGCCAGCGCAGCTCCGGCTGGACACGACCATGGGCACGAACATGGACATAGCCATAGCCATAGCCATACTCACGGTCAGCATAACCACGACCATGACCACAGCCACGATCATAAACATGATCATGAACATGATCATGAGCATACTCATTGTGAGTCCGATCATCATCACGACCACGACCATTCCCATTCCCATCCCGAAAGCAAAGTTGTAGGCACGATCCACATCATAGCTTCGCGCAACGCTGATCTCGAAGACGTGCGGAAACGAACAGTCGAGTTCTTAAAGGAGAAAAACATGGATATCGTTGTCCAAGTAGAGCGGGAGGGAGAAGGAAAGTGCTGGTGCGCCGGTAATGGAAGTACCATTGGAAATTGGTCCCCTTATATGAAATAAGTAATATGTAATATACATGACTCGCCAGGCAGATGCACATAGATTTGGTATATTAGGTACCTGGGTAAATACTAGATATTGTGACGTCTATCTATCGAGACGATGCTTATAGAAGGTGCCCTTTATTTTGCGTCATCCAATTAGTGTTCACAACGTTGAGATTAAAGGCTAGATATGATATTAAGTATGTAAATGATCATTCATCTTGATACTTCCCACCGCAATACGCGCAAGTATCATATCTGTCATATAAGAGATCATATAATTCCCTCCTCTTTGGATCAAACTCGGCTACAGCATTGTCCGTCTCAGATCCATCATTGTGCTGTTGTTGTTCGTGCTGCTGCTGCTGAGAATTTGTTGATAGATTGATTCCTTCTAGTGTGTAGTTGACGCCTTTGTCTCTCGAGAGCACGCTAGTGTCGCATATTGAGCAGAACATGGAGGTGTATGGTTGTTGGATGGCGAGAAATGTCAAGGCACATCGATCTGCGTGTTCATATTAGCATATCTATTTGTATAAAAGACTATATCTGTCTCTCTGGGGAAGGAAGAAAAAAATGAGGGAAATTGGGAACGCACTCCAAGCATGTCCATTCCCGCATATGGCTGTATTCGGATTTTGCCAGCTCAAGCCGACGTTCTCGTTTTTGCGGCGGAAGCATGTTTGGCATTTTTCGAAGATCCAGCCCCCTGGCCCTTCTAGTAGGGATGCTGGTTTGGGCGTGGCGCCCAGAGGGTTGTTACTGCTGGCGGTAGTATCTTGTTCGGAATCGCAGTATGATAGTTCTTCGGTGATTGGGAGGTTGAAGACGGCGGAAAGATGTGAGAGTGCTTGACGCGCGAGGCGGAGGAGGTCGTGTTGTTTAGCATGGTAATGATAATGCAAGTTGATGGCGTAGACGCATGCTGCATAGACGAGTCTGGCGGAGCGCAGGTCACACCAGCGAAGTTTGTTGGCTGAAGAGAGGATGTATTGTAGGATTTCCGCGCGTTTCGTTGCTGTTAGTTCGTCGGATATTTCTGCGGGTTTGGGAAATACCGCGTTGGGATCTGGGTGCGTGAAGATTATAATGGTGTTCTCTTCGGCCCTGGTCGTGTATTCAAGGACGTCGCCGGGATGCATTGTGAAAGCGACGGCTGTCCAGCCATCGAATGTGCTGAGACCCCATGTGCGCACAATAGCCATGTCGCCTAGTTCGTATTGAATGTCGTATTTTTGTCGGTAGCGCTCCATATGGGTCGTCCATGGAGCGTAGACTCTTGAGAGAGTCTCTTCCAAGGGAGTTCCAATCGTAGAGAGAGGAACTGCTTCCAAAAAGAGGCCAAGAGTCGTTAGATACATCGAGCGATTATCATTAGCATTCACTAATGACTGCGGAGCTACAATTCCTGTTTTTGTTTCTTTAGTCTTGATTGCTAGAAATATTGTCTATCAGGGTTAATACCTGTTATAGGCTCATTGTGTTGGGAGTACATAGCCCCAATGCTTTTATAGCCTTTACTCTCTTCAAATGATCGCTGATGGAAGGCGATATTGGCTCTTTCGTGATCTGTCCGTGTAAGTAACTTGTCATACGCATTGTTTTCGAAACGAAGTGTGACTCGCCCGCCGAGAGAGCCTACGGTTAGTGATAGCCTCGAAGCATCCTGCTCTCATCAGCATCGGATTCACGTACGAAAGTCAATAAGATATACGTACTATAGGGATCCAACTCAGCGGACCGGTGAAGTTGATATCTTCTAGCGTCTTAGGCTCGGAATGTGGGATATTTGGGTAGTAGGAGAGCTGTCCTTCAATTGACACTGTCAGATCGTCTCCAGAAATCAGACTGGCCTGTGCATGAATGAAATGCAAATTAGAGCCAAGCGCAAGTGCAATCAGAGCCCCAAAAGTCACCCTCGACTCTCCGCCACTATTCTCTTCGGCCATTCTGCTCCATGGACCACATGCAATATGTAATATTCTAGATTTCGACTCTAGAGCACCTGCCCACAGTGACCCCTTGGGGAGCATGCTGTAGTTCCTAGCGGCATTGTTTAGTGTGAAGCGGGCAATCACGTCCATAGAGTACTGGCTAGTAGTGGGCCCTGAAGATGAGTTGTTGCGTCTTACACGTATCAGAACGACATCATTGTCATCTGTCGCAACTGTAAGTATATGCTCACCCCATCGCACATCTGCACGGTCATGTTGGATGTTTTTCAACGGGGGGCACCAAGTGAAAGAGCGAATCCTGGTCTTGCGCAGAAACTCTCCTGGGCTGTCCCTGGAGCGCTCTACTTTCGCTCGGAAATATTTTTCAAGAGCTTTGTTGACAATAGCAGCGCGGGACCAGGTTCTCCTCTGCCCGTCTGCTTCATATAATGATAACACGAGGTTGGATGTTAGCACAGCAAGCACACATCGCCGATGCAATCCAAGACCTTGGTGAGACCACGCCAGCGCAGCCACGGTACTTAGTGATTGCTCTGCTCCGATCGAGAAGGAATCCCTGTCAGACGGCCACTCGGTTTTCCACTCTTTATTGGTGAAAACATTGGCCCGGACCTTGGCTGATGTCCATGGCATGGATTTCTCTTTTTCAAAAAGGGGGTGGACATATTTTGGTTTCCATTGAGGGAGCTGATTAGGTACGATCAGTCGAGTTCCGAAAATGCGTAAAGAAGAGTGAAGCATACTTACTTGTAGATGAATGGAGTCGCCGGCTGCTACTGCAAGCTCGCCGTCGCTAGACCAACTTAGGCAATTGTAGCACGAAGGGGAAAGATTCAGTTCGATAGCGTCTCCCATTGTGGAATATGCGTTTTGGAGTCCTGTCTACATTTTGTGGTCATTGTCAAGGTTGAAGTGGAAGAAGAGAAACGGGAAAAAGCATGGATGCCTTCTTCAACCTGAGGCAGAGAAAGGCTTGGCACATTTTTACGCACAAAACTAAGTCTCCCCCTTTGCAAAGACACCTCGCTGTTATCTTATATATAAAGAAATTAAATAGACTACAGATGAATTCTTATAGGTTGAATTACCTAGGTACTGTTTCTGTTGAGTGTAGTTGCGACTGTCTTCATTTCAATATAAGTGTCATGCTTGATATACCACGCTAGGAATATACATCTCGCAGTCCGAGGGCTACACGAGGTATCGGAAGCTGCAAAGTAAAGCAGTGATCCGTCTCTGTGATTCTTGGACACCATGTCATCTAAAGACAAATCACTGTTGAAGATGGTTGAGGAAGAAACGCATGCCGACATAGTCATCGGGGAACCAAATCAAAAGGAAAAAGACTTTGACAGGGATGAAAAAATATAAAAAATAAAAAAAAGGGAGAGAATGAAAAAACACCATTGCACCGCTGTCCTTGTATGTTGTAAAGAGTGGCTAAAAAAAAATAGACAGAGATTTTATATGCTGACCTGACTAGTCCTCCCCAAGACTGTCCCTAACGCACTTCCTGACTCGTTTCTTGAATTCCTTTGGATCATCCCTCCACAGCCTTGCTGCTTCCACATTCGCCGGGCTCTCGTCGTTGGGGCTCGACAGCATCGAAATCACCGACAATAAAATAGTCTCTGGTGTCTGCACGGGTGACCACCGCTCGGCCGCCGACTCATAGCCGTACTTGTCTTCCTCGGGCGGATGCAAGATGGATATGCAAACCTCGCCAGACGGGTATATATTGGGATGGAAGATCGGGGTCTCGAATTTCATTTTCGGCGGCATGTGAGGATATTCCGGGGGAAAGGCGAGGCGGGCTCGAAAGAAGCCTCCGCCGTAGAATTTGCAGTCGTCCGAGATCATGAGCATGACTTCCCATTCGAATATATTGCTGTCAACAAGACCACAGCTGATGCCCGGAATGTCTTTGTCCGACTGCATTTGCTGCAGTTGCCGGGTGAGCATGCGGCCAGCTGCTGTGGTCGCCATTATTCTTGGAGTCTGGATATGCGGCGGCGGAGACGGAAGGAAGTGACGGACAGTGCGATGCCTGGTCAAACTTGGGTAGAAAGGAGAAAGAAATAATCTACTCGAGGTGATATGTCGTGGACATGTGAGTTGGGTTTGAGGGGAAGAAGATGAGGTTGTAGGGAGAAAGCATGACGGAGATTAGATTAGGTGAGGGGTCCGGCACGAGTCCCACCGCCACCTTTTATCCTCTTCTGAGGCTATTCCCGCCACAGCGTCCGGACTTTTGTTTGGAAAGGATACGTACTATCTCTAGTGGTCATGAACGATATGTGTATTCTGATATCATTTCTACTTCGATATGCATAGGTACAACAAGATGCAGGAACAAGATCAGGAACAGAAACATAAACGCAAATTGGCTTTCACAATATCCCCTCCACCCGGTCCCGATGATAGCTCAGGTCCTGGAGGAACGCAGGTAGTACGAGCTGACAAGTGTTGAGCTCAGTTTGATGAGGAGATGATCACGAGCTCGGTGGCCAGCAAGAGCCAAAACGCGGCGCCGAGGGCCACCTGTACAAGAAAGACTTTTCCTACAACGCTCAAGAAACGCATGCGTGAGCCCCAGCCAAATGAACGCCAAGCGTCCACGATGCCAATTTTACCCTGGCCTCCGACGATTTCCGGGGTGACTTTGCCACCAAAGGAGCGGTCGAAAGGAACGATGGACTCGTCGTCCTCGGGGAGCATGGAAGCAGCAACACGAATGAAAGTTACTTCGGCAGGCATTTGAACGAGCACGTATAGGACAAGGTGGAGCGCGACGAGTCCGAAACCACCGGACAGGGATGTTTTGGGTGTATTTGCCAAAGCGTTCGAGAAGATACCACTGTGATTTGCGATCAAAATCGGTACGAAGGTGACGATCTGGGCAACAGCGGAGCGAATAGCAGCGGCCGGGGCGATCTTGACAACGGTCTTCCGCCACACGGGGATCCGAGACCAGAGAGACTTCTTTGATGGCTCAGAAATAACGATATGAATCCAACCCACTCTCAAGTTTGCCAGAAGAATCTCGGCGACAAATCTTGCTAGGATACTGCCAACGATATTGAAGGCTGCTGATGCCGGATACGAAACGACGTTGATGGCTATGCCAGTCAAAATGTATAGAATGATGCCGCGGAATAGAGACCGGCGACCACCGCGAGCATTTAGATGTCTGACTGTTGCACGAAGAGAGCTAGTGATGGGCTTTGGCGGAGGCAAGCTCTCTACATCGTCGAGTGCGCTTTCGGGGACGACAGGAGTATCATTCTCGATGCGCACGTAGACGTCGGGGTTGGGGTCTTCAACGGCGGCGATGGTAGTCACGACTTTTCCGAGGGAATAGCTGGCACACGACAATGCAGCAGCGAACAGAACAACTGTGAGAGAGAGAATGACGACAGGTAATGGGTTGCTGGCGTTTGGGGGTTGCTCAACATCTGGATTCTCGATTCCCCGTCGCACGAGGGCAAGCGCGCCGAGGGCCGACATAGCGATACGAAGTTCAAAAGTTGGAAGAGGCGGACAGGCACAAATTCAAAAGGAAGAAAGAATACAGATAGATTCTAGATATAGAACTAAAGATCAAGCAAACGTTGGGTGATAAATGATACAGAGGAGAGAGGGCGAGGCTGAGGCTGAGTCGGGAGAGAAAGGCGGAGCGCTTCGGATGGCTGACTAACCCTATTGCCAGGATTAGTTAGTTAACTATCTGCCTATAACGAATGATTAGCTCGATATAGAGTGACATTCGCTATATCTGTTAGTGGCTCGGCAAAGTTCGTTGGGTGTAGATTTGCATAAAAAATCAAACATAATTTATTCAACTATATAAATAGAAATCATTTTTAATTCTAATATGGGGCTAAAGGGCATCTACTATACTTGATATAGTTAGACTGCCCCGTAACAACCCTGTTTATACCGAATTTTATACTCCGGAATGTAAATTTTAGAAGAGTCCTCCTGCCTGAGGCTACAGCGAATCGAAACCGCTCGGCCCTTATCTTGAGCCGCGAAACTCATTTTTGAAGTGCAAGGGTCCAGAGCTACATGGAATAGCATTGATTTATGTGAAAAGACACGTCAGAAGCTCATCTCGCTCAAACCAAGCCCTGTCTCTCTTCCACCCTTTCACCACCAACTCCCGCCCAATCATAATGGCATCCTCTATCTGGCGCTGCGAGCCCCAGCCAGGCACGCTGCTCCAACACACCAGATGAACGCCCATATGCACAGCAGTCCGAAAGGCAATCTCCTCATTAAGCGGTGCATAGTTTTCCACTAGCCCCTCTATGATCCAGGCCCCGGCATCGTTGCCCTTGAAGTGTTTCACTTCATACAGTTCGGCAAGCATCTGGCCCAAATCCAGCGCCCGCATTCCTAGCTGGCTAAGCTCCCAGTCGATGATGAACATGCTGTTCGTGGCGATGAGGACATTCCCCGTCCAGAAGTCGCCGTGAATGAGACCCCAGCTACCGTTGTTGTTTCTCTGATCAGAATCAGAAATCTCTTCGGCGGCATGCGACCTGACCTGCTCAAAAACTGCACGCGTCCCATCCAGAATTTGGGGGTACTTATCAACCATACTAACGAGCGTCTCGTAATTAATCGCGTATTTGAGCTTCTGCATTGATTTGTTTCCGGCAAGTTTCTTTCGTAGCCCGGCCTGCCGGTCCTGGGACCCCCATGCATGGAATGAACCGATCCAGGACCCCAGTGCATGGCCAATTGCCTTTGCTACTGATTTCTCGATACACATCCCTGCTGGCGATAACAGCCAGCTCTTCAGGTCCGCTGAGCCGGGTAAATCCTCCATGATCTGCGTGTGGCCCGCGGAAAGGGATTGATATAAGCTTGGGGTCTTGACGGTGAACAATGTATCGCGCACAGGCGAGAAGGCGTTCAATGCGTTCAAAATCTCTGCTTCATAGGCCTGGTGGAAGTGGCATCAGTCATATCAGCAACGAAGACCTGTAGTAGGACACGTACACATCGCTCAGCATCGAGTTTGAAATCCCGGTTCAGAGCCACGAAATTCTTCGTATGCTTGATAATGATGGCGCCTTTGCTCCCTATTTTTGAGTCTGGTTGTCCGTCCTTTTGGCTCAAATGGCCGTCATTATTATTTGGAAATCCTCGATAGACAAAGTTGGCTGTTCCGCCGTTGAGGCGCGTTATTGTCGAGCAGACATAATCGGTTGATGCAAGCTGGGCGATTACTGAGGATTCAATGTCGGCGTCTGTCTCCATCTTAATTAACGATAAGAAAAAAAAAGCGAAGCGTTGGTAATTCTTGTCTTCCAAGAAGGGAAAAAAAGGATGGATGTATCTTTATATATAAAGAGATGAGAATCATCCCACCTCGGTTGCACCACATCCAACACGGCTGCAGCATGAAACACTCATTTCGACTCATTCTGACTCATGCAAACTCTGATATAAAAATACATGCAATCGGCCATATCGTATGTACAGGAGCAGAAATAAACATAGCAATCCAGGTTGACATGCAGACATCATCTGGGTGAGCGGAGAGAGGAGTGAAAGCAATACAATGAATAAAAGTTGAATGACGCCAATGGGTCACTTGGCCTCTGTACATTTAGAGAAACAAGTGAAAACGCTCCAGTGACCCTCAACACCGTTTGTGTGTATGTAGTTATGTATGTACTGTGATAGATTCAACTGTCTCCCACGGGTATCGTTTCGAATGCAATCAAAAACCCGGTAATCATATATCCCTAAAGATTATCGACATTATTATGTATATAGAACTCAGAGGGAACAATTCGCTCGTCCTTTCATTGTATGTAAAGGTTGCCGTTTCCGTCAAATGGTAAACTGAACAGCTCGTCGGGAATCATATCCCCCATGGAGAAAAGAGTTGCTGTATCAAAAGGCATCGGAAGCTCGAAATCTGGTACTAAGCCCGCATATTCTGTTTGTGACGTCGGCAACATACCGGCTATCGCTGTATTTCCAGCATCTTGTCCTGATGCTTGTCCGAATTGATACTGCTGTGGTAAGAAATTGGCTGAAGAAGCGGCTTCGGAAGTAGAAACACCATAGGGAGACCACTGCTGTGAATTCGATGCTGCATTTGTCACGGGAGATGTCTGCTTGTTTTTTGAGTCGGCGCCAGGTGGTATGGTTTGGCGCTGGATGGAATCTTCGGGAGCTTCACTTTTGGCGGGTGCTGATTGCCGCTGTTTCGGTTGTTAGATCATGAGCACAAGAAGAGAAGCTAGTAGAAATATTTACCTCTCCAGACTTGCCGGCAGACTGCTCCGTCTTGCGATTATTAAACCAATTTCTGAGCAAATTCAATACCATGCTAAATCTTGACGCTGTGCGACCACCGGGTTTGGTCGAAGTCAATTTCAAGTGACTAATCATATTGTCGAAATATTCTTCCAATTTCAGATCGGAAAGCGAAAAAACGCGGGCAAGACCCTTGTCGGATGATATAGCCGAGAACATTTTCAGTAGAGCAATGAATGCGTAGGCCGTACGGGCATAAAAGACTGTGGGAAGACATATAAGATCCGCAGGCTCAATGTGCAAGATGCAATCTAACGCGGTGTGAATAGATGTCAAACATGCCGTCAAAGCATCAATCTGAGCCGTGGCCGCCTTTTCAATGTTGAAGTCAGATTGAATACCAGTACTGAATGGAGGGGTAAAGTCATCAATATTGTGATCGTTATGCATTGCTATCTCATGCATATAGATGTTGACAATATTCTCCGCATGTCGCAGTACAGCTGGATAATACACTTGTCAGTTACATGGCACATCAATAAGTCAATCGGATGACTCACATGAGTAATTCTCAGGTGCTATCTCCTGGCGCCATTCATCAAGCTGTTTCTCGAAGCCTTTCAGTGCATACCGTACCTTGGTATCACTCATGGATAAATTACTGGTTGGGTCATCCATCGAAAACTGAAATCCAATTTCTTCCGCAATATGGGATAACTTGGCCCAGTGTATCAAAATCTTATCGGATGGCTCGGGTGAATTTCGCAAAATTTCAATACATTCGTCCATATAAGGAAGCCACCGACATAACAAGGGTCGACGAAGGGCCATTGCTGCGTTGACGGCCATAAAATATGCACCCAGCCAGATACGTCGTGTTTCGGGGGCATCCGGTTCCATCAAGCCTCGATTGTGATTCTTACCCATTATCTCTCGCAACAGGCCATATTGATTGCCCCCTTTTCTCCTCGTGACACGACCCATGCCAATATCCATTGCCATTACCACAGCCAGGTGAATAAACTGGAAAAACTTGAGTTCCTCGAACTGATCGGGTGGCGTATACCATATACACGCCAACATGATCGACTGCACCAATTCCAGAGATTTCTCACCTTTGACGACAACTCTGTCAGCAAAGATACGGTGCACCTCTTGAACCAGAGACATCTGTAATTCAGGTCGAACGATTGCAATGGAAAGAGTCATAATTGCATGAAACAGTATCGGTTTATTGTGCCGCACGTCAGACATGGTTGTACCAGCTGGGAAGATCACAATGGGGAGAGTTGGAGCGACCTTTTCCACATAGTGATTGAAGATGTCGGTAGCAGTCTGGAAATCAATCAGCCCCCGGTCAATCACGTCGATTATTTCGTCTGCATTGCTATTGCTGTGAGATGGATTTCCCGCAGAGCTTTGCCACGTAGAAGGCATTTTTGTCCCACGCAGTTCCGAAAGGCTATTCGATGATGCTGTCGCAAAAAACCCTCCCTGGGACAGCTGGCCAGGTGGTTGCGAAGACTTTGTGTCACCACTAAATGTGCGCTTCGCGCCGGAAGTAGGAGAAGCAGAGACTGTTGCCGGTTGTTCTCCCCCAAGCCAGCGACGCGGAGGAGCAGTAGCCTGGTCTCGCGACCCATCGTTTACTGGAGGAGTGGCGCCCGCTCTCTTGGATACCTGAAGACTCGCTGTAAGGGCATCTATCTTTTTCTCCAGGTCACTCACGCGACTGTCTGTTTTCTTCTGGCGCTTGCGGGTCGGTGCAGTGACAACACATTTCCGTTTCGCTTTGGCGCATCGCTTGCATGAGCCTGCCGGGTTGTCGTTGTCTGGTTCGCAGCGGACCTTGAGCTGACGGCATGCTTCGCATGCGCGCGGTCGTTTCAAATCCGCAAGAGGATCATTTGTGTCGTGGCCATCGTTCGACATGCCCATAGACATCTCATTTAAATACTCCCCTATCGCCGCATCATAAACCATCGCATTGCCAGTCGAGGCAGGCGTTGAGCCATGTACATGGTCGCTTGATGATCCTGGAGATATATGTGAAAAGTAGTCGGCTGTCGCACGGTTGTGCCGTAGGCCATGCTCAGCCAGCGAAGAACTCAACGTCGAACTCTGATGTGCGTATGAAGGTACTGCGTTCGAATGGGCATCTCTGCTGGAGAAAGAGATGTTCTTTTCGACGTCGTCTTTGCTCGTCCGCAAACGCGGGTCGCGATCCATGTCGTCTCCGCGAAATCACTCGTCCTGGAGAGAACGAATATAGTCCGCTGCTGCTTGACATATCCAAAAGTCCATGTTAGTTCGGATGCGCTGTACATGATTATAATAATCATATTGGTTGTGATGAGATATGCGAGTGTCTGAGTGCAGAGGGACAAGGCGTCCGCCAAAGGCATTGCAGGAAATGCGCATTCTGCAAGTTTGGAGAGCGCATGGAAACGACACGCGAAGAACAGGCAAATGTCAAAAAAAGGAAAAAACGATAAAGGCCAAGGACGCACATGTAGGAGAACAGAAAATCGTTTCTAAACGTGACACGCCGCAGGGGCGCTTTCACATCGGAGGTTCGGGTTGTCGGTATTCGGGGGGCCGACACGCAGCTAAAGGCATGTAAGAAAATATGTGATACCCGGTAACAATGAGTCAGTATGCCATGGCTCTGCTGCTGTGCTGACGCTCTAATCAGAGCATATCTTCCTCAGCATCAACAGCAAGTAGTCGGATGATGCCGAGAGCTTTGATGGAAAGGACTTTGCGCGCTGCAGCCTGCGCGGCTACTGGCCCAATGAGACTGCAGCGTTGCCAGCAACTACCGCATTCGACGTTGTCTACTGCTACGCACCCATTTTATGGTAGTTAAGTTTATTGCTCTGGTATATTTCATGCTCATGATATTGTCATAAAAGGCGTTATCTAGATAGGTGTATATATGCCAGTATGGGGAGAGTTGGGATCCCGTTCAAGCAAGTACAAGCAATGCGAAGGCAAACAAAAGTGGGCAAAAATCTGGAAAAAAGCGACGCCGGTCGCAACATGCCCAAGATAACAGGCGGACTGGTGAACTCAAAAGAATCAATCGGTGTTTATATGCGGAAAGATGGGGGCCAAGGGTATCAAGCTATCATGTATATCAATGCTTATTGCGATGTCTCCGGGACAGAACAAGAACGACGAAAATAAATGAGTGGATTGGAGGCAAAACTTAGGTGAACTTGTGAACAGGGCATTCTTTCTTCCGTTCAAACCATCCCACAATGCATGCTTTGTGGAACTTGCAAAGGCATTCCAGTCGGGCTAATTTGTCGCCGACTTCGTATTCTTCCATGCAGATTGTACACTCCTGTGGGGTGCCATCTTCGCTAAGACAGTCTTTCTCTGTCGCTGTAAAAGATAGCATGCGGAGAAGGTGCTGGGATTGAGGTGAGTGTAATCCGGGTGAGGATCCGTCTGCGCCTGAAGATCTGGCAATACAATCGCGAACATGAGCTTCGCGTTCATCCTCGTTGCCGTCGTCGCCGCGTGGAGGTAGACGTGTGCTGCAGATAGGGCAGATATCGCGTTCATCGACTTGAACTTGATGGGTTGGATGAGAAGGTAGAGGACGATCCGAATCTACTATGGACCGGACTCTCCTCGGCCGAGTGCCGGAAGGATCAAAAGTATTGTTATGGTACTCGAATTCAGCCGGTCCAGACTGATGCGATGTCAACTGATGTAGGTCAGCACTATACGGTTGATACAGGGCTCCGAATCGCGGGTTGATTACAGAAATTGATTGTCCTCTCCCAGAAGATTGACGGTTTGGATAAAAGGATGGTTGGATAGAATCAGCAGCAGACGTTTGACGACCTAGAAATTCTTCCAACTGATGGGCTGTCAGTGGCTTTTCTCCCCTTGCAGACAAAAGCAAAAAGACTTAGGCTTACCGTTTGGTGCCGGCGCTGGCTATCTTGTGCCTCTCTCTCTACATCCCTGCGCGGGTTGAAAATCTGGGCGCCCGATAACGAGCGCCGCACTTGATGGAGACGTTGACTTATCGGAATTGCTGGCATAGTTGCACCCCAATTCGAGTTCGGTAGACGATCAAAACTAGCCTGAACCGACCCGTAGGTCAAAGGCGGATCAGGATTGGGATCTGGCACACATGGGTTACATAGGCGCACCTCCTCTCCGCCCCCCAGTGCAGGATTGAGGTGGCTGATCTCTGGACGGGCAGTTACAATGGTAGAAGTATCATGTATCTCGCCAACTGCAGAAGTTGCTCCTCGGTCAGAGTCACGGCTGTGACCAGGGCTGTGATATAAGGGTCTTTCGGATACAGGATTATCGACTAGTTCTGGTGGCTTTACGATGTACTGTCGAGGAATAGTGATGCGATGAGGAGAGCACGCCGCACACACTACACGACCGCATTTCCGACAATGATGCTTTCTGTACCAAAAGCTGAATTGGCTGCCACAGATAGGGCAATGAGTCACTTCCGAATCCGGCTGCCAACGAGGCAATGGATATTCCACGAGATCCTGTCGTGATCGCTGAGGCACCGTGGTCAGACTGCGAGTATGCTGGCGAGACAAAGTACCGGATATGTCGGGACGGTCAGAGCTTGAAGATGTTAGATCGATAGCATTTTCCCGCGATGATCCCGGCAAGCCAGAGCGTATATAGTTATCACCAACAGGCAACATTGGCAGAGGTCTATCCTGTTGAAGCCTGCTGCGTGACAAAGAGTTCGGTCCGCTCAAGGCAGACGGCCGCCTGTGCGGTGTTGCGTCATCACTCGCAGTAGCAGTAAGCCTCCTCTTGCGGTCCATGTTCATCGAGTTTTCCCTGTCTCGCCCGCGAGTTGAATCGGTGATTATACGCCCATGTGGCGAGTCGGAAAACGATGGTTCGATGATGATCCTGTTATCACGTGCGGGGGTGCTTCTGCTGCTCGAGCCGGCGATATCAGCAGAGGAATACGGAGGAGGACCCAGCGGACTTGAGGTGCTAATTCTCGTGGATGGCGTCTGGGAAGGCATGAAGAAGTAATGAGAATTATCTTGACTGTTGACCTCAGATTGTCGGATTGTTTGATGGAATTGAACGACGTTGCTTGTCTAAATAGCGACGACTCGGCACCTAATAAGGCTCATGGCTGGTTCCAAAGGGCTAAAGGGATGAAACTCCTGTTATTGTATGAGTCCGGCAAGGAATATAGAAGTGAGACGGAAGAAACTGAATGACAGGCATCTATCTGCCCTGGACAGTCTGATCTGTGCCTGGCGTGCTGAAGGGAGCGTCACTCGGCGGCAAGGGAAGCGGCAGATTGCCTGATTCGACTAGAGGATCAGGTGACTGTGCCCACCGCCGCGATAACGCATTTCCGAGCCCAGGCCAATCTCTGTTGGGTTAGAGCGCAAATCATACAACAGCCAATGAAAACGACGTCACCAGAGCCGCAGTTGTCGGCGATGATAATGATATACGATGCTCTTCATTCGAGCCATGCGCACGCAAGAGAGAAGATTTGGGTTGAAGTGAACTCTATGTATACATCTCAACCTTCAGCTTCTTTTTTTTTAGCTCGGCATATTCATTATCTTGTGGACGAACGAGAAAATTTGGTGTCGAAAAACACGGCAGGCCGACTTTACTCATCGTTTTCTACTGTTAGTGAGAATAACAGATACATTTAACGATGAGTTGACTTGATTAGAGAATACCACGTACTAGGGTCACGGCACCTGTTGATAAATCAACCATCCACTTTGATTGCCCTTGGCCTCGGCCAGTCATTTTTCCACGACCTAACCGTAACTACGTGAACACACAGACACGATGTGGGAGCTTTCTCTCTATTTTTGGCATCAAATCACATACCTGAGCGTTCAAGCAGCCAGGCTAACTTGTTCGAGCCAGCTAGCGTACGCATACCTTTCCTTTCATTGGCCTCTTCCAGCATTCCATCCCTATACTCAAGTATACTGGCATCCGAGCAAATGACAATCACCGCAAGTCAACATAGCCAATATGCGCCTAACTCAGAAAGGCAGCTCCGCTTTATTGTTGTTTTTCCTTGAATGGAAGTTGGTTTACATTGTGGTGCCCTTGAAGTCTCGTGCGTCCGCTCTCATTTACTTTCTATAGATGTGGGTAACGAACGTCGTTTTTCCATTTTGCCACACTAAGATTTCTTTATGTCCTGATCTTAACGGAATTTATTGATAATACACTTTTGATTTGCGTTGCTCATGTGAGCAGAACTTGAAGATATTCGCGTTCAGCAAGTCACGAGCCCTCCATATCGCATCCAAACAAGCTGCTGGAGACGCGAACCCCCAGCGTATTTAATCATCTCCTCTTATATCAACTGTCAAAGGTTTCCATAATGACACAATCGCCTTTGCACATAATGACGTTACCTGGTCCAGAGCCAGAATCTCCAGCAACGCTGACCAATCTCACGATCTGCAACTCATTCAAAAGCGACGTCTCTCTCGTCAAAGATCCTGAGTTCTGGCGACGTTTTTCTGTGGCTATTCATCAAGACGAAGAACAGGCCAGGCAGCCCGAGCATGGCAAGACGCAGTCGTAAGTTCTCAAGCTCTCTCTATCTCCCACTTTACATTCCTTGTGCCTCTCTTGATCTTGATCGATTGACTGAGAGTTTATCCTAGTGAATCATGGCTATCGCGCCAACGAAAAAAGACACGTCGTTCCAAGATCTGTGGTCTTTTGATCGCTCTCGCTATTGTGCTCATAGCCTGTGGAGCAGGTATTGCAATCTGGCTTCTAAGCAAGCATGACCGGCTTCGAGGAGACGGCAAGAGTACGCAACACAGTCAGCCTCAATCTTCTTAAAGAAGAAACCAGTCATCGATTTCAAAGTCACGTCTGCTCACGAAACTCGTTTTTTTCAGCCTCTATTCGGTTCTTTTTTCTTACTCTGCTCTTTTCTCTATCGGTTCAAAAGCGCCTCTTCGACTAATGGATTTTTTTTTTCGGGCTTTCCGTTTCCTTTTCCCTTTTTCTTTTCTTTTATTCGCGCAAGTTTTGGGGCTTTTCGACAACGTTTCTTTAATGATGAACACGGTATGGCTGGGTATATGGCCCTCATGGTTCTTTTCTTATATATAAGTCTGCTCTTTTTGACCAGCACTTGTACATAAGCCGAAGCTGGATTGGAAGGATATGCACATATTACTGGAGAAATGCTACACACGATGAATAGCATAATGTATAATGAAACTATCTGCTTGAAATTATCATGCGTTAGCTATATGTTTGAAACTATTACTGTACACACAAAAACAAGATAAGATACTGGTGCCAGATTAACATGGCTTACTCGAGTACCAGAACAGCCCGAACCGTATAACCCTAGAACGCCACGCTTCGCATAAAAGCGAAATTTTCTTTATAGGAAACCCATTTCCCCCTTCATCTTTTCTTCTTCTTACAAGCCGAATAAGTAAATCGGCTTCATCCCCCTTGACTCGAACGACAACCTAGTATCGTCGACGAGTGGGCTCGGGACTAGGGCTTCTGCTCACGCTGCGTTCATCTCGACCGCGTTCCTTTAGCCATTTCTTCGTAGCTAGATCAAGTTCCCGCTGGAGTTCTGGGGTTGGTTCTTTTCGGTGAATGAAATTGCAGAAACCGCCTCGCACGCATCCTTCGCCGCTATTTAATCGACAGCAGGCTTCTCGAAAATCTGTAACAGGCGATAATTCACAGTACACTGGCCGCGCGGCGTACCACCGGGAATTCAGCGCGTCGCATGCTGTTTGAGCCGAGTCTTCGTATTTGAAGCGCGCATACACGTTACCAATCAGGTCTGTGAGGAATTACATTTTATTAGTCACAGGCGATGCGAGACATGGGATAATAGGTAGAACTTCAAGACTAGACTTACGGTCATTGTTATTGTCGCACACGACAATCTCTTCAATTTCACCATACTTGCACATCTCACACCAAATATCTTCGTAGAAAGCGTCAAAGTGGTTCTGAATTTGGCTCGGATTCATCTTGTTTTTGGGGTCGTAGGCCGGATTCTGGTAAAGATTGGGCAGCAGAATCGTCTGCGAGTATGAAGGCTTGACATGTTTCCGCGAGCAGCGATCGCCGTGACGACAGGCTCCGATTTTGTAGTAGAAGGAGCAGTTGACTTTGTCTTGTTCGGTACCGAAAATGGAGGCGAGATAGTTGGCCATGACCGATGTTGCTAATGGTGTGTTGAATGATGAGTGACCGAGGATCTCTTGATCGCTTGGAGAAGTAGTGTAGGCTGAGGTCGACACGGGCGTGGAGTGAAAGAAGTTGATATTATCAGCTCCACTGCCTCTTTCCCTTCTGCGGTGGCGGATAAACTGGACCGATATAGTCTAGTGCCTTCGAGAACCGCCGGAGGTCCGCGACCGCTGATTGGCTGTCGTGTTGCAGACAGCATTGAGAGCAGACTTTGTATGGGATGTATGTATGGGCTCATTCAGATATTATAGTCAAGACTAGTATATCTTTACACTGATACTGTAGTGGGGGAATGCGTTTCTCTACTACGGATCTCAACGAAGCCGGTCGTTCCTCCACAAGAGGAGGGAACGCCCCGGAGTTGATAGATACACAATACATACACTTTTCATTCGCAGGAACAGGTACTGTCAAAGGGCCCGGGGCACTTCACCTAGTAAGGAATCGACTGCTGTGAGTCCGGAGGCCACAGTGGTGAGGTGAGTTAGGTTGGTTGTTGTGCTGTACGTCCGCCTACTTAGATGAGGCACGCTTTCCTTCTACAGTACTTCCTTGGTATAGTGGTACGCTGGAAGTTGATACCTGTATACAGTGGTATATTTACGTGTATATGTATACATATATGCTGGAAAGCATATGTTCGACAATTTGGACCGAACCATGCCAACATTTTTATAGGCTAACTTACTCCGAGAATAAGGCGCTGCCAGGAGCCCTAGAAGCTCTGATTAGATGCCTTGGCTAGGCCAGCGCCCGGTGGTTCCAGTTTAGGATACCGCTTCGCACACACAAAATGGGGTGCTTGCTGCAGTCTCCTTTTCTTTCTTTTCAAAATCCTCAAAATAGCTTCAACCAATGACCTTATGACGTCTATCAAGCCCCAGTTGTATAATATACTCTTGGTATATGATGGTTTCGCTGATAAAGGTTTAGCGGTTGACTGATGCACAACCGACACGCATGGAACACCGATCGAAAATGATCTATTTGATTGATTAGGACTTTGCTAACATTTTTAGATGATTGCCTTCGAGTCCTCATTAAGATGTTGAAGAAAGATATTTGGCCTATGGATCTAGACCCGCTACAGGCTCGTTTTGATATACATATTGAATGGCACGGAACCTTAAACACCTTCTGCATAGGGCTTTTTAGCAAAGTGGTCATCAACAAGGGCTTGGAAGCTGAGCTACACGCTCGGCTCATTCTAACGCCTGTAAGAGATACACTAAGACAATAAAAAATCGCACGGGCCTCTAGTAACGAACCCAATCCTATATTTTCATGCTGCCGGCGGCCGCTATCTACCTAGGTAATTAGATATGCCCTGATAGGGGCCATTAATTGGGGCTCCTAACACTTTAAAATAAGATGGATCTAAATTAATAGTAACCTCTAAAGGAAGATGTAAGTATGTGTTTTATTGGGGATTAAAAACTATATTGGATTACAGCACTATATGAATTCCTAGGAGTACTAAACACCATATGAAGCCTAAAAGGCACAGTCCATACGATTATCAGAAAGCTCATAAAGGGGACCCTTTTGGATGGCTTATCGGTTAAAAATCCGCTGTTACTTATACATACTTCCTATCCGTAGAAGATCAGCATCAATTGCATTGGTACTAAGCTAGACAAAAAAACACCCCCAATACACATTCTGTGGATATCATTCACTACATCAGATTTTCATAAGCTAAACCTCGTCGCTCTCCATTTCTACCTTGTCGTAAAGTAGTATATTGTACAATTGGTCCTTGTGGTGTACGAAGCCAATATCGGGAATTTCAGCGCTGGAGACCTTAAAAAGCCCTTTCGCTGCTAAATCTACTTCGAGAGTTTCCAGCCATCGGAATACATTCTTATCATGGCCGCGGGAATGAATCGCCCAAATGATTGGGTCATCCGCTTGACTGATATACACGTTGAGGCCAGTTTTACCCGCGTCGAGGTCCAATAGCATAAATAGGAATTTTGGCCCTGGTGGCGTCGTTCTGAGAGGATTGGCACCTTTCTTGGAGGCACTTTTCTTGGAGTAGCCACGGGTCTTGTAGGGGCGAGGGTTGATTGGTTTGAGGAAAGACTCTTCGAGAACCTCGCTGACATTAACTGGACGCTTGCGGTTTTTCACCTGTATGACGATCGCACCAGTCTTTCTAGGGTCAAAGGGCTCGTCTGCTTTCCCCATATAGAATGGCAAGATCTGGTCCAAGTGGCTCTGTAAAGGTGCTAATTGTAGGGCGGACTTACGGCGAAGTAGCAGATATAATAAGGGCTGCATTTGATTCGCGAGGCGACAACAACTCTTCCGTTGACGAGAATGATAAAAAGTTCATTAAACCGTCCAGGATTTTTTTGTCAATTTTCCCAATCTCGGAGTGATATTCCTGCTGATAGAGTTGTTCAAGGAATTCTCTGACCGTAAATGTAAGTTCGGGTTTAGGGTGTAGTGCATCCCTCGCAAGCGTCAGGACCAGCCGAGCGTATAGCTGACCACCATTTTTTCTAGGAGCTCCGTGTAGAACGTGTTTATGGTTTCGTGCCATTCAATGTATCCAGATGAGCGCGTCTAGATCCATGGGTCAAATATAATGCTTCCACATAGTTAAAGGTACCCTCTGAATAAGTTAGCAAAACTCTGCACCACCGGGAAAGCTGTACAAAGACTTACCGTCAAGGAACTCGTCAAGGAACTTTGTTGTTTTATCGTCTGGCTTCTGATCATATCCATCGGGTAGGAGTCGGTCGAACATATGACACCAGGTACGGCAAGTCAATGAACGTTCAGCGAGGTTTTAGGCAGCAATAGCAAGATCCAGAAAAAAAGGGGCCCCTTAATGGAGCTTCTGGCAATGCTCATTTTATGTGTAATTCTGCCTCATATTCCGCTGTCAAAGGACTGATAGACAGGGGCCACAAACGGATGGTTCTAGGCAAGCTGAGGGCCAGAGCATGGGCCAGACAGATGACCAAAGCGACGAGAAGGAATTTGGAAGTTCCAGGTTGGAAGTTGAAGTTGAGAGAACGAGATGTTGCTTTGGGGTCAGCCGCTAAACCCTTTTCAGTGAAACCATCATACACCGAAGCCACCCAGAGTATAATATACAACTGGAGCTTGATAGACACGCCAAAAGGTCGTCAGTTGAAGCAATCTCAAGGCTTTTTAGGAGGAAGAAAAGAAGAATGCACCAAGCACCCATTTGTGTGTGCGAAGCGGTATCCCAAACAGGCACCGCCGGGGCGCTGGCCTGCGAAGCGAGGTTGCGAGTGCCTAAGGCACCTGATCAGAGCTTAGCCTTCCCCAAGTGGGCCCACCACTAATAGTTCCTTGGTTTGCCTGAGTGTTATGGCTGCCATATAGATAAGCTGGCGGTCTTCGGCGCTTATCAGCGGCCCCCAACGAGCTTCCGAGATAAGCAAGTGCATTTCCCCGCATGACTCCGACTTGCTCCTGTGAAGGATCCCTCCTGCAAACATACTCGTCTGCTGTGAGTACCAGGGCGAAAGACAAGATGTTGCCTCCGTTTGATTATTTCCAATACACCAAGATCCGGTAAGACCATGCTCCCAGCGATCAATTGCTTTCTGCCTGGCCAATCAGCGTGCACAACCCCGGAGATAGCTTCAAGCTAGCTTGGCTAACCAACATTCCCTGCCACAGCAATGCAAAGCGGCGCGAACGCGAAGTTCGCTTTGCCTCGCTTAGCCCCGACTATCACACTGCCTTCTCAGCGTCAGACAAAGCCATTATCAACAAGCCTATCGAGGAGCTTGTCGGCGATGTCCACAACGGCACCATCTCTCCCGTCGATGTAGTCCGCACATATGGAAAAGTTGCCGTTAAAGCCCACGAAAAGACCAATTGTGTCACCGAGCTTCTTCTGCCCGAAGCAGAGCAATGGGCAACCACTGAAGTCAATCTCAAAGGCCCCCTGGCAGGTATTCCTGTGTCGCTGAAGGACTCTATCCTTGTCAAGGGATTTGACACTTCGGTTGGATACGCCAGCAAGGCACTCAACCCGAGCAAAGAAGACGGAGTTATCGTCAAATTGCTCAAAGATGCTGGTTAGCACTTGATCTGCACAATAAGAATGTAATAAAATATACGTCGGTTGGCGTATTTGACTAATAACGGTGCTACTTCAGGCGCGGTTCCTTATGCCAAGACGGCGTTGCCCGTTACGCTGCTCAGCTTTGAGTCAGCAAATGGACTTTGGGGAACCTGTCGAAACCCTCATGTTCCGGAATACTCACCCGGTGGTTCCACGGGCGGAGAGGGTGCGCTTCTTGCCCTTGGTGGCCGTATAGGCATCGGCTCGGATGTCGCTGGTAGTGTCCGGGCTCCTGCTGCATGGAGCGGAATTTATTCGCTACGCTGTAGCACTGGCCGTTGGCCAAAGACTGGCGTCGACACGAGCATGCCAGGGCAAGAAGGTGTTCCTAGCGTGTTCAGTCCGATGGCACGGACTTTGAATGATCTGGCCTACTTTACAAAAAGTATCATAAACATGCAGCCCTGGAAATACGATTTTACGGTCCACCCGATCCCGTGGAGAGAGGATGAAAAGAATCAGGCATGCAACAAACAGTTGAGAATAGGTGTATTGAAGTCGGACGGTAAGCTAGCTCCCACGCGTTAACAACTGGACGAATTTGTGGTATCTGACATTTGCGTTTGTGTACATTAGGGGTCATCCCGCCTACGCCCGCCATCGTACGAGCTATCGACACAACTGTAGACGCACTCACAGCTGCAGGTCATACTGTGGTGGAAGTTACTCCCCCGGCAACTGCGGACCCTTTTACGGGATTTAACCTAGCTTCCCAACTTCTAAATTCTGATGGCTGCGTGACGTTCAATTCTCATCGGTACTCTTTCGAACCTACTGACCCCGGCGCTGCTCAGTTAAGTAGGATCGCTTATCTGCCTGGCCCTCTTCGGTATATATACTATCTCTATGTTCGATACGTCAAGGGCGATGCAAAATGGGCAACGGTGATCCGCGGATTCGGACCCAAGAGCGCGGCAGAACTGTGGCAGCTCACGGCTCAGCGGGAGCTGTTCCGGAAGACATGGCATTCCTGGTGGGATTCGGAACCCCAACAGTATGACTTTATCTTGTGTCCCGGAAACGCAACACCGGCTCTACCTCATGGAGCTATGCATGACGCTGTGTCTTCATGCGGATATACGTTTTTGTGGAACTTGCTTGACTATGCGGCAGGTATCCTCCCTGTGGGACATGTCGATCCTAAGCTGGACGCATTACCCTATCAAGGCAAGCGAGGGTACAAAGCGGCACTGAAGTCGATAGGGCACAATCATGCGATGGCGCGCGGTGCGTGGATGCACTATGATGCGGAGAAGATGGCGGGGCTCCCTACGGCGGTGCAGGTGGTGGGACGTCGCTGGGAAGAAGAGAAGGTAGTGGGATACATGACAGCAGTTGAGTCTGCGTTGGAACAGGCGGGGGAGAAATACTCCATCTTGGAAGTCGATTAAAATCTCGATCCTATATGCAATCATGCATATACTTGCAGCTTCTACGGCGCGATGACGTTCCTGGTTACACGGTGATTTGATATTATAGTTCGTTATTGCTGCGCAGCGGCGATCATTTCGAACTAGCCACTGTACCCTGATTTTGTGTATAACTACAGCCTCAAATGGCATGACCGTGGACATGAGATAAGCTGGATGAGCGGATATGATATACTACACTCAGACAGATAACGTGTTTCTTCCCACTGACCACGAAATTAAAGTACCAAATACACAGCCCATGTGATCGCACAGTTACACCGCCCTTGTCTGAGTGAGTCTGGGCTGGTGGGATTATTGCCTGTTGTGGCCAGGCTGATCACTGCCCCGCCATATTCCACAAAGCCTAAAATAACTGCGGCAGCGGCCCGTGATCCATTCTTTATCCATGGAATGATACAACAACGTTACCAATTCTACCAAGAAGTCAAGAACTGCTCCTCTTTCTTTGAATGACTAGTCATAGTTGATTGTTCCATACGTATTGACTCACCGAGTACTACGCTGGTCCAATCATATGCACACCGAATCATCTAGGCTCCAGCGTCGGTCAGCAACTGTACCTAGACGAGATCCACTCTGTATGTCTGCCTTCGCCACGATCCAGATGAATGAATGACATGGGGGTGCCTGACTAGGCTAATTATCAATTTACCTACGTATTTAACTCTCAGCCGCAAGAAAGGGTTCTCTCTCTCTTTCCCCCCCCTCCTCCTTTTCCTTTCTTTATTTGCTGGCTGACCTCGGCAATCAACGGGTCACATCATACGACAAACTTCCCTTATCTGCAAGATTGCCAGTATTGCAATATTCATGATTAGGATATATACTCGAATTTTCTCAAGACACGAATGCACATCCAACACGGTCTTAGACTTACCTGGTTGTAGTACGCAATCATGGAGAATGAAAGGGGGAATAATTACTGGGGCACGCTGATTAACCCGGACAAGAGTCCCGCGCCGTTACTTGAGCAGCTTTGTGTTGGGCTTGCGCAGCTGATGGTAAGGCCCTCCCCCTTCTGCATGTTAACATGTATCTAAGGACTGACGGAAGCAGGTCAAACTTGACTCCGGCAGTGGTTCATCGGATCTTACTCCAGACAAGCTTGCTCGCTTTTACCGCCAAGTAGGTGCGAACTACGACACTCTCTTCTTACACACCAAAGGCCCTGCGCTATCTTTCATATATCAGTCGCTCGGTTGTTTTCATACCCTGCAGCCAACGACGAACCCTTTTGAACCGCCCTCGATACCCGCCTTGTTACCGACGGGCTTTGTTAGGTGGCAAGTTATCAATCTCCTGCTGTGCCCGGATGAGCACGCACAATACCTTCAAGCCGCCCTCGGTCGCTGGGACGTTCCAAATCCAAGTACTGGCGGCACTTTTCCAAAAGTCATCCCTCGCGATGCCTTTCCTGAAGCTCCGGATAAAGATATGGTGCAGTGGCACGAGATAGTGAGCCAGAGACTCGAGAAGGAACATTCGTCATCGTCCTCGTCCCGTCGTCACTTTCCCGCCGAATTCGTTCGATATTACCCCGCTGCTAAATATCCAAATTATCCCGAGGGAGGCCAACACTTTTTCCAGAGGGAGAATAATAACAACAACCATCGTTCCCACGAAGCCAGCTCAACGCCAATGCCGCGAGCGTTTTTTGATGATCAACCTGACGATGCTCGTCGTTATCGGAGGTATCGAAGTTCTGACGGGAGGCCTCGACGCCGGCGGATGTTCGCCAACGGCTCAGATGGACGTGCTGATTCCCGCGCGAGCTCTCGAAACCCGTCGCCAAGACAAACAGTCTCTCCAGCTTCGACAGCGCGAGCTCCAATGCGGTCAAAAACAACGCGTGTTCGTAACCGAGAGTCTCCCGAGCGGAAATCGTTTTATCACCGGCATCATCATCATCAACCCATGCACTCGTCTGATTCTTCAAATAATGATGATGGGCTTTTCCCACAGCGGAGATATGGCTCTACTGGTGATCAGCAAGATGGGCGCCCCTCGCACCTTTCTCAAGGTCGGGGTAGAAGACTGCCACGGCGCCATTCGCACGACGCTACTGCCTCTACATATACCAAAGGTGGTGGTCGGAATGAGGAGGAACCCGATGTCGTGTATAGCTATAAGCCAGTCCGCAATTCGCATAGAGATCGCCGATACGGGGACCCCGGTGTCAAGTTTCACGTAAGATACGATGAATCGCCGCCCGATCATCATGGATCGAGCGTTTCGGATCGGCCTCGGTCGTCAAGCAATGGCAGTAGTGAAACGGCATGGAAGGGGTGGAAGGGTTCAAGCCGTACAACTGGGAGGAGGGTGTCTGCCCACGAATGATTTTCTCTTTTGTGTTTCGCTCTCTGTATTCTTGGACCGTCTTGCGACGCGGTCGGTCAAATCCAGCTGCCGTAATTCTGTTTGCTGGCAACATCGTTTCATCTGTTTTGAGCGTGCTTTCAGTGTAAATATGCATAATCAATGGTACCAATGTCGATGATCAATGCAGATTGACGTTGGAGCTTGGAAGAAATCGTGGCGGCGGGTCGGCAAGCTTTCCCCCCTTTGGTTACATAATCCCCGCTTTCTTCGCCTTGGAAATGGGAGCGATAAGACTTGCACTCGGCAACCTCCCTCCATAGCTGTCACTACCTAGTAACTTACAGCTGTGGGAACGCATCGTCTACTCTGCAGCAGCCTGGCCTTCTACCAATTCCTGCTGAATGCGCTTGCTCTAGCTTCCGAGTGGCACGCAGCTCTCCCAATCAAGTCCCATAGCTTGCTGATAAGCTATAAGCTGCGTGATCGTCAACTGTCGCTGTGCGGTGATTAACCATGGCAGTTTGAAGCACTGCTACATGATCGGTTCTCTGGTTCTTTCAAGGATTTAAGTGAGACACACATATAGACCATTGCTCATTACCTGCATCGCCATGTCTCTGGGCCGTGTCTCATACCTGGAGTCATGGGAGCACCATCCGCCGCCGTTTATTCAGCGACGCAGCTTCAGTGATCGCCAGATATCTGGCGATGGGGAATCTACCAGCCATCAAGGTCAGGAAGAGGTCTCAGAAGCTGATGCTGCTTTTCTACCTTCTTCCTCGTTGCCTTCCAGTTTCCCCAGCAGAGCTGTGCGCCACAAACTAAGCTTCAATCCCTATGCTGGAAGGGGCTGGACGCATAGCTCTGCAGCTGAAACGGATGATGAGCATATATCGCTGCTTGGCTCTGATATTGGCCCCGGCTCGAATATCTCGGATCTGGTACAGGCCAGGGTTGCAGAAGAAGGAGTTGCGGCAGAAGCTGTTTTTCATGATCCTAAGTGGGATACTGCTGAGACAACGCCGGCTTTTGAGGTTAGCAGCAGGAAAAGAATTAGTATGTCGTCCGATACCTTCGAGAGGCCAAGAGCGTTGCCACTAATAGAATAAAATATAGTTCAGGTGATAGTGGCTGTCACATACTGTCTGCTTGCTGCAGGGCCAGTGTTCGGCTTCGCAGCTATCAAACCGGTATTCATTCGAGAGGGGGTTTACCGGAACCGATGTACCAAGGAGGAATTAGATCAAGGTTTTGGTCTCTGTTACGGTCAAGAGACTCGGTAAGACATGATTTTGCTTTCATTTCCTTTCCCCCCCCCTTTTTTTTTTTTCCCTTCCAAGTTTGCTCTATTCTGACTCTCGTTGAGATTAAATTTGATGTTCACTATCGCGGCAGTTGCTACAAACATCTGTGCATTGCCAGTGGGAACCCTACTCGATACCTACGGCCCTAGAGTCAGTGGCGTCATTGGAAGTGTCCTTCTCGCTATTGGTGCTGGTTTGCTTGTGATTGCCTCTCACATGCCTTTTGATGCCTATATTCTCGGATATCTATTCCTCGCATTGGGCGGGCCTTTCGTGTTTATTTCATCTTTCCAGTTATCGAATGCATTTCCCACCCACTCTGGGCTAATTTTGTCTCTGTTGACTGGTGCCTTCGACGCTTCAAGCGCCCTATTCCTCATCTTTCGACTGATCAATGAGAAAGGCAAGGGAAAGTTCACTGTCCAGAGATTTTTTACGGTCTACTTGGCTGTACCGGTTTTCATATTACTTGCTGAGCTTTTCATCATGCCAAAAACCTCTTACAAAACGGCTGGTGAACTCGTTCTTCAAGCAGAGCAAATCATTGTTGCCGAGGCGAACGATACAGTAGATGAGTCACTTCCTGAACCTGGTGAGGCCGAAAGGCAGCGGGAGCATCGACGGACTCGCCGACAGAGTATCGTCAGTAACATCCAGGGCCTTCTTGACGCCAATGACCGGAAGATAGACGATCAGATCTTCCAGGAAAGTAACCCCGAAATTGCCAACCATGGATCTCAACAACAATCCTTACAACAACCCGACAAGCCTTCCCCGGCCAAGAGCCATAACAAGCATAGAGCAGGCGGGGTTTGGGGTGCTATGCACGGAGCATCGGCATTTCAACAAATTAAGAGTCCCTGGTTTATCTTGATCACCGTTTTTACAGTGCTGCAAATGCTTCGCATCAATTATTTTGTTGCTACCATTCGCTCTCAATATGACTATCTCCTTGATTCGCGAGAGTTGTCCCGGAGCTTGAATGAGTTCTTTGACCTCGCACTTCCGGTGGGTGGGTTGATTGCCATACCTTTTATAGGTACAGTGCTCGACAACGCCAGCACGGCAGTTGTACTGTTTGCTCTTGTCACGACATCCGCCATCATCGGAATACTAGGCTGCCTCCCAGGGAACATTGGCTTCGGATATGCCAATGTAGTGCTGTTTGTAGCTTACCGGCCTTTTTATTATACTGCTGTGTCAGACTACGTCGCCAAAGCCTTTGGATTTCAGACCTTTGGCAAGGTGTATGGGCTCGTTATTGCTCTTGCTGGCATTTGCAACTTCCTGCAGACTGGCCTCGACGCATTGACCTTCAAGGTGTTCGACCGCAACCCTATCCCGGCAAACATCATCCTTACTGCGTTTACAGCTATCGCTGGTTCCTTCTTGGTCACTTATGTTTCCACCAAGGCTCGCGTCTTGGCACACACGCAAACTGATTTGGCTGCGGAGGAGCAGCAGCCTCTGATAACGGGAACTGAGAATGGAGGAGTTCAGAATAGGACCTCATACGGCACTGTTTGATCTAGCTGATTTGCTAAGTGTATTCTGTACTTAGATGTACTGTATTGCAAATTTTTTCTCCTTGTACATATCGAGTGCAGCCTGGCTTGTTGACGACATGTACCTACACCATTCTAAATGCAAACTTTCTATACATTGATTTGAGGTGAAGAGTGAGATTTGAGGTTGGTACCTTAAGTGATGTGCACCGAGGGTTTAGGGCTGACAACTATGATCCGGATTTGGGACTCGGGCCGCGAGATTAATGTTTGGTTTTGGATAGACGAGACCGTGAATCAATCCCGACAATTATCGCTGGGAGTCGCACATCCAGGATGACTATCTTTTTCTTTTTTTCCCCTTTCTTTCTATGTGTTCATGTCACCAATGTATGTATGTATAAATGTATGTATACACGACCCAAGTGGCGGTGGAAGTGGCCAAACACATTCTATGAGCGAGGTGGTGGTGGCACTCTCTACTTACTTATTGTCGTCATGATGGCGAGAAGAATGTATATTTTAATCTTTTATATTCCTTTGTTAATACTACTCTCCTCATTAATACCCCTAACTCTCTATCACGAGTAAAATATTAATTGATATCGATCCATAATGTCATACCAACCCAGATCAACTCTCCAATTCCGGAATAACGTGCACGAACGTGCGCGCCAGGGCCAGTCGCTCTCAAACGAAGAAATCGAACAAATCACCCGTGAGACGGTTGAATTGGCCGGCGCGGATCCCAGTAGTGAGTCCTAATCCGTCGCACGAGGGAAGCAAAGAGTACTGATCAGTACGCACCGCGTAAACCATGCAGGCGTCTCGACTCAATCGCAAAATCCAATGCATGCTCAATGGGCTGCCTCTGCGGATAGGGTGCTACACAAGCCGGCAAATCGGATTAGTCAAGCGGATGCTAAAGAGCTGCATAATGTCGAGGTACGTTTTTGTTTTGTTTTTTTTTCTTATGAACTTCATCGGTAAATGGGACAGATGATGTTGATTGATGATCGCAGATGAGAGCTTTCGAGAATTTGCCGGCACAGGGTTCGGTGGCGAGTCATGTGCAGAGCCAGGCGGATCAGAATGACCGTGTTTGATTGATTCTGTTCATGATCATGGTCATTTGTATGGATGAGTTCTGAAGGATGATGAGTTCAAGTATAGAGAATATAGACGTGCCTACAAGTAACCTTGAGTGCAATCTTGACCAACGCGGCCATGCTAACTTCCACTTTTTGTAATATGTAGTCGCATGTTGTTCTGTTTAGAGTTGTGAGAGGATCCCCTGGACATGCGGAATGCTAGCTACCCACGTGCGATGACGCCATTGCCGGATCATGACACCACAGCCTTAAAAACAAGGCCGCGAATTCTCTGGCCTTTGTATTTGATCGTCTGAGCGATGCTTACGCTAATTAACCGACTCTGCGAGAGATTTCGAATGGGACGAGTCGCCACGATCGCCTGGCGCTTGCAGAGTGCATGCAGCAATTCGTTCTCGACTCGACATTAGCATACGTGGCTTTGTGTTCCCAAACGCAACTACGAATGCATTTGGAGAAAATTGCTTGATTTGTTGAAGGGGGGGGGGGGGCTCGCATGGATTTTTTTACTCCCACTCCACGGAGGACTCCGGACTCCGTACGGAGTATTTGCCTGTTTATCCTTCCAGCCACCGAGGTCCCTGCACTGCGGTGGGCTGAGACGTGGCACCCATAGAAAAAGAGAACGGAAAAAGAAAAGAGAATAAAAACTAAATCGAATCATCGATCTGTTAGTTAATTTATATTTATCGACACGTCCAAAGTTAGTGTTTGCTAGTCGGCATTAGCTCGCTGCTCTATGCCACTCACATCGCCGGCCGAGAGGGGTGCGACCCACGCGATGCCGGAAGGGGATGCATTCGCCAATCACAGATCTTGACAACATTGATGAATGCTGTCCGAAATGGACAGGCCCCGGCACTTCCGAGGAGGCTCCTTGCCATAGATAATGTAACGTGGCCTTGCTACCTGTGCTTAAGAAGTGAGATGTAGCTGAACTACGTAATCATGGCACCAGCCACACGAATAGTGGCTGGGCAGTGAGCGCTAGGCCCAAAGCGGACCGAGTGATTCCGGTGGAGCCTAAGCTTTCTCGTGCTCGATCGCATTGGATCTCACGTTCGCGCCTTTGATTGGCTGCCCGTGGCGCTACTCCTACTAGGGTAGCAAGCTATTCTTCTTCCAGCTCCTCCCGGCCCACCGACGTCGTCAACCAGCCAACTCTAACTAACGAACGCCGTCCCCTCGGTACGTTCCTGCTGTTTTCTCCTCAGGTTGCTTTATCTTCCGTCCTCTCCTCCTACTCCGACCCCTCCCTCTTTTCCTATTTTCCTTTCCTCTCTGGACATCGCCTAGCTACAAGGCATCTCGCCTTTCAGCATTCGTTCCAATTGTTGATTGCTGCAGCTCTATTGTTGTCACCAAGCGAGTTTCAGCCGCCGCCCGCTCTGACCATTGACGTCGGTAGCTCTCGGCCTACAGTCAGACCACTTTGAAACGGCATCATCCCTACCCTTTTCTTCGCCCCCCTCCCCCCCGGGGCGCCTTTCGGCGGTTCGTCCGGCTGAAACTATACATACTTTTCCAGCACTCACTGTAGACTCTCCGATTCTGCAGAGATAGAAGGGAGAAAAAAAAGAATAAAAGGCAAAGATGGCCGCCGAAGAATCCCACGCCGAGCTCAAGCAGCAGGGCATCATCGAAACGGCTCAGGCAGCTGCCCAAGACCCCCAGTCACAGATTCAACCTGAATTGGTGGAGCAGAAACTCGTGGACGAAAGCCGCAAGGCTGGTGCTGTAGCATATCAGTTTGACCCGAACGCCTCTCCGGAAGAGAAGGCGAAAATAACTCGTTCCGTGAGTATTTGTTGAAGTCCGACGTCACCAATAAATTTTTACTCACACTTGAATGCCCAACTACAGGTAATTCCGCCAGGCTTTCATAATCCAAATAAGGCAAAAGGAGTTGCTTTAACAACGGATAAAGTGAGTTTACCAAAATTTCCCGAGATCCATCCATGCCGGGCTAAGACAGTCTACAGGATCTAACGGGACCGGTTCAATACGACTTGCCACCACCAAGCCAAGCTACAGAGGAAGTCAATGAAGCATCCAGCGAGAAAGAACAACTGCAGAATGGACAGTTGACGGAAGATCAACGCTGGGCCCGCGATCGCACTGGATGGGCGCCCCAATTTATGAAACCAGACCAGGCGAAGCTAGAAGATGGGGATACATTGTTAGACCATCGAACTTTCTTGGAGGACAAGATCAGCGATAAGTTTTTTGGAGGTTTGCTAAATTCCAATTCCTATACTTTTGTTACTGCTCACCTGGGTCTGACTTGCGCGCACTAGATTGGTATCACAATGCTGCCGTCATCGTCTTTGCTTGCCTCTCATCTTGGATTATTGCGGTACTCGGGGGAGGCCTCGGCTGGGTCTTTTTGGTGATGGCAGCGTGTGGCACATATTATCGAACTTCCATTCGACGTGTTCGCCGCAACTTCCGCGATGATGTCCATCGAGAAATGGCCAAGCAGCGGTTGGAAACGGACGCAGAAAGCTTGGAGTGGATTAATGGATTTTTGCTCAAATTCTGGCCAATCTATGCGCCCGTCCTGTGTGACACCATCATCACCTCAGTTGATCAGGTGTTGAGCACGGCAACCCCGGCCTTTCTTGACAACCTACGCATGAAAACTTTTGTCCTTGGAACCAAGCCTCCACGTTTAGAGCATGTCAAGACCTACCCGAAAACTGAGGTTGACACTATTATCATGGATTGGAAGTTTAGTTTCACGCCAAATGACACAATGGACATGACAGCGCGCGACCTCAAGGACAAAGTCAATCCTAAAGTCGTCTTGGAGGTCCGAATCGGCAAGGGCGTCATCAGCCACGGTCTGGATGTCATCGTAGAGGATTTTGCTTTTTCGGGATTAATGAGAGTCAAAGTGAAGTTGCAAATCCCTTTCCCTCACATTGAACGCGTCGACGTGTGTTTCTTGGAACGTCCCGATATCGACTACGTCTGTAAGCCGCTTGGTGGAGAAACTCTCGGCTTCGATATCAACTTTATCCCAGGTTTGGAAAGCTTCATTAAAGAGCAGATCCATGGGAATCTCAGCCCAATGATGTACGCCCCCAACGTTTTCCCGATCGAGATCGCCAAGATGTTAGCCGGCAATCCTGTGGATCAAGCAATTGGTGTTCTTGCAGTCACTCTTCAGAGCGCCTACAACTTGAAAGGTTCAACCCGATTAGGGAATACCATCGATCCATACTGCTCTGTCTCTATCAATAACCGGAAGGAATTGGCTCGTACGAAAACTATCCAAGACACTACCGAGCCACGCTGGAATGAAACTGTATACGTTATCATCACTTCATTCACCGACGCCTTGACCATCGGCATCTTTGACTACAATGATCTTCGAAAGGACCAAGAGCTGGGTATCGCAACCTTTCCGCTTGACAAACTGGAATCAGAGGCCGAGCATGAAAATCTGGCTTTAGACGTTTCATACAGTGGTCGGAATCGCGGTGTTTTAAAGGCTGATGTTCGATTTTTCCCTGTGTTGCAAGGCCGCAAACTTGAAGATGGTACAGAGGAGCCGGTGCCGGAGCTGAACACAGGTGTTGCACGATTTACCGTGGAACAAGCGAAAGAATTAGATGGAAGTAAGAGCCTAGTAGGCTCTCTCAACCCTTACGCTGTTTTGTTGTTGAACGGCAAGGAATTACACATCTCGAAGAAATTGAAACGCACCAACAACCCTATCTTCCAGGACGCATCAAAGGAATTGCTCATCACTGACAGAAAGCATGCCAAACTAGGTCTTGTTATCAAGGATGAGCGTGAGTTATCGACTGATCCAATCATTGGAAGATACCAAATCAAACTGGATGATATGCTTCGGATGATGGAAAAGGGCCAGGAATGGTATCAATTAGCTGGTTCCAAGAAGGGTCGTGTTAAAATGACGGTTGACTGGAGACCTGTCGCTTTGCGTGGTATCGCTGGAGGCGCAGGCTATGTTCAACCAATTGGCGTGATTCGTGTTCATTTTAAAGGTGCCAGTGATTTACGAAATTTCGAGGCCATCGGGATGTCGGATCCATATGCTCGCGTTTTGCTCAATGGCATACCTGGTGGTCGTACTGTTACTTATAAGAACAACCTCAACCCCAATTGGAACGAGATTGTGTACATTCCAGTCCACAATACACGGGAGAAACTAACACTCGAGGTCATGGACGAAGAGAGCATGCAGAGAGATCGCACTCTTGGTCAAGTGGACATTGCACTATCGGACTATGTGCATGAGGACGAAAATGGCGAATATGAGGTTGATGACGAGAAACAAGAGGTGAAGAGTGGTCTTCGCATGAACGGACGTGGTGCCGCTAAGGGATTCCTCAACTACACCATTGCTTTCTACCCCACTGTGAATGTGTATAATCCCGAGGAGGACGAAGAGTCTGAAGAAGATGACCTTGCTACCGTTCCATCCGAGGGCCTCTCGAAGAAAAATAGCATTGACTCCACTTCTGCTCGTCAAAGTCTTCTCCGAAGAGGGACCGATGCCTCTCGCGGTAGCGTGGATGTTACGTCGAATGGCCGACCCAGCGTCGATACAACTCTTTCTAATAAAGTCGAAAGCAATGGAACGCCACCCTCACCAGGGTCGCCGAAGACTGCAGTGGCAAAACAGGCGCCTAAAATTCATATTGAGGCCGCGGATTTGCCAAAGTACGGTAAGTTGCAGTTCTATCTCAGTCGACTTGATGATGGTGAAGGTTCTAACATAATATACAGAATCTGGGTTGGTTGTGTTCAAGGTCATCGATGGACAACTATCTCACGCAAATGTCTATCTTGAGGTGATCGTTGATGATCATATGTTCCCATCGTATACATCAATGAAAATAAAGTCTAAAACTGCAACGTTTGAAGATGGTAAGTTTTATTTTGTAGTGTGGACCCCCTTGTTTTTGCCCAGAATATCTCCTGACCCCGAATTTTCTGCAGTCGGCGATGCATTCATCCGCGAATTAGACATGTCACAGATTACCCTTCGACTGGTTGAGGGTACCAGCGACAAGGAAGAGAAGCACGTTCTTGCCCAACTGACTGGGGATACTTTGACCACGCTACAGCGATGTCTTCATACACCCACCGAACTAGTCCTCCGGTCCGATAATGGTGCAGTCAGCAAGATCAAAGTCAGTCTTCGATTCATCCCAGTTATGATGAAGCTGGATCCCAGCGAGTCAATCAACAATTCGGGCGAACTCAGCGTCCATGTGCTTGACGCAACAAATCTTCCGTCAGCTGATCGAAACGGTTTCAGCGACCCTTACTGCAAGTTTAAGTTGGACGACAAGGAAGTGTTCAAGACGCATGTCCAAAAGAAGACGCTTCAACCTGTGTGGAACGAATTCTTTGTGACGTCAGTCAAAGCTAGAATCGGCGCTGACTTCCGCGTGGATGTATATGATTGGGACTTTGGAGACAGGGCCGACTACTTGGGTGGAGCTCCAGTCGATATTGAGTCCCTAGAACCGTTCCAGTCAAAGACCGTTAGCATTGATCTGGACGGCAAGTCAGGGTCTATTCGCCTACAACTCCTTTTCAAACCGTCTTATGTCACACGAACCCGTCAAGGCCACTCGACCATGTCTGGTACTTTTGCTACTCCTGGTAAACTCGTTGGAGCTCCAGTCAAGGGTGTGGGTATGGTCGGTGGGGGCGTCATCAAGGGTGCCTCGTTCCTTGGTCGAGGGCTAAAGAATCGTCTCCACACTCACAAGGAGAGCGAGGTGACTGCGATCGAAGAACAGTCCCCCCCAGCAACGCCCAACCGCAATGCCGATGGTGGTATTTCTCGCGTTCCGGGGTTGGTTGTAGAGCCAAGCACGCCGAATACACCTGATAGCCTACAGCGCCGCCACAGCCGTACCCGAAGCATCATATCTCAATTCGGCGGTGACAAAGGTACCCCTGGATCGCTCGGGGCAGATACAGGAACGGCAGTGTTTACGATATCGTCTGCGAGTGGATACCCACCATCCACTAATCTACGCTGCCATGTTCGTCTCTTGGGTAGCAAGGGTGCCAAGGAAGTGCACAAAACCAAGGCAGTGAAAAACTCCACCGGCTCAGTCCAGTTTGATTCATCTCATGAGACTTTTAAAGTCCCTTACGTTTCAGCTGATGCTCAGTATCAATTGAAAGTTGTGGATCACAGCACCTTTGGTTCAGACACCAGTCTTGGTGAGGCGCTCTTTTTTGTCGATGACCAAGGGTCTGTCATGAGCAAAGAAAAGACAGTGAGCGTTGGCTCGGGCAGTGTCATCATCAAGAGCAGCTTCACACCCAGTGAGCCGGCGAACGGTCGACCCAGCACCTCTCATTCAGTGAACCTGGACCCATTGGATGCCAATGGCGATGCCTCTGACAAGAAACGTCGAAGCTTTTTGTCGAAGCGCAGTGTCAGTGGTGCGTAAACAAGAACAATTAGCGATAAGTCGATATTTCTATTTTTATTTATTAATTTTTTTTTTTTCCAACCAAGTACTATGTATGTTACTTGCTGCTCTGCGATTTCAGTTTGATGCTGAGTTAGATGCACAAAACGAAAACCGTAAGCTGTTTGCTTGTCGTTGTCGTGTCTGCCTGATTGCTTGAATAGTTCTATACCGTCATGATATCCTTTTCCTAAACGCCTGTCAGTGTCATTGAACAAAAGTACCACTAATACATACATACATATATACATACATACATCGCTATTGTTTTATTCTCAGAGGATCTAGTACGTAGTATGTGTCTATGTAATGCTGTCTCGGTATTACCGTATGGAATACGATGGTGTTGTATGTGCGTCGTGCGAAACATGCCCGTGTCAAAATGCGTCTTGGGGGCACGTTTGTGTACGGTACGGTACGGTACGGTACGGTGCAATACGGCATGCTGGATGCCTGAGGCGCTGTGTTTCACCCTTGTTTCTTCCACGTTGGGCGGCAGGCGGGGACTCGCCCGGTCCAAGCTTCCTCTAGCCTCCTGACTGCAACTCCAGCCATAAAACAAGACCCCCTCGCCCTTCTCCTTTTCCCTCTCCTCTCTCTCTCTCTCTCTCGTCGTCTCACTCACACACGCACACACACTCTCTCTCATTCTTTCTCGTCTGCCACTCTTCTGCTGTTCACACAGGAAACAGGTAAGCTGCCCAGCACTTGCAACCCGCCCATTGGCCCTCCCGCCCCGTCAACAATGTGCATTTTTACCCGATGGGATCGACAGACCAAGCGTTGTTGCTGCGTGGCAATCCAATGCCTTCTCTCGCCCCCCTCCCTCTGTCTCTCCCTCTCTCCCTCTCACAGAAATGCTGTCATCATTAGATGTTCAACTTGTCCCGCTGGCCTCATTTTGCCTCCCTCCCCCGCTCACCGGTCTATCTTTTTGTTGTCCGTCGCAACCTGAGCTAACTAGAAACACTTGCACTTAGAACAGGACAACAAGGGGGAAAAAAAGAGAAAACTTTCGACCCCAATTCTCTGTGACTTTCCAAAGCATACTTACACATACACAAACCATGGCCGCGAAAGCGATCCCCTCCCACCTGAGAGCTCAGGCAGAGTCCAGCGGAGAAGGCGAGAGCCCTTTCCAGCGCAAGCATCATGGAAAGTCTCAGTCTCACATGGTACGCTGCCCGAATCCTAGTTTCCCTGCGTCTGCTTGATCTGGAACGAAGGGGGTTTGGGGAATCTAGACATAATAGCTAATATATTTTTTTTGTTTCATGGATAGGCTTTCGAGAATGCATCCACTAGCGTCGCTGCTTCTCAGATGCGCAATGCTTTGAATGCTCTTTCCGAGACTGTTGAGGACGGCAACACTAAAAAGCGCTTCGAGGCTGAGATGGACAACTTCTTTGCTCTGTTCCGACGCTACTTGAATGACCGCGCCAAAGGCAATGCCGTTAACTGGGACCGCATTGCCCCCCCGCAGCCCAGCCAAGTTGTTGACTACGCCGAGCTCGGAAACTCGGCTTCCGTTGAGTTCCTCAACAAGCTCGCTGTCCTCAAGCTCAACGGTGGTCTTGGTACATCCATGGGCTGCGTTGGCCCCAAGTCGGTCATTGAGGTTCGTGAAGGCATGTCGTTCCTTGACTTGTCTGTTCGCCAGATTGAATACCTTAACCGCACCTACAACGTGAACGTCCCATTCGTGCTCATGAACTCCTTCAACACCGACGATGACACGCAGAACATCATCAAGAAATACGAGGGACACAACATCGATATTATCACCTTCAACCAGTCTCGCTACCCTCGTGTCCTCAAGGATTCGTTGCTCCCCGCTCCCAAGAGCTTCGACTCTCAGATCTCCGACTGGTACCCACCTGGCCACGGTGACGTTTTCGAGTCCCTCTACAACTCTGGAACCCTTGACAAGCTTCTCGAACGTGGCGTTGAAATTCTCTTCCTTTCCAACGCCGACAATCTGGGTGCCGTTGTTGACCTCCGCATCCTCCAGCACATGGTGGACTCCAAGTCCGAGTATATCATGGAATTGACCGACAAGACCAAGGCTGATGTCAAGGGTGGTACCATCATTGACTACGACGGCCGCGTGCGTTTGTTGGAAATTGCTCAGGTTCCCAAGGAGCACGTCAACGAATTCAAGTCGATCAAGAAGTTCAAGTACTTCAACACTAACAACATCTGGATGAACCTCCGTGCCATCAAGCGTGTGGTCGAGGAGAACGAGCTGGAAATGGAAATCATTCCCAACGAGAAGTCGATTCCGGCTGACAAGAAGGGCGAGGCCGACCTTTCCATCATCCAGCTCGAGACAGCCGTTGGTGCCGCCATTCGCCACTTCCGCAATGCTCACGGTGTCAACGTCCCTCGCCGTCGTTTCTTGCCTGTCAAGACCTGCTCTGATTTGATGCTTGTCAAGTCGGATCTGTACAGCTTGCAGCACGGCCAGCTGGTCATTGACCCCAACCGCTTCGGGGGTGCTCCCATCATCAAGCTGGGATCTGACTTCAAGAAGGTTTCTGATTTCCAGAAGCGCATTCCCAGCATCCCTCGCATTGCTGAGCTTGATCATCTCACCATCACCGGACCTGTGAACTTGGGACGTAATGTCACTCTCAAAGGCACAGTTATCATCGTTGCCAGCGAGGGCAGCACCATTGATGTTCCTCCGGGCTCTATCCTTGAGAACTGTGTTGTCCAGGGAAGCTTGAGGATCCTGGAACATTAAACAAATAAACTTATTGAACCCCGTGCAGAAACTTAATTCAACTCTTACACTTTGCTTCTTATTCCTTTGCATTTTCAACATTCCCTTCTTATTTTATTTCTTTTCTTTTCTTTTCCACCGCGTTTTTCTTATTTGAAGAAGTGGTTAATTTGTCTAGATGTTTCATTCTGATTGCTTTTTGTTTGGGGGCAGGTGTTGGGAAAAAAAAAAAGAGATAATAGATACTACTACTACCACTACTTCTCACCAACGGAGGGACTACACAGTCGGCCTGGCCTGTCTGAAGTCCGCACGGATTTCTTATAATCGAGACATTGTTACATACCTGCTGGCTAGCAAATTTAATTAATTTATTCTTCACTTGCTCGTTCACTTTTTTGCCACCGTATACATCCACTGTGACTAATTTAGTAGGGAGCCGCACTCCTTCCGAAGAGCCAAGACTGACTTCGTTCAGTCTCAACTTAACGGCCGTCAACTGCCTGTGTGAATAGCTGCAAGCAGGAGTCGGGAGCTGATCAGCGGGTGGAAGTGTTTTCCACCCCGCCGCTATGTACCGCACTGATATCAGCCCAACGTCATCTCGCCCACACTTTTTGGGTCTTGTATCAATGCCCTAAGCGGCTGCTTGAGCCTCCTTCGATTGCTTGCTGGTCCTTGCCACTTCCAAGGTTTTCCCAGGCAAGTGGGCTTCATCAGTCAATGTTGACGTCTGGCCAGGCAAGTATGCTTGGCCGATCAATCTAACCACAGAAAGCAAGGCAGCCCCTTGAGAGATTGAAGTCACGAAAAAAGCAAAGATGGATAGAGGTAGTAGTCCTTCGCCCTTCAGACCCATTATGCCAGGCCCGTCGTTCGCAGAAGGAAGGACAACGGCCAGCAGCAGGAGGAGGAATTTGGGCCCCGGTTGGAAGAAGAGAGTGTCGACCGCTTGTCTCGCGTGTAAGAAGTCGAAACGAAAGGTTCGTTTGTCTCTTGGTTTACTTTACACAGTTTCAAGTAAAATGGTGCTTGCGTATACTAATTCTCCATGGGCTTATTTACCATAGCTAACTGCAATCATTCAAGTGCTCAGGAACTCCTCCCTGCGACAATTGTCGCGCCCTCCAACGAGAATGCATCTTTGACGAGTCCTTGGACCAGCGACGGCGTGTAGCAGCCAAAAGAACGGCCGAGGAGTTGGAATATCACCGTGACATGCTCAACGATCTGTTCAAAGTGATCAGATCGGCAGGCGAACAAGAGGCGCAGCGGCTCTTGGAGATGATTCGCAGCGATGCCACCCCGGAAGAGATCCGAGTCTTCATCGACGAGGTCCTTGCTCATCTACAGGTCTTAGAGCCGTCGAGTGATGCCAAACGAGAGACAGCCGAACGGCTAAAGGCGCTTCGCAGTAGAGCAAATATGCAGGGCTCTGCGCCTTCGTTTAGACGTCAGGTCATGGATGTAAACTTTTTGTGTGTCATCCCTCCGATTGAGGTACCGGCGAAGCCCTGGACGACTGTGACCGATGACGACGCTTTCATATCGCATTTGGTTTCATTGTATTTTACTTGGGACTATCCTTTCTTCTCGTTCTTGGACATGAAGGTTTTGATCGAGCATATGAAGTCACGAAACCTCGATTCTGAGTTTTGCTCTCCATTTCTGGTTAATGCGCTTCTGGCACATGCTTGTGTAAGTTGTCCTCACTTTTGGCACTTGTTACTTGGCGATGGAAGCTGAGCACAGAGGCTTAGAGCTACTCGGAATACTCGGAGGCGTATGGAGTGCCAGGCGATGTTACTACCAAAGGTGTCGATTTCTTGAAGGAAGCCGAAAGGTATTTTGCAGCGCAGGACGGAGAAGCGAAACTATGTACATTACAGGGGACTATGATTCTGTATGAAAGGTGTGCCACTTTTTGCATTCCCTCCACCGGGCTGTCTTGATAACAATATCTTCAGATATTCGATGACTGGCCAGGACGACTTGGGCTATTCTATGCTCTACAAAGCCATCGATATTGCCGACGAACTGGGATATACAGGCGGCGAAGGCCAGGACATCGATTTGAGCAACAAGTCTAAGGAGCTATATAACTCGACGACAAAGACCATATGGGGATTGTTTCAAGTAGACACGTGAGTTCCCAACTTCTGCCTTTGGTTTCCCACTAAGAGTTTCCATAAATCGTTGAAAGTAACTTGATGATCCCTTAGGGTTGCCCATTCGGGATTCTTGAAACCATGTCGTATTAAGAATGTGCGTCTGCAGAAGTTCTTGTATTTGAGTTTGGACAAAGACACAGACGTTTGGGCTCCTTATCCCTCCCAGAAGCCTTCGCGGAAAGCCTATGGTGTCACCTATTTCAATGAATCTTGCGCATTGAGTGAAATTGCGCGAGATATTTCCCAATCTCTTTTCGCCGAGACATTCGACGGTGGTAAGGAACAACTGTCGGAGGCTGTTGGCTCTTTCTATAGAAGGATCAAGAAATGGCACGACAATCTGCCAGACGAGTTCGACGCGTCGACAAAACCTGCTCCTCATATCCTACTCCTTCAGTATGTCTAACTCGAAAAGAAAGTTTCTGGAGATAAATTGGAAAGCTTACAAATCAATAACAAAAAAAAAGTATACGGTATCACACTACCGTCATTAGCATGTTCAATTGTCCTCGAGGACACAACCATCTCTCCAAGCCCGTGAAGTTGGAGACAAAAGAAGCGACGCCAACTAGCCTCATACCAGAAAGCAACGAAGACCCGTTATCAATAGCAACATCATCAGCACGCGCCGTCGCAGGACTCGTACGAACCCATCAGGATGAGTTTGGCATGAGTAGAGCGCACGTCTTTGCGTTGTACGCAGTGAATCTCGCTCTCTTCCTTCTTTTAGACTATGGTCTTTACGACATCGCTGACCCGGATTGTATGGCGTTGACATCTGCATTTGCCGTGATGGCGACGAGGTCAATACTCGGTCAGGAAGTGCGGGCTATCTTTCGTCGCTCGGTACGCAAAAAGACGGGTGATCGAAAGTCTCTCTGGGACCAGGTGCCGGAAGGTTTGAAAGAGATTCTGGAAGATGATACATCGTCGTCGGAGGAGGAGGAATACGATGAAAGGGGGGAAGGAGAGGGGGGTCGTGTTAACAGCGATGACGACGTTACGAGCACTGTTAGCGATGAAGAAGCAACACCTGCAAACCCTGATGAAACCCCCTCGGCTTCAACTGAACTCATGTCTCCCTCGGTGGATGACAATATTGAACAGGGGCTGCCGAAGCAGCGGCGTGCTATTCCTCAGCAGGGTCCGACAGGTTTATGTGAGATGTTGTGTCGTTATGAGACCATGGCCTTGGGACGAGATGACTATGTAACTGGGAAAAGGCAATGAATCACCATGTAAATATGGGTTACGCAAGTTTGTAAAATTATGCTATTCATACTTGTATCATGTTTTTCCTTGGGCTGGGTAGGAGATGCTGGAAGCCAATCAGAAACCCCAAGTTTATTAAGCTGTTGTTTCAGTTTCATTCATTGATCTCTCAAAGCGCCTTGACAAATCACACCATAAATATCACAGAACTTTTTGCAATAATCAAGGTCACGGACACATTTGAAGAGAGAATCGTGCTATTTATGCTTTTGCATGGAAGCCGGATCGGATGTGATCTACTATGTCCGAAGTCATGATAATAAACAAGTCAGCCAGACAGACTATACCAGAAACGAAGAGAGGACGCGTCAAGACCAGGCCTTATGCATATAGAGTAGTATGCATTAGCTAGAGCAGTCAGGCCTCCAAAAGCAGGTTCGCAAAGTACATCATCTACTGACAGAATCACAGTATACAGGTCAAGCTTTGCAAGGAACAGTTTCATCCATGCTTTGTTGGCCATAAATTTGATTGTATTTATTGGTTTGGCACATCGGAATCACAGTTAAAGAGAGCTGAAGAGTACCCATTTCTTGACATGCATAGGTGGTGCTGATAACTAGTATATTGTTATAGGGGCATATTCGGCCCAGTCAATGTACATGCAGAAGCACAAGTCTCATTGAATAGAAATCTAGACACCTTAAAATTCAGGCAGACTTTCTAGGAATATTGGATCTTACGAGGTCAGATTCATTGAAAACTAGCCTTATTAAGCCTTGCCTAACTTAGTAATAACTTAATAAGTTGTGTTACTCCACTCCAACAGTGGAGTAGACGGCGCTACAGGGTCAGGGTCTAAGTATGATGGGTGATGGCTCTCTTTCCTTTCTCCCATCTTGGGCAGACCATGTGCATATAATGGTGGGAAAACATGCATATACTGCAGAAACCGCCAGTTCTGTTGAATCTGCGATTTTCAACATGGTACATATCATACTTTCAACTCCGACTAAACTGCGACCGCTAACATGACATGATTAGGTTTATCACTTTGGTTGTTTATATGGTGCCTCTTTTCGGCTTCTTCGCCGACCGGATCCAAGATAGGAGATCTCATGGGTTGTGGGCTTCACGCTGCTAGCCGATATAGCAAAAAAACACACTGTCGCTCAGTCATTTGGCTATGTCTCTGCGGCTTCTTCCTTCGCTTGATGATTATCGAGAAGAAATCCGCCGCCAAATGGCTACAGCCACCAGCCCCTCTGGATGCGGAATAGTCTATGGCTGAGATAACGGCTTTCGGCGCCCCCCCTGATCCGCCACAGAGCAGCAAGAAACTGCCACCAATTCTTACTCTTTGGAAGTCTCCCCACCTGCTAGCTGCTTTCTGGGGGGATTTTGTAACAGCTACAGTCATGGTATCTTTTGATACCACGTTGACCTTGTTTGTGAATCACACGTTTCACTGGTCATCGCTCCAAGGCGGAGTGATCTTTTTGGCTTTACTACTTCCTACGTTCCTTGGACCTCTGCTAGGGAAGGCGGCCGATAAGTACGGTGCACGCTGGATATCCGCGATCGGAATACCCATTATGATAGGAGCTTTAGGCAATAGTGGAGGTTATGCCCAAAGCTATGGCATTTCTGAAATTGCCTGTGCTTTGGCAGGGTTGATAGGCCCATTGATCTCTGGAAAACTCTACGCGACCGCTGGCTGGGGAACTTTGGGGTGGGTTCTAAGTATATTCTGCTTTGTGACTGTTATACCCACCATCTTGTTTATCAACCGTTAGAGGAGATGGGAGACCTCAGTCCCATAACTGATCAAGTACCGTGTACAACGAGAATTTCCCATTATGAATTCTCACTGCAGTGAAATAAAGGAGCGTAAGAGGGGAGGACATGGAAATGTCACGTGTTTATAAACATAGCGAGTGGTTCTGTCTAACTGGTTGTACACTGGGTTTTGTAGGGACGTAGTAAATAATATCCCAGTGCATTTATAGGACAAAACATATGAAGTCTTGATATATTAGCCTTGCTGTTGTATAAAACATCACCTAAAGCCATGGCCTGGATGTTAAGACCACCACCGTTAATAACGTGGCTATGGCTCAGCGTGCGCTTCTCTTCTTCGTTAGGGCTTTCCAGGCCTTTTTTCACCCACCTTAGTTTGTCCGGTCTTGCGTGTATATTCTTGTCCTTTGAACTGACCAACAATTTGAGTCTCGTCAAGAGGACTGATGTAGCCTTAGAATCACGTTAGCCCCAGAAGAGCTCTTTGGCTAGGTGATATTGTTCAGCAAGCTGGGACACCGACTTACTGACCAGGTTAGTAGTCCTGCCAAGGAAGAGATAATAATGTAGTATACTCACCTAGGTAGTGCCTGTTTTAGGATAGGCATTAGGGCTATGTTCGGATCTGGTTCCGGAAATTCTTGTGGCTCCCGCACTGTTCTAACCAAGCCCCAGTCTATGAGCAATGCGTATAGAAAAACTTGCCTTCATTTGCAATGTTCAATGTTCGTTACAAAGAAAATGTAGAATATACACGCTGTTCCAGTTACAAGATCTCTTGAGTGCCCCTTGCTAGGCAGGTACAGAAAGATTCAAATCAACGCAATGATCAGCCTATCAATGCATGGTATCACTTTTGTTTTCCCTTCTTCTTTCTTTCATTCGAATAACATAATCACCGGCGGTTGGTTTCGTGTTTGTCCTCGACCCCTTAGCAGACGATATTCTCTCTCCCCCTCGGGTGGGACGACGTTCTCGGAGAATGGTGTGAAAAACCCACGTTATCCCACTTCAACCCTCTTAGACAGTGTACTTGGCCTTGGCGCGAGTGCTACCAGCGTTTGCACTATCAGTATGACCAGAGAATTCAACAACATCTGCATCCTTCAAACGCAGCACTTCCTTGAATCGACGTCCAATATTCTCCAACACTTCCTTGCCCTTGGCAGCAGAGCGGGCTCCGGTGCTCTTGTCTCCCGGAAGGCTCTTGCCAACAGTGCGGGTCCACAGACCGATACGGTAGAAACCCTTGCGTACGTTGACGACAACACCCATGACCTCGTTGTCTTCGTCGTTCTCGAGAGTTTCGCCAATAGCAGCGAGTTGTGCGTGCAACCAGAGTTCGTCGATGGGAACAGCGCGCTTGTCTTTGAAGGAATATGACCATTTGCCACCGTGCTTGTTTTGTTGGTCCTCCCATTCAGGGCGGATGCCTTTCTTAAATAGATGGTAGTCGGCCTTGAGACCGAGTTCGGAGGTAGGAGTGATGTTATTCTAGATGAGAGACCGTCAGTAATGTGACATACGGCAAGGCCCGGCGGAGGAATACTCACGTAGATGCCCCAGAATTCTTCAACTGAGCCGAAAGTCACCACCTCTTTAAGGAGGTCGTTCCAGTTATCACCCTAGTTACCCCCAGTTCAGCCCCTAATCCATATCGCTTTGTAATGCTGGTGTAATATCCAGGGAAACGTACCTTTCCACTCGGAGGCTTGGTAAACCACAGAGTCCATTCGTTCATCAATGGATGCTTGACATTAAAGTTTTCGGGGTCGTGGAAAACAGTGACAACGTCGCCATTCTGTTCGGTCTTCTCGCTGATCGCAGGAGCAGGGGCAGCGCCGTTCTCAGTTGCAGTCGCCATGATTGCGTGAGCTTGTGCTGATTCGAGGCGAGAACAATGAAGAGAGTAGACGAAAGTTGTTTTGTTGGAGATGAGAGAAAGCCGAGGGGATTTCTCAAAGAAAGGTGAGTTGTCGGGCAAGGCAGTTGCCGTTCGTGTGAGGGACAGCCGCGGGGAAAGAACAGCCGCCAACCACTAAAGACCCGATCGGCTAAAACGAAGGGATCAAAGAGAACGAAAGCTCTGCGCCAGGCAGACAACAGTAGGCGTTATGAAGTCAGTAAAAGGCGCAACGCCTGTCAAGATGTCGGGGGATTTGCGAGGATTTTGCCTGAAATGCTGTGCCAGCAACTTTTTTTGGTTTTGGCCACCCAATCTGCGGCGGCTGTTCGCTCACCGCCCGGCCTAGCACTACCGATAATTCGCCAGTCTATCTATTCTATGTATGTGCTCTTCAATTAAAAGAAATATAGACTATATGAGATAGCAATATTATGTATATTAACCTTCAAAGCCCATAGCATAGACAGCCATCTATATCTATGTGTTGTGTTGTATTGTATGTATTGTATGTATGAATGTATGATGAAACCGAACCCGAAATCCCCATTTGATGTAAACATAATTTCGCTAAAAGTGGCGCCAGAGACAACAATCAACTAAGCCTTGCTGTTGACAAGGCTCAAATAACAATTCCATCCTAGTAGAAGAAGGAGATTAGCCTGGCTTGAGGCATGGCGCGAGATTCTGACAAGATCTGTACTCACCCAAGCTGACCACGTTGACAACCAACACGCGGTATTCCAGGGGTACCAGGGAAAAATTGCCCAGCTGCACGGTCGACCAAACACCCAAGTTGGTCTTGTATGTGGACCAGTAGGCCTTGCGCAGCTTTTCCATGGGGTCGGTGCCCTCCATAATAGACATGGACGACAAGAAACAGAACATATTGACGGGCGTGAAAATCAACTGATCGGCAGCGACGCGAGCCACGACTGTTGTCGCCGTGCTCTTCAGAACAATGTGACGTTGGAGGACGCCGTACCAGGCAGAAGCGGCAGGACCGAAGATGGCTGTTGGAGTTGGTAAAATCAGCAATTATGCTCCATTGGTCTGAGTGAATCAAGCAAATGCCATACCTCCTCCATAGAGGACCATACGGCCCGTTCGAGCGTAATCGTGATTGTCGAATCCTTTCTTGTCGACGGCCTGCTGAGCTAGCACATCTCCGGCCCCGAAGAGAGTCTGGCAGATGGAAGATTTAGCACGTGCAGTTCAATTCACCCCCTAGCCATGACAAGCCACACGTACAGCTGTGGTGATACTCGAGGTAAGCAATGGCCGCTGGGCCATCTTCGCGGCATACCTAGTATCATTGTCGAATTAGCTTAAACCAGCCAGGATATAGGACAGGGTACCCACCAGCCCAACATGTTGGCGGTAATTAAAGAATGAAGCGATTGACTAAAAATTGAAAATGACAAGAAGAAAGACAAGCCCAAAGAAAACAGAAGTGATGTGTTAGTTGACTTGAACGTGAAAGAAAGAAAGAAAGACGCCGGTCTCGACAGCTATGGGCCCATGACGACAGACCAACACTGGCCAGGTCTACCCTTAGGCCTGCAGAAGCGCTGGAAGCGCTCCTAAACAGGGGGAACTGAAAGGCGATCTGAAGGCAGGACGGGGCAATCTGGCTGGCGGCCAATCAGCAGCCACGGCGCACGTGGGGCCGTGCCGGTGAACTGGGTCACCTGACAGCCGCCGCGTTTCTTTTTTTCGGGGCGGCGCGCATGACTAAGCAGCTCAACCGCGGGTTTCCCGATTGGGCTGGCGACATTAGGGCTTAGGGCTGGCCGGGCTAGGGCTTCCCGCTCGCTTAGGGCAAAGTCCTCAACGGGAAATTTGCGGGTGGGTCGCCCGCAGGAGCCACACTGTCGAAGATCGAGAGAGACATCCAAAGAAGGTGCACAGTCGACAACCTCCGACCAACACACACGACGACTCCTCTCGACAACCCGACTTTCCCCCCTACATACACAGCAATCATGGCTGACGCTCCCCGACGTGGAGGATTTGGATCTCGCGGTGACCGTGGTGGTGACCGCGGTCGTGGTCGTGGTCGTCGTGGTCGTCGCGGCGGCGCGAAGAGCGACGAGAAGGAATGGCAGCCCGTCACCAAGCTCGGCCGTCTCGTCAAGGCTGGCAAGATCACCTCCATGGAACAGATCTACCTGCACTCGCTGCCCGTCAAGGAGTACCAGATTGTCGACTTTTTCCTGCCCAAGCTCAAGGATGAGGTTATGAAGGTACGGATGAATTTTTTTCTTGTTACATTCGCTGCATTGGTTTCGCATGGTTCGATCCAGGCAATTGGTGATTGTCGGCCATGGGAAATGGGACAGAAAGCGATCATGAGGAATTAGGGGACAATGGTTTTCATCAGACAGGCAAAAATAAATGGAACAGGCGTTGACATCTTTTTTTTTTCTCGCAACAGATCAAGCCTGTCCAGAAGCAGACCCGTGCCGGTCAGCGTACCCGATTCAAGGCCATTGTCATTATCGGTGACGGTGAGGGCCACGTTGGTCTCGGAATCAAGACCTCCAAGGAAGTCGCTACTGCTATTCGCGCCGCTATCATCATCGCCAAGCTCAGCGTTCTGCCCATCCGTCGTGGTTACTGGGGTACCAACCTCGGTGAGCCTCACTCTCTGCCCACCAAGGAGAGCGGCAAGTGCGGTTCCGTCACTGTCCGAGTACGTATATCTTTTTTATCTATCATAAATCGGTCTTTTGGGTGTGAAACATACTAACAAGGACCCAGCTTATCCCCGCTCCCCGTGGTACCGGTCTCGTTGCCTCCCCCGCTGTCAAGCGTCTCCTCCAACTTGCTGGTGTCCAGGACGCCTACACCTCCTCGTCCGGTTCCACCAAGACCCTCGAGAACACACTCAAGGCCACTTTCCTTGCTGTCGGCAACACCTACGGCTTCCTTACCCCCAACTTGTGGAAGGAGACTAAGCTCATCCGCAGCCCGTTGGAGGAGTTCGGTGATGTCCTCCGTGAGGGCAAGCGCTACTAGATGTTGAGAGGCAAAAAAATGGCATAGCATACCTATTTTCTTCTTTTCCTTTGTTTTCTATAATGGCCGGAGCATGACACCCTTTTCCCTTCTAAATTTGAGATAATTTATTCTCAAAGAATCCAAACGACGACCGATCTGCTTTGAAAAACTAAGTGAGACGGGGGGTCAGAAGTTTGATCTATTAGTTGTATAGCTGACTAGTAGAATACAAGCACCATTGATCCTAACATTGACTGCACGTATGCGTTAACGCGAGTTTATGTTCGTATTCTACTCGAGCACAGCACATTACTAGTAGCAGACTAACAACATTCGGCGAATCATCAGCATACATTCAAGCCCGCTCATCTAGTCAGCAGTTAAATCGTCGCGAGATATCGTGAAGTTTAGAATCGCCCCCTCCCAGATCAACAACGATGTCTCATCAAGAACTTACCTTGCATTGTTGGCAGGCGTTCTGCTGTAGTCTTCTTGAGTCTCCAATCTATTCTCGTTCCCTTGGCTTTCTTCCTCATTGGACTCATCTTTCTTTCCGAGCCTCTTGCGCATCAATGCACACACCCTGACTTTTAACTTTTATGCCCCGCTGCTTAATTATTAAGGTCAATTGCGGTACGCTTTGCCATGTCGCAAATCAAGCAGCAGGCAGTGGATCATGTTGCGTCAAAAACTGAATTTTTGGTGAAGCTTACATCACTGCTCTCACACAAGAGGCGACCAAACTATATGTCATAGTCTGCCGCAGTTGATACAACATATGATATACAGGCTTCTAATCATCAACATGCGTTTGGACATAGCCAAATTACGAAGAATATCATTCAAGATTATGGCACCGAAACCAGATGGTTATATTGGCTACTTGGATGATATATGGACAATTAAAGAAAATATCACGTTTTGATCATCCAGCCGCAATACCGGCGAGACAGGGCCTTGACAAGGTTTCTCTCGTGATACAAAATCAGTTGACGCATTCGATGCTATGAACTAGGAGATGAAGCTACTGTTAGTATTCCGTAATCTAAGCATTAGCAGATGAATAATCCTTGCGTATTCTTCTTCCAGCAAGTACGAGACTGAATGAAAGTTTGCGGGGTCAGACAGTCTTTCCTAAACAAGTAATAGTTAGGGCTTTTAGGGTTATTGCCTCGGAAGACTCGGTAGAAGCGATTCAAAGCTGCACCAATTGGGATAATTCCATGCAGCACCTGGACTATTCTCGAGCTTTGAAATCATGAGCTAACATTGAACTGCAAGTTCACCTGCAAGGCAACGTTGGGTGCATGAAGCAGGCATACAGCTAGGAGGTTATACGGACTCGGGCTTTGCAGATCCCGGTAGCATCCTTTAACACGTGCTTGGAAATAAAAGCTTCACAGGGATAGCTATACTGCTGCTGCTACTATAGCTTGGTACAGTAGTACTACTCTGTCTAAGTTTTGGCCCCCAAGCGCTTGCGATGGTGATCATCGGGCCATTCTCCCCGCTCTCTTCTCATGTCATGCATACCCTTGTGCTGCCACCTGCGTCAGGCACAGAACACTACTGGCCCTGGATGTATCGCCAGACGGGGAGGGTTTCCCAATCGGGAAAGTCTGATATGCCCAAATGCTCCCCGGGCTCACGAAAGTTATAAGTATGTCGTGACTGCCCATCCAAATCTGGGGGTCAGTTGTTACAGAGCATCACCGCGATGTCCTCAATCCGCCAACTATCCGCCTTCCTCGCTCTCGCAGCCTTCGCTGCTGCAGCGCCTCGCATGCACAAGCGCGAGGCGCTCCCAGACTACGCCATCACCTACGCGCCCCTGTCGTACCTCTACAGCGGCGAGAAATGGTTCCCATCCGACATCACAGTACACCTGGCCAATGTGCAACCCGAGGTTGACTTCAATGCTACCGGGACAAACGGCTCGGTGACGCTCGACACGCTTGATACGCTTTCGTCGGACGTCTACCTGACTGCCTCCGATGGCCCTATCCTGAACCCCCTGGACGGCACTCCTGACTGGCTCACTTCGGAATACGGAATCCCCAGCAGTGACGGCCTCAGTGCCGCTCCGGGTCTTATCATTGCTGCTGAGAAGAATAGCACTACTACTGATGTGTTCTACTTCTATTTCTACTCCTACAACTATGGTGGAGGGTGAGTCTCTCCACGCTGCGTGTCCGTATGATTTGCTAACCCGGGTTCTTCGACAGCGTTCTTGACATCAATTTTGACGACCACGTCGGTGACTGGGAGCATGTCATGGTGAGTGGCCTCGGGGCTTTGCTGCTCGTATTCGCCCGCTCTAACATTGACTAGATCCGGTTCGTCAACGAAGAACCATACGCCATCTACCTCTCCGAGCACAGCGGCGGCTCTGCTTACTACTGGGACGTGGTGGACTTCTCGGGCGAGCGTCCCATCACTTACATCGCGTACGGCGGACATGCCAACTACGTGACGGCGGGCAGTCAGAACTACACCATCGCGCTGGGTCTCATCTCTGACACCACCGATGCCGGGTATCTGTGGGATATGACGTTGAACTACCGGGGCTACTGGTACGATACGGAGACTGGCACTTTTACCGTCGCGCCTGGCGCAGGAACGGGAGCCAGTGAGGAAGAGAGCGAGACGGCTGACTGGCTAAACTGGCTGGGCTATTGGGGCGATGAGCAGTATCCCGACGGGCTGCTTGACGATATCGAGACCGGCCAGTACTGCATCGTGGGAGAGTGCCACTACACTGGGGGGCCAACGGGGCCTGCGGACAAGAACCTCAACCGCACGACCATGTGCGAGAGCACGTCCAAATCCTGTCCTGTATATGATAACATTAACGACCTAACGACTCTATCGTAGAGCGGGAGTGAGTGAAGGACGTTGTATATATATCTCAGTCAGAAGGAGATCCCTCTGGTCTTCGCTAAAGACGTAGGCTGGTCTAGCTGCCTAGATAACAACCAAGTTCGTTTCTACCTCTCATGATGGAAGTATGTCTATGAGAGGGGCAAGGCATTGATCGTTTACAAGAGTCATCAAAGTACCGGGCAATACGTACATCAATATAGCCCTATTCTGCCTATGTAGGTAACTCAATGTACCGCTCCCGCCTGCGTAACAGTGGCTAACAAGAGTAAATAGTCAAGAGATTTAAGGTCTTCCTTTGTGCTAGAAAATGCTTTCTTTAGTGCTGGCCTTACGTTTAAACCATGCACACCGGCAACGTCCGTCTTTTCTTTGATACTGCTTAGGCAATTAGATGCCATTTTGACTTAGTGATCTGATGAAAACAATGTCTTTTTGCTTTTCAAGATGCAGAGGCGCCTCTTGTCTTATCTCTGTTATGTTCATCTCATAACTCGTCACATATTGTGAGCTCCTCCTGAAGCTTTATACACTGACTGAATAGGCACTATTGGACAATGCATTCATTTTTACTCCATGTTATATTGGAACCATGCTATGACCTGCCTTCCTGTAGGCCCCTACGACCTTCAGCTCTCATTTCACTGTTCCTCTCTTCTTTCTTAGGTACCAACCTTTCCCACAGCCCTCAGACTTGGAAACAAGCCATTCTACCAGCAGTCTTCTTCTCATGGCTCGAGACCCTGCTCAGAGAAAGTCAGTCATTCCAAGACTGGCTTTCTCGAATCTTAAGCGACTGCATGAGCTCAAACATGCCCATTCTGGTGAAACGGCGCAAGAAAAGGGTTCGCGGCGACCCTTCTTCTCTTAATATTCTTCCCCCTCCACCCCCCAAGGCAAACTAACGAGACAGACAGAACCATCTCGACGTGACAAGTCGTCGTCCACCAGCATAGCAAAATGTGAGCTAACCACTTCTACCATGACTGTATGACCCCTGGCTAATCCTTCATATTATCCTCAATGAGCGAGTAAAACAGCTCCCCATCCTCAAGATGACTCCAACTCCGCAATCCCTGAAGCTACCCCCGCAACAACACCCGATACAAACATGGATCCCATATTCCTAGGCGAAGACTTCTCAGCCCTACTAAAACTCCCCCTCATCAGCAGCCAAGAGAATCTCTGGATCGACCTATGGCAGAGCCCGGATGAAGCTGGCGATAAACCGAATCCTCTCGATGAGCAATATCTGAGCTCGCTGAAATCCTTCGTTGGTCTTCGTTGCCTGCGGGTTACGGGCATGCTCAAGTCGTACCAGAAGCAGCTTTTTCAGGCGATTTGGAAAATGGAGCAGCTGGAAGACCTGCAGTTGAGAATGGCGGAAGAGCCGCGTCTGGCGTCTGGGGTGCATTGGCGACGTATTGAAGAAGGGTGGTTGCCTAGAATGCAGGAGGTTCATGCGTACATTTCACCGTAAGGGTCCTTTCCATCTTCGCATTTTATCTTACTTCGTCGTACTGAGAGACTCCTCCAGGGGAAATGGCAAAGGGCGTATCAAGAAGCAATACGGCAACGCCGAATACCTCGACAACTGCGTGATAGAACTAGCAAAACCCAAACTCAGCCAGAAGCATCCAGAGTACGAAACCTGGATGGCACGACTGCTACCACTGGTGCATCTCACGTTGCGCGGCTTCGTTGTCGACGCCATCCCGTTCTGCAGCTGCTTTGATGCACAGAAACTGCGTTCAATCACATTCGCCGACTGCTATGATGCCGGTTTCTATCTCCCGCATGAGGTAGATATGGATAAGTTTGAAATTCGTGTAGATGAGTTGAAGACGGCGAGGACGGAGTCTATTCGGCGGCTTTGTTCGGATGAGGAGCTCAAGCATATTACTCTGAAGGATGGGAAGATGGTTGAGGAGCATCATGTCAATGAGTCATCCACATCTTCATCCTTTTCAAATAAGGGTAAACAACAAGGTACAGACATGGCCCCAGCTGCTTCATCCAGACATATTGGCAGAACATCGCGGCATCCGTGGCACTTTCGCAGTCATGTCTTCAATGCTGTTATTGAAGACGACGAGGGAGAAGACTGAGTACAAAGGAGACATAAGAGATCGAATGAAATAATGACCATTACGATTTACCATGCATGATGAGAATCAATGCTACGCGCTGCAAGTTCTGCGAACCTTTTTTTATTCATTAATCTAGAGAAAGTTTCTCCAAAGTAGAACTGAACTAGTCACTGATCTCATATAAAGAGTTGTCCTCAACGTACTAGATTATTGACTAAATTTCAACATCAGCTTGGACAATATATTATTACATGCACACCCAATACACAATTTGATTCCGAACGCCAAAGCATTTCACATCATCCAATTTGGAGACAGCAAGCATTGCTCCATACAAGCTTGTCTGCTTGCTTTGCCACTTCCTTAAAGCCAACTACCACCAGCAGTGAACACTCACCGAGAGTGCGAAGGAAGAGAACCTACGCTCCCTCATTCTCACCCACTCGGATGGCACCTTCATGGTTAATGCCATGAGACCAGAACCCATCGACGAAGAGTTGTCTTGAACGAATTGTCAGAGCCGGTTGTTTCAAGATGGAAGGGAGCTAAGCCTACCCTGTCTCACTACTATCATGCCCAACAAGCAACCAGTAGCCGAATAATCCCTGAGTCAGAATGTCATGGATCGCCCAGGCGACAGTCTCGGCATCCACGCTGATTCGGTGGCTGAGAGGAGACGCTGCAAGGATGCTTGAGTAGAAGTTAGCTTGATATCTCATCTCTATGGAGATATACATAATGAGAGAGCTTACATCGGATACAACACGAATACAAGCAAATTCGCACCCGTAAACGAAGTAAACAGCGCGCGATGCCGATCAGAACCTTGACGTACCGACCGCGCTCCATTCACGCCCGCCTGATATCCTACAGTCAGGAAACTGATGCAGACAATGGCATACCACAGCCAACGGCGCTCATAGCGCGCGAATGTAGCTGCCAGGCCGGCAGCGAACATGGCCAAGTCGGCGGCAATGGCGGCCAACAGATTGGCGCCATTGAGACCACCGATTAACGCAATATTGATCAGGATGAGGGGCGTCGTCAGTATCCAGTTCACGTATCGCACCCAGAATATTTGACGCAGAATCTCTTGGTATGTATCTGGCACGTGCTGGTGGGCTTGGTGGTTGACGGAGTGCTTGTATGTTACCCCTTCGCCGGTGGCCATGGCAAGGTAGGACAGGAACGAGATTGTGGTGATGAGCGCTGTCAGAGTGTGGAGTAGGCGATGTTGCTGGATGATCGGTCAGTCATATTTGATCTATACTGCATTATGTTCAGTTAAGACATACCACTCGGACTCTGGCAGCAAGGAAGTAAAACGCAAGCGACGAGATGGCCATGAGGACCACAACAACCCTGATGGTGCTGTTAGTTCACCGTTCCTATTCGCGCTTGACATAGGTGTATTGAGCTCACCATAATGTGCGCTTTCCCGTGTCATGAATCTGCAGCACAATAGGCTGGTCCCCCGGTATCACCGTCGGGACGGGTCCAACCGAGGACGTCTGCGTGGGCAGTGGCACGGTGTGCTTGAATGCGTCTTCCACTGCTGTGACTATCATCGTGGTGGATTATTTCAGATCAGCTACCTAACCTTGGTGGCAGTTTCTTGCCTGAAGAGTCGCGCAGTAGAAGCACGCGTGAGGGAGAATAAATAGTGCCCTGCATCGAGGCGAATGACGACATCAGCATCGACGAGTAATCGACTACGCCACGGCCTTTTCCCTGAACAGCAAGCCATATCTTGGTACAGCCATACTTGATTGTTTGTCGAGTAAAGAAAGTATGGCCACCAATTGCGTTGTCTGATGTCAGCCGCCAGTCATCCTGACACATCCCTGAGCCCGGCCCGCGTGTTTTTCCGAGGTATACACAGCATATTCATATTCATCTAATAGGTATAGTATATATCTTACATCTCAGCTTCTATAGTACATTTCAATGTCTTCTGGCAGTTACTAATCACTGCCTTCAAGCCTCCTGATGACGTTGTCGCATCGCTGGCAGAGAGGCGCTTCTTGCGGCTGTGGCACTGACGCCGGGACATCATATCGCCAGCATCGCGGGCATTTCGCCTTGCTTGGAGCAAACACATGCACTGTCGCCTTCTTGTCGGCACGAGGCAGTTCGAATTCCTCGGCGTAGCTCCATTCAGCATCTGCGATTTCGCCGGAAAGAGTCTGTCCCTTGACGCTGAGAGTGACCGAAGAGACCACGAACAGATCCGGGAGTTCATTGAGATAGCGTTCAAAGGCTGACAATGAATCGATATCGGGAAATTCGAAATGCACAAATGACTGCAGTGAAGAGCCCATCTGCTTCTTCGAGCGGGCAGATTCTTGGATGGCCTTGACTGCGGTATTGGCTGCCATCAGATCGACAAAATCGTCGTTCAGTGCTTCGTCAACCCACTCAGAAGGAGCTGCACGTGCTACTCGTTGCAGCGGGTGCTCGAGCTGGGCCTTGATTGTCTCCGGCGTATGTTCCCAGGACTCTTCGACAAGCAGGGGAGTAATGGGAGCTAGCAGCTCCTGTAGGAAAGTGTAGATGTGGAACAGCGCTGTCTGCGCAGCGCGTCGACTCGTGCTATCTTCCGCCTCTGTATATAGTCGGTCTTTGAGAGTTTCCATATAAAAAGCTGAAAATTCTTGATTCGCCCAGCGATTCAAGGCGTTGACAGCTTTGTAGAACTCAAAATTGTCCAGAGCATTCCGACAGGTATCTACAAGCTGAGTCAATTGCATCAACGCCTGGCGATCGATTTTGTGAAGCTCCTGATATTGGCGCATATTCACGCTAGGATCGAAGTCTCCGAGAGCACCCAGTAGAAGTTTGAATGTGACACGATACTTGTGCAAGCTTGTGTTGACGGTCTGTAAGACCTGCTGTCCGATAACAACGTCTCGCGTGTAGTCGCTGCTGGCAACCCATAGTCGGAGAGCGTCAGGCCCCAGTGCGTCGTAAACAGGTTCTTGGGGCTTTGGTTGTTTCGCGCCTTTTGACTTTTTCTGTTTAAGTGGAGGGAGTAGTGTGCCATTCATGATAGTTTCTGGATTGATGACATTGCCTATAGATTTGCTCATCTTGCGAGCATCTTGATCCAGAGTGAATCCGTGCGTAATTAGATACTTGAATGGCGCTTTCGCAGTCGTCGGCGCATCGGCGCTCCCAGAGGCAGCAGCTTGGTGTGCGATGTACGTGAGAAGACTCGACTGAAACCAACCACGGTGCTGATCAGTGCCTTCGAGGTAGACATGTGCTGGGCGGTCATTCTCTGGTGATGCATTTTCCACTTGCATCCAGCTCGTTCCACTGTCAAACCAGACATCCATTGTGTCCATGCCGCGACGATAACCGGAAGAGGATGATGCCTGCTGGAGCGATGGGGGTATCCATGCAGGGTCCTCAGAGCTATCTGTCCACCACGCATCAATACCACGCTCATCGATCACATTCATGATATGTGAAACACTCTCTTTTGTCAATATCGCTTCCCCGGAAGCTTTGTCATAAAGGGCTGGTATCGGGACCCCCCAAGCCCGCTGGCGCGAAATGCACCATTCGGTGCGATTCTGCACAAAGTTCTTTAATCGTTGTTTGCCGGATGCCGGAACAAAAGTGACATCGTCTAAGGATGCTATAGTCGGATCGCGAATGTTAGCTACGTCAGCGAACCATTGCGCAGTGGCACGAATGATAATTGGTCGTTTTGATCGCCAGTCGTATGGGTACTTGTGTTCGTATTTGTGTTTGCTTAGCAGCTGATTGATTGATTCAACATATTCTAAAACAGATGTGTTTCCGTCTCCCAGAACGCTTTTGCCTGCGAGAAGTCCTGGATCGCGGGTCATGGCTTTGTCCGTGAATCGGCCTTCGTCGTCGACAGGAGCAAATGCCCGGATTCCCTGAGCAAGGCAAACCTCATAGTCATCCATGCCATGGCCCGGCGCGCAATGGACCAGACCAGATCCCGAATCAGCAGTCACAAAGTCAGCGGCAATAAGCGGCTGTTCGTCAACGCCGTCTCGTGGGAATATTGGTCGGTATGTCGTTCCACTGCATAGCTCAGAGCCTTGGATCGAAGGGACAAGGACTGCTAGTTCCTCGTTTAACATCTCCTGAAGATATTGTAATCTCGGTTCTGCAACTAGCAATTGCCCATGTTGGCTGGATTGAACGATCAGGTAGCTTAGCGATTCGCTGACGGCGACTGCTGCATTGGCAGGTAACGTCCATGGCGTAGTAGTCCAAATAACGGCACTCAAAGCTGCCGCATCTACCAAGGGGTTATTTTTTAATTGTTCTGGAATCTTGACCAACGGAAATCTAACAAGTGCTGCGGTCGAGACATGCTTCTCATTGTATTCCAACTCGGCTTCGGCCAATGCAGTCCTGGTCGAGGGCGACCAGTAAACTGGCTTAAACCGTCGATAGATGAGTCCCCTATCTACCATTTCTCTAAAAATGGATAGTTGATTCATTTCAAAGCCCTTATCGAGTGTTTTCCAGTGGCCTTTCCAGTCCGCCATGATACCCATTTCCTGGAACCCGCGCATCTGCTCCGCGACTGTTTTCTCTGCGAGGTTTCGAGCGACTTTGCGAATGACTGCAGCTGAACCCAAGCCTTTGGCATCAAGATTCCCAGATTCTTGCTGAGCCTGAAGGGCCTTGAGCTCAATTGGCAAACCGTGACAGTCCCAGCCTGGAATATAGTGGATTCGTTTTCCTCGGCTTAGCTGCGTACGGTTGATGATGTCCTTCAAAATCTTGTTGAGCGCATGGCCTACGTGCAGCTCGCCGTTCGCATACGGAGGGCCATCGTGTAGAATAAACGTCTCACTAGCAGGACGAGCTTCGCGCTGCCAGGCGTACAGGTCGTCGGTGCATTTGAGCAGATATTTCGCTTGGTCCGCGACGGCGACTCGGGCGGGAAACGACGAGCGAGGGAGTTTGAGGGTCGAGGTCCAGGAGCGCGTCATGCTGCTTGGTCTACCACCTCGGAGGCAGCAGCAGACGGTGCTCCGGGCGGCAAGCGTGGTGGTAGAGAGGAAATCTAAAGGTGGTTGTTTGTAATTTCGCTGTTGAGCATTTGCTGAAATTATTTCGGACTCCCGATGTTGACCGCACGGCGTCCAATAAGAAGGCTCCGCTCAGCCTCCCCTACAATCAAGCTACAAATGACTCATGCATCAGTTACACAACGATACTCAGGCTCGTTAAATCGAGAGATTGGGCGTCAATGGCGGAATGAAATTGTTGATGCGACCATTTCTATTGGGGAATAATCGTAATTTACACCAAATAATACTAGGTAGTACCACGAAATATCAGAGAGAGAGATATATATATAGAACGAAATAACACACCAAAACACCACAAGCACGACATTCGTGATATCGCAAAATAATCTCAATATATTGTCATGGAGCTGACCGCACCATTCTTCAGAACCTCGAATAAAAGACCCGGGAAGCCAAAAAGCTCCGTGTTGCCCAATCCCTGACCACCATCTGGACCTGCAGATGTCGACCGATGCTTGCCTCCAGCACTCTCCTCCCAGCCTCCAAGAAACTCTACGCTGCTTTCGGGACTGTCCCCCCATCCTCGATTCAGGACCATACCCCTTTGTAGAGCCGTTTCCTCCGAAGGTGATGAATAAGATGCTCTCCACACTCTCCGAAGACGTTGAGAGATTTTTTCAAAATGTGTCTCTGAAGTGAGATCCTCTTCTGCCGATTCGCCTAGAAGGATTCTCCAACGGCTTCGACGATAGCGGTTAAAGGGGTACGAGCCGGGGACGTTTCCATGGACTATAAGTTTCGTTACGGTCAGCAGCGAGGCAGTACTGGGTGGCGGGCGATCCGATATTCCAGAGCCTGGAAATGCCGGTCCGGATGGCGTGGGATGAGAAATGAAAGCGTCAAATCCGTGATGGAAATAGTTGAAAAAGCATTCCGCTGATAGTGACGAGGGGTCGAAATTCGCACCAGGAAAGGCCTCATCATCAGAGTCTTCCACTGGGCTATTATTTGACGAGTGGTCTGTATCTAATGTATCAAGCCGTCGCCCCGGCGAAGGGCTAAGCGGCCGTGGTTGGGTTACCCCACGGGCGCTATGGATGGATATACGACTGTCGTTTTTGCGATATATCGCATCAGGAGGTCCTAGTTCGGCGATTAGATCCTGTGGTGTTGTCTCGGACAGAGTTATAATGAGCGGAGGACTGGTTCTCCGAGACATTTTTAATTTCCCTCCTCCCAGCACTTGTATTTCTTCGATCTCGTCTGGGACTGCGTCCCTGCCCTTGCCAATCAATGCCGGCGAGCGCGGCAACTGCGGGGATCTTGTGAATAACTGATTTCGCGCTTCAGACCACGAAGCTCCTTGAAACACCGCCATAGAAGTTGCCGATGATGCAGCAGAAGATGAGAGGAGGGCTACAAAATCGCAATTATCGGACCAGGCCGAATCCTGTAGCGGGAACGAAAAAGCAACACCTGGATAGGACAACACGTAGGTCCCATATACAGAATCACTTGCTGGTGGGATATATTCGCCGGGATAAGATGGCCCGAAGAGTCGATTGTATACATGCCGAAAGCTTGGCCCGGCAGACGATGGTTGCTCGTGCGGCTTGGTGCTTTTGATGACCTCGTGGTTCTTGTAGGTCAGAAGTACCTTGGAGAAGTCGAGAACTTCAATGAGGCGCAGGCGTTGATCAGGGCCATCAAACTGTAGTCGAAACCCATTTTTAGGGAGGCTCAGAATCACAGGTTCGTTGAGTGGTTCGGTGGACGAGTATGCGATGTCAATGGCGGGGTAGATCTGCGGGCGTGCTTTGATGCGGCTCAACACGTTATGGAGTGAGCTTCCAAGAGCTGTCGTAGAGCAAAGAGTCCCATTAGAAGCGCTTTCTTGATATCCGATTCGACTGGACAACAGAATATAACTCATAGACTTACTCAAGCTGCCCAGGCCTCTTCCCGGAAACACCTGCATTGCCGCTGGCGCGCTAGCAGTGGACATTGCGGTCACGACTTGCGCATAACCGGAGAGCAAAGGTCCAGCAAACTCCAAGAAGATAGCGATAGCTTTGAGAACGAGAGCACTGCTGCTGGGAGCGTGAAAGATGGGAAAAGAAAGCGTCGTCAAAAGGAGGAGACGAAGGAGTAGAATGATCATGTGAATGCATCAGTCCCGCTGACTGACCGAGCTATGCTTATCGATAACCGATAACCGATTAGCTAGCTTATCTCCCAGTCTAGCCTGTTTGGGGTTTTTGTTTACATTTTGCCGGCTGCGTCGACCGCCCAAACAAACCGGGCAAGCTTCCTTCCTGCAGCCTCGCCTGCTCAATTAAGACTTCACATTATTGTTGCAGCACAGATCTGACCCCGCCACCGGGCCAAAACTTGCTACATACACACCCTCATGTTTGCATTTTAGCAAGTAGAATATATACCACCATCTCTTCCTTTCGAAAATCGTTATGCCGGCTCCGTACACACGGCCGGCCGCCAAAAAGCCTTCATTGCGGCAGCCCTCAAGGCGAATAGCCTCATCCATCCCGGAGAAATTGCAGTCTCCCGCGGATGCGCTCAAACCAACACACACAAATGTCATGCGCCTGCAGAGGTCTCCAAGCGTACAGTCCATTGCCGGCGCGAAGAGGAAAGAGCGAGAATTTGAACCGAAGACAAATGAAGACACTAATATACACGTCGTGGTTCGATGCCGCGGCCGCAATGACCGTGAAATAAATGAAAACAGCGCTGTCGTCGTCTCGACTGAAGGCTCCAATGGCGTGGAGCTTTCAATGGGCCCAAATGCCCTGAGCAACAAAGCATATCACTTTGACAAGGTGTTTTCTCCAGCTGCCGATCAGGTATCACTCTATGAGGACGTTGTCACGCCACTCTTGAACGAGGTATATTCTTGCTGGAGAGCCTATCCTCCCTATGATTCAATATTGATTTGTGGTTTCTCTAGATGTTGTCGGGATATAACTGTACAATCTTTGCCTATGGCCAGACGGGAACTGGCAAGACATATACGATGTCAGGGGATATGACCGATACCCTGGGTATACTCTCAGAGAATGCGGGAATAATACCTCGCGTCCTATATTCGCTATTTCAAAAATTGGAGGACAAGGAAAGCACCGTCAAATGTTCGTTTATTGAATTGTACAACGAAGAATTACGCGACCTGCTTTCACCCGACGACAAATCCAACCTGAAAATTTTTGATAATGAGTCGAAGAGAGGGCACAACAGCAGTACATTGGTGCAAGGCATGGAAGAGCATTTCATCCATTCTGCCACTGCTGGAATCAAACTGCTCCGAGGTGGAAGCTACAAACGCCAGGTAGCTGCTACCAAGTGCAACGACCTGAGTTCTCGGAGTCACACAATATTTACAATCACCACATCTGTCAAGCGGACGACGGAAGCGGGCGAGGAATATATCAGCTCTGGGAAATTGAATCTGGTTGACTTGGCTGGTAGCGAAAATATCCAAAGGAGCGGCGCCGACAATAAACGTGCCGCCGAGGCCGGGCTTATTAACAAAAGTCTGCTGACACTAGGACGTGTCATAAATGCCTTGGTCGACAAAAGCTCACATATCCCATACCGGGAATCTAAACTCACGCGACTGCTTCAGGATTCATTGGGAGGTCAGACCAAGACCTGCATCATTGCTACCATCTCACCAGCGCGAACGAATTTGGAAGAAACCATCTCCACTCTTGACTATGCCTTCCGAGCCAAGAATATTCGCAATAAACCGCAAATCAATTCTACATTGCCGAAGAAAACACTATTGCGTGAATATACATTGGAGATTGAGCAATTGAAAAGCGACCTCATTGCAACAAGACACCGAAATGGTGTTTATCTTTCTGCGGAAGCTTACGATGAATTGAAGGTGGAAAGTGAATCGCGAAGGATTATCAATGAGGAGCAGCGTGCAAAAATCGAGAGCAAAGAAGCCAGCTTGAAACACAAGACAGAAGAATTGTTTGCTTTGACAAGCAACTTTAACAATTTGAAGAAGGATCACGATGAAACACGCGCTTCATTGGATGAGACGAACGATGTGTTGGAGCAAACCGAGATCGTCCTCCGTGATACGAAAAAGCAGCTTGAGCAAGAGGAAATGCTACGCCAAGCACATCAGGAGACAGAGGAAAAACTTCATGATATTAGTTCGGAGCTTTTGTCAAAGTTGGATCGAACTGTTGAGCATGTTAACGGCCTCCACCTCAAACTACGTCGAAAGTCGGATCTTCACAACCTCAACCGTGATACATGGGAAGCATCGACCGGGGATGTTGTTGATGTAACGAAGTTGATTGAGGATAGGGTTGAGATCTTCGAGTCTGAGCACTCAGCTCTTGTCCAGGGCTTGACCGCCAAAATCACAGATTTCATTACGTCGCAGATACTAACCGTGGAAGACAGCAAATCCCACATCGATGAATCTCGTTCCCAACTTGATGAGGCTGAGAATGTAATGATGCAACAATCCACCAAAGCTCATGGCGAGATGAATGAAGTCCTCGAAGAGATTAAAGTACTACGAGAAGAAGTCAAGGGAAAAGTTGGACAAGGGTTAAATGGCCTGTCAGCGGCAGCAGAGCGTATTTCGAAGGAGGTCATTGATGAGATGACCGACTTTCATACTCAGGTTTGGGACTCAGCTTTATCGTTCACAAGCCATTAGCTAATATCTTTTTTATAGCTTCATGCCTCCTATAGTACCTTAGGCCAAGACTTCAAGGCTATGTTCGAGAAGATAACGGGGCATTTGGAAACACAAAAGACAGAAATCGATGAACTTCGCACTCAACTGCTTGAAGCCAACCGCCAGACCATACAAGAAAACCAGTCAGCTTCAGCGGAACTCGAGCAGGCCTTAGAGGAAGAAAGACAAGCCGCAGAGATCGACCGCGCTGACCTTCTTTCGCAGATCAGTCTACTGATTGAGGCGTCTAGCAAAAAGCAGACCTCACGACTCAAGGGTCGAGTCGATACTGTCACATCCGATCTGAAATCATCAACGAACACATTGCAGGAGGCGACTGAAACATATCAGGAGCGAATGAGCCAATGGACTGAGAGGGAGACCGGACTCTTGGAAGATGTTACCAGCTCTAGAGATGTAATCAAGGGGCGTATGCAACAAGACTGGGCGGTAAGCTTTTAGTAGATTTTACGCAAAGAGAGGGTTCCTTTGCTGACATACATTAAAAGATTTTCGAGCAGCGCAACGAATCTATCCAGAAGTCGACACAAGCAGTCCACCAGGAAACAATCCGCATTGTCGATGAGCAAATGCATCAGATGGCCGTCCAAATGGAAGCCCTGGATGATTTTGTCACTAGGGCAAGATCTCAGAACGGTTCTCACCATGAAGCGCATCTGGCCGGACTGGAACGCTTGACAAAGAACATCAAGGATTCCTTCACCTCGTTAGAAGCAGGATTTGGCGGCACGCATGCCCAACTTAATGAACTCCAAAGCCTCGCTACTCAACAGAGAGACGATATCAAACATGTTGTGATTCCATTCTCCGAAGAAGTTCGACAGCCGCTTGTTGAGCTCCGGAAGAACATCCAAAGTGCTACTATGACGGAATACAAACCAACAGGAAGTACTCCGCCTCGGGATTCATATGAGTATCCGAAAATATTGCCGCGCACCGAATCCCACGCTAGCTTGATTGAAAGGATGAGACAACCGGCACAGCCTGTTTTAACCCAAATTGAGGAAGAAAACCTGGACCCGGTTTTGAAATCTCCGATTAAACAGCGTTTGGGATCACCGGTGAAAACAAGGGTCTATAATGACGCCGAGGACGAGGTAGGCGAACCTACCACCACAACCACCCACACCACCACAGCACTCTTACAATCCTCCAACGCGGGTCTTAGGGAGGTCGATTTAAACGTCGTCGCGAAACAACCCAACTCTAACAACAATGATTTCCCTTGCGTTTCTCCGGAACTGTCCAAATCGATAAAACTCGACAAGGAAGACGAGCTCTCGCAGCCACCCCTGAAGAAACTCCAGACGGTCTCAGACAGCAAGCTCCCGCAGAAACCCTTGGCCCGGCGAACAACACCCTCTGGGATTGTCCTAGATGGCAGAGAAAATATCCCACTTAATGCAAGTATCAGACGACGGTTGCGAGGACGACCATCCAGCGGCTAGTCTGGGGGACCATTATAACAGACTGTTATCTATCCTTTTTGTCTTGTTTTGTGTGCATGGAAGGAAATATATCTAGTAGATATGTAGATACCCCGGTGTTTGTTTTTTCTTTTCTTTTCTTTTTTGTGCTTTTTTGCATGTGTACACTCGTTCACTCGACTTTCCCTTTTGTATGTTGCAAAGAATAACGGCGTTGTGGAATTATTCTTGCTGGACCCAGGTTGGCACGTATAGTTAACTAGTTAATACTTATAATTAATTAATCTGCAACATGCATTCAGTCATGTAAACATATGTATGCAACCAAAACCAGACCTACAATACTACCTACGGCGGGATACCCTAGGTACTCTTGCATTTGTAACATGTATCATTCTTTAAACTATCATGACAGGGGCGTGCTAACCATCCCCCTTCCTCAAGGAAAGAAAAGACTACTGCTCTGCCCCAGGTGCAGCAGCTAGTTCACTAGCAACCTCTCCTTGCACATCCTCCCTTTGCTGAGGAGGAGTAGCATCAATTCCATCGCGGCCTTTCTCGGCATTTTCAAACCCATGATTATCGTCAAGTTCCCCAGGCTGGACGGTCTCGGCCGTCGCAATGGGCGAATAATCTCCATTCGTCTCAATAACGCGTCTCAATTCTGACATTCGCTTATCGAATTGTTCCATCATTTCTTCTAGTGTTTGTACTGCCGCTGTGGGGTCGATGGGTGCAATGTCGCGTGGAAATCCAGCTGTGCCGTGGATTCTGAGCATTAATGCGTTTGTTTGATCGTTGTTTTGTTGTTGTGGTGTGTCGAAGGTCGGGGCGGGGCTGAAAGAGGCGTCGAGGACTTGCCAATCTGGCGTTAGGCTATGCGCAGATACAATACGGTATCCGAAGGGCGTCGCGGCGGTTGGTTGTGCAGGCTGTTTTTGAGCTGGAGAGGTTGATATCATGGTTGTTCCCGTTCCGGCTGATGTGCCTGCGAGAGCATCGGGGGCGGATGAAGGAAAGGCAGCGGTTGTTGCTGTTGCTGTTGTTGGTTCAACATCTAGAAGAATAAATCTCTCCTTGACACCTGGTAAGGGCGGTGGGAGGAGCGAGGGCCTATCTAGACTCGAGGATTGCTGGTTTCTCATTTCTGATGCATCCTGGCTATCGCCTCCGTGTTGCGTGTTTTGCGCGGGAGGGGAAACTGGTCCTGTTTCCAACACCCGTAGCGAAGCCTCGGTGATTAATTCCGTGTCGTCATCTGAGAAGATATAATGTACAGTGGGGTGGTAGTAGTCGGAGGAATTTGAGTCTTCGATGAGTGTAAAGAAAGGCTTGAAATTGGATGCTGGATGGGAGGCATCTTCTCCTCCTCCTCCTCCTACCTGCCCCGCAGGCGCTGTCGCTTCGTCGGTAGGTAACGTCGGACCACCACCATCTCCTGAATGAGTGTATACCGCATCATGCCGTTGACTTTCAGAGAGTTGCCCGATAGGCCGTGGTCTTGATGATGCGATGGGCGCTGTGGCTGCCGTGTTTGCGGTAGTAGTATTCGCTCGTAAGGCAGACTGTTTAGAGGTGGAGGATGACGGGATAGGTGAGTGTTGTTTCGGCAAAGACGACATCTCTAGAAGAGAGCTAAAAGAAAAATAAAGAATGCTATAACTACATCGTTGTGATGAGCATTATGCTATGTTCTGAATTGGAGATGAGCGCAAACAGAGCAGCAACCATGATAGCTTCCGGCGAATCGCTAGCTACGACATCACGTGACTGGTAAGCTAGATCATGCATGCCACACGATTACCCTATACGTGTAGGGTTTGCAGCAGTGTATATCTGACGTGTAATGTGGTGACTTACGATGAGAAGAAGGCAATTTATAGAGCTGATTGAGAACCTGAATTCAAACGCCGATAACTATAACAAATGGTATCATCCCAGAACGCCGAGAAAATGCAGTATAATAACACCCCACTCTATGCTAAGGGACCGAGGGAAAAAGCAAATCAAGACGACGGCGGTGGTGCGCTGTCCTGTTCATCGTTCTCTTCATCGGTCTTTTTCCAGTCAAATTCTAAAGTGGGAAAATCGCTTGTCAGTGTCTTGCATAACAAAGAACAAGACGGTGTTCGAGCACTCACTTTGACGGCACATTGGGCAAAGGCCCTTCGATGCCTCTTGGTTGATCCATGTAATAAGACAGTGCTATTTCTCAGTTAACGCAATCGGCGGCGGAGTAATAGATGCTGTGGTGGAATGCCGTCAAATAACATACCATGTGAAAGGAATGGCCGCATTTTCCAATTACTAAACGACACATTCGTTAGACTTGTCTCTCAATAGTGTTGCCGCGAGGGCACAAAAGAGTTCGCATGAACATACCCAGCGAGCAGTCGTCTCCAGGAAACTTGCAAGTTGGACAAGTGCCGTCGAACTGGACGCGACAGATACCGCATACTTCGTCTTCAGGCATATCCCAACGCCACGAAGCAACGGCATTCCATTCTTTGATTGTGACCTTCATCGCCGGGATGTGTTTGTTTTTGTCTGGTACAACTGATGTCGTGATGTCTGGGCAGGTGCAGCATTTGGAGTAAACAAATGTCGAAAAGTAAAGCCTGGGCGGACGCCACTAGGCAAAGAGCGGTTTAGCGGGTCTGATCCGAGCTCGGAGCTCCTCCCCGCAAACTAAAGCTAAAGCAACAATACTACGATTGAATAGACCAAGCACCTCTCCGTATTGCGCAATCGACTTCATTTTAGCCTCATGCAGCGTTCTGGATAGATACCCCGGCGTGTTGTATTGATTTCTGCTTTGCTTTTTTGCGGTCCGGTTAACATGACACTGACGGCTCTACGCTCTTCGTTGCGCCCTTGTCTCCTTGCACGTCTCTCCCGCCAACAAGCCGCTAGTATGGCCTCGACCTCCCAGCTACAGCAACAGCGGTGGAGCTCCTTTTCGTCCTATCTCGTCACACCGCAAGAGCTCAACAATGCACTGCAGAAGGATTCCTCAGGTGAAAAAGCCAAGGTCGTTCCCCTTTGCGCAGCATGGTTCATGCCCAACGACCCGGAAGGCCGCACGGGCATTGCAGCATTTCGCAAAAGCCACATTCCCCACGCGCGTTTCTTCGATATTGACGGTGTAAAAGATGGAGATTCCCCTTATCCTCACATGCTGCCCACGCAAGAGCGGTTTGCCGAGGCAATGAGCGAACTTGGAATCCAGCGTGAAGATGAGGTGGTTGTCTACGATACGTTAGAACAAGGTATTCTTAGCGCACCTCGAGTGGGATGGACACTACGCTTCTTCGGCCATCCTCGTGTTCATGTGCTCAACAACTACAGGCTGTGGGTTGAGCAGGGCTTGCCCACGGAGTCGGGGGATGCCAAGCCGGTCACAAAAACAACGTATCCAATCCCCTCGTACGAGACAGACCGGGTAGTGCACTTCCCTGAAATGAAGCAAATTGCCGGTAAAGAGGGTGCTGGCGAATTTGAAATCCTGGATGCGAGGCCTTACGGACGCTGGTCGGGTGAAGCTCCGGAACCTCGTGCTGGACTGTTGTCGGGCCATATGCCGGGTTCTAAAAGCGTTCCCTTCGGAGAGCTGCTTGACCCTACGACGAAAGCGTTTTTATCCCCGGAAGAACTGCATAAGGTCTTTGAGGCCAAGGGAGTTGACCCATCCAAAACAATCATCACCTCGTGCGGGTCTGGAGTGACTGCGGCGGTAATTGAGGCTGGGCTTACTGTCGCTGGATTTGGCGAGCCATCAAGACGAAGACTTTACGACGGAAGCTGGACGTAAGACTTCTTCCTCATTTTGCTTCCTTTTCTCGTCCGCGTTTCTGAATAACATCTGACGTTTAATAGGGAATGGGCTCAACGAGTGGACGAAGCTAGTGGTCTGATTAAGAAACTTTGAGCATAGCATGCGCTGATGAACTAACTACGGCCGTCTCTCGACTGATCCCTCTCTCCGCATAGTGTACGTAGCACCACTACTAGCAGTAATCGCTAGGTTGCATTTCGGGTTCGTCTTGATGGTATCTTTTATGTGATTGCTGTATGGGTCTCAGACACCAACGTCGGAGTGTCGTTCAATAATCAAGGAGGACCGGTAGTCATGCCTACAAGACAATCGTTCGTATATAACTTAGAATAACTCCCGGAATAACATCAAAACAAGTAGTTTGATGCTATCACGATAGGCGTATAGTCATGCTGGATGCTGATTGGCCAGCGGGTGCCCAGGCTTAGCATCCCATCTGGGATTCTCACGGATCAATCGGCCTTTGCCAGCAATCTCCCTCGTTTCTGCCCCCAATGCACCGTATGTTTTCCACGCCATGAACAAGGCAGTCTGTGATAAGATGCTGAATTATCAACCTGTTGCCGAGTACTGCTTTGACCGTGAGTCATTTTGCTGTCTCTTCTGCCTCTCTTTTCCGTCCATTTTTCAGCCAGCAACGCCAAACTTCAACCCCCACATTCCCCCTCGAAACAGCCATCTATTTGGACGACGAACTGACTGACTGACTGCTCGTAACTGCAGTTGTTACACGGAATTACGTTAATTATCCTCTCTAGGAGGAGGACGCTGTTCTCCTTTCCACCTTCCTGCTCGCCGAGTTTGCCCTTCAGGAACAATGTCAGCGGCTCGCAAGGTGTTCCACTGTGCTGTGGACGACACTGTCCTGACCACCAATATCAGCGAAATCAAGCGATGGGCTTCTAATGGAGCAATAACCTTGTTTGTTCCGCTATACAGTAGGCTCGCCAATTAACTCCTCGCTCTTGTTGCTGGCCTGCGCGGTGACCGAGCACAGGCTAACAGATTTACAGCTCTCGAGCGTCTGCAAGCGCCAAAACGCGGTGGCTCCCAGGTTGCTATCAACTCCCGCGAAGCTGTTCGTTTTCTCGACCGAGTAACATCCGGAAAAGACAATATTCCGGCTGAGCGAATTATCCTACAGGGCCCGATGGAGCAGTACGAAAACTGGGCCGATGCAGAACAATACTTTCTCCCGGAATTCCAAGATGAAGCCGATGAGCACAACGCAGAGGTTGAAGGCGATGTGCTTTCTACACCCAAAGTGGAAGTCGGAGTGAAGGCGAATGGAAGTGCCCGGAAGTCGGAGCAAAAGGGACCTGGGTTGCCGGGCTTGCCAAGCGACCTGTCGCAGATGCTTCTGAGCAAACTCAATTTCAAAGAGCCAGCGCCTGTTGATATTAAGTCTTCAGTGTCCCTGCCGTCAATTGGTACTCAGAGCGATGAGGGATCGCGGACATCGTCTCGCAGTTCTCGCAGTGGTCCGGAATACGCAGAACATAACGCTACGCAGCCCGGACGTGGTCACCAGCGAACCACGTCTAGTTCATCAAGTTCTCCACCGATTCCTACAGCCCTGCGACCTTTGTTTAGTGCGCTGCTATGGCGTCTGCACCAGGACCAGGCGTCTACCGGAGTCCCACAAAACCTTACACTTGTCAGCAATGATCGTGACATCCAGATTTGGGCGGAGAAGTTTGGGATCTTGACCAAGAATATTCATCAGCTTCGAACGGCAATTCAGTACGAAGAAAAGGAATTTAAGAATCGCGTCAAATATGCCGAGAAAACGCAGCATGTCAACCCGTCGCCAAAGCCACTGTTGTCCTACGAAAATGAAAGTGAAGAGGACGAGTTGGTATTTGTTCCGCGTGGCCGAGGCAAAGGTGCGGGCCGGAGTACCGCAAGTCGGGGTGCAAATAATCGGAAGGCTCGAGCAGCAGCAGCAGCAGCTATTGCCCAGGCAGATACTACGGTTGAAGTGCCGTCGGAGCCTATCGACCCAGATTCATTTAGCCGCTCAATCGGTGCCACGACAACTGTGAGACAGCCTGCTTTGGATTTGAGTTCTCAGAATGGAGTATCTCGCAGTCTAGCAGCTTCTTCTAGGCGCCATGGCGGTGATCACGGCAATGCTGGCGGCGGCGGCGGTAGTAGTAGTCGCCGTCGTCAGCGCGGTGCTGGGGGGTCTCGAGCCAGTTCTTTTTCACGTGGTGGACGTGGTCAAGGAAAACTATGGGTTCCGTAAAAGACTGGTAAAGGGCCTCGGGCTGCATTCTTGCGAATGTATTTCCAGGCCATCTTGTCTACACTCAAATCAAGAAATATCAGGAAAGGGATTATCTATTTCCGCATGGCAATTGATGAATGGATGTGTTTTCATCGTCCTTTCTTAGGTTGGATGCATGATATCCTACTTTTGCCGGGAATCGAAACGTCCTGTGACAGAGATCAGGACTCTTTTTCCAGTGAGGAATGCCCCTGCGATAGTGGATATTGTGCTGATGCGACCTCTCTCGCTTGCATGAGAAATCATTTCCATCTTCTTGATGACATGATATCTTTGCCTTCTTTCGTTAGGGCAGAGTTGTTCTTTTCTCTGATCTGTCCTTTTCCTTTCGTACCAGATTCTACTCGGACGACTAGGGGCCACCAGAGGCTTGAGAAATAAATGGAAAAGTCTAAGTGAAGATGACATTATCGGAATTGATTGAAAAAGAAAAAAGAAAAAAAAAAAGAAAAAAAGAAGAAACGAAGAAACTAAAGACCAAAAGGAAAAAATATGATTCGGGGATCGTGGTATAAGTCATTTTGTGCAGCTCGCAGCTCCATAGCATTCGGACTCGGTTCATTACGGACATGGAAAGGACTTGCTTCGAATCGATTATCATTTGGTAATGGCATAATCCAGCAGCGACTGAGCTGAGGTCTGCGATGGTTCGTGTATAGCAACATTTGCATGTCGAGATGTGAATAGTCTGATTGCTTCCTTTTCTTCCTCTCATTTTGCTATATTTGATGTGTTGTTTGTGCTTGATCTCTTGCGGCTAGTTGATGAATTGCATCATATAACAGTCTGCTTTCAAATTGGACCAATCTTGATTTTATATTCTGACTCTCTCTGATCACGAAGTTATCGATCGATGTTGACGAAGTAGTTTGGTATTAGATAAGCAGGTGATAAAGTTCGCAGCTGATTCGATCGTGCGTCATAGCCAGACGATGCGGTCGGTCATGTGCAAAGTCACTTGACTTGACAGCCTAGTCTATATCTTCAGCGACATCAACCTTCCTCAGCCTGGGAGTCTTCTACAAACGCTCATGCTTTCATACTCTTGATTACCCATACTGACTGATATCTGTTATCCGGCCGACGCATCAAGCCAAGCCAAGCTTGCCTTCCCCGCATTTCTGATATCGGATCATCTATCGATCAACCCAATCTTCCACGAGAAATTCCTGAGGAGAAGAGAAACCATGTCTTCAGCTATCGACAGGTCCCACATCTCCCCCGACACCCTCGACCCATCAATTAACCAGCAACGCCGCGACTCTCTTGAGAAGCACCTCCAGACTCGACCGGAGCTGCAGGACTTAAAGGATAGACATATTCTGTTGAACACAAGTCTTGCTCCGTACGCTTCCTCTCATGTCTCTCGTAATGTTCTTAACTTACTAACGAGTTTGCAACACGTAAACAGAGGCCTGCAGGCTGCACAGGCAGATCTCGCTCGGCACCAAGCCTCGGACAGCCTCAGAAAACATTTGGAACACCGCCCTGATCGCGATGAGCTCGTCGATAGTACGTTCATGCGCCTTCATTTTCCCACAGCCCCTATAATGAGATCACTTACTAACCGAGTCACGAAATGGTTTACAGAAAATATTCTCCCTTCCTCTGCCCGCAACGATGTGGCGCCGGCCCTGCAGGCAAATGCACGAGAACTAGAAAGAAGCATGTTAGCCGACAACCTGGAGAATAAGATCAAGGGCCGGCCTGACCCTGAACAATTGATTGAGAAAGGTATCCTAGACGGAAGTGAGGACCCGAGAAGTCCTTCGGAATAAGTCATGTTGGTGCATTGGTCGAACTGAATCATTAGGGTAAGATAGGACAGGATAGGATTGAACTTTGTGGCGTTCACTTCGGATGAATGGTATTAATGGATGGATATGATAGGGTTACTGCTTGTTCTTTGTTTGCTGTTGCCTGATGGTGGGAAATCTGATATGTCAATAACTCCCGGCCCCCTCTGATCTCATCATGCAGCAAAGAAATTGAATCGATTTAAATTATTTTACTGCTTTACAAGAATCACTTCATTCACTCATACATATATCAGTTAGATTAGATGGTCATATAGTCATAAAAATGCTAATAACTTTCCACTTCCACACCCGTCGCACCGGCTCCTCCGCCTGCTGCGACTGACGACAGATCCGGCGTCCATCCACTCGGTCGTTCGCTGCCTCGGACCAGCAACCCATACGCTGCTCTCTCCACTTTTTCTACGCTTGCCTGCATAACCTCCATCTTCTTATACATATCGCGCATCATATGGCTGCTGTGTCTTCTAGGGACATTCAGTTTCTCCAGCATCGAGCGCATATATCTCAGATCAATCAAGATATCCGCCTTCTGAGCTGGGAGAATGGGGAACCGAGTTTGTGCTGATTCGGTGTCATTGGCATTGCTCTCTTTTTTCTTGATCTGCCCGCCCGTAGATAGGGTAGTCACGGCAAACCGCATCATTTCGCCCGTCAAATCGTACACACCCATGAGATAATCTTCGTCGGTTACGAGGATTCCACCGGGTAGTTGCGCAGCTACTTCCTTGCGAGTAATGAGGCGTTGGGTCTGGATGTAGTGCTGGAACGAGAGGGCTTCGATGAATTCCTGCAGGCCGCCGGATACTTGTCGCTGGTAGCGCCAGGAGTTTGTGCCGGTTAGTTCGGGGGAGATGGTCTTGAAAAGGTCGAGAATTTGGTCGAATCGGGTTTTGTTCTCTTTGGCGATGTTGGGTGGGATTGGGGCGTTGATTTCTCGTAATCTATAGTTCCACTTGTTAAAAAAGAAGAAATGCTTTATAGGAAGGAAATATAAGTATACCGTTGTAGTGCAAAGATACTATCGGAAGGATTAGCCAGATCCTAACTGAACAATGGAACTTGAAAAAAAAGGGAATATACATCTTTTTACTCAATGCAGTAATATCTCGCGATGCCTTGATGATCCTCTCTCTTCTGTCATGATGCTCATCGAGCTCGCCGCGGAAGGTCTCGAAAATCGACTGAATGAAAGAAGCTTGATTATCTTCTACGGCCATGGTCGAAGAGAAAGCTGGATTATTGCGATGATTGTTGACGATATGTCCTTCCCAAGATCTCTTGCTGGCCATGGATCTTTTTTTGAGTTGAGACTAGTTGGTGGTGAAGTAGTTATATGGATTGCTTTCGTGATCGAATCAAAGGAAGGAAGCGATGCGGGGACGCGATGACGATAATCTTGACGGCCTCAGGCTTTCAGATTAGTCATCCAACACGTAGCCCTAACTTGACAGACAAGTCGATGTGATGCAGGACAATATACCTTTATTCGATCTATGTGAGCATCTGAGACGCAGCCTTATTAAATCTTTGCTTTGATTCTAATGTCCACTGTTAGTGGCTACAAAGTGCGATTCGTTAACCCTAATCCCAAAGCCGAATTTACGCGAAAGCACTCCGGCTTTATTTCTCCAGTGTAAGTAGTATTGGCAGTGGAGATAGCCTATGAATTATTATCAAACAGAAATTGGAAGAGGAATTGCCTTGGGCCATCTGAATTGGTGGCGCTCGAGGTCATGCTAATGGTTGGCCAGGAATGTTTCATGGCACGTCATTCCACTGGCAAAAATCAGTGTACATTGGATTACCACGCCCCTGCCATGATGCATCATTATTGAAAACTACGGACTACTTGCTCAAAGAGCGAAGGCCAAAAAGCTACGAGATTTATATTCCACTCAGATTATCTATCTATCCGCCCTTGCATCCTCATATAGACATAAAGAATACTAGGTCCAGGACAACAAAAACAAATCACTGTGCATTCGTGTTGATTCCTTCCCCTATGAACACCCAACCGACTTAAGGGTATTGGTATAAAGTAATGCCATGCATAAATTATTAACAGTCGTCATCGACCGTTCCTGTTGTACTATTGGCAGATGTTTATGAACATATATATGTATATGTACAGTTGTGGCCATTTAATGACCAATGTACTTCACATCGACTTCCGAGTCGCTTGGGATAGAAGCAGAAGTCAAGACCTTGCCATTCTGCGAAATGTCCAGGACATCAGCACCGGAAGTACCAACACTGCTGCCGTCAGAGGTACCAGCAGTAGCGCCGGTGAAATTCACGGTTCCAAAGTTGGCGAAAGGAACCTGGCCGCCGTTGGAATCAAAGTCTTCAACGATCCACTCGGCGTTTTGGCCACCTAGGGTGGCGGTTGAAGAGGGGGCAGTGAGGCTCTGGCTGACCTTCTGACCGCTGGACAGATTTTCGATGACGGCAGTGCCGGCACTACTGCTAGTCGAGGTTACGGTGACCTGCATAACGTCTCCCGTGTTGATGGTGATGCCAGAGAAGTCGTAGGCGTAGTCAGGGTACCATTCGTACCAGGCATCGTAGCTAACCTGTCCAGAGGTTGAGATACCAAAGTCGAGACCAGTTTGCAGAATGGCAGTGGTGTAGGTATCACCGTCAATTCCAACCCAGGCAGAGGCATATGAATCTTGTGTGCCTCCCGAGGGGAGCGATGGTTTGGGAACAGTGAACTGCGCAGTCACTGAGGTGAAAGTCGTCCCCGAAGGAGGTGCAGTGAGAACACCACCAGACCAGTTGGAGCTGTAGTCAACATTTGTGCGGTTGGCGGTCTCAAACTCGTCGATATCGTCAGCAGGAAGCTTGGGATGAGTAAGGCGCGTCATTTCGTTGCGCGCAGCCACCCTGGCGGCGAGGCCATGGCCACGGGTAGCAGCAGCAGCAGCAGAAGCTGCGAGGAGGAGAAAGTGGGAAAGGAAGGCCTTCATTGTGATGTTGATGAGTGAGGTTGGCCTGGGATAGTTGAACACTAGAGTTAATATACTCTGCGCTACTGCTCAGAAGTTGCCCAGGTAATGGATGAAATGGTCAGGGAACATTCCAGAGGGCAGCGAACCTAGATTTCATATACTTTTATAACTTTTCGCCCACGGATATGCCAAGCCTCGAGACTCTGCTGTGGCATGGATACATGACCGAAAGCTATGCAGAATCGCAGCGCAAATCTGCTTCGCGTGATGGAGCATCCGGCCTATCAATACAGCCAAGAGGTACTCTCCGCAATGCCATGATTCCGTAGCATTGTTTGTGATTGCCCAGTAGTGTCAGACGCTCGTTCTAGCCCGTGTGGTTTTACAGAAGCTGCAGCTGCAAATGAGAAGACGTGTAACTTGACTGGAGACGACGCTGGCCTGCACAAGGCACCAGATGCAACGTGTTTTATCAAACTCCTGCTAGGAGGTTTGTGTTACACGCGTCCAGGCACCGGCACTGTGGAATGTGGAATTTGGACACGAGACTGAGGAGCAGGCGCGCCTTGGAAGCAATGTTGCAAGATAGAATAGCATTTAGGACACATTTCAGACACAGTGATAATAACATAGACTGTCAAAATATATCCTAGACACAAGCATCATCCAATCCTGGTGTTTGCATTGTGTTGTTCCTGTTGTTGTTGGAGGCTTTGTAGCGGGAAGCCCCGAGTTTGATGCGCGACCTGGAAATTCAGGCGCCCATGTGTACTGTACAACCTCGTCCAGGAATGCGTCACGAGGCAGCCATTGCCATTCTGTGACCAACCTTTGCGGCGGATCCCTTGACAGCTCCAGACACATGGTACCCTCATTCCTTGCATGTTTCGCAGTATTGTCCGCCTAATCGTTTTGCACATTCACTGACCACTTCGTCTGCAGTGCGACAGTCCTTCATTCAATGGACAGAGAGAGACACAGGCCGCCGTCCATGCATACGCTATCTTCATCCGCATGAGGTCAAATTATGTGCTGAGCAGGTTGCTCGCGATTGCATATGACTAAAAGGCGACTGTGTTGATCTACCAGGATACATCTGTACTCTATGTTATTAAAGTACATGTTGCGGGGGACTGTACCTACCTAGGTAGGTAGCATTGATGATCGGTATGATCACACAATAAGTTGCTCTGCAAGGATAATGACTCGGAGGATAGAAGAGAGGAAAAGAAAGAGACTTGCTGCAGTCGAATCAACTATCCAGGTGGTCTTGGAAATTAGGGCATCGTCACCCAACTGAGGGTGATGACCTTAGTAAGACTATATAGTCAACTAACAGCTGCTCCAATGAGGCAATGGCTCATAAAAGGAGATCCAATGTCTTTTCCACGTTTCAAGCAGTGGACAAGAATTGAGATTTCTATGTACAGACAAATCTCCCGACAAATATTTGAACAAGCAGTGCCATCTATCGGAAGTGAAACGAACATCAACAAGTGCCATAGAATAAGTAAGGGGAGAAAGCAAATTCCTGCAAGTAAAGGATATCTGTAGAAGGAGGGAATAAAACAACTGATTCATATCGACATAAATTCCGCGAATTATGCATCATACCCCATGGCAATAAGAACACCAAGCAAACAGCACATGACTCTGTAGCTACATCAGAATCAAGCCGATGCGGTTGGCCTTTCTTCAGACGATGCATGGCTTTTCGAAGCTTTACTCTCCTTATTTTTCTTTTTCTTGTCATCCTTGCTTTTCTTGGTGGCAGCCTCCGCCATGAGTTGCTCAAAAGCGAGATAATCGCCCTCTTCATCGGGGTCGCGTGCAGCCTAAATCATGGGCAATGTCAAAACACCTATCCGCATGAACACCCATATTATGAACAATACGCTTACCTTCTGGTAGATTGTACCGGCAAGAACCAAGGCATGTGCACGCTCCACACGCTTATCCAGCTTCACCGACTTGTCTCCCAAAACTTTGTCGCAAACATCGCGTAGCACAGATTGGATTTCAAACTTGCTTCCTCTCCATGCTGCTGCAAGTATCTTTCCTGTAACTTTCCTCTCGTACTCGGCTTTCTTCTCGTCGGTCCAGTCAGCGCCACCTTTCTCTTCTAGTTTAGCCATTTCCTCCATGGTCATTTGGGCATCAATGGCCGTGGAGATTGTGCCCCATGTCTCCTTAGCCAATGTTCCCTTATCCTTCAATCGTGAGAAAAAGCCTGAAATGCCCAAAAACTTCTGGGACTTCAGGAATGACGTTGCCTTTTGCAGGTATGTTTGTCCAATCGCATGGAGGATCTCTAGTCCAAAAGACTCCATCTTCAAGTTCTCCACTTCAAGGCGGATCTTCTCCTCAAAAGCGTGCGTAACTGCTGGACTTTTGTCCGTCTCTGTCCAAACACTAATGCGGTCAATAAGTTTGCGCACCAAAGTGTCAACCCGCTCCTGGCGAGCCTTCCGTCGTTCTTCTTCATATTGGGCTAGCCGCTCTTGTTGTTCCTTGCTAAGACCTTTTTTCTTTTCCTTCTTCCGTAGCTCCTTCTCTTCAGCCGTGACTCCAGCAGCTTCCAACCTCGCCTCTTCTTCTGACTTGTCCATGATTGCTTGCTGGCCCCAGTTGCGTCGGGGAGTGCTTGTACCAGAAGTGTGTCCTGATTCTGCGGGTGCAGCAGCCGCAGTTGCAGCTGGTGCTTCCTGCTTCGCTGCTGCCTCCACTTCTTCGCTATCGTCATGAATATTCAAATTCTCCTCAGCAGCCTGTGCCAGTTCCTCCTCCTCCATCTCCTGCATAGTGATATCCATAGTAGTTGTTAGGTCTTTCATGAGAGAGATTTCGCCGATAAGGTCTACGAATGCCTCGCCGCCGAATATCATGGTGAAGAACTGTGCCGGGTCCTCTGCCCAGGTATGTTAGTCCCCATGCTATCCGATACAGTGCCTTTGTCATCTTGATCACGGGAAAACGACATACCAAACCCTCCGCCTGGGACAGCTTGGTCCTTGCCAAACTTATCATATTGTTTCCGAAGCTCGTCATTGCTTAGCACTTGATAGGCTTCTCCAATCTGAACGAAAACAGCATATTAGCATTGTATCCCCAAATAACAGTTGATCAAATGCCTGCGGTGAGGTAGCTCCGGAGGGATCCGTACTGCTTGAAATCGAGCATGCGCAGTCTCATCGCCGGGGTTTTTATCTACAATTCAAAGCTAACATCAGTCGCTGTAGACCTCCACAAAGGACGGTCTTCATACCTGGATGAGTGGTGATGGCAAGCTTCCTGTATGCTTTCTTTATTTCCAGCTCGGTAGCCGTCGGGGGGACGCCAAGTGCATCATAGTAGGAGGTGTCAACAACCATGGTTAAGCGATGGATATTTTTTCTTTGCAGAAATCAAGCTTATACCATCAAACACGAGCCCGATGTCTCAGCGATGCCGTGAACGAAGGGCTGTCAGGTGTTGTCTGTTTGTCTGTCGCTGTCCAATCGCATCTGATTTGCCCTACTGAGGTCATGTTTTTTCGGCTCCCCGCCATGTTTGCACTGTTTGGCGCAGCTGCCCTAGGCAACAAGGCTGCAAGGCCGCACAGCGGTCCACGAGTCGCCAAGCCTCGCCGGGCCGCCTAATTTTTCCGAGCATCGCCGCAGTCTTTTTGCTTCCCCAGTTTCCCCTTTTACCTGACCCAGTCCGGGCTAAATTTTCATTTCGCTTAACCCAGCCAGCGCTGCTTCTTCCTTCCTTTCCTCTTTCTCCCCCATCACAGCACCCTCTACTCCCTCTCTTTCTTCCATATGATGGGGAAATTTGCTAGGCCTCTCTCTCACCCACGATTTGGCCTTGATCTTGCTGTTGGTCACTGATCGATCTTTTCCAATTCACACCACAAGACTCACTCTTGCTTGGCTGGAATAATTACGTCGTTCGCGCACCGCCGTCATGGGTCTTCTGTGGAATATCGCCTATTATAGCTGCCATCCGAATCAGTTGAGGTCCATCATCCAATGGTACGTCCGTCTTTAATTGAATGGAGGCTGGCTTTTGATTGCATGTCTAATTGTATCGCCATTGATTTGGTAGGAAAGTATGGCACAACCCTCCACACGAGCGTGATATTTCTAAGGACTCGGAAACGCTCAAAAAATGCTTCCATTTCCTGCAATTGACCAGCAGGAGCTTCTCAACCGTCATCTTGGAGCTTCACCCAGAGATGCTGATTCCTGTCACTGTCTTCTACCTTGTTCTCCGCGGGCTGGATACGATTGAAGATGATACCTCCGTGCCGTTTGATGTGAAGGAGCCATTGTTGCGAGACTTCAAGAACATCATCGAGAAAGATGGTTGGACCTGGAATGGCAATCGTCCGGAAGAAAAGGACCGGCAACTCTTGGTTGAGTTTGATAATGTCATTGCCGAGTACAAGCCGCTGAAGCCAACGTACCGTGCAATTATCAAAGACATAACCAATAAAATGGGGAATGGCATGGCGGATTTCGTCTACAAGGCCGAAACAGACGGCATCAGTGTACAAACAGTGGAAGAATATGACCTTTACTGTTATTATGTAGCGGGTCTTGTCGGGGAGGGTGTAACTCGGCTATTTGTCGAAGCACAATTTGGCAACCCAGGATTGCTGTCACGCCCCAATCTCCATAAATCAATGGGGTTATTTTTGCAAAAAATCAACATTATTCGTGATATCCGCGAGGACCACGATGACCGACGACATTTCTGGCCCAAAGAGATTTGGTCCAAACATGTTGATAAGTTCGAGGATCTTTTTGACCCTCAATATAAAGAAGCCGCTTTGAACTGCAACTCAGAAATGGTCCTGAATGCTCTCAATCATGTCGAAGAGTGTCTCTTCTATCTTGCGGGGATACGGGAGCAGAGTGTGTTCAATTTCTGTGCTATCCCACAAGCCATGGCTATTGCGACACTGGAGCTGTGCTTCCGCAATTACTCGATGTTCCAACGAAACATCAAAATCACAAAGGGCGATGCTTGCCGTTTGATGATTGAGTCGACACAAAACCTGAGAGTCCTCTGTGACACGTTTCGCAAATATACCCGCAAGATCCATCAGAAAAACACTCCGAAGGATCCTAATTTCGTGGAAATCAGTATCGTTTGTGGTAATGTAAGTGAACTTCCCCTGCCACCTACCTTGTACACGATAATAACGTGGCTGGGGTGCAGATCGAGCGATTCATTGAGACGCTTTTCCCATCGCAAAAGGCCGAGGATGCCAAGAGTAAATTGGCTGGTCACTCAACAGAAGAGGAAGAAAAGAAGAAGCAGCGAGAACTAGAGTCCTGGGAGGACCTCAAAATGATGCTGACGATTATGGGCGCCATTGTCTTCTTAATTACGATCGTACTGGTATGTTTACATGCATTCATTCATCGGCGAACTCTTGTCTGACGATTCATATAGTTTTTTGTGGCTTGGCTATTAGGCGCTCGGTTTGATCTGGCCTTGGCCGAGATCAGAAAGGGCAATTTTCGTCCACCCAACAAAGTTGCTCATTCAGAGCTATAACTAATTACGACCGATTTATCTGAGCATACCTTAACACCTTGATACCTTGTCTATTTCTGCACGATGGATATGTTGTCATGCCAGCGCATTGACAGCATTTGTACAGGCAGTGTAATGAATGTACTATTACTAACCTACTAATAATATATGAGCCAACATCCTGGTCTTGCCACATAGTTAGTTTCAATTCCACGTCCACCCATTCTGAGACATAGCACGGATGTCAAATTGCGACTCGGCCTTTCCATGGCTGCAGTCGTGCCGAAGAAGTGCTTACATCGACTCTTTCATGTCGGGGATGTACTAGATTTGTGTCTTGTCTGCTTCAGTGCGGGCGATGGCACACATCCATTGAAGAACCGAGACATACTGTAGACCGAGTTTACCTAAATATGCTTATTCCGTATATCTAGTATCTTTTACTCGCTCAATATACAGACAAGACTTAGTTTATCTGATCATCTATTTTAAGAAAGGCACGTGGGAGGCGGCAAGCTCCGCAATTTCTAATCCTGACAGATTCGGATATTTTCAATTTATCGATAGATAAATATTCAAAACATGCATGCGCCTTCCAACCCATAAGACAAATCCTCGCCAATGCGTTTTGCTTTATATTCAAGAGTTCGGCCAAAAAGTATATTCAGAAACTGCACTCGGCCTCGTCTTGCCGCATCAGTCAGATACAACCCCCCACCGGCCCTTGTTGCAAACCGGTCCATCACCATGAGTGATCAACGTGACGAAAGGAACAAAAAGGATGAAGAACAAATGAAGCTCACACCAGCAGAGTTTCGCGCCTACAATCGCATGGCCGAGCACATGGATTACTTTGTACATCCTATTTCTTTCTATCTTTACGTTTGTTTGATCGGCGTATGATGTTACTAACGCATTGTTCTAGCATAATCATTTCCGCCAGAGCTGGAATGAACTCTACTCTGCGTGTTGCGACAACAAACGGCCAACAGGCGTGTCAATCCGGCAGTTTCTAAACATGGGCATGGAATTCCTCTCGCAGCTCGGTCTTCACCATAGCATCGAGGAGCAAAGTATCTTCCCGGTACTGGCGAAGAAAATGCCCGAGTTTAAGAGGGAAGTACATCTACTCAAGCAGCACAAAGAGATACATAAGGGTATGGATAAACTTGAGAACTATCTGATGGCATGCAAATCCGGGGAGAAGGAGTTGAGGCTGGATGAAATGAAGACGGTTATGGATTCCTTTGGTAAGGTGTTGTGGGATCATTTGGATGATGAGGTCAGGACTCTTGGGGCGGAGAATATGAGGAAGCACTGGACGATTGAGGAAATGAAGAGGTTACCGATGTAAAGGATGAATATATAGAAAGATTCTGAAAAAAAAAAAAGGGGGGGGGGGGGGCCGCAAGCTAAATTGACAAACACCAACGTCTAATGATTAGATTATTGTAAATTGGTCCTCATGAAATCGGCAATATCCTTCGCGGCCGGTCCTACAAATTCCTCTTTGTCATACAAGTCGATGTGCGTTCCCTTGGGAACAACAATCTTCGTAGCTGCACCGCCAATGAGCTTATCCAGCTTGTCCGAATGCCATCTCGAAGTAGCATTCTCACCAACAATCGTCAATACGGGCTGCTTCAAATACAAATCAGCCAGATGGAAAGCGTCAAAGTTGAGCGCAAGTGGGAGACTTCGGAGCAGCATCTTGTTTTCGGCCCGGGGATGCTGTGCGCGCGGTGTCAAGTAGTACTCGTGCGCCTCTTTGAGATCATAAGGCGTTTTATCGTCGACTGGCTGTATATAAGGAGCAGTGGCTGCGGCTGCCTCTACACCGCCATTTTCAGCTTCAACTTTCAGCAGCTGCGAAATCATTTTTATGGTTTCCACATGCTTCGTAGGATCTTCATCGCCTGCCCAGCCCAGGCGCCCAGCATCACCAATATTCATCAAGCTCACTGCAGCGACTGCTCTTATACGGTAATCGGCCTTTGCAGCCGCTACCGCATAACCACCGCCGGCACATACACCGACGACGCCGATTTTGTCGGTATCAACGTCGCTTCCGAGGTTCTGTTGGATGTAGTCCACGACGCTGGAGATGTCGCTCACGCGCGCCGAGGGGTCTTCGAGATAGCGCGGCTTTCCGCCGCTTTCGCCTTGGTAGCTTGCGTCGTAGCAGATGGTTGTGAAGCCCTGCTGGGAGAGATGCTGCGCATAAAGGCCTGCTGCTTGCTCCTTGACGCTTCCGGCGGGGTGCACAACTATCAGTGCAGGCGGTTTTGTTGCGGTGACCGGAGAGGCTTTGTATAGAAGACCGGCCAAGGCAATGCTGCTGGTTTTGGGGATGGAGATTGCAGACATTTGGGGGAATTGTGAGCTGTTTCTTCACTTGATAGATCCCTACAATCAGCACAAGGACATGCTACTGTTATTTATGTACTTGTTGTTAGGTGGGAGGATCTGCTTTCAGCCGACTTCAGCTGCAGTGGACCCAACGTCTAGCTCTCCGTGATTATTGGAAAAATTTGGTTCTTATGGACTGAGTCTGATAGTGCTACACCCGGCAAAGTAACTAATGACGAACGGATAAAACACGTCAACATCGGATTCCATAGTACAGTGGGTGGACACAAGTATTTGGACACCCCAAAACGCGCTAGTCACACCATCAGCGATTCTGCTGGATAAAACACGTCAACATTGGATTCCATAACGTAATCGGACACCCACTCGGCCAGGACACGGACCCGGCCACTTTTCCCGGAAAACGCGCTTTATATTATTTACACAATTTCATCGTGTCAAAATGCCACCAATACGCAATAAAAAAGCGCCAATATCTATAGAAATTAAAGGCTGTATTCTATTGGCTATTTCTAATTTGAAAAATGGCAGGATTCGCAGTATTTGCTAGGCCGCAGCTCTTTATATAATCCTATATACAACACTCCAGGATTGGATCAATGGTATTGAATATAAAGGCGAAAAATGTGCCAATAGATATAAATTAACTTAATTTAAAGAAGATTCTCTTCTAAAATGGGTTCTTAATTTAGATAAATATAAATTATCTTTCTAGCTATCTCTTTTACAAGTGTAAGGCGGAATCCTGGATGGAGTTGGGAATAGCTTCAAAGTACGGCGGGCACGTGACCTCGCCCGGCTTCCCGCCGCTAATTGAACTAGCGGCTTGGCACGCACCGCCTTATAATCGCGGGAGGCCTCAGGCCTTTAAGCAGCAGCGATTAGCTGCTGAGCATATGTGTATATACGTTCTATATTCGAATCTATTCCTAGGCCGAAGCCGAATCCTAGCTACGTTCTTGCAACCCCCGTCACACAAAGACATCAAAAAGATATTTTAGGATATAATAGCCTTTAATAGACGCTTATTATTAATTTTATTATATAATAATCCAGAGGCCTCTATGCAAGGTGTCACAATAAATTTATCTATGCACTTTACCAGACACAACTTCTAGAGCTACTTAAAGAAGAAGATATCTTTATATAAGATAATACACCAGTTCATAAAACGCATATTATAAAGAAATTACTTAAGGAAATACATATTAAAGTAATAAAATAACCACCTCATTCACCAGATCTTAATCTAATCAAAAATCTATAGGCAATTATAAAGAGCTATATACATGAATAGTATCCTTGGTTAGAACATGTACTAGATAATGCTAAGACTCTATATCAACTTATAAAGACTACACAGCACTATTAGGAACAAATTAATATGCAAATATTAGAATCGTTATACCTCTCCATACCTTATAGGATACAGGCCATACTCAACGCGGATAAGTGGTATACAACTTATTAGGGCTTTTGGAACTTTGTATGTAACCTAAATAGAAAGGCGGTGTGACGCGTAAAGTGGGTCAAAATCAAGGGTGTCCAAATACTTGTGTCCTACGTCCCGCCGCCAACAACCCCAGTTCAATTATTTAAGGCACCTAAGATCTGCAGACTACTTTCTCTAGGACCATTTCATATTCAACGACGTCTAGTCTGATTCGAAACATCGCGGCTGGTGACCACGAGGCGTACATGGAATATGCCCTTAAACAGGCCCGTCTTTCCTCATTCTGCGTCGGCGCAGTCCTTGTTGATGCAGATAAGAACGAGGTCTTGTCGACCGGGTCTTCGATGGAACTGCCAGGAGACAGACCGGGAGATCCGGGCAACACCCATGCTGAACAGTGCTGCTTCATCAAGATTGCTGACAAGTATGGTTTGCCGGAAGAGCGACTAGGAGAGGTGCTGCCACAAAATACGGTCCTGTACACAACCATGGAACCATGCAACAGAAGTCTCGACCGCAGGGCACGGAAACTAGGGCTAGGGTTATATTCGAGCTCGTCTAGTTTCGAATACTGTAAATCCCATTCGAATACCGTCTATGTCTACCTAGGTATGTGATCGGATCAAATATAGCTGAACAACTCATATGAAAACTTATTTAGCGCTGCATAAAAATATCATTTCCGTGTGCGGGGTGATTTGTATATATCGGACGACGGATCCTGCCTAATCACGTAGACCATAATAGAAAGCTGCCAGTAATCATTTCCTTATAATGAGTGGCACCGACGACCGTAAATCGGCTATTATAATGCACGACGGAGAGCTCGATCCGAGCGTCGTCGCAGGTAAATCTCACTTTCGAGCATGTTTTGTTTCACCCACTGACTGCGACCAAAGAACTGCCGAAACATTGTCGGATTGTATCTACAGAGCACCGTGGCACCAGCTTCTGGGGTCGAACTGGCCGGATAAACGTGGAATTGAGTGATGGAACTCCTCTCTCATACTTTGTGAAAATATTGCCGAAAGAGCTGGGCAAGAACATCGTCCGCGGGGAGTTCGAGTCTATGAAGGAAATATCCACGTTGCTTCCTGATTTTGCACCGAAGCCAATCGCCTGGGGAACGTATGAAAACATGCCAGACATGCATTTCTTACTATGCGAATATCGAGTTATGCAAGAGCAGATGCCAGATCCGCACAAATTTACAGCTCGCCTTGCAGAGCTCCACCAAAGCAGCAAGTCGACGAACGGCAAATTTGGCTTCCATGTAACTATTTACAGCGGCAATTTGCCGCAAAGGACCGACTGGGAGGATAGCTGGGGGGTTTTCTTCTCGAAGAGTTTAAAGCAAGCCCTAGACCTAGAGCTACAAGCTAAAGGGCCGGATTCAGAGCTTGATATTCTCGTCCCGATCCTTTTTGACAAAGTTATACCTCGTCTACTTCGACCCCTGGAGAGCGAGGGGAGAACAGTAAAACCCTCACTGGTTCACGGAGATCTTTGGTATGGAAATTCTGGAATAGACGTTGAGACCGGCGAAGCTCTCGTCTTTGACGCATGCTGTTTCTACGCGCATAACGAGTGTAAGTTGGTATTACTAGTATCAATGAATAAATGGCATGTCAGACTTACGATTATTTGGTTTGATGGAAGACGAATTTGGCCAGTGGAGACCGGTTTGTAATCGATTCGGCAAGGAGTACTTGGTATACAAAACAATCGTTTGTTACTAACCATGCAAAGGAGATTTAACACTCACGTTTCAGCCCTCTTCAATGAGAATCACGGGCTTAGAGAACAGTATGTTACTATCTCTTGAATTTTATAAGCAGAAGTCTAACAAGTTGTAGGATGCTTAATGACATCAAGGACTTGGTTGAAAGATATGGTTGATACGCAGGGAAAAGGCGAAGACAACCTGCAAACTATACTGTCTCTTGATCTCTTCGCTATCTAATAGAGAAATGGCATGGCACGCACAATAGTATATAATATCAATGATAAAAGCCAGAGCGGTCTCCAGTTGATCTTGCGTCAAAACTAGCATTGTCAGTGACATGCCTAGGTACCAACAAGGACCTGGAGACTCATGATATATCTTGTTCTCGAAAACTGCTACTTATCTACGCTACATATTGCTTTCTTAAATTAAAACTAACAATATATTTAGAATAACCTATACCTGTCCCAAGCAAGCCAAATTGATCTCCGGTTCCCGTGCTTTGAAGAGAACTTGTGCTGTCTGATCACAAACGAGGTCTATACCAAATTCCATGTTTCGCGGCCGAGTTTGGCCATCGGCAAATTTAAAGTCATACTTCGTAACCAAATGCACCAGCAGAATCTTGATTTCGTTGGCAGCGAAGAAGCGGCCAGGGCATGCATGGAGACCATGACCAAATCCAAAATGTTGTGAGCTTGTCATCACCAACTGATGCTTATTTTCGCTTCCTGGACTCTGTCTATGGTTGTAAAACCAGTATCCATTGTAGGAGTTTGCGTTGGGATAGACCCAACAGTCCTGCATAACATGAGCCGAGCCAACGAGGCTTGCTCCCTTTGGGATCATAGTCTTGTCACTAAGAGTGACGGCTTCTGTTGCGTAGCGCTGAATAGAAGCTGGTAAGGCAGTTAATGAGATATGAGCAAAGAGACAGATCTATCTGAAACGAGAATCATCAAGATACTTGGGATGCAGCACGATGATTGGGCCACGTGGGAATATCATTTGGAAGATCAGTTTCCCCTATATTACATTTTAGTATTTCTCTTGTACCCTCCCATCTTGATTGGGCATTTGCATATCGTACTTGCTCAAAGCCTTGAGTGATCAAATTTCGAGCAGATGTCAAATAACGTATCTTCGCCTTGGTGTTTGACACCTCCCAGGGGGTCTTTCCCACCAGAGGAACATTCTTGTGTGGAATCTCGTCAAAGAAGATTGATGAAATGGTATATAGAAGAACGAGTAGTACTGCTAGAGAGCTTGCTCGGATAATGTATGGATTGTCCAGCAATTCTGCCATCATGCCGGGCCGAAATCACTGCAGTTATCACCTTATCAGTAAGTAAAAGATGCAACTTCGAGCAACAAAATATACCTTTGCATGTGCTGTATCTGGCTATCTGCTTATCCTCTCGTTTCTCCCTAGAAATTAAACAGACAGACGCGGACTTTTTCTCCGTCAAGGCTCACGGACCGCCGCTTGTTGACCCTGTAAGAAATTAGGGCTTACCTGGTACATATGTATGTAGTGCCCAGCTGGTTGTGCGGAGTATGCATTGAATACTAATGCAAGAAAGCCTAGCCCTTGTGCACACCATTTCATATCCTGCATACATTTGATTGGGCACAAGAATATTGTCATTGACGCGTATTCCGTTTCTTTCTATTTAATACAATTGAGATAACTAAACCCTATTAGAAGTGATATCTTGTCTTGCCACTTCTGCTATTCCCTGTGTCGATTCAACGCTGGTTGAATCCAATGCCAAAGACAATCAAAAGCCTCATGACCGCAATAGGTGCCGAGGTCCAAAACATAAAGTGATACTCGACTGACCAGATACTCGTATCGCAGCAGATCCTCCATCCCCCGACGGCCTGAGCAGCCGAGTGGCACCAAGCCAGATCACTCAATAGCATGCCTGCGCATAGGAATCGCCAAGAGCGTTCGTCATCGGTGAGTCGTAGTACAACGGCCTCGACGAAGGCGAAATAGAGCCAGGCTCCACCTAGCTCGATGTGCAAGAACATCATTTCGGGGGCGAAATTGACTGTACCGGGGGTCATGCTTGACATAAAGATGCTGGGAGACACCAAGGACTGGATAGCGCCACTAATAGCAAATATAGGCTCTATAGTAGTGATTGTCATGCGGTAGATTGAAGGGATAGCGGCCGAACCTAGAACGAGTGAGGCCACGGTGACTGCTGTTTTGACGGGCACAGAAAGATGATAGGTCTTGGACGAGGCGTCGATCCTAAGGATTCCTGCAACAAGAATATTTTTTTCTGGATGACTTGAGTATGGTGAGATCTTAGGAAGTGCGCGAGCATCTTGGCTGGTTAAATACCGGTTCCTTTTGGGGGCTGAACTAGGAGTTGGGGTTAGACTTTAACACTCCTCGATAGATTGTGGATTTCAATAACCTTGAGTGCGAATGCACACGTCAGCTAGATGGTGGGCTTTCGTAATTCTATTACCAGTCATCTGGCTTTGAGCGGTGCATTATAGATACTCATGTCGTTGTAGGTACCGAGGTATCACCACTGTCGAGGGATCAGATTCCAGGAATCTCTGAAAGTTGAAAATACTACCAATAGCAGCCTGGCATAAGATTTGTCACGTCTGACTCTTCTATATTAACTTCATACAGATTTTTACATGGACGATCAACACAATTACCTGTCAGCAATGCATCCGTAGTTGGAAGGTTACGCATTATACTTCATAGATATATTAGTCACGGAGAGTCTAATGCAGCCAAGATACCTAGGTAAGGATCGTTATTGCCAAGGAAGTACACATAGTAAAAAGCCCTAATTAGTCTTGTTCATTCACTATCGGAAATGCAAAGCCTATAGTAACAATGGAAATACTTGTTCAGAGTCCTGACAAATATCACAAGTAATTCGCGCTCCCCGTGATCGACATTGTCACATTTGTATGTCTTTGGTGAGCCATTACAGAAAGCATGGCTTGGTACGTATCCATCATGCAAGCTTTTTCCAATCAAAAGCCTGGCTCGACTACTAGGTATACAGTTAATCCCAGAAAGAGGTTATTGCTATTGGCTATATCACTCGGTACCATGTAGTTATGACTGGATGCTGAGTATATGCAGGCTTTTCCTTCTAATCACTGACTAGTCCAACCATTTGCAAGCATGGAATTGGAGACCAAGACGGGTTGTAGCAATTGGAGCTGTATCTTTTACTTAAAGGCTGCTCGCCGCACCTGTAGCGTAGCTGCTGGCTATGCATATTTTACTGCTTTTCATTTTCATCAGTTTCCACGTCTTCATACTGTTCCTCCACTTGTGAAATCGACAATGGTCTTCCAGGGCACCTTGCAGTCATGGGCAAATATGGAAGAAAGTTTTTAGCCCTCTTATACGAGTCAATTTATTAGCACCTCAATCCTTCTTTTCACGCTTTATCTATTCCGGTTTCTTTATTTTCGTTGAACTTCGCTGAATGCAAAAGATAGAGAGTACCCTGGCCCTCCACAGCTGATATCACCTATTGACAAGATAGCTCAATCCTTCTTTGAGACGCCGTTTGACTTTCTGGTTGATGGCTTCAAGGCTACCTCATCCTCGATATTCTGGTTTAGACTTTTCAAACATGAAGTGACTGCCATTTCCGGAAGTGCAGCACGGAATGTGTTCTTTCAAGAGAGGACTCTGAACCTGTATGAAGGGTTTCAGGTTCTTATAGGTACCGTATGTTTAATGAACTCGATAGACAGACACGGCACGATTGATTCTTTCTCCTAGATCCCTACTGATCTCGATCCCCACGTCCTCAGTGGGATCTATAAGCGCTTGAATATCATTCAGAAGCCCGAAAGCTTGGCATCAAGTTTGTTGATCCTATTCTCATCGGTGCCGACGACGAGATGATTGACTCTTACCACAGTGCTTCCTCGATTATTGTCGGATTGCCATCATAAGATAAACTTGTGGGGAAAACAGGGCGTCTTAGATCCCTGCTCCACAGTACATGAGGCAAGTAAATAAGTACTCGTACTATAGAAGTCTTCAGCAAGCATGTATGTTATCTACGTATTCTTATTTTCTAGGTTACCTTCCGAATGATCATCCGGGCAGTCTCCTCACACGATATAGCTGAAAACGACGCCATGGTATCCCGTCTGAAGTACTTCTACGATATTATCGACTCCCCCGGCAAGCCAATGTTAGGTCCATTGTCATGGATACCAGGATTTGCTATGGCCCAGAAGCTTTGGGCATCCACGAGCGTCTACCGGATTTTTAATAATGCTGTTCATGAAAGGAAATATGCTAAAATCAAGAGGGATGATACACTACAACAACTTCTTGATGCGAGAGAAAGTTGGCAGTGCATAGTAGGGGTAAGTATTTGGCTGCATCTTCGTTATTACATTCTATCATCCCACTGATTGTGACTGTCATATAGTTCATGATGGGACTCCCAATAGCAGGAGCACGTTCGACTGGAACTATCGGTATTATTGAAGCGCCGATATCGACATTATTCCCTAACTTGCCGACTAACACAAATTTATCTACTATAGGATCGTGGGTCTTGATATTCTTGTCTTACGAAGAGCACTGGTACTTGACTGTTCGAAAGGAGGTTCAAGCCCTCATCTCAATGTACGAGCCTACTACTACTACAACAACAGAATCTTTCTCCGGGGAATCTATCTTCCATTCTCTTTCAGCTATTCCTCTAGAAGGCTGGGAATCTCTGACACCACAACTTGACCTGTGCATACGCGAAACGCTCCGAAGAGCGCAGCCACATACCGCAGTACGAAGGAATACAGGCCCCGAACTTACCATCGCCGACTATGAAATCCCCTCCGGCGCATTTGTCGTTTACCCCTTTTCGGATACTCTGCTCAACCCTGCAACTTACCCTAATCCCCTGAAGTGGGATCCCGCACGGCATAGCTCAACCTCACAAGAGAACTTTATCGGCTGGGGTGGGGGAAAGCATATGTGCAAGGGCCAACGTCTTGCAAAGTTGACTATGAAGCTTGTCGTGGCATACACGTTGATGAGGTTTGATTTGGCTGCTGTTGATGGGAGGGAAGTTAGGGCTGAACCGATCCCGGACTGGAATGACTTTCTGACTTGCAGACCGCAGGAGGGATGCAGTATCAATTTTTCAGAGCGGAGAGGTTGGAACGATTAAACAAGTCTTCACTTTCAAGCTTTTAAAATATCAGTTTACTACTACGCCAGAAAGAACGTCAGGTGTAAGATAAACCACTAATTGCTATACAACCTTACATATACCGGAGATGCTATGATTTAGTATAGTTCCTAGATATTTAATTATATCTTGGTTTGGCGGAAGTCTATTAAGCCGCATTTTAAATCTTCTTCAGTTATGCTGTCACCATCATCCAGCGACAGGCGCTGGTTTTTATTGCGAGACGGTATGGGGGGAGCTCTCGATCGGCCCTCAATCTGATTAGAAAATGGTCGCGTGATAGGTTTTGGATGATCAAAGATGATTCACTCTTTTATTTCCCAGATATCGTTTGAATAGGCGATATAGATCTGGTTTTCGGTGCCAGGGTCTTAAACGCGTATTCTTATAATTTGGCAAACATTCAATATTACAGGGCAAATTTCCGTCTCACTCTGCGCTAGGCCTTCTTATAGGTAGCATTTCTGTCGTTGATAACTTATATATCCTACCTATGTATCTTCGACTTTGTCTTCAATAGGTATGATCTGTGCCAAACTATGAAGAGTATGCATTCAAGTCATGGCACCGAATCCAGATATCTACGTTGGCTATTCAGATGAGGTCTAGTTATGCATGGACGTATTGAAATTACAATATCTCATCAAAAATACTACCGCATGACACTAAGCCTAAATAGCACTAGCTGGGATTAAATTTAAAGTTAATCTGATGATAATGATCAACGTTCTTAGTTGATAATGTATGATTCTACATTCCCCGAGAAAAACTTCTAGTTCCTACGCCCTTGATTGATTGCACTCCTAGTGGAGGGAGTCGAGGAAGATGATTATCTCAACGCCAACTGAATATGATATTGATACCAGGTGGACCTCATAATCCTCAATGACGCAAGCACATCCAATATGTAGAGAAAAACCAAGTTTGTTCATTTCGCACGTCATTGTGATATATGGACACCACCTACACTGTAGTATATATCGCCATGTCAGTCCATGGACTAGCATTTTGCAGAACCACTGCTGGATATCTTAATTCCTCAGATCCATTGAGTACCTAGGTAGCAATGTCAAGTGCAATCGTCACTGGAGCAACAGGTAATCATCTTCGCATAAATCAACTGATATGATAATACTGATATGATAATTACTGTGAGCAGGCATCCTCGGGCGCGAGGTAGTCCGCCACCTGGGTCAGAACCCGAAAGACTGGACAACCGTCCACGCTCTATCGCGGCAGCAAAAGGAGAAGTTCCCATCCAACGTCAGCCACGACACTATCGACCTCCTGGCTCCGGACGCGAATGCGCTTGCCAACAACTTTCTTCAGAGCAGCCTCAAGGACACAATCACCTCCGGCGGCGTCGACTACATCTTCTTCAACGCCTATATCGCGCGCGACGACGAAGCCGAAGCAACACGCGTGAATGCCGCGTTGCTGCGAAATTTCTTGCAAGCATTACACATAACCGGCGGCGACAAAAATTTGAAGAGAGTCATCCTGGCTACAGGTGCAAAGCACTATGGAGTACATTTGGGGCCTGTGAAATTGCCCATGGAGGAGGATGACCCGTGGATTGAAGAAGATCACAAAGCGGGCAGACCGTCAAATTTTTATTATGCGCAGCAGAGGATTTTGAGGGAGGAACAGCGTGGGAAGAAGTGGGATTGGGTTGTGACGTATCCGAATGATGTTATTGGTGTTGCCAAAGGTATTTTTCTCTCTCTGTTGCATCCTTCTTGTTTATTATACTGACCAATGGCAGGAAACTTTATGAATCTCACCACTGCAATCGGCCTCTACGCCAGCATCACCAAAGAACTCAACGAGCCCTTCATCTTCCCCGGCTCGCCCTCCTTCTATACGGGATTTGACGCTTTCACTGCTTCATCGCTGCACGCCGACTTTGTGTTGTGGGCAGCCAGGGAGCCGCGTGCAGGCAACCAGGCCTTCAACGTCGTAAACGGCGATATACAGTCATGGCAAACTCTCTGGCCACGCCTAGCCGAGCGATTCGGTGTGAAAATTCCTGCAGATCAGTTCTCTTCGTCATCGAGCAAGGGGATGGTGACCCCTCTCATAGAGAATCCGCCGCTGCTGAATCAAGCAACGAGCATGGGAATCTCCGGGCACGTTCCTCGCGGCGAAGTCCGCGCACACATTGACTTGGCTGAATGGTGGACCAAACGGGCCGAAGTGAAAAATGCATGGGATCGGCTTGCTAGTCGAGAAGGCTTGGAGAAAGGTGCATTTGAGAAAGCTACATGGTCGTTTTTGAACTTTGTTTTGGGCCGGAGCTATGATCTTGTTATTAATATGAATAAGGCGAGAAAGTTTGGATATCACGGGTCGGTTGATACGTGGGATGCGCTTGCGGCGGCTCTGGATGAGCTGGAACAGGAGAAGATTTTGCCTAAGCATAAGTAAATCATGGAGAGTGCTGTCTGTATTCGAGGATTTGGATGCATAAGATGCTCGAAAGTTAAAACAACGTGCAACCGAGATTATGCCATCATGAAAAAGCGCCTTGCATTTTTGACACTTCGCACTGAAGGTTTCACTTCTCTGCCAACAACTACTCTTCCATAAAATGCTTATGCTGGATGGTTATTTGCGATGAACAATATAGGATTGAATTTGGAGCAATAGGTGTCTTTATGGTATTATTACGATAGTTCGATGGAGGTATTGAAAATACGCGTCTCTAATCAAAAGTACTAGTGGTTGACACTAAGCCTAAACGGTGCTAGCTGATGATAGGCATCCGTCGTTCACGTCCTTGACAATTATTTGCTAAGAATCCGATTTATCTACCTTCTTTAAGAGCTAAACGCGATGAAAAGCCATGGAAAACGATGGAGAGAAGAATACAGATTCTCAAGTTCCAGCTCCATCTTCTCAAGAACATAAAACTCTGAAATATTCATTGCTAGGCCCGTCGCTGCTGAAAGCGGGACAGGACGCGGTTGACCAACGCAAAGTAAGCGCTGCCTGCCCTGCACTCTCAATACACAGTCAACGCTAAACGAGTCGCCAAACACAGGTTTCAGAAATAATTTACAATGCTTCCAAAGGCTCAAAGTTCTTCAACCATGAAGAAGCTAGGGACAAGATTCTTACTGAGAAAATTGAGCAAATCCTAGCCCGCAAGGCTCGTTTAGAGCGTCTCGACTTGTCGGCAGACCTTCGACGTGCAGATGAATGTATCGCTGAGTTTGAGCTCACTCGAGACCTTTCTCAAACCGTGGTTCATGTGGACTGCGATGCGTTTTTTGCCGCGGTCGAGGAACTGGATCGGCCCGAACTTAAACATGTGCCCATGGCAGTGGGCAAAGGGGTCTTGACAACATGCAACTATCTTGCGCGTAAGTTCGGCTGTCGCAGCGGGATGGCTAGCTTTGTAGCGAAGAAACTATGTCCTGATTTGATATGCATCCCCCAAAACCACGAGAAGTATAGTGCCAAAGCAGAAGAAATCCGCGCGATTTTTGTCGAGTATGACCCTTGCTTTGAAACTGCCTCGGTTGACGAGGCCTATCTCAACATCACAGCTTACTGTGACGAGAATAACATGGATCCGCGAGAAGCGGTTCAACAGATGCGCGCAAGAATCTTTGAGGATACCAAAATCACGGTATCAGCTGGCATCGCGGCCAACGCCAAACTTGCGAAAATCGCCTCCAACCAGAACAAGCCAAACGGGCAATTTTACATACCAAATGAGCGTGAAGCAATCATGTCCTTTGTCAAAGATCTCCCGGTTCGTAAAGTCAACGGTATCGGCCGAGTCTTTGAACGCGAGCTGAAAGCAATCGGAATTGAAACATGCGGCGACATCTATTCGCAACGAGCACTGCTGAAGAAACTGTTTGGGGACAAAGCTTTCCAATTCCTAATGCAGTGTTATCTTGGTCTGGGCCGGACAAAGATTCAGCCAGCAGAGGATTACGAGCGCAAAAGCGTAGGCACTGAAAGCACATTTTCAGAAATAAGTGATCCGGATGCTATACGTGGTAAACTTCGATGGGCAGCAGACGAGCTTGAAAAAGATCTTGCCCGGACACAATTTAAGGGACGGACCTTGGTGCTGAAAATCAAATTACATACATTCGAAGTGTACACTAGACAAGTTGCGCCTCCGAAAGCCGTCTATCTTGCCGATGATTTATACGCCTACGCATTGCCAATTTTGACAAGATTGCAGAAGGAAATCCCAAACATGAGGTTGCGATTACTTGGATTGAGATGTACGCACCTTGTCAGTACGAAGAAAATCGGCCTTGATTTCTTCGGATTTCAGGCTACTACTACACCAAACCCCTCTAATATCACACCTTCTGGAAATTTTGTCCATGGTGAATCTCCCAATGAACCCGGCCCACAAAATGATACGCACGAAGCGCAATCTAGCACGGAGCAGGAATTTGAAAATGCTGCACGACAGGAAAGACAAGAAGATATGGAAGAGCTTGAAATCCTCAGCCAGGAATATACCGACAAGCCAGAACAGGTCTTTCCTGCTACTATCACAGAAGAATCCAACACACCAACACTGGAACTAGAACCAGAACCACAACCAGCATGGGTGTCTCGCCCCGATGCAATAGCCGTGCAACATTGGACCTGTCCAATCTGTTCCCGGCCACAAGCAGCTGATGACAAAAGGTTCAATGAACACGTTGATTATTGTTTGTCCAAGGACACAATCATGGAAGCTGTCAAGACTTCCTCGTCGTCCACACCGTCGGCAGCGGAGCGCTCCTCGAGACTAAAAACTGACTTGAACCCCTTGAGTGCCAGTGATCAATCTACGCGAAAGAGGAAGATGAGCACCGACACAACATCGCGACAGAGAAAGTTGTTTTTCTCTTAGATGGTCGCTAATCAGTTCCGCTGAGATGTGTCTTTTACTATTATTTATATTGCACGACTGCCTTTGATACCCATCCCAATTCAGAAATTTCGCACCGTGTATGGCTCATACGTCCTTACTTCTACGCGTATATATAGAAATATAATGAATTCATGACATTGAGCGTTTCCAATTGGTTTCATTGGCTTCACTTAATACCTAGGTAAAAGATAATAGAGCAGGCACGTTTTTTCCCCTCTCTTTTTCTGCATCATGCCTATTTGGGGGGGGGGTATCATCATACAAACAAAACTGACAATGAGAATGACCGAATATAGTGTAAGAGTGGCGAGGATTGTTGCGCAGAAGTTGTGGTATCACATGGTTATCAGACAGAAAACAGACCTAAACACCATTGGAAGCAAAACAATGAATGGATGGATGAATGAATGACCGAATCAGAAACACAGGGAAAAAGAAAATAGATAGGATAAATGCCGAGGGAAAAAAGCTTGCTTGGAACCGAACAAAAGAAAAAAAAAATATTCAGCGCGATTGTTGTTGAAAATGATGCAAGTTGTATTATAAAACGAGGAAGTGCAGAAAGAAAAAAGGGCCGAGACCCTGCCTCGGGCTTTCTATTACTTTGGTTATAAATCCATGTCAACAGCTTCTGATGTAAGGTCGAAATTGAAATCTTCTTTGACTTCAGCTGCAGGACTCAACAGACCGCGGCCCCTGCCCAGCTCTTCTTCCAGCTCATCGGGGGCTAGGACACGTCCGCCGATTTCTATATCATTGACGTGGACATTGTATTCAAGAGCCTTTTTGCCCTCTTTAATCAGTTCTTCGGTCCACCCAATGCATCTCTTTAGACTTTGATTGAGCTTTTGGCTGTCAATGAGCAATTCTTGGTGCTTGGCGAGATCGAGCATGAATCGCTTTTCGTCATCAACGCGGTGGCGGGGGTCATTTTCCGCGAGACTGTTTGGACTGATCGTACCATCGTCCGCGAACGAGTCCTGGTCACTTTCTTCGGATAATTCGTCGTTTGAATATATGGAAGAAAGCTCACTAACATCTTCATTCTCGCTGACTACGGACAGTCCAGCCCCAGATGTAGACCGGACAGAGGTTGTGATCGATAAACGACCGGAACGGCTAAGACGTCGAAATCTGCGTAACTCTGCATTTTGTTTTCGTAGTTCACGTTCAAGCGTGCGATTAATGGCCAATAGAGAGGAATTGCTAATTTCAAGGTCTAAGACCTTCCGTTCTGTACGAGCATTGACAGCCCCATCCCCAAATGCATTTGGCCCCTCTAGCTTAATTGGACTTTGAGGTACAGTCAATGGTGCATCCCGGTGGTCAGTCAGTTGGATGAGGGGGTTTGGCGGAATGTGAGGGCTATGAGGTAGTGAGTTAGGGGGACTGCTCAATGCTTCGGGTAGAAAAGGAGAGGAAGAAATCGGAGTGACACGGCGAGATGTCACATGAGGCGAAGGTATATTTGTCGTAGAGTCAACACTGCATGACTTTCTGTGGCTTGGAAGTGATGGAAGCTTAGGGGACGGGGTTGGCCCGGGCGAGGAATTATCATGGGATACCGATGTATTATGCGTAAAGGTCTCTTCAATATGAGGGCTCGGCTGAAGACCCCCTTCCGAAGAAGATCGAGAATTGTAATCTACAAGCTGCGCAGCCCGTAATCTTGGTGAGAGCACCGGCGGGCTTTTAGCGCCTACGGGATGCCGAGAAGACCCTGTAGAGCGCCGCTTTGATGGGGCAATCTTGTTCGCGTCATCAGAGCGACTATCCCTATCGTGAGAGCCGTCAGCATAGAGGAATGTGGATGTTTGTGCTGGTTTCGAATGTGTACGGGGTCGTGGCTCTGCTTCGTAAGACCCGACAGAGGAATGAGCGTCGTCGGCGTGGAAGAACTTCGAGGAGCTGAGTCCCAAACTTTCAGAAGATGACTGAGGGCGGGATGATGCCCTGAGTCCCAAGCCGTCAGCGGCAGTTCCTTTAGAGGTTGTTGACTTGGCTGCTTCTGATCTCGGGTTACCGCGAACGGGGCTCCTTTCAGGGCGAGCATAGCCGGTACTAACTGGGAGTGTAGGACGGGAAATCTGTGACCCAGAGTACATTGCTGCGGGCGTTGTTTCTGGAGATGGGGCATTGCCATCTCGACGACTGACTCGAGGGCCAGAACGGGGTGTTATATTGGTGCCGAGATACGTTGAGTCCGGAGTCGTGGCATCCTCCCGGGGGAGCGGTAGAGGGGAGGCGGTGTCGGAGGCATTTGACTTCTTTGGAGTCTGGTAACCGCCGACGTGCGCAAGACGAGGGGTCAATGGCAGGGAGGATTTTGCGGTGGTCCTAAAGGCGGCACTCAGACTAGGCGTGAAGGGTTTGGCATGAATGCCATTGTTTTGTTTCTCAGAATTCGCGGACGGAGTAGGCATGGCGGGTCGGGTGACAGGAGAGCGGCGAAACTGATCGCGCATTATGGCATGGAGAGAGCATGAAAAATAATGCCAGCATGACGGGCTCGCACTATGTAAAGCTTTGGGAAGCCCCCTATACGAAGTCCCTCTTGCTGCTGGTGTGAAGAGTAGCAGCGGGGTGAGTAAGGAGGCGAGTCGATTGATCTTTTTGAGGGTTGACAAAACATCTCCCCAAACACGGTTAGCGCCGCCAGGCAACACGTGAATTTGAAATAATCTCGGACTCCTAACTACGTTTTTGTCTTTATGCGATCGTGACTGCTACTTTTCATTTGTGATTTGCTCCTTTTACTTCTCTCTCGTTGCCCTCCCTTTTTCCCCTCGAAAGAAACTCACTCGTCTACCTGTAGATAAAGAGAATTAATTATTGGCAGACAATGTTGTTATGGATCCGTAACTTAACTTAGTACCCCCCTTAGTCAGCGGTTCAGCGACGGCCTTCCCGTCAATCAACGAAGATAGCCCTCGCCCCTTGGAATCTGCTAAAGATGGAGCGTCGTGAACTATGTTTTGTTCGTGTCTGCGGCAATACCAAGAAAGATGTCCATGCGACGAACAAGGCCGTCAGAGCGCACGTCATGCGTAGATACAAGCAGCAGCAGCGACTCGCATCGCGAAGAAGACCCGAGGAGGCAGACGTCGAAGCCACTTCCCTGACATTGACTACCTGCCTCGATGGGGAGTTAGACCCCTTCCAGAGCCTGCCTGTCCATCTGACACGGCGCGACCTCATGCTATTGCACCGGAGTGAGTCTCGCTCATACATATGCTGCTGGATAGTACTGACTGACTCATCGTCCCTAACTCCAGACGCGTCGTCTGCTATTCGCACTTCCGTGCATGCAGATCAGTTCGACGTCTATAGAAAAGTATGTAGCAAAGATCCTGCATGGCTTTTCATGAACATGTTTTACGCATCAAAGCGCTTCGCGGTGGCGGTGGGATCCCACCCATCCGAGCATATCCGGTACCTTCTACAGTCAATATCCGCGGTAAATGAAAGCATTGCGCGATCGCCAAATGCAATCCATGACTCAACCGTTGCCACGGTGGCTTGCCTCGCGAATATAGAAGTGAGTTTGAGCCCCGGGCAAGTGCCATTTCTGCTCTACGTGTTGACCTTGGTCTCGTCTAGAATCTCTGTGGAATTGCTTCGCATGCAGCTGTCCATATTCAAGGCCTGCAACGCATGGTTGAATTGCGAGGGGGCCCTGACCATCTTGGTATGCGAGGTGTCCTGCGCCGTTTAGTTTTATGGTAAGACGATATGCGCCAACGCATCTCCTGGCTCTAATTCTCGCGATCACAGGTCAGATCTACTAAATAGCTCGAGCTCTGAGAGACCGGTTCGGTTTCCATTGCGCCTTGAGAATCAGATGGCTCATCTCTCAAACTTTGCCCCTTCGGCCTCTCATGCGGAGTTCCTCATTCATACTAATCCGGATCTTGACGACATTATAACACTGAAGAATGAAGTCTATGTTTCCGAATTACTCCTTTCTCTTCACGAACTTTCTACTTTTCTCAATATCATCGGCACCCACAAGCTTCCATGGGAAGTTGCTTATCCCGACCGTGTGTACCATGTGGAACATCGGATAGTAACGTCTCTCTTTGATGACAACATTATAGCTAGCACAGACGTCAAGGCCAAGCTTGGGGTTCTTATTCTACATGCTGGACTACTTTTCATATACACAAACCTACGGGAAACACCAGTCGGCGGAAGAATTCGGGAAAGGCTAATAGCTCGTCTCCGTCGAGCTCTCGATGCAGCAGACATAGAAAGGATGGTGCTTTTTTTCCCGGCCGAAGTCCTTTGGATCGTCCTAATAGGGGCTACCAGTGCAGCAGTCGAGGAACATCAAAATCGTTTCAGCCACCTGCTGAGACTAATATGCGACAATCATAACATTAAAACAAGCTTGGACCTTCATATATTCCTAACGGGCCTCCCGGCACTGGTAAAGAACCGCTGGAGCATTCTCCGATGTATTATGGAGAATGAAAATGGCTTTGACTGGAGTTGAAGACTCAGAACATATGCAATCCCTTCTTTTCTCTGGCAGTTGAGATACCTTCTGAGACTCTTATGAAGTTACAGGACCGAAAGTGAGATATTATAATACACATAAGATTCTATCACCCCTCTTTCCCTGCCCTTTCACGTGGCATATACGTGATCCTCTATATATGTCGATTTCCACCAACATCTAAACCACTGTGGAAAACAGGCTTTGTGGCTTGATCTCTATGATACCATCATCCCAGTCCTCACACTACTCAGGCTGTCACCGTTTAACGCAAGACTAATTCTGGTTTGGGCTGTATGTAGAGATGTATCGTCTCTCTTTCGGTCAAGTTGAATATCGGCCAGGACACTAATCAGACTATTTCCAAATTAACGACAATTTCGTCGACTCGAAATCCAAAACATCACTTACCGTCGCAGGCCTTCTGCTAGAGTATGCCTTTCTTGGGTGAAAACTAGTCGGAATTGGCCTTCTTCTTCAGCATGCTCCTCGCCAGGATGCAACCCCACACCAGCATCCAGCATTTTCTGGGCTAGAATGAATTCCCGGTTATGCCCATTGCTGCTGTTCGACTCCTCAAGCCATGGACTGAGGTCAATCAAGAGGAAAAATCCAGCGTTCCTGGTTGACCATATTTTTCAGTTTATTTCCATGATTTGTTTCGGGTTCGGTGGGCTATTGGCGTACGGTTTTTGATATTTGACTCCAGCACTATCCAACATCTGCATTGTATAATCTCGAGTGTCTCTGAGCCTTTGGCGTGACAAATCCACAAACCACGACACGAACTTTCTATCTTCTAGTATCCCGGTTGCAATCGCTACGGACATTCCGGAAGGGTTATGGAATCGCATGTTACATCCGACTGCCTTGCGTAAAAGCTTGGAACGGGTAACGAGACAACCGAGTCGTAGACCGGCGGCGGCGAAATCCTAGATTGGTCAGAAGGGACAGAGTGTCAATTAGCCCCAGGGGCCCGTGTTCGTGTTGGACCAACCTTGCTTAGACCATAGAAGATATGAATTCGATCCTCATCAATGAGACCGCGAGTGTCAATTGATAGCACTGAGGTGAAATCATACCCGTGCTTTGGGTCTTTATCATATACCGAGAGGCCGTAAACCTCGTCACTGATTAGGTGGATACGTGCCTTCTGGCAGAAAGATGTCAAAGCCTTCAACGCCTCGGGCGAGTAGCAGCGCCCTATAGTCAAGGTTAGTTTCACATGTCTCACTCTATGTGACACTGAAATGAATAGCCTAACCCAAAGGATTGTGAGGGTTCACAATCAGCACAGCTCTGATAGTCACTCCTTCCCGCGCTGACTTCTCAAAGGCCTCCTGATATTTGATTACAGCCTCTGCGGAAAACGGATCAGTGCCGTGCATGTCGGCGTAAACAATCTTCAGACCATTGGTATTGCCGAAGTCGAGCTCAAAACGACCATACACAGGGCGACTGACGAGGATACCTTCACCTGGGTCAGCCAAGCTGTAGCCGACTAATTCGTGGATGGCCGTCAAGCCTGACGCGGTGATGATTTGATCTGCCTCCACGGGAGAGAATGGCTTGAAGTACTCATTGAGGTGCCTCGCCATGGCCACGGGAAAGCGAGGTCCCCCCATCGTGCTGAAACGGTAGGCAAAGGCCAGTTCTGGAATAACTGCCTTTTCGTCAAGTGTGAGCGTCGGACAAGATATCCCAAAAGCCAAGGGCTAAAACCGTACATTCCTGTCAACATATTCATGAAGATCCTTGTGCATCAAGCTCTGAACAGGTCAGTTATGCATGAGAAGCATCATGTATCGTCACTGCTCACATTTTCGGCCGTCGCGAAGGAGATAATTCCACTGGGGTTTGACAGAGGATCGTATCTGTTACCTCCGCCCGGTGCGAAGCGCCAGGGGATATCTTGGCTAGCAGCGCTTTTGACGCCTCGTTTCGATAGCATGCTGGCAGTTGGAAAGGCAGTCTTTTGCCTTTTCCACCGACGTTTGGGCCAAAAAGGAAGCTTTAATAGATCGAGGCAGGTCGGGAACAAGCATTCCGGTCTGTATTTGGCTAATGCGCATTTGTATAATGCTGAACCTTAAAATTAACTGGGTGTATTGAAATTACGAGAGAAGATAGGGCTAACCGAATCCGTATAATGCTGAGATAAAACCTTGGGAGCCGCTACTTGTAAGTTAAATTTAACGTTCATGCTGCACTAACGGGACCCCACAAATCTCATCGATTAGGACAATGCTAAGATATGCTTTATCAGTCCTTGCTAGTTCCAATTGATACGTCGACTTGATATCGCGCGCAAAGGATGGATAACACGGTATAAAATGGCTCAGCCAGGTATATCTGACCGAAGTGAGAATGCCCAGGACTTGCGATCTTGACTTAACGACACCAACAGTATGTCTGAACCCATCGGCAACGACGTGGCGCAATCACCCCTGGACATTTTAGAGAAAGGGGTGGTCAGCACATCAAGTGGCACGAAAGGGTTGTCTGCGGAGTTTGGAGAAGTCAAAGACCTTAAGCAGGGACTTCACCAGCGGCATGTGCAGATGATTGCTCTTGCCGGGACCTTGGGAACAGGCCTCTTTCTTTCGTCAGGACAATCAATTGCCCACGGAGGTCCTCTGGGAGCCTTACTCGGCTATTCCATCATCGGTACCGCAGCCATCAGTGTCGTCCTGGCTGGAGCCGAGATGAGCGCTCTTGTACCTCTGAATGGCGGTATCATTCGTTTTGCGGAGCACTTCGTCGATCCAGCCCTCTGTTTCGCTATCGGGTGGAATGAAGTATATGCGCACATCGTTTCTGTTCCCTCGGAGCTCTCGGCTCTCGCTGTGCTTGTGAAATTCTGGACAGATGTTAACAGCGCTGTCTGGATCACCGTATTCGGAGCACTAATGCTTGCGACAACGTTAGTCTTCATCCGTATCTATGGAGAACTTGAGTATGGCTTTTCTATACTCAAAATTGCTCTTGTCATTGGTGTCAATCTCATGGTATGCCCCAAAGTCTCGAAACTTGACCTAGATCACCTACCCAGGATATATCACATGGATATATGCTCATTTTCCTCTCCTTTCCTCTGCTAGTCTCTGGTTATTACATGTGGTGGCGGACCGAATCATGAAGTGATCGGTTTCAAATATTGGAAAAATCCTGGTCCATTCGTGCAGTACCTCGGTATCGGAGGTTCTCTTGGAAGATTCCTGGGATTCTGGAAGGTGCTCGATAATTCTTTGTATGCCTATTCAGGAATTGAGAACATCACGCTCACCGCTGGCGAGACCCGATCTCCACGAACATCCATCCCTATTGCGGCCAAGAGGGTATTTTGGAAGATTCTCATTTTCTACGGCACGTCTTCCTTCGCGTCTCCGTTAGTAGCTCTAATTCTAACACGCATATAGTCATCACCGTTTTCTTCGTTGGCCTCATTGTTCCATCCGATGATTCTGATCTTTTGCTTGGAAGTGGCAACGCATCCGAATCACCGTTTGTCATCGCCGCCAAACGAGCTGGCATCCCTGCCATTCCCTCCATAGTCAACGCCGTGGTGCTTACTTCGGCATGGTCGGCGGGTAACTCAAGTTTGCTCTGGGGTTCTCGCATTCTTTACGCTATGGCACTCGAGGGACGCGCTCCGCAGCTGTTTACCAGGATAAACCGCTTCGGTATTCCCTATCTGTCCGTGCTCTTTTACGGCATGTTTATGGCACTGGGGTATATGTCTCTCTCGAGCACAGCCGAAACCGTCTTCTCGTGGCTTAAAACTCTGGTGTCGATATCCACCTTGGTCAATTGGATGGTTATCACCATCACGTATCTGCGGTTCTACTATGGTTGTCGCAAGCAGGGGATTGACCGACGGCGGCTCCCATGGACTGCACCTTTTCAACCCTATATGTCCTGGTGGTCTATCGGCTTGTTCGTTATTCTACTCTTGACTGGCGGATTCTCTACATTTATTCATGGGCAGTACGTTTGCGCTTCTTCTCGTCCAATGCTACTACTTCCCCCCTCTTTGACAGAATCATATGGTGTGTACTGACCTGAACTTTTGCATATAGCTGGGACAATCAGACTTTTGTGTCTACTTACCTCAACATTCCCCTGTTCTTCATCCTGTACTTTGGTTATAAGCTCATCAGGCAATCGAAAGTTATTTCGTTGGAGAAGATTCCAATCGAGCATTTTCTGACCATTGCGGAAGAAGAGGAAAAGGAGCCCGAGAGCGAGGGGAGCAAGTGGAAATGGTGGACTTTTCTTTGGAAATGAGTACTATTTATAAGTTGAAAAGTTCAACACTGGTTGAATTAACTAGAATTGTTGAATTAGGTTAGACTTTCTGGCATCTGCTAATGAGCTAATCAAATAGAAAAACTTTTTTTTGGAAACTAATACGAGACTTTTGCAACTACTTAGCGATCTGTAACCGATAAGGACATATTGACAAATGATAGCCTATCCCGTAATTGGCTTAGGGCAAGCTGTAATCACTAAGGGGCGCGCCTGGTCATGTGATCACGCGTCATGAGGCGGTGCTGCAAGCCTACTGCTTTCGCAAAGATATCCACGCCAGCTCGTTCATCGGCCAGCTATTCCGGTGCTTTCCCACGATGTGGATACTTGAGTCGGATGGGGACTTGCTCGGAGGTATGTCCCGAGCGTTGACAGATGGAACGGTTTTTAACGTGGCTGACAGGTAAACGTGTCTGGCTGAAGCCGGGGAAGAAATACCTCTTCGGGAGGATCAAACAGGATGGGAGTAAGCTGAGCGACCATATGAATGTTTTATCAATCAATCTACAACTCTGCTAATTTGCCGCCAGTCCGTCATGTCATTCAGCATCAGTCCATATCGAGGAAACATCTGGTGATTGAGGTCTCGCCAGTGCAACCTGGTGATGGAGTACGTCCTCCCATGCACGAGATAATCCATCCGCTTTCCCTAATCCGATACAGGCCCACGTGCACACAAAGTCCAAGCTCACAGTTACCGATCAAGGCTCAAAATGCGGAACGACTTTGGACGGCGTTGTGATCAAAGGCGCAGATTCAGTTTTGACGGAGAATGAACATACATTGCAGCTAGGACGCTATCCACCGGCACTTCGGTAGGGCAGGCATTGATACCACACCAACAGTTCTTTTCGCCCATTGTTGACTTCTTTATTTCACCGTTTAGAATTAAATGGCAACCGACGGTTCTCAGCTTTTCCTTTTCGACCAAGGAGCTTAAAGCGAAAGATCCACTCGGTCCCGTGCGAAATCGCCTGGAAGAGCTCGATATCAAGACCATTATACCCTACGTCGAAAAGACTACACATGTTGTTCAAAACAAGAGAAATACAGCAAAGGGGTTACAAGCTCTGGTGAATGCAAAGTATATCGTTAAAGACTCATATCTTGATGCATTGGTCTATGCTGCCACTCCAGGTGACCTCGAAACTACGGAGTCCTTGTCACCCCTGGAAATAGATTTTGATGCAAATTGGCCTGATCCTACCCTGCATTTACCCCCAGCTGGCAAAGAACCTGTTCACCGACCGTCCGAAGCCTTTGCGCCAAATCCGGATCGCACTAGGGTCTTCGAGGGGTATACGTTCGTCTTTTGTGATACTAGTCAATTCGAAAATTTATCAAATCCAATCAACAACGGACATGGGAAATCTCTGCTATATAAAGTACAACATGGCGAGACCAGTGCAGACGAATTACTACGTTTCATGCGGAACGCTGACGGTGAAAAGAGGTACGACACTCAGCGAAGTCGCGAAGGCGGGGTTGTATTAGTACGATTTCGAGCCAAGGGCTATGAGGATTGGTCTATAGAGCTGGGCAATCAGGTTGCTGTTCAGATGGATCAGCGTGTCATTGAACAAAGTGAGTTTCTCGATGCAATTCTGAACAATGATGCCACTTCGTTGTGTCGCCCGCTACCTCGCGATGAAACCGCCAATAGTCATGAACATTCGAATCAAGAGAAAGTCCAGGAAGTCCAGGAACATGTGGCGGGAAATATTTCAGCGTTTGAAGCCAATGCATCTCAAGCTGTTTCCACCCAACAGGATGAGACCACCCTTCCAGAACAGTCACAGACACAGACACAGATTAAAAGGTCGGCTCGATCACAAAGCCGTCCATTTGTGAGTAGAATGAAGAACTTTGATGACGGATTTGACATGGAGGAAATCCCTATGCATCATACAGATGTCAGCGATGTATCTGAGACATCGCCAGGAAATAAAACAAAGGTTTTGAAGAGACAGCCAGAACCCGCGATTAGAGAAGAAGAAGAGGAGGGGGAGGAAGAAGATGATATGGCTAGTCTTCTCCCGGGAGCCAGTGCAATGAAGCGTCGCCGTGGAGAGGACTCACGCTCGTTCCGCGAAGAGGTAGCAAAGGAGGACGCCCCGAAGCCGAAGCGGCAAAAAGTTGATGTAATCGCAGCAGCTCGTAGGCATCGCGAAGAAGAAGAGGCTGCTGCGCAGGAGCGAAGACAAGCTGTTGAACTTAGCGTCCAAGAGGCTATTGATGGTATGACTATTGAGGATATGAAAAAACTTGTTATTGTTGAAAATTTCGAGGTACCTGTTCGAGCGAAAGAACCCGTTGCAATTGAAGAATCTGAAAGGTGGGATGAGCGCTGGAACGGGCGCAAGAACTTCAAGAAATTCCGAAGAAAAGGCGATTTGTCCGGCGCAAGATCTCGCATCCAAGCCGTTATTGTACCCTTGGACGAGGTCAAGCGCAAAGAATACGGAATTGGCGATCACTACTGGGCCAGCAATGAGCGAGAGGAGAGCCCCGAGCCCATTTTCAGGCGCACGAGCCAGCAACAGAGTATTCGAAAATCTGCCAGCCGCGCGGGAAGTCAAGTTTCTTCTCTCGCTATCTCGGAGGAGCCGCCAGCCGCATCGATTTCAATCAATCGTGCCCAGTCCGATGTCTCGCGTGCTTCAGCAACGTTGACAGCACAGCCTAGCCAAAGCATTGGTCAGAAGAGAAGAAGGGAAACACGTGCTAAAGCCGACAAAGGAGAAGACTGTAGCGATGATGAAGAGCTTCGATTTAAATTCCGCAGGAAAAGACGGTAGTCATAAAACTATCTGGACTCATATCATCGATCTTAGATGAGTTGTATTTATGTCATTCAATACACATCCTTGAACACAGTACAGCTGACCGAAATAAATAAAGTCTTCCATGGTCATAGATTATAAGTGATATTACGAGTATGACCTTTGATAAACTCCTCTATGAAGTCACCTGCAATTATTTCGTGTCATTTTCGAAGAACGTCATGGAAACCGTCTGTTGCTCTCTCAACTTCCCAGACTTCTATATTCCGTCACTGCGAGTACCCCCCTTTAACTCCAGACATCTAGCATCCAGGGTACTTGATGTACGACTGGTTGCAACGTTAAATTATTGTTTCACTAATATGCCGCCTTCGATATATGGTGAAAGCAACTGAATCAAATTTGCCATAACAGCGGATTATGACCGCTATTCCGAATACAGCATGTACATAATCCACTACCAACACGGTATTTCTCGGGGGTGCACCTAATTGGCCAGAATAGGCTCTTAGTTGACCCGTATTCTGCTTATAAACATGGCCTCAAATGACCGCTTGAACATTCTCTTTAGTTAAGAATCGGGGTTATAGTCAAATATTTCTCTAAGTCTGCGCTGCGCTTATTATCTATCTGCCTGCCTGCCTGTCTGTCTGACAGCTTGAGTCAGAGGTTCAAGCGCCCCAGCGAGAAGGGGCCACGCCTCAATCATGGTCAATAATTCTTCGAAGACGATCTCCAGGGGAAAGGTTTGACACAGAAAAAAAGGTGCTCCTGAATAAACGCAAACGAAGACTTTTTGAGCAAAGACGTCATAGTGCAATCAATCACTGCCGCCTTTGACCGCCTGCTAGACTGGCGTACATACATACCAACCAACTTTCTCTTCTAACCACCCTGCACACACCATTCCTCATACACCCTTGATACTGCACATCTACTTGATTGCATGGTTGCAGCAATGAGCGAAAAGCGACGAACCCTGGACCCACCGTCCCGCATGGTTCGTAAATTCCTCGAGGATGCTTCCAAGGTAAATGCTTCAACGCAGCATGAAACAGCTCCTGATGATCCTGATTCATCGTCCTGGTTTAGAGAACCTTTTCGGGAATCATTTTTCTTCTTCTACGGCAGTCTGATGGATCCGGGCACGATTACAAATGTCTTAGAACTACGAGAGCCCCCTGAGCTGCATCATGCTAGAGTGATAGGCTATCACATCAAGCTTTGGGGCCCGTACCCTGCCCTTCTTGATGGTCCACCACTTCATTCAGTTGACGGAATGGCATGCAATATCGTATCACAGAAACAATGTGATCTACTCCAGGCCTACGAGACCGATAAATACCTTTTAGAGTCTTGCTTGATTGAAATCCGTGATAATGTTACTGGCATTGAGAAAACTGTTGCGGGTTTTACTTTCATGTGGAATGGGGAACCTGGAGAATTGCGAGAAGGAAGTTTCGACTTAAAGGACTGGTTAATGGAGCAGGAACCCAGTCCACCATCATGAAGGGAGTCGCCATCTGCATACATGACAGAAGAAGAGAAAACAATTTCACTTCTTAATGTACACATAGTCGCTGACAAGGATATTAGACAATCTAATGCGTTTCTACTTAATTCACAAAATCTTGTGACGACATCGATGCATTGTTTTCTCTAGAGTCTATGTTTAGGGGAGGCCCTTTACTCCGACTGGAAGTATTCTAGTTTTTTCATAAAACCACTTTCCTTGGCCTGTTTTGCATCTCGATTCACCTGTTCTTCGGCTGTCGGGGTCCCAAGCGGCTTGGGGACAACATAACCGTATTTTCCAGTAAAAAGCTGTGCTAAAACGGCACGCTTGTAGCCGGACGGCTGGTGACTCGTAATGAATCTGCGCATTCCCTGGATATCTCGCGAATATCGACGGAGATCCTGAAAAGAGGATGTCACCTTGGAGGCGTGAACGAAAGTGACAACAAGTTCTACCCATGGGAGACACGATGTTTCATTAACTGCGCATGGTGCTTGCCTAAACTCGACAGTCGCTTTCCCACCGTGGTACAAATTCGTGAAGTTCCAGGAATAATATCTCTTCCCGTCTTCGTTCATTAAATCTGCAATTTCGACGGAATCTGGCACTTGCTGAGAAGGTCCAAGCAGGTTGATAAGGGCTTCGACATGAGTTTTGAGTTGTCACGACGGTTGTTCGCCGTATAGATATTGCCTCGTCGATGTCCTGGAACCAAGGCTTCGATAGCCCCCTCAAAGTAGAAGATACTTCGACAGATTGATTTCAACGTATCAACGCTCCAGGGGGAGTTTGACGGAGGAGATATATGGACGTGGACGGCACACGATTGGTTGCACTCGATTTTGCAGATTTGTTTAACAGTTCTAAACATCTGACGAGCTTCATCGCGCCAGTTGCTTTGCTCTTGGTATGTCAGGATCGGAGACACGATTTCTAGGGGCGCTGGCTAGAGTTGATAGACTGACAAAGAACAGGGAAAAGTAATGCAACGTACATTGATCATCTCTATCTGGCTTGATGGTCGCATCATCCGTGATGGACCACTCAGAAGTTTGATTTGGGCCTTCATAGACCCCGTCAACATCATTGTGTGCTCGGGGTGCAGGGTTTGGAACATCATTGCAACGATCCACGATAAATTGAGCAAACCCTTCCAACTCTGCAAAGTCCTTCTTGTGTCTTCCTCTGGGTGTCAACAAGACTTCGAACTCAATGCCGATTTTGAAGCCAGTGTCCATCTTTGGACAAAAAAGGGCAGCTTAAACCGCCTGGGGTGGCCTTTTCTAGAGGGAAAAGGAAAAAAAAAAAAAAAAAAAAAAACAATGGTTACTTGGGTTGGGCAACGGTTATTCGGTTGCCCAGGGTGGTCTAACTTATTGTTGACATCCTAAACAGGCGCCGACGGTTGAAAAAGCATTATAGTCTGTCCGGTTTGCTGCCCATGACACCGGTAGTGTTATAAGAAACTCTACTCCTTTGGGCCCGGTCCGCCTCCTACAATCACTGATGGCACAGACTGTTACTAGAGTCACGATATTTAAGCACGATATTTAAGAGAAACTGAGCACGCATATGGATCTTGTCTTCGATATTAAGAAGGGCTAGAACTGGCTCTGAAGTAATAGAGCAACCCTGGTTGGGTGGAGTGGCTTTTTCTAGTACTTAGGTGTCTGAAAGATATTTGTCTGTGTAAAGCAGCTCTACACATAACATCAAAGCTCTAAAATATTCTAGGTACAGCTACTTAGGAGTCTGTACTTGAAATGTCATTCTCGTCATTGAATAGCTCCGAAGGAGCAAGCTTCCTATGCAACGATATAGCCAAAGCCACGTACCAAAAGACACACATCTCCTTTTCGATTATACCTAGGTGATTTGGCACATGCCTAGGTATAACTAACTATGCAACAAAAACAAAATTAAAACCAAAACCAAAAAGACCTCACTCTGTTGCCACGGTCCCTTTACATATCTGAATTGACTTGGAAGATTACCTAGATACAAAGGAATTACATTCATAATCCATGATACCCCGGTATTGCCTTTCTTTTTTCGTTTTACAATTTTATGCAGGTAAGTGGCGTGGCCACTATTTTTAAGAACTTAGAGTAGCATACCTGATGACCGCAATAAAAACGCGATCATATGTTGTTTGTCGTATTGTTCGGAGTGCAGAGCAGGTAACGTGATGGCGAGCGGCGGCCAAAGGCTAGACCCAACAGGGCAGCGCCAAGTGAAACCTCCCGGACTGATCCTTCCATCTTTCGGATTCATTCATGCTTGATCCATCCCTGATCAATAATGGCTTCATGCCTTGATTGACTTTTCTGTCTGGACGGATACTCTCTCGCGACATTCCATCTCTGCCATCCACGCAATTCGACCGTCATGGCTGCTGCAGCGTGCTGACTCCCGCCCCGACGACATCCACCTTGTCGGCCTCTACCCAACCAACTCGCATCGCCTTTCCCTCGCCTTCTACACCGCAGCACTCTGCTTTGACGCCCAATGCAAACGGCTTTATCCCTCTTGAGCAGTCAGTCCAGACACGCTTGCCCACCAGCAGCCCCACGTCGGGCCACGCTAGGTGGGTGTGAGTCCTCACATTCATTCATTCAGCGCATAAAACCGTGGCTTTTTGCCATTCCGATCCGTGCGTTGGTTGATCACCAGATCTAATCCTTTCCGAGGAAGAGCCAAAATCAACACCATCACATCATACCGCCGTTTCCCACAACATTCCACCCTCCATTTCGATACTTACGTCCTCGCATCATGATTTCCACCATTCCTCCACCCCGTCCAGCGTCTGTAAACTCCTCCGTGATACTCCTGCCATCCCCGGTGTCTGTCCCTAAACCGACAAATAGACTTCCGAGAGAAAGATTTAAAAATAAGGAGGATGTCGTCAACTCAACACATTCGCTCACTGCGTCACTTGAGCGCCCCCCGGGCATGGACCTTGAAATGGGGGGCTTGGAGGATTGCCCGGGGTTTCCGACTCGCACAAGTTCATTAGGGATACAGTTCAAAGACTTGCCGATTGAAATCCACGAGGCTATCATAGATCATCTATTCGGCGAGCGAATGTCTGGGTCGACTCTCGTGACTCACGGACGACCAGACGCTCGCAGTTGGATCAGGTCTCTTCGACACCCCAGGCGGAAGGTTCTCTCCAATCTTGCCCTGATAACACCCGCGTGGAGAGACTTAGTCCAGGAGCGAATATACAGGCACAGTAAGTGTACCATGCCAAGACTTTCGAGGAATCCAGCCGTAACATTGTATTTAGTTAAGGTTAAAGGGACGACAGACGGCCTGGCCGAGTGCGAAGATTGGTTTCGAAGCAATCCCCATCTTGTATGCCACGTTCGGCATATCGAGTACTGGATACCGGTTTGGGGTAATAGAGCCCATAAGAACGTTGCGCCACATCTCCGCGAGGTACCGCCAATCCGGCGATATTTGAATGAAGACGCGGGATTTTTTGGCTTTTTACCGGAGACGGTGCCAGACTGGGAACTCTCAGATAACAGGAGCCGTAGCCTGAGCAATTTCACGTTCCACGTAGCAAGCCATAACGCAAGTCTAGAGGAAATATTCCGACATGTGAAAGATCTGTTCTCTGAGGCCAGGATATTGACATTAGAGGCCGGGCACTGCAAAAAGCCACCGTTAATCAAACACTTTGCCGCCGACACATCAGGCTTAACGGGGAATCATCATTTGGAGCAGCTCCCTAATATTAGAACTCTTTTTATGCGTGGGGCGTGGAATATCATGCGAGATTACAGGCATTGGATTACGATATCGGAAGCTCTACCTTCGCTACGAGAGTGGCACTGTGCCTATGCGAAACCAAAAATAGAGGGCTATCACACTATCTGCGGGGCATTGTCGACTTTGTCCTCAAGCGTGGTACATTTGGATATTTGCTTGGAAGGATTTCATAGCAAGGAGCAGTCACACTGGCTTAGCTCAAAATTCGGGCATCATCATTTATGTCGGCTACTTGGACAGATCGCACCTCGGTTAGAACATCTGACATTCACTGGATACGTTTGCGCAAGCCTCTTTAGCACCGCCAGGACGACCATCCTCGATCGTCCACAAGATGCTCGACTTCGATCCGTGGATCTTGTAGTAAAGACATGCTGCAGGGATGCCGACGACGATTTACTGTCTCCACTACTGGAGGAGCCGCCGAGCATAACTAATATGAAGTTTATTGAGTCATTTGAGAAGCTAGTTATTGGTGGCGTTCGCTGTCTGGACACGTACCTTGATCTTTCCTACATTCGAGTCCGTTTCATCGATCTCGACTCTCCTTGCGCAGTTCTCAACCCGTACTTTCAAATGGTGGACAACAAATGCACAGGCATCTGGAGTCCCGACATTATCGCAACCCTTGCTCAAGTACGACCGACGGCCCACTTCGTCGAATTAGCCGATGGTATTTTTACTCAGTATGGTGCGAACAACGTTATTATCGGGGCTATTTATCCTCGCACCAGGCCACTGAGCATCAATACGAACACTTACAAAATTCTATCCGATGCTGCCAAATCATGACGATGATTTTTTTTTTTTTATCTTTCTTCAGCCATCTATGAAGGAAACCATGGCATTCTTTGATATTTCCAATCTTTTTGTCATTTGCCTTTTTCTTACAGCCCTTTCTTCTGAATTTCCTCGTTGCATCAATACCCCTTATGTCTGTATGCTCGGAGCGTGTTAATGGCGTTGTGTGGTGGCTCATAACGACGTTTGTATTCCATTCCAATGGCTTTTTTTTTTTTTTTTGTGCTATCTCATCTGAATTTATATCGTTTCCAGTTTCCCTTCCTCATCTCCAAGATCTACTTAGAACAGAGTATACAAGTGCCATGCTATCTACTTTACTGCCTGCAGTACATATACTGCAGAGTTCAAAATATTATGTGAGATATGACTTGTATGCACGATATCTGGCGTGGTATGGTAAGATGGTAGTTAATAATGATGCCTTAAGATTAGGGCGGCCTAGCAATCGCCGGGCGGTGAAAATAATGCCACTATAGCCTGGGGTGCAAAGAACCATCTTATTTTTCATGCTAATCATTAGCCAGCATATACGTAAGAAATCAGAAATATCAGACCTATATACAGGTATCGCTTTACTGTGACAAGCTTACTAGTAACCTTGGAAATATTATTGCATGTGGGACTAGTATCGTGAATATTGTTAAGATTATAAAGGTCTATAGTTCCAGCAAAGGTGTCGTCCTTTCGTTTGTCTCAACAGAAAGACAAAACGAAGATGATGACTCGTGTGGATAGTTACAAAGACTCTACTGTCATGGACTTGGTTATCATTATAGTATAATTATCATATAGTGTACAGGTTGTTGATAGTAACAGGAAAAAGTTCAACGTATGTAGGCAGTATAATACATTGTAATGCTAAAGCTAACAGGTAGTTAACTCAAGCAGTTTTCCTCCTCTTTTCTTTTCCTTGTTGAAGGAGCGCATTCCCACCAACGTCAGATACAATAATACCCAAAATCCAGGAGTTGACGAGGAAAAAACCCAGACCCGCACACCATAAGCCCGGGAGGAAGGTTGAAAAGCCCATGAACTCTAGCTGGAAAGCTTGATGGAGCCAGAATGCCTATATATGATTAGCTTTGAAGTTGATAATCATGAGTGAAGGAATACATGCTTACCTGAAAGAGCACCCACATAACCAAGGCGCCTATACCTAGGAGTGGATTGCGAATGAATGACGATGATGGGAGGTAGAGTGGTAGGAAAACAAGATACCATAGGAAATACTACAATGAATCAAAAGGGGAGTGATGTTGTAAGCTTGTCTGGCCATACTGTTATGATGACAGAAAGGAAGTCTGATAGCGTACCTGACTCGTACAAACTTTATTAAACGTGACAAAAGCAAACGTTTGCGCTAGCATCGCACCGGGTAATGACCTCTTTGCGAGAGCAAGTGGAATGGCGATCGCCGAAAGAAGTAGCTGCGGAATAAACGCCACCGATTCGAACTTAATATCTTGGCTTTGGGTATCAGTGGCAGCTGACAGATACAATAGGGTATTATAGGGGGAAAAGTTGTGTCGATGATCGATTCTCGTAAGGTGATGAAGATAGGTATGCTGGATGAAATCATGGCCATAGAGTGCATACATCCAAGCATTAAACACGGCAAAAGTGAGAAGCGAAGTAACAGCAACTTTGATACGATCGAAAGTAACAAAATTAAGGACCTGGTTGAACACAGTTGGCGCAGATGTGCTCGATTTGCTGCTGGTCTTGGCGGAGAGAAACCAGATTATGCTAGGAGCGTAGATGAAAGGGTAGATTTTGAAATGCACCCCAAAGCCCAAGAGGAAGCTCGCAAGAACAATGTGATGATTCAGTACTGCCCAGAGAAGAGCCATAACCATGGCTCCCAACAGACCCTCAGAGCTACCACGCGTGCTGATCGTTGCGACCATGGGGTTCAATAACCATATGCTTGCATATGTGAGCCGAGACTTCTCTGACATTGCTGGAAACTCGGTCCGAAGAACTAGTAATAGTAGCCATCCAGTCACGAGATCTGCAATGGCAAAGAGTACCTTTCCAAATGAGAACCAGACCCAGTTGGGTTGCCATGTCGTCGGCAGTAAGAGCCACGCAAGCAGCGGTGTGTAGCGATATGTATCTCGTTGATACGGCGACTGACCTTCGACCACAAAGCGTGAGGCATCGGTGAAGACCATGTAGTCGATGTCCGTATACTTCATGGCCGAGTGGTTGTCTTGGTAGATGCCGTACAGCAGCAAGCCAGCACGCATGAGGGCGGCAAGAGAGAAAATGACAGAAAAGCGCGAGGCCATTTTTTTGTTTGTAGGTCCAATAAAAAAAGAAAGAAAATGGCAATCACTCAGACTGTCATGCCATGCCAAGGTATTATTTTCCACTCATCGCCCATCTGTCGAGTTTGATGTTGATGTTTCGTTTTTGCCCCGGGTAGAGGATGCACTATTCCTGTTACAGATTAGTGGCGTATTTATGACAGTATTATAATACAGAACACTATACGCACTAGCCCTATTATAACTAGCGTCATCAGCATTCAATGGCCATTCGTTTCTCATCTTGACTTATCTTCATCAACTACTTTGACTATTAAGAGATGACGTACCTAGTTGGCTGGATACATTCATTTTTCGCACACAGAAATGAGGGCGATCACATACAGCGCAGTTTGCTCGAGCAGCTACCCACCGAATTGATCTTACTCACTGCTTGCTTGGCCTTGTGCTGCCATGTCTTAAAGCTCAAGATCGGAACTCACTCGCCTATGTTCGCGAACAAAGAGAGCAAGAATCAAGAGGGATTCCTCAACAGGTTGTCATAAGACATTTCTTCCTACGACTTCTGCTTTTTTTGCTCCCTGCTTCATCCATGGCGGAACGTGAATATGCCACAGACGACAAGACCTAGAAAGTACACACCACGCATGGCCTGGAGTGAGCGTGATTTCTTGTTATCTAACGTAAACACCAATAAGCGAAAGACCACGTATTTTTTCAGATTTGTCCATTTGCAGCTCGCCATGAGAGTATATCGAATGCGGTCCTGGATATGGCATCTCAATCGACTCTTTATCGCACGTGGAGGTATTACGGCCAGAGTATGGCCGCGGCACTACGGCATTGATGTCTGTTGAAGCTCGAGTGTGTCCAGGGCAGGAGAGTGTAAACGAAGCTTCCCTGTACTTACGAATCCAGCAGTTGGCAAGGATGCCTTCTTTTTGCCTTGATATCGTTGGTTTGGCTGATATGGTTGATATGAGTATTTGCACGAACATTTTGTATCGAAGTGCCTCAACGGTTTGTCCCTTGGCTAGAATTAGGGAAAAGCAATCTTGGTTTATCTCAGGACATCACATATCAGTGCCCTGACTGTCATGTTGAATTCTAGTTACCGCTTCAGGACATAGAGGCTCAGGTTAACGAGAAAGCCCAAGTCCTAATCATAACGAAATGGCTTGAATTGGGTGACGGCCGAGACCCCAAAAGTTCTTTATGGGCTGTCCACCACCCAAATCATAAGCTACACCTTCCTCCTCGAGACGTTGGATCTGTTCGCAGGCGCTTGGAAGACGAGCTGGGATTGTCACAGCAGGAGCTAACGATTTAAAACGGACTGCTCTTCATAAGCAAAGAAAAAGTTTTACACTAACTCAGAGGAACATGGGTTGGTCGCCCATCATGTTGAAAAGAATAGCTGTAGCCAAAACGTCTGCTGAGATCTGGTTTCTTACGTTTTTTTTTTTTTCTCTTTTCTTTTCTTGCGTCCCCCTTTTGGGAGTTTGGAACGTACCCAGACTCATCATCAGTATACGTAGCGCCAAGACACGGTATACTTATAGTTGCAATTAGGCGTTTCAGATATTCAACCGAATCAACGTCACGGAGTACGTACTAAATAAAATCAACTAGTCCGTATATTTTTTCAAGTGAGCCACTGAGCGCGTGCATTTGACTCACCCTTGGATGTGAATCCGTCCACGCGGCCTCCCCACCTCGCGTCTTCTAGTACGCATAACCCCCGAACTGTCCGGCATTACTGTAGGGCATTGGTCCGTACAGTTAATAACTACTGTCTTCTCAGCATGGATGTAGTCTTGTTGATAAGAACAACTAGAGTGGTAGATAAAGCAGAGCTCGGCTTGATGTCGGAATTTAGAGCCAAAATACCTCATCACAACAATATATAAATAAAAATGGGCGCATTCCCATCGTTCTTTGCTTTATTGTTGTTTTTCCTGTGCGCCCATGCTGATGTCGACGCCTACTACCAGTCGACTAAGTTCGAAACTGGCCAAGCAGGGAAATGGCCTACTCAGCGTTTCAAATCGAGCCGCGCGATAGCGCCAGTCCTGGATTTCGTTCAATACGGACAAGCCTGTAGAGATGGATTGTATACATTTATTGCGCCGCGGGGAGACAGCGTTTCTTCAGCTGGCCCTATGATTCTCGACCAAGATGGCCATCTCGTGTGGACCGAGGTTAGGGGCCAGACGTACGGCATGGATATGCAGACCTACAAGGGTGAGAATTTCGTGACTTTCTGGACGGGCGATGACACGATTGTCGGACATGGACAGGGCTCATATTACATGGTAAGTTTGCGATTCCGGTTGAGAAGATAATCAAGACTAAAACAGACAAAGCTCAATAGTAACTACCAACCTCAATATGTATTCAGGGGCGCGAATGGACTGCGCGGCGACCTACACGAATTCCACATCACCGTCAATGACACGGCCGTCTATACAATCTACGACAAGATTCCCGCCGATCTGTCGTCTGTGGGTGGGCCCAAAAAGGGATGGCTGTGGGATGGGACATTCCAGGAAGTTGATGTTGAAACAGGAGAGCTATTGTTCCAGTGGCGAGCCTCACAACATCTCCCTTTCGACGAAGCTTACCGAAGTCGCGAAGGCCACGGGAATCACGCCTCGGATCCCTGGGACTTCTTCCACATTAATAGCATAGACAAAGACGAGAAGGGTAACTTCCTCATATCCAGCCGCAACTATTTCTCACTCACATACATTGACGGCCGAACTGGTAAAATCATCTGGAAGCTGGGCGGCAAAGCAAATATGTTCAAGGATCTGTCTGACGGTGCTGCCACTAACATGAGCTGGCAACACCATGCACGATGGAGAGACGGCGGTAAAAGCATCACACTTTTTGACAATTCTGGACGCGGTGAAGGCGCGCCCATTCATCCAAGTCGCGGTCTTTGGATCGATGTTGACCAGGAAAACATGACCGCCAAAGTCCGCGGTCAGTATTGGAACCCCACGCCTATCAGCAGTCAGTCACAGGGCTCAGTGCAGCTGCTAGAAAATGGCAATGTGCTAGTCGGGTATGGGTTCAATGCTGCGTGGACGGAATTCAACCCAGATGGAGAGGCTGTATGCGAGGTTCATATGGGACCAAAGAAGTTCTTTGACCAAGGGCACGTTATTTCCTATCGAGCGTTTAAATATCCTTGGGTCGGCAAGCCAACGTCAAATCCAGATTGGGTGGTCCTGGACAAGAAGGGGAATACTGGGTACGTTAGCTGGAATGGTGCTACAGAAGTCAAGACATGGATTCTTGAGGGATCGAATGCAGCCAAACCGGAACATGACACAGGGCCATTTGTCTTCCTGTCTGCTATGCCGAAGACTGGTTTCGAAACTACGGTTTCTATTCCTGAGGGCAACATCTACAAGCAACTACGAGTGGTTGGCCTCGATAAATTAGGCAACCAACTGGGTGCGTCGAGATTCGTTGAAGTCGAAGCGAGTAATTCAACAACGGATGATTCAGAAGACTTCCCCATTATTGAAGACGGCAACAAGAGCGGCCACGACAGTGATAAAAGAATGCTACGGTTTATATTCTTCCTTGTCGGATTCATTACATGCGCTGGCACATGTGGCTTTGTCATTGCCTCTAACTGGGCAATAAGAGCCTACTATTTCCGTCGACAGAACGGCAGTCCAGCGAGAGGTAACTGGTGGAATAATCTTCGATTTGGCCGTGTAAAGTCAGGCGATGATGATCATGATGACGATATCGAAGATCTGTGCAGTGAGATGAATGAACTAATCGCTGCTCATGCAGATGAATTTGAACTGGGAGACGACGATTCTCAGGAAGATATCGAAGAACGGAGAGCGGAGGACGGTGAAATGGACGAAGGTAATATTTGAACTAGTATGATAAGACGTGTACTTTGCGCATTTTCTAACAAATTTTCATAATTCTTGATACTAAAATGCACTTTTACAATGTCTATGTTGTAGAATTTAAATATGGGTACTTGGAATTTCTCGAGCTACCTTTGCCTCAATGATCGGCGGGAATGGGAGACATAGCCCTAATTTCCTTTTTGAGAAATTCCACAGATGCCCGCATTTAAAACACTATAGACGCCGAATAATAGTATCATGTACCTAGCAACCATATCAAACGAATTTAGGATAAGAGTTCCGTAATATAAAGCAAATAACAAATGTCACATGTAATATGTACGCCCATGCAAGACAATACCTAGGAAACGACATATTAGTATAGATACAAACGCAAGTCACAGTACCAATCAAAAGAAATAGCGCTGAAGGAAAGAAATCGCAATCAGCCCGGTAGCAAAGACAGTTCCACCATAGGCCGCTGCTTGAAAGGCAGCATTCATCATCTGCCGTCGATTGCGTTTGCTGCATCGCGCTTTGAAGTTGCTGATATCGTTAACCCGCGGGAAAGGCTCTTCGGGGACATCATCACCCAGGAATTTGCACAACGGTCCCCAGCCGTCACTGACCCTGTATTCCAATAGATTCTCCGGGGGTACTAGGCTACGCACTTCTTCCAGGTGGTCCAGATACACTTGTTTGCCCTCGTTTAGGAAGTCGCCGCGGAAGAATGTATCAAAGAACTTGTTCAGCATAGGATAATACATGCTGGCGGCCCAGCTGACTTTCGAAGCGAGGTAGTGTTCTGGGTCTTTGGCACGCCAGTAAACCGTTCTCTTGACAGACCTGAGCTTTATTGTGAGAAATGAATGAACTATATTTACGAGAGCCAGAGGGCCAAACATACTCGTGCCAGGAGTCAACGTCTCGGGTATTAAGAATGACTTTCGCATTTGGATAAGCCTCGACTAACTCCTTCGCAAAGGCACAGGCCGGCCAGTCGCAGACAGCCTAGTCGTTCAATAAGACTTAGTATTTATTCAGAATTGCACACGTAAAAAGCTTAACATACCTGACAATTGCCCAAGAGTTGGTCCCATTCAGCGCGCCCAAATTTGCCGACCCCATCGTACTTGGCGCATAGAGCATCGTGCCACATCAAACAGTCGGGAGGATTCTCCACGCTGGCGGACATCATATGATAGGTTTCAATATAACCGAGTCTTTGAAGAGCAGCTCGTATGGCTGAATTTCAGCGAATCAGAATAAATGCCAATGCCAAGATGTGTCAACGCAAGCGATCAAAGGTATACAACGTACAAGCAGTTCCTGTTCTGCCAACACCCAGGGCAAGGATCTTCATGGGCACTGTGCGACGGCATTGTCGTCGATCAATGCAGGTGTCGTTCGTAAAGATATCAGTCCATGGTTGTGGCGTAAGTTTAGATGCGCGATCGAGAGACATTGTGGCTGGAATTGATCGTAACTTGGCGTAGAATATTAGATTGATGATGTAAAGGTATATATATGTTCAGTATTTGAATGGATCCAAGCGCAAATAAAAGTGAAGAGTGAAAAGTTTAGGAATAATATATGTGCACCGAATGTAAGGAAAGTACGAATTTTTGTTTGGATTTATGCCACAAATTTCAAGTATAAAGGAGTGCCTATGAATGAACGACTGCAGAGGAGAAGACAAAGTGAATGTACCCAGGGTGTTGAGGATATCTCACGAATTAGTTAAGTAGTTGCAAATGGTGATAGAAATATTTAACCAACAAGAACTCAATCGGCTCCCCTGACAGGCCCCACTACCTAGCCTTTAAGACCGATATGAGGAACTCAACGGAGTCAGTGCTTCCTTGGTTACAGCTAATATCATCTAGAGTAGAAGCCAACATAGCCTGTAAGCTTACGTATACTCTTGGCATTATTTCTTGCAATCGATTTCCGTGCTTTAAAGATGTCCAGTTTTGCGAGGCGACTTTTACAATTCTGGATTATCTTATAGTGCCAATGATCAGAAGAAGAGCGCTAACAACTCGATAAAGAGGAGATGTGGTAAAGGGCCAGATAGTTACTTCACTATTAGAGCGTGGCTTAGATGGTACGGAGGACTACTTTCTAAAATCTGAGAACTCTCTGCCGTAAAATCCGTTCATTCTAGTCATACTGTTTTACGCGAGGCCTCTGCTTGCGCAAGACTGGGCCGAGACGACACGTACAAAATGCTTGGCAAAGCGTGCCAAGTCATTAGGAGATAGTAGATACCATATGCGGTATAATCAATCTAGCATAAGTACTGATAACGATTTACTAGCCCTACATGGTTACTGTGTATGCTGCAGGGTGCGGACTGAGCGAGAGGTCTCCAGAATGCTTGACTCGATTCTAAACTTTAAATTTATTTTGAAATCAAGCTGCCAGTCATGGGGATGAGGCCAATATCTCCACCCCCTCCCACCTCGTAATAAAAGAAGCCCAAGAGATCACAGAAAAAAAAAAAACTTGGTATAAGTTCGCTAGCGTCAGACGGCTTTCTGTCTCTCTTATCAATCAGTTAAGAGTAGATTGTTATCGTGCTTATATCAAAAGTGGAGCTCAGTTACACTCGATTCCCGAGCCTTGGCATAATCGGCCCACTCCAATCACTATTTTGCATTCTACCTGCCGCGCGGCTAGCGTCACGCCATCCGGGGAGATTGGTCACCGGCCCCACACCGATATCCCACGCGTCCGCCGCCAATATTCCACACTTGCATGGCTATGAGTTATGTACATTCATTGGTTGCATATTTCAATCTATACCCAGGCAAATTCGTCTGTGCTGTCTGTGCTTCGAGAATAAAGTAAGAGAAATGCGTCGTTTAGAGTACAGCGTCTGTGGATTTTTGTATATTTTCTGTGGTGCTCGGAGAGTTGACAGTATATACCTAAGTACATAGGTATCTATTAGCTCTTGATAACCTCTATATTTCTCAGAAAGGCTCTTTCATTCCAGGAAAATTGGAAGATCTGTCGCTAAAATTACGTACTATGCATGCCTGTGGCAGGGGTCAAGCCACATATGTAATAGGCCGGGCCATCCGCTGCCACGAATCCCGAGGCAGGTTCGAAATTTTCGGGGCTTAGGAATTACGCGGACTTGTCTAGTATATCTCTAGATCAAAAGAGACCCACATGGCGAAGTTATGCCCTTCCAACGTTCCATTCCAGCGTGTAATCGATCCTATTTCATGCATTGACCGTAAGTACGTACTGATATGCCAGTCGTGTAAGAACAGAGTGATACGCAGTATACCGCTAATAGATGATGGCGTTGCATGAAATTGATGACGATGTTCTTCGTTCTCCGTACTCCGTCCTCTGTATTTTAAGGGAGCGCTCAATGCACTGTGGACTGCCTAGGGGCTGGGGTTATGCTGTTGTAGTGGAGTCACTGGATCCATACACGTGCTCAACTACCCGTTTGTAAGATATGATGATGAATCATATAACGAAAGGGCAAAAACCCTAAAAAATCTCCAGAACCTGTCTACTCCGTAGTCAGTTTAGTTCTGTCGTCTTCTTAATTCTTTCTCCACCTGCCCCCCGGGGGTCCGCCACTACTTGTCCATTGCCATTTGGCTCTCACTTCAATTATGGCGTTCTACCTTATCCCAGTATCAAAGCACAACTGTTGGCACACTAAAACGACTTTTTAATGCAACAATTATTATTTTACTGCTCCTACATACGTGGCTAGAAAAGGCAGACTTGTCGCAGTGAATCCCAGTATTATAATAGCTATAAGTGGGTCGCGATGCACGGCCATTTCAATAACACAACCACTTCGTGGGCTCCAGGCAACGACGTGCAAAATACTCCGGAGTCATTCCACGACCATCAGCAACAAGCCGACGATTTCTCAACTTCCTCCTCAGAGACTTATCAAGGAGACGCCACAACTTCCATCGTCAAACAATGGGACATTCATACGGATGAACACTATCAGAGTGATTCCCTACTCGCAGCCCGACGAGCACAATCGCCGCCACCAGTATACAGCCTCCCCAAACCATCTCCAGTAACATGGCTTTCCTTGCCGCGAAAAGGGCAGCTTGTTTTGCTGGGACTATGTCGGGTGTTTGATTTCTTACAGATATCCTCACTGCAAGCCTATATGTTCTATCAACTAAAGTCTTTTGACCCTGAACTCTCCGACGCGGATATATCCACACAAGCTGGTATACTACAAGGAGCATTTACTGCTGCGCAGTTCGCTACTGCTGTTGCTTGGGGTCAAGTTGCAGATGCGCAATGGGGTGGCCGAAAATTCGTGCTGCTTGTTGGTCTGCTGGGAACGGCTCTTTCGTGCCTAGGAGTTGCTTTTTCAACATCTTTCGGGCAAGCAGTGTTTTGGCGTTTGTTCGGCGGTGCGATTAATGGCACTGTTGGCATCATTCGCACTATGATCTCAGAGAATGTCAAGGAAAAGAAGTATCACTCTCGTGCATTTTTGATTTTGCCTATTGGGTTCAATATCGCAGCACTATTTGGACCAGGTGAGATCTCAAAGGCCTTTTTTTTTTTTTTTTCAATTCAGAGCTTGATAAAATTTGCTAATGATTGTATTATGTAGTGATGGGCGGGTGGTTGTCTGATCCAGTTGCTATTTATCCAGGTCTATTTGGCGTGAATTCGGTATTTGGAGGTGCTTCGGGCGTTCAGTGGCTGATGAAATATCCATATGCCCTGCCCATGCTAGCAAATTTCTTTTTCATGGTCTCTTGTGCCACTCTAGTAGCTGTTGGCCTGGAAGAGGTAGGAACTTTTTCCTTAATCGTTGGATATATGTTAATACTGACTAAAGTTGTCGTCTTATCTTTAGACGCTAGAAGCATGCAAAGGCAGGCCTGGGTGGTGGTTCTATCTTCTCAAGCTGTTACGCCGACTCGTTGGTGGCGTGAAATCGCCTTCAACGGCTGAATACTCCAGTATTCCTGTCCGTGATGGAGACGATGAAGACGGCCCCCTAGTTCATGTACAGAAAGACCCCGAAAACGAGCTTGAGCAAGGTAATATTCCGAGAAAGCCCTCCCTTGTGCTGCCGTTCCGAAGAATATGGACAAAGAATGTGATAGCCACCTTAACAGCACAAGCTTTTTTCGATTTCCAAATGGGGTAAGTTTTATATGAGATTTATGCTAGCTTTGTTTATTTACAGGAGAAGACATGCTGACCTTGATTGATTGTTTGTCGAAAGTGCTTTCAATAATCTGTGGTTGCTTTTCCTGTCAACACCTCGCTATGATCCCAATGACCCGAATATTCACACCCAAAGTCCACCCTTCATCTTCACTGGAGGCTTAGGTATGTCCCCACAAGATGTGGGGCTCGCAACATCTATTCTCGGAATAATTGGCATGGTGCTCCAATTCACTGTCTATCCCACCATCCAAGGTCGTCTGGGCACAACGAAGAGTTACCAGTACTTCCTTGCCCTGTTCCCAGTTGCCTATGCCTTAGCACCCTACATCTCTCTTGTATCGTCATCTACTGGTTCTCCAACGGAACCAAACGGGACGTGGGTCTGGTTATCCATAATCATAATCCTCTTTTTGCAGGTCATGTCCCGCACGTTTACGCTGCCTACCTCAATTATCTTGCTTAACAACTGTTGCTCCCATCCCTCAGTTTTAGGGACGGTTCACGGACTTGGACAGGCGACTTCTTCCGCCTTTAGAACAATCGGCCCAATCGCTTCCGGTTTGTGGTATGGATATGGGCTCGAAATTGGGGTCATTGGGTTTTCGTGGTGGCTTGTCGCTCTTGTCTCGGTGTTTGGGTGCGTGGCTGCAGTGTTTGTTTACGAAGGCTCAGGCCATGAGATTATTCTCCCGGGCGAAGAGGGGATCGAGCTTGAACGTCGATAAGATACGAGTACATTCTTTTTGTTTCCTTTGTTATTGTATTGGATAGTCGGTAATTAGAGAGGCAAGCACGTAGGATTATCTGGCCGCCTTAGTAAACTAGATATTCGTGTTATGATACCTAATATACTACAGGGTTGATTGCCTCATTCGTAGTCAAGATATATAATCCAGCGAATTAAGCTTATCTTTCGAGAGAAAAAAGCTCTCAATTTTGTTTGTTGTTTGTATGAAAGAATAAAAAGAAGGGTAGGTCTGCAACTGAGGATACACTTCTACGCAAGTAATTTCTCCTACTCTGTTCCGGAAACATACAGTGAATCCTCCATAATTGTGAGGTGGACTATAGTGGTAGTGAATAAGGTTAGTGCTAATCAAAAAATAGTCCCAGACGTAGCTGTTTTGTTAAAAGATGAAAATGTACGAGAAGCAACCGGTGACATATGCTGGCAGGCAGGCTTCCATTATTAGACCTTTGACCTGCCTTTGCTTTTTCTCATCTTTGAGCTAATTATCTTTTATCCGGACGTACTCAATCCAGTCCCCCTGTATTCTCAAACTCTACGGATGGAAGTAACTCGACCTGGTAGACGAGTGGTGTAGGGGTTACCCATTTGATGCGAACCTGGATTTCATGCTGCCGATTGAAAACGCTCGCCTTATATACTAGCGCATGTCAACAGTGTGACCAAACACGGCTTTTAATGGATGGAAGCTGCTTACAGGAAACATAAGCAACCAACGACTGAGCTCACGGTGGCCAATCAGCGTCAGTCGAGAAGGAATGTGCATTTCCTAGCCCATAAGATACCGTTCTTACTAAGGCTGTTGTAAACGTTGAATTCAGTGAGATGGTAATGTCATTATTTCCGCAACCGTGGTAGTGAATGCTGTAAGAGCAATAAAATGGGCCTAGTTATATGCTTGACTTGCTTCATAAACGTCCGTCATATAAACCAGGCTACCTAGACGGGCCAGCACCTATCACAGCGTTATTTTCCCGGCAACGACTTGATTAATATCAGTGATCCAGCTACACAGCAAAGAGTCTGAAGTCGCCGAAATCAGAGAGCGTACCGTGAGGCTCCCCCCTCAATGTGGGATTGTCCCTGACTGATCATGACATAGGGGCACATTAACGAAAATCTCAGACGAATCTAATGCTCGGCCAGGGGACTCAGCGCCCATACAGCATAATCCCATTACATGCACGTCATGTACGTTAGTCGAGTAAAAATGAGTTCGCAGAATGCTGTATTTGCTCACGCGTCCTCTATATATGCATTTCTCCGGAATTCTCCGATCTATACAGATGTTGCATGGTGTCAGAGCACGCAGTAATGGGCCGCTTTCGACTCGCATTCAAGTGCTTCCCCACGAGTCTGAGTGGTACGTTAGCTATTGGCGCGGTTGATTATTGAAGCCGCAAGACATGAAATCGACGGGCCCACAAGTTACGCTAGAGAGAAAGTGGGTAATATTAGGGTTGTCATAGGGTTACCAGGGTTTAGTCATGCACGTCATGTCTGCCAATAATATACGATGAGTCTGACAGAGCTTGTTAATAATTCCCAGTGAGAAATTAACAAGCCAGGCTGGGCGTAAAGAGACGTAACACGGAGCGTTTTGGCGTCGCACGTTTGACCTACCTAGGTACGAAGATTGCTAGATGGCAATGGTCAATTGAAGGTATAATTTTGCCAGAGTACCTACTGTAAAAATAAGCCTGCCAGTGCTCCAACTCATTGTGTCCTTTCGGCTAGGTGGTAAGTATCAGGGCTGGGGATGTTATGTAGGGTGTCAGAACCTTCAAACGCATAATAATCCGCCTCGTGGCGTCTCAAATCCAAGGAACGAACCATCAGAACGTGCAGCGCGCTAAAAAACGGCCTGTCGTCAAACCCAAAAGTTGGACGGAAAATGACAGCATTTCTGGCAAGGAATCCCGAAATAATGTTTTTCTAGCGTCCCACTTACCCTGAAATTGCCTGACGCCGGCTGAATTTCGTTGGACTCTCGGGATAACCCGCCACGCTCCATTGGCCGCGTGCATGAAATGCAGAGGGAAAAAAAAAGCCTCAACGGGCATTCTGCAGCAAGTAATGCCTAGATACTATTGCCCGGAGTACTAATCCGCTGAAGAAATGTGACCATCACGAAGAGCCTGCGCAATGGCCCACAAAATTTTCTCGATATGGCCTGACTCAGGTCTGCACCGGAAGAAAGAATTTTTTTTTCAACTATTGAAACTCTTCAGAATTCACCTTGCACCTGCTGCTTTTAGCCTATTTTTTTTTTTCCCCTTTGTTTCTCTTTTTTTTTTTTTTTTTTTTCCCTTTTTTTTTTTTTTTTTTTTTTTTTTTTTTCCCTCTTTCTTTTCTTGCTCTTCCCTGGGTTCAGTTGGTTTTCACACGAGTACCAAGCTATTTCGTGCGTCGACTCTTGTCCAAGATATATGAAAGGGAAGCCAATGGATACCACACCGAAGACACCTGCGAATTAGGATTTCGACATGCTCCGGGATATCCTCATTATTGGCTCCGGGCTCTCCGGGCTCTCTGCCGCTCTTTCATTTTCGTATTATCTCTCCCCTCGGATACCAGACCTGCGAATCACGGTTTTTGAATTGCATTCCGTGCCCTCGACGACCGGAGGCGCCATTGGCCTGTCTCCAACGGCGCTGAGGCATTTCGATCATCTAGGAATCTTGGACGAACTGGCACGGTATGGCCCCGACTCCGGAGTTGACGTAGATGCAATTGAAATGTTCTCTGCGCGAACGGGGAAGTCCTTGTCTCAGGTGGATTTTAGCGGCAAGGATGGCGTTGGATACGGCGATGGGCCGGACACAAAAACATACAAGGGCCGTCGAGTGATGAGGATCAACTTGGCGTTGGCGATGATAGCTGCAGCCGAGAAGCGAGGGCATATAAAGATCGTGTTTGGGAAGAAATTCTCAAAAGCGGTCGAGTTGGACGATGAAGACAAGATCGAAATCTTCTTTGCGGACGGTTCGCGAGCAACCGGGGACTTGATGGTCGGCTGTGATGGTGTTTGGTCGGCAACGCGCAGGCGATACGTGGATCCAGGGTGTGAAGCCGAATACACGGGCTTCTCGCTGGTGCAAGGTACCATAAATACATCAACGATGAAAACATCGGCCCATTTCCGAAGCACATCATTGAACATATCGAAATCGGGATCGCTTCTAATGACGTTCTACGACAAACCCCGCGACGGTATGTTCGTCTCGGCAATGTTGGAATGCCAGGAGACAGCTGTTCGAGATCACACCGAAACGAGGGGTTGGAATCGGGTTATGATAAGCGAATCCCTGAGACGAGAGGTCTATTCGCGCTTCGGGAACTCCGCTATTCCCTGTGTCCGTGAGGTGTCTTCTTCCACAGACATTGACTGGATGTTGTATCCAATATATCAAGTGCCCGTTGGCGGAAAATGGCACAATGGCAGGGCCATTTTAATAGGCGACGCTGCTCATGCCGTAAGTCAGCTTTTTCTTATCTTTTCTTGCAACGAACCAAGCAAATTGACAAACGCAACAGATGCTTCCTCGCGATGAATCAGCGGCGTATGCCATCGACGACAGTATTATCCTAGCCCGTGTTGTCGCGCAGTACCTGGACCAGCCGCTCGAGACAAGCTTCCAGATATACGAATCTCTACGCCGCACGGATGTCACGCATGCCTATCACGAATCTATGAAGTTATGGCAAAGACGCCACAAGGATACCGGAACATTTGAGTCATGGATCAGAGAGCGACTTCTGCGTTTCTATACCCGACATACCCAGCATTCTAGACGGATTGCATTCGAATACGATGCCAGAAAAACGGCCATTCCCACGTCGCTATCGACCAGGAATTCCAGTCAGTTTAGTCTGCGGCCCAGTTCGAAGAGCCAGTCCTCGTTTTCTTCCACCGATAGCCCGCCGTCAAGAGCAAACTCTTCGGTATGAACACGAATGTGACATGTCCATGTTAATGAATGATCAACAAAATGAAGATCATTCGAAAATAATGTATAATATGCCTAGATAACACATGATAATGCAGTGTTTTCGAACAAATCAGTCAAGCTATTAGTAGTAGCGTTATGATCGCCAGCCCTAATTCCGCTCCAAAGAGGGGAAGGCTTTTTCAAGTTTGAGCTTAGGCAGCGCTCGGTTATGCCCGGCGTTTGTTAATTGGCAAACGATTCGCATTGCTTGGCTGCTAACACTTGACAACAAAGCAGGCGAGATTGAGGGAGTGAAACAAAAAAAAAAATAAAATAAAATAAAATATGGAGAATGTCTTGAATCTTCGCGGCGGAGGACAAGCTATTGGTCACGGTTCGCCAGGGGTGATCGTTCTCCGCCGCCTCGGATATTATAATATAGGTGCACAAACCCATGGAGCAAACATTGGAGATCGTTACAATCCTCGTGATCCAATACGTGAAACATGCGTGTACAGCACACTGCTGGACATGGATACTTACATACATCCATCATTACATAGACAAGTAGACAGCTATTAAACAGGGGGAAGGCTTGCTGTTCTGTGCCATCCTTTTTCTAGCAGTCATCATCATGCGTCTTTTCAAGTCTGTGATTACAGCGCTTGCTGTGGTTGCAGTTCGGGCTACAATTGTCCCAAATTCGCACGTATTACACGAGAAACGGACTGTCAGTTCCTCACAATGGGTAGAATCTTCAGAACCTCCACCAGAGTTGACGCTTACAGTGCGTATCGGCCTCAAGCCCAGAAACGCCGAGTTGGGCCATGACCATCTCATGGAAATTTCCAATCCAACCTCGCCCAATTTCGGCAAACACTGGACACCAGCAGAGGTTCGCGAGTTTTTCTCGCCAGCCCCCGAAACCCTCGAATCTGTACAAGAATGGCTCTCGTCCTCGGAAATCGCGACTCACCGGCATCGACTGGCTTTCAGTCGAGGCACTATTCAGTTCAACGCCACTGTCGAAGAGCTCGAGTCACTTCTGAAAACCAAATACAAAGTCTGGCGGAATGTTGACACTGGGGTCTTGAGTCTGTCGTGCGATGAATATTATGTGCCCCGGCACGTCGGACATCACATCGACTTCATCACTCCAACGATTGACATGGGCACCCCATACAGCCAGACCTCCAAGAGGCAAAAACGCACTCGATTTTCTCCAATACGCCATCCGTTGCCCTCAACTCTTCAAGGTGACGCCAATAATTTGAACACATGCAACGAATCCATTACTCCGGCCTGCGTTCGGGCTCTGTACCAAATTCCCGAGTCTACTGTCACGCAGGCCGGCAACAACCTCGGTATCTATGAAGCAGGAGACCAATACGACCAAGCAGATCTGGATTCTTTTTTCTCGCAATACTCGTCCAATATTCCCAATGGAACTCACCCCATCCTGAACAGCATTGACGGCGGAGTGGCCCCAGTTCCAGTAGGCGAGGCAGGCGGAGAAAGCATGTTGGACTTTTCAATAGCGTATCCGCTCTTATATCCTCAAAACATCACCCTCTTTCAGGTCTATGACGATTACACCGCCGCTGAAACATATGGCATTTTTAATCAATTCCTCGACGCCCTGGATGGGAGCTACTGCACGTATGACGGAGGGGACGACCCCAAAATCGATCCAAAATTCCCGGATGGTACTGGGTGGAATCAAAGCGCAGAGTGTGGCATATATCAACCAACAAATGTGATTTCCGTTTCATATGCTGTTGCCGAAGCTACCTATCCTGCTGCCTATGCAACCCGACAGTGCCATGAATATATGAAGCTGGGCCTACAGGGTGTGTCCGTCATCTTCGCATCTGGCGACAATGGCACATTGGCTCGTTTTGGCGTCGACGGCTGCTTGTCGAATGGTGCCCAAAACCCAAACTTTCCTGCATCTTGCCCGTACGGTAAGATCTGTAGAATTCCACCCGTGAGATACCGCTGAAGCTAAAATCTTTGTACAAAAGTGACATCCGTGGGTGCCACGCAGATCAAGCCCAACGGCACCGTCAACGACCCCGAAATCGCTGTGATTCCATTCGATGCTCACGATTTCTACGATGAGCCCGAGTTTACCAGTGGCGGCGGGTTCTCCAACATATTCCCTCGCCCGGATTACCAAGATACGGCCGTGCCCAACTATTTAGAGACAAACACCCAACTTCCCGCCAGTAGCACTTACAATCAATCGGGACGCGGGTTTCCTGATGTGTCAGCGAATGGACTCAATTTCCCCGTCTATGTGTTTGGTGACGCTTCAGTGGAGTCGGGCACCTCGGCGTCCACGCCGCTTTTTGCTTCTATCATCACCCGATTGAATGGTGAACGAATCGCAGCCGGGAAAGGGCCTATTGGGTTCTTGAACCAGGTGCTTTACGCCAACCCGGGGATGTTCAATGATATCACCGAGGGGTATAATTGGGGCTGCAATGCGTCGATGGGGTTTGAGGCGCAGCAGGGATGGGACCCGGTGACAGGGCTGGGTACACCTAACTATCCTAAAATGTTGGATGTTTTCCTCAGCTTGCCGTGATTAGAGAGACTACCCCAGTTTCTGATGCGGATATGTATCTGGCTTTATATTGGATATAAGAGATTATCAATGGTCATTACTTAATTATATATAACTAGCTCGTGATTAACATGAGTATTTCGTCACAACATCACCTTGTAAACAGCATTTGAAGGATTCACCACACCCCTGCCGCAAAGTCCACTACTTGGACCTTATCAATGATCGGCTTTGCGCTCTGCACGAACATCCTATGTGTCGGATCTGTTCTCACGTAGTAGTCTCTATCTTGGGCATTATTGAATTCAACCAGGAAGATGTGCGTCAAGCCGTTCTGTCACGTACCCCGCATCAATGAGCGTTCTCTTATCAATGTATATCCAACAAACACAACGCAAAGGAGGCTTAGGCATGGGGCTAGATATACCTGTGAACTCTCAATCGAGTTCTCACGCCCTCCTGTAGTAGAGAGGATATAGGGCTTGGCAGTGGCTGGATGTAGACAGCGGTTCTTCAAATCGAGCATCTGCTTGACGACCTGCATGGATCTTTAGCTATCCATTCATTCGTGCATGGCCATCCATAGTGTGTCGTCCCCGCACTTCATGCTTACCGCCTGAACTTCTTTTGGATGCGCGCTGTCCTTGAACTTGAACATGACAACGTGAGTGACTGTCATGATGGATGTGGATGTACTGTATCACCTAGAATGTGAAGAATGTTGATAGACAGAGAATGAGGGGAGCTGCTGGCCCCACCCGGCGTTAAGCTTATGTATCTGAGAGCGTGTGCCTCAGGCTGCAGAGCAAGTCGAGACTCGGTCTAAACATAGAATGAGGCTCAATCTAGCCAGTCCAGCATCTTTCCTCTGATACGTCAATGCATATGCCAGTGATGCGACTTGATGACCGTTCAGCTCGACATGGGGGCTGTGTCCTGTGCGACAGCCTGTGCGTCGCTGTCAGCCTTGCCATGGAGGAAATTCAAGTCGAATTCCCTGTGCAGGATATATGTTTTTTGTTCATGTTCAATATTTCTTTAGCTGTTCATTTATATCTTCTCAAAAAGAATTCTCATGACAACGATATTGTCCTATAATATGGAACATCACGGCCAGAACAATTCGCCACTGGGTTACAACCCTGCTGCTGGGCCCGAACAGGAAATCACAGCTATAACCACGGCACCTGTACAGCAAGAAACACTACATAAAGAGTATGTATATACATGTCCATATGGAATGAAAAAGGCAAAAGTATATAACTTTATCCTGATAGATCCGAGAAAGTCATAGCAAGCTTAGCACCTGATTACTTCGATCCCATTGCGGCGGTAGATGTCCTAGCCCTAGCAGCTCCTCCTCTGGTGATACCTTTGGAACAGCTCAATGACGCGCCTAAGCTGGTTGACTGCCCCTTTTGTAAATACCGGGCTATGACAAAGGTCACTGAAGAAAACTCAACGCAAACTGGGTAAGCAGCACGCACCGCGCTCCTGACGATTCAACCCTTATTAACCTTTTCTAATTCAGCATCGCCGCGCTTTTTTGTTGCCTCTTCTGCGGTATCATCGGTGTCTGTGTGCCGTATATATGTAAATGGGCTCAGGACTATCATCATTTCTGCACCCACTGCGGTGCCAAGGTTGCCATTCGACCTAACGATGGCCCTGTGCAGGTGCAGAAGCCCAGCGGACCAGCTTCAATGCCCTCTGCTTATCCAGCAGCACCTTCGGCACCTCCTAAGCCAGCATAGCTGGATAGCTAGCGATGAGGAATCAACTATAGAGGCAACCCTTCGAAACACTCAAACAAAGCTCAGGAAGATTCTAGTGTTGGATGATTGGTGGCAATTTTGATACCAAATTTAGATGCATGCTTAAATATACGCTATTTTCTTACTCTTGGCCTAGCCTCGCTATTGCTCCTCCCTCTTGATCCTTCCCGTCGCCAGCTTTAACATGGTTGATAATAGGCTGTTAATACCTAATACCTCGTTCTACAGGATGTGTAGACAGTTTCAAATCTCTATGTAACAGCTCGCAGGGTGATGGAATTGAGGTTACAAAATAATGTGGTGACGTCTTATCTTTCTCTCTTCACGTAATTTCCTTTTTAGGAAAGTCGTCTCTAGCCCTAGCGGGCACATACATGCATGTGTGCGCTAAGCCGGGAGTATTACATGTTTTAACCAACCAAAAAGATAGATTGTACAAGATCATCAGCGCCAAGTAAACTGTCTGGTTTTTCTTCCAGCGCTGCTAGCTTTCTATTGCCGTTGTGTAGGTAGGACTGAGGGTCCTATATGGAGGAACGGCAACCTGGTTCCATGACGGTTATTTGAGTAACATAACACATTTGCTAGCGTATTCATGGATGTTACCTCAGAGTATTGTCCTGTTCCCATTGTTTACACAGACTACATCAACTGATGTAAACGAAATTAGGTGGAATCCGAGATTGAAGTCGGACATAGAACCCCGAAGTCAATTTCGCATTCACTTCACTCACGGTATTGCAGTTAACAGGAAGTAAGATGAGGCACGCCATTTCAATAATTGTAGCCACCGCTGTGGCTATATTCGCTGTTGGGATTGGTGCGACAAATACTATTTTATCATCCGCCGGCCAAACGGTCAAGATCCCTGGCTGGGACTTGCAATCTGTGCTGCACGCCTCGAGTAACCTCACAGAACTAGCAAGACCCGGTGCTAATGTATCGAACTGGTATAGAGTGAGCGCTCGCACAACGGCAATGGCCGGACTAATCGAAGCGGGGTTATACAACGATAGCGATCTCTGGTTTTCGGATAATCTCAACCACATTGTTGATCGCTCTGTGTTCGGGACTCCATGGCTCTATCGTGAGGAATTTACAGTCGATATTTCACCGACCCAGCATTACTTCCTCATTACTCATGGGATCACGTCTAAAGCCGACATCTGGATCAATGGGAAGCAGTTGGCTGACAAAGAGCACCAAGCGGGCTCTTATGGAGGCCATAAGTACGAAGTGACGGATTATTTGCAGTCAGGTGCCAATGCACTTGTGATTAGAGCTTATGAGACAAACTACCTATTAGACTCGGCCATGGGTTTCGTCGACTGGAACCCGTATCCGCCAGACAATGGTACCGGCGTCTGGCGCGATGTCGAGATCTCGCAGACGGGCCCTGTTACGCTTGCTCCAATGCGAGTGATTCATGACTGGATGCCTGGGAAAAGTGCAACGAATATTACGGTCAAAGTTAATGCGACCAACTTCGAAAACAGAACCGTTGACGGAACACTTGCCGGCAAGATCACGCTGGGAAGTCAACAAATAGCCTTGTCACAATCTTTCAGTCTGGGTGAATACGAAGAAAAGACCCTGTCAATGACGGGTGAGCTTCGAGATCCGCAAATCTGGTGGCCTAAGCTATGGGGTCACCAGCCGCTGTATACTGTCACTGTCACGGCGCGTGTCAACGATGCGATTTCCGACGTTGCAGAACCTCGTAAGATAGGCATCCGTTACGTCGAATCCGGGTTGAACCAATTCGGTGACCGCACTTTTGCCATCAATGGACAGAGATTTCTTCCTCTTGGTGGTGGATACGGGCCCGATATGTTCATGCGCTGGGATTCAGACTACGTGCGGAAGAAGTTTGAGTTGATGCTTGATCTGGGGTTGAATACTGTGCGACTCGAAGGAAAGCAAGAACATCCGGAGTTATTCGACATGGCTGATGAGATGGGTTTGATGATTATGCCTGGCTGGGAATGTTGTGATTGGTGGGAAGGATGGACGGTATGTTTTGAAGGACCATGTATTCTCTATAAATTGCGTCTAAGCTTGATCATGCTAATAAGCGATGGCCAATGGAAATAGTACAATACTGACGTCCCTGACTATGTCCGGTTTGACGACCATGATTACTGGATCGCAAACTATTCAATGCTGCACGAAGCCTCGATGATGCAGACACATCCTAGCGTGTTAGCATTTCTAGTAGGCTCGGACTACTGGCCAAATGACCGAGCAGCATCGATATATGTTGATGCATTGAAGACTTGGGATTGGCAAAACCCGGTGATAGCATCAGCTGGCGAACTAGGGTATCCGGAAATCCTGGGATCGTCAGGCGTGAAGATGGACGGGCCGTACGATTATGTGCCTCCGAACTATTGGTATGGTGGCCAAGTGGGAGCAGCATTTGGCTTTGGGTCTGAGGAAGGGCCCGGGGTTGGCACGCCAGAGATTCGTAGTTTGGAAAAGTTCTTATCCGAAGATGACCTGAATGACTTGTGGACGCAGCCTGATAAAGGGCTGTTTCATATGTCTAGCAATGTTTCGTCTTTTTATGATCGATCGATCTACAATGACGCTCTGTGGCATCGATACGGGTCGCCGAATAGTCTGCAGGACTATCTACTAAAGGCTCAGATAATGGATTATGAGGCAACTCGTGCGGAATTTGAGGGATTTGCATCCCTTCAAGACGCCCCTCGACCGGCAACTGGAGTGTAGGTACTCATGCATTTCAAGCAATTCCAAATTACAACTAACAATGCTTTTTATTTCTCCCTTTCTACAGCATATACTGGATGATGAATGGTGCCTGGCCGAACCTGCACTGGCAATTTTTCGATTATTATTTGAACCCTGCAGGCTCATATTTCGGTACAAAAGTCGGAGCACGTCCGGAACATGTGTCTTTCAATTACGAGAACAAGACAATATCTCTCATCAATCGTCTGAGTTCCCTTGTCGAGGAAGATAATGGCTCTCGATCGATCACCATTGACCTTGTCGATACAGCTGGTCACGTCCTGTTCCACAAAAGGCTTCAGGCGACTACGAGACCCAACTACTCCCAAGTAATTGCTAATATCGCACAGGATATTTCCAAAATCCAAGATGTGGCATTTTTGCGCCTTGTGCTTTCTTCATCCGACTCAGAATATGACGAGGTACTGAGTCGAAATGTGTACTGGCTCGCAGCCCAGAATGATGTGTTGCAATGGGACGATTCGAATTGGTACTACACTCCCATCGTCTCATATGCTAACTATACATCTCTGCAGAGCTTGAGAAAAGCCAAACTTGTAACGGATGTCATAGAGTTGGAGGGATCTTTGAACAAATCAACCACCACATTGCAGGTAGAACTGAAAAACCATTCCACCGACGTCCCCGCATTCTTTATCCGACTGGTTCTAATAGATGCATCCACAAATAAAAGTATTAATCCTCCATTCTGGTCCGACAATTATGTGACTCTGTTTCCGGAGGAGTCTCTCATTCTGACAGTATCGTTTGAGGCATCCTGGCCTGTCAATCCGGCTATTGAGATGTCCGGTAGGAATATTGTGACACATACTGTAGTGCCAGCTTGATCCAATGTATTGACACTTCGCGGATTTTCAATGGTCTATTGTGTTTGTTTTCAAGGTTGATAATACCTTACGGAGTACCTAGTATACCTGTTCAGATCTTTACTTTGATGTGTAATACGTTTACTGCGTTCGAAATAAGCATAATATCTACAGTCCAATTGAAATATCTATTCTGTCTGATTGTCTGGGTTTATCAAGTCTGAGAAATCATTCTCATCCATAAACCAAGCTGGATCGAATTGGCCGTATTCTTGGTCGAATTGTTTGTATTCCGGGTCAACTTGGTCGTATTCATTCTGCATCGCGGAGAGTTGCTGTGTTACGGCATCTTGCTGGAGTTCATTTTCGTATTCTTGCACGAGTTTTAACAAGTCGTCTTCATCAAACGGTATGGGATATTCAAGAGAGCTTTGATTGTAATCATATTGTGGAAAGGGAATTGATTGTGAAGAGGAGGATTGCTGCGGAGGTGGCTGAGATTGTAGAATGGACGAATTCGATGAAGTTGGCTCGTCTGGCAAGGCTGGCTGGTTTTGGGAACCTGACCAGGGCTCTAATAATAGGTTTAAAGGAGTTGACCCATTTGAAAAGCTGGGGTGACCTCGGCGTATTGGTAAACGAGCAGATTGGTTCTGTGGATCTGCCTGTTGATGCTGTATTGGGATGCTTCCTGGAAAAGCATTTCGCTTTTTATGAGAACCCGGACCGGGTTTCAAAGTTGAATCGTATGAAAATGACTCAATTGGAAAAGCAGGCTGCTCTCGTTGCATTGGAACACTCTCTAGGCTAGGATGTGGCTGGTGGATGTAGGGTTCCTGGTGTTGCAATATGGACTGATTGGATGAATTTGATTCGATTGGAAAAGAAGGCCAGCTTTCCTGCAATGGAAAGCTCTCTGGAGGAAACATAATTTGGGAAGCGAGGTGTTCGGTTTCCGAAAGCCCTATATGAGAGGGAAGCGACGTATCTTGGGCGGACTTTGTGGTTGTTTCTGCGATTAACTTTTCAGTGACAGGAGTTTAGCTCATTGCCAGACAATGAGGTGGACTAGGACTTACATCTGCTGTTTCTTTCTTGTCAGTTGCCTTTCTACCCTTCTTTTGACGTCGAGTTCTTGCAGAGGAATCTCCTTTCACCAAACTCGTACCTCTCCGGGCAGTCTGAGGGCGTCGACTTTGTGAGAGGGGATCATCGCGCACTGGTTCTTTGCCTTTATTTTGGCGTATGGGAGGCATGACAAACGCGCAAGAGCTACATATAAAGAACAAAATCGTGGTTGGGATGTAGCGATATGGGCAGTGTATCGATAAAGCGAAGACTCGACTTGTATAGATACAGCTGTATGAGAGACATGAGGGAGTAAATGGACGTGTTCGTTCTCACGCACTGAAGGATACTGCCTGCCAGGCCTTCTTTCCATATTTGCTGCAAATACTCCATGTAGCTTCATTGCAGCTGCCTCAGGAGCCCAAGAGGCTCTTGAGTTCGCTCGACAGAAACCAAAAAAAGGATGCCTGAGTACATGTCAGCAGCTGCTTGACTGACAAGGCGAGGTATAGGATGCGTATACATATAAGCAGGTTCGTTGGTCTTAGCATCACTATTCTCGATGGTCGGGGGACTGACTGACTGACTATACGTCGATATATCTAGTTGCCTTTCAAATTATGGGCGTCGTTTGCAAAATAGGGAAAAATACAGGACCGTGGTAATTTTCAGGCCATTTCCCCTTGTCCCCGCCACAATTGCCCCAATAGGGCAGCGATGTCTCCAGTATAGGCATGGCTTGCGTTTTAGACGAATACTAGCGAGGCCTTGGCTGGGTATCTTTACTAGCCGACTCTGGCGTCTCCATCCAGCCAGCGCTCGTCCGTCTCTCACTCCGCTCCGTCACTCACGAACCACATGAACGAACCACGGCGCTAAGGGATGGCCACAACCAGTGGTACACAATCCAGTGCTCCAAAGCCTGGCATCGGGGATTTGGAAAAGGAGCTGGTTTGCTCGGTACGTATACCTCGGAGAATTTCTCATGTTCCTGAAGATGGTGGGGAAGTGGGTATTGCCTTGCCGCTCTGTCGCTCACTGTCAACAGATCTGTACAGAGCTCTTATATCAACCTCTGACGCTGCTCGACTGCCTCCATACCTTTTGCGGCTCGTGTTTGAAAGAATGGTTCTCGTGGCAGGCTGTCCGATCCCGCTCGTCGAGTTCAGCAGCTCGTTTCACCTGCCCGGCATGTCGAGCGACAGTCCGTGATACGAGGCCGAATGCAACGGTGACTACGTTGCTGGACATGGTTTTGCAGGCCAGTCCAGAGCGCGATAGAACCGCGGAAGAGAAAGAGGAGATTGCAAAGAAATATAAGCCAGGAGATCAACTGCTCGCTTCCCTCGAGGATTCTGATCACGATACGGACGAGGAGGATCGACAATTACTCAACGACGTTAGAGACCTTAGTTTGGCAGAAACATCCCATCCGCGCAGGAGAGGAGCTTCGACTAGTCGTACGGGGGACGTGGCAACTCATGGTCGTAGACCAAGGAGTGCGGATAATCGAGATGACGGACGCGGGCATCAAAACTATGATGAACGCATAGCCAGACGCTATGTTCGTCACAATGCGGCCCCGAATGCTGCTCGAACAGGAACAACTGTTGGGAACAGTGGTGACTCGCCAAGGCGTATTGAACATCAATCAAGTCTACGGTCACTACTGAGTGCATCGGATGTTGGAGATACTACCCAGGAGGAGATTGCTCGCCTCATTATGGAAGAGGGTTTATTGGACGGAATAGATCTGAGTGGTCTGGATCAAACTCAAGAAGAAGAGCTCAGTGATCGGCTTGTACAAATATTCCTTAGCAGGCACCCTGACCGGTCACATCTGCCACGTAGGAGCAGTGAACAGACTGGTCGAGCAAGGGCATCCGAACATCATCGTTCTAGATCACAGACCTTGCAAAATTCGAGCTCCACTTCCACGCCAACTGAAAATTCTTCCAGGCACCCCCCTGTGTCGCGGCCGAATCTATTAGAGGCAACGTCGGGTCCACGTGTCCATCGAAGGAGGGCTTCCGAAGAGACGCGACGACGAAGGACATCACCGACGCCTGTGGCCCCAGCATCCACATCTGAGACTACCTTGAGACCAGCACTGCGATCTTCCAGTGATATTGCTGGTCACAGAAGTCGCACTTCAACTTCTCGACCGAGGACTAGAGAATCATCGACGGCGTCTATATCACGCCGCTCAACGGAGCTAGAAGGGCGTGTCTCGAATTTGTGGGCTGGGATTACTAGGGATGGTACCCAGCAATCCACCACTACCAGACATGTAGTGGGATCTTCTCTCACAGATAGCCCTTCTACTGCTACGCCAACGGACCGTACATTTTCGACTTCAAGTACCGGAATACCTGCGGTACCAACAGCTGATATTCCGTCTTCTTCGGATGTGCAATCTCCCACTCGTCGAAATATATCGTCGCGACCTTCACCAGCGACACAAACCCCAACTCGTATCCCTTCAACACATTACCCCGAACCTTCCATATCTTGTGAACGGTGTGGGAAGTCTGGTATTCAATATGAGCTTCACAAACGTTGTTTGAAATGTAAGGACGGCAATTATCATGTCTGTTTACATTGCTATCGCACCGATCGAGGGTGCCCACACTACTACGGTGTAGGCAGCATTGGAGAGATGAATTTCAACAAGGCTCATCACCCAGCCGTTCGAGCCACGGCGGAATTTCCCCATGTACTAATATCACAGCGGTATCGGCAGCCTAAAGAGGGTTCAGCACGCGGCACGTCTGAAGGCAAACAGATGACAAACGACAATCCAGCTAGCCGATTGGAGGACGGTATGTTCTGTGATAGCTGTCAATCCGTTGCCAACGGGTGCTTCTGGCAATGTGAAGAGTGCAATGAGGGAGAGTGGGGTTATTGTCGACGTTGTGTAAATCACGGACACTGTTGCAACCATTCATTACTCCCAATTCACCGTGTTTCTTCAGAACCATTGACGCCATCTCCAACAGACGTTGCTTCAGTCGGACCTGCGACTGTTCCCACATCATTGCAGAAGCCCCTTCCAACGGAAGCAACCTACCAAGTGCTATCATTCTCTACAGAATGCGATATCTGCAAGTACCCTATCGCTCCCTCGTCGACACGTTTTCACTGTCTGAAATGTAACGAGGGGGACTATGATGTATGCACAAATTGTTACTTGAAATTGGTGGTATCTGGAAAGATTAGCAAAGAAAATGGTCACGGTGGCTGGCGTAGATGCCTGAAAGGCCATCGCATGATTATAATCGGGTATGAAGACCACGAGAAAGGACAGCGACGAGTCATTGTTCGAGATATAGTTGGCGGCTATACTCTAAAAGATGAAAAAATCGACCAGACAGCCACTCCTTCAGCTTCTACAGTCTCAATCGCGTCGCCAGAACTCGGAACGGGCGATTGGTCATGGAAAGAAGGCAACACCAAGCGTAAAAAGGCAGGCCGTGTACGAACATCACAAGCCCATGACTCAAACGCCCTGTCCTCGCCATCAACACCAACGTCGACAACAACTCAACTAGACCGTCGCGGAACGGCAACGCCAGCAATCCCACCCGATGGCGGGTTTGGCCTCGTGCTCGGCGCAAACTGGTCTTATTTCGCAGAGGAAAGCTGCACGGATGAGCTTTCATTTCCGCGTGGAGCAGAGATCACAGAAGCCGACAATATTAATGACGAGTGGTACTGGGGGTACTATGCCGGCAAAACGGGATTGTTTCCTGGGGCTTATTGTACTTTGGTGAGGGAGGTTGTTTAATGGTTTATGAAATTTCTGGTAATGAGCAATGTTTTATGACTATCATCGGGGGGTTTACTTTAACTTTACTTTCTTTGTTGCATTTCTGAACGAAGAGCTTGATATATACACTGCCTAATTTTGTTTCTGTTCCGTGCTATTAGATAAATTGATTGCTAGATACTGGCAAACCTTGCTTTTGGCGTCTGAGCATGTTTAAATGTAACGAAAATGAAGTCGTAACGTATTTTCCGGGAAATACGTACGTTTGTACACAACGTCTAAAAAGCTTTCTCCATTGCACCACTCCAACTGGCTATGGCCAGTCATATGGTTACTAACCAAATACATGTGAAGGTATGTAGTATGATGTAGAAATACAACGAGAACAGTGGGGTATTGGAAAATAAAATGAAAAGAAAAAAGTACAAGGAGAGAAAAGATAATGACTCTGTACACTCTACATTAGGCTACTCCAACAAAGCCAACATCAACTTCTCATAGTCGCCGCTTGTCTCGCCCCGAACCCGGTCTCGCAAATCTCGTTTGTAGTGATGATGATACGCTCTCTTCACCTGGTCGAGATGAGCTTTATTCCAATGCAAGCGCACAATTCTGGTTACAAGTTTGAAGTCCTTGGTGCCAGGGCCGGACATGCTATCTTCCAAAGCGGCCGCATCTCGGAATGCTGGATCCGTCGCAGTGCGTAGCATGTAGATCAGAGCGGCTTTCATGTGTCCGGAGAATTCTTTGGAAATATGTTTTTCTAATTCAACGTGGTATCGCTGATGGAAGGCTTGGTTGATTGCGCGTAACTCGTTGTCTGAGCTCTGTGCGAAGATGACGCATACTTCAGTGACGTTGTTAATCATTCGGCCGGCGGTTGAGCCATGGATGCTTTTGACTTCGTTCTCAATGGCTGCGGGGTTGATCGGGGTTGACTCTTCGTGTCGCGTTGCGGAGATGACTCTGGCGAAAAGCGCCTTGGTCTCTGCAGATAGATCGTCTTCGACGTCCTTTTCTAGACTACGGTTGTATTTGTGGTGATAGGCGTTCTTAATCTCGCGCATGTCTGCATTCGATCGGCCCAGCAGGATATCGTTCAATAGCCACTCCTTTGTGCCCAATCCCTTGACAGCGTCGCGCACCAGTTCCGCGTCGTTCATCAGTGGGCCTTCAATAATGGCCAGCAGGCCCTGCTCGAAGTATCCAGAGGTCTCACTTTTGACGTCCTTGTATAAATCGCGGTTGATATGCCGCGTATATGTCTCTCGCACGGCGGCCATTTGCAGAGGGTCTAAATGCGCGAGGACACGAATCAATGCGGCTTCATCGGTTCCAAATCCTTTCATAGCCTTGCGTAAAGCATCCGCTTGAGGCCTGAAATCGCCTGGTGCTACCTGATTGGGGATATATCCGAGAGAGGGGGCAGCTGGCGGTGCGGCATTGTATCCGCCCATATGAGCCGGTGGAGCTCCATAGGGACCGGGAGGTGGTTGGCCGTAGCCTCCTTGTAGCGGCGGCGGATGTGAGCTGTGCTGTGGATAGGGATAGCCTTGAGGGGGAGGTCCCTGGGGATGACCGCCATATGGTCCGGGGGGATAGTAGCCGCCCTGTTGCGGAGGCGGGTAATTACCTCCTGGAGGGCCGCCAGGAGGAGGACCGCCGTATCCTGGGTTTTGGGAGTAGGTAGACTGTCCTTGAGGAGGATAGCCCAATGGAGGCTCTGTTTACAATTCAATCCCAATGTCAGTTTTTTGAGCCGCACGATGGTGCAAAGGCATTGCTTACGAGGCGGGGGTCTGTTGTATGACATTTTCGCAGGTCTTCAAAAGTGGCTGGTGCAAGGATCCGTAACAAGGACTGATTGCAGAGTTGACGAAGCGAGCAACGTTGGACGGTATATAACTACTCTCGCGTCATCTATCCCAAGCCAACCCCGCCCCCTCGTCTGTTCGCATGGCGCTGCGTCATAGCTCGGTTCCCCAATCAGAGCCTCCACAGGGGATGGCGGACCCACCAGGGCTGAGCAGGGCGTCGGAGCGCCACTCAGTGGCGCAGCATACAGCGTACACCGTTCGTTTCTTGGAGAAAATGCGAAATCATGCCAAATGCAAGCGACAGCATATTCTCTAACCGCGGAATGCCGACGAGCTTCTTTCTTGGTACCGAATGATCACGGGTAATGGTTCGTACCGCGAGAGTTCGGATGGAGGCTAATGTTGAGCCTAACCTATAATTAGCAACGGCTCCACAGGAACACTGTTCCTAGCGGTATAGATTTCACAGTAATACAAGGTATATACGTGCACGTCACATTTAATTACCACAGGCCTACGACATGTATACCGCTGCATATGATTTCACCGGTATTAGGTATAACTATGTACACGCCGGTATTTGGAATGACAAGAGTATAAAATATTAAGTACCTTTCCACCCCCCACCCCCTCCTCATGTTGTTTTCTTGTTCGAAGACAAAGACAACACCTCGGCCTTCACAAACCCGGACTTCAGCTCCTTGTAGGCCTCGGCTAACACCCATAGAGGAATAAACACCCACAGCATATTGAAAAAGACGAGGTATAACCACAGAAACACCGGGTTACTACCATCCAACTGCGAGTTTGCGCTGAGCCATTCCGGAGCAAAAGTCATGAATCCGCCATATAGTTCCCCCGTAGCGACAGCAGAAGCAATGAGCCAGAGTTTTGCCTTGCTGGTACCAAGTCGTTGTGCGTCAGCCGCTGAAGATTGCTTGCTGTTGGCAATTTTGTACAGCAGGTAGCAGATATATACTGCTGCAGGACCGGCCAGAAAGACGGTCAGAAGTTCAAGGGAGATCACGGTCGGGTCGGCTGTAGCCCAGCGGTGGTCAGCTTTGGCGTACTCCTGCCACAGACGCGCACTTGGCCCAGTGCCGTACTTGGCGCCGTATGCACGATCTTTCTGGCCGAGGAAGTAATAGCATGGCTCTTTGAGCAGTGCACTTTCGCCGATCTGCTCGTAGGCCGTAACGTAGCTGAAGAAACATTCGTATAAAAACGAGCCCTCGATGAAGAGATGGGTGAGCGCGTCATACGCATGCCACATGAAAAGCGCGCGGTTGCGCAGTTGGTTTGAAGGAATCAAATACGTGCCTAGTCCGAAGGCAATTGGCATGAATGAAAGCGCGAATGCTATGGACAGAACGGTGGGTGTATCGAGGACGAATGCATTTGTTTCCGCCATTGTTGTTTTTCTAGACAAGCCGACAGGCTTGGCTCAATTTATTCTGGGAAGTAAAATGTTAAGGTTCAACTTGCCCTGTCATTCTGTTGCTGAATAAGAGCGATCAACAAACGAAGGAGAAAAAAAAAAAGGAGAGAAATGAGGCTGTCAGATTCACCTTTCCTGTTTTGTTCTAGCTCGGTGGGCCATTCACCTTCACGCTCCTCTTGTCAATTAAGGAAGTAATCTACTTGGCACAACTCAGCTCAATGCAGCAGGTTACGATGACGATTTCCGACGAAGCATAATTGTAATTTGTGTACTGAATGGGTACTAATTATAGAAGGCCAAGGCTATTATTATCTGCAGTAATTACCAGACCTGACAGTCTAACAAAATCGTAGTCACTGCAGATATCAAATCCGCTGTTTCTAGTCTCTTCCAAATCTCAGCAAAATCTGCCAAGATGAAATTAAATTAAACCTGTGATGACTGAAAGCCCAGCTCAACCGAAATAAATCTGTCTCGCCAGCAAGACTCTGCCAGCGGTGTCATTCAACAGGAAAAGAAGAAGAGCAATGAGAACAACAAACAGCAAATCAAACAGGCTAGCTGTCTTTTTCACTGTTTCCTTTCAACTTTTCAATCCCATCCCTCAGCGTGTCACGGACGCTGAATCCGCCGAATAGCCAATCGTTTGAGTGCCTTCCGTAGTGATTGAGTGTCCCGCTGTATCTTTTGTAGCTATTGCTCCTTGTCCGCTCAGAAGGCTCAGCGGCGGTAGTGGCATCTGAGATGCGACTGTGCCCTATATTAGGACGTTGCGGGTGATGGGATGCGGTAGGTGGCGTGGCACTCCGCGAGTAGCTCTGATCAGCGGGTGATGGCGATGAGGGTGGTGATGTTGATGCGGGTGGTGGTGTTTTGGAGGAATGAAAACCATTCAAAGGTGACGGGCTGCGTCTTGGTTGGTCATCCGTCGTTTGTGAGGACGCATCGGGCAAGGGTGAGCGCGAGCGTAAACGGGTCAAGATTTTGGTAGATGTCGCTTCAAGACCGTCAAGAGACAGGAATCGTCTGTGTTGAGGTTTGGAAGATGAGGAAGATGATAGAGAAGACCCATCCGAGGACAAGGTGCTTGACAAAGAGAGCGCGTCAGGCTTCGTTGCTGCTTGCGCGTGGGAGTTAACGGGATGGGTGTCCGGCATCTCCATCCAACGGCTGATGTTTGAGTAGATATCAAAACCTAATTGATATATGTATTTCACTATTCCGTGGATCGGATAAAATTGAATACGACTAATGTTTGGAATTCTTGGAAGTAGCGAAAGCGGCCGGTCTTATTTATCTGTAATTCCTGGGATTCTCTCTGTTTCGGTTAGCCGGCATGTAAGACACCCCGCCGATTCGCCCAGGAAACGTTGTACACAATGGTCCAATCGGCACTTTCCATACTTCAGAGGAATGTCATCGGAAGGGGACAAATACCGAATGATTTACAGAATCCAATCTATGCCTGTGGCCTTATCGGTTAAGCGGGTTCTTCCTTTACGTCTGATAGGCTGCTAGACGAGCCAAGCAGTGAAATACGTCCTACAGTGCCCCACTGGCCAGTCACTGAGGGCAGCTGAACCGCGAGGGTCCAATAGTGCAAGCGTTCAACTTCGTCGTTTCATCACTTGCCGACGCTTGGCGTCGTAATGTGGGAGCCTACTATCCAAGCGCCAAGCTCTGCCAACTCATACTACGCATGCAAGGTGATGACACATGAACAGGGAGACAAGCCATGGCGCACGGAAAGGATGAGTTATGAGCACAGCAGAGCCTCTTCTTCTCGGTCTGGGCGTAATTCGCCCCGATGAGTCAGTCACTGGTAACTAGTTAGTTATCCTGCCATGCGCATACTTGAGGGATTTCCCAGCGTAGGCCAGTTTTAGATTCCGGCGTATATCAGTCACATGAGTTATTTGATGGAAGTTTGAAGAAACTCTCAGGATTTGTTGACTACCAGCCAATGTCTTGCCCAGAACAGTAACATTGAGCCGCTGCCTCAGGCTTTCAGCTGAAGCTGAGGCGCTCCACCGCGGGGCAATTGGGCAGCCAATAAAATACGGAGTGCGGAGTACAAGGTTGGACGGGTTCGGCCCGGAATTCTTTATTCTAGAACCCCAAACCTGTTGCGTGGCAATAAAGAGGGGGAGGAGGTATTTGAAAGCTATATTGTCAGAACTTGTAAGAAGTAATAGTTGGATTGTTAAGACAACCAATTTCTTTGTTTGTATTGTCTTGGCAGATTCTTGCGCACCGCCACTGCAATCGCATTAAAAGCAAACAAAGCAAGCAAGCTCGTTGAGCTTCCTCGAGAAAACTATGTCTCTAATCAAGTTGCCTAGAGTTTGCTATATAAATGATCATATTAACAATTACTCTATCATGTCCAGCAACCCATTGAATTGCTCTGCAACACACCTTTAAAACCGGCTCCTGATATTTCTGGTATTGGGGTGAGTTTCCCGATCGATTATTTGACCAATTCGTTATGATACTCGACACAAAGTACAAACACTGAGCACTTGAAAGCTTTATTATAACCGCCTGCGCAACATTTTTCTCTTCGTTGATACACTATGTCGCCACACCACTCGGGAAAGATACAGGCGGCACTCCTTCCAGTCCGGAACAGAACTTTCTGGACAGTATAATACATCGGAGAATGTGGAAGCGTTGAAGAAAAGCTCCATCAGAAGATTGGACGGAAGTCCTCGAGACTGTAAGTGATTTGATGCAGCGCCAACTTATTGCTTATACCTTATTCTCTTTGGTGACAGGCCGTTTTGGCAATGAGTGATCAACAGATAGCCACTGCGCTCGCCATTTATTATTAGTGGCTATTCACAACTTGCCAGTCGGCTGTCCTTCTATCATTGGCAGATGGTCACTAATCTCACATGGTTTTCTTCCATCACACACATTGCGAGCATGCCCTTTCTACGATAATACTCTGAAAAATATAAATGGACGACGCTATACATCAGAGTATTCCTTATATTGGGACTGGCCATGATGCTCGCTATTGGAATACTTTCTAGTGGAGTTCAGTGGAATAGTATGAACAAACCAGCCATCTGTATGTTCCATGACTTGGGTCATCTCGGTTCTTTACGAACAAGCTCTGAACTACCTCGTATGTTGATATCAGAAATTCTGCTTCTTGGAGGCTTGTTTGTGCGGGCTTTATACTATTTCTCAGCAAGTGAATAGAAGATACGAGGGTCGAATAGGAAAGCTGTGGCGCAAGGCATTGGTTTGGGCGAGAAGGAGATGTACTCGGAACTCGGGACAAGAAGATAGCTCACTTGTTTCTCAGTGAGAAGCAAGGATGGGTCTTTCAGGAACAACCTACTCTACAACCTTGGAAGTGAAATGCCATTACAGATAGCGTCGTTTGCGTTTTTCTTCCGTTGTGTAAAATCAGTTTCCGCATTGATACACAAGTTCACGTGAAGACCTAGACTCAGATTCGAACAGACGAAACTTCGTAGGACTCCGCTATTAAACCGACAAGTGAGGATTTGTGAAAAAAATGCCTTTTTCTAAAATAGTCAACAGACTGCTTACTTGAAGATGTATTTCGTCTCTGTGGAGGGAGGGGGGGGGTTTGGAAATCTCTTAAAATCTAGACTTTATTGTAATAAACGATTTTCTCAATTGTGATATTTTGTCTAGCGATATATTAGATGTATGTAACACCCTCTTAGAAGAGAGTAGCGGTTGATGAAATCCGGCCGAAATGCCCTATGAAACGCTATAAAACGGGCATCAACGCAGCCCCGCTAAGGGAACTAATTCTTTGGAACTATGATGCATGAACTGATGACCCGCTCACTCACTACGCACATCTCCAGTAACATGCCTTCGTTACTAAATATCCCCCCCGAACTTCGCGAGTGCATTATTCAGCATGTCCTCTGTAGCCATCAGATGCCGCCTGAAACTCCCTCCAACGCTAATCGAGTCGATTTTGAAGACATGGACATAATATGGCGTGAGAGCCCGTACGGTATCTATCATGAACAACGAGGCACACACTCGCCCTCTAATTGTATATCACTCCTCTTGACCAACCGACAACTATCTGCAGAAACAAGGTCCGTCATCAACCGCATGAGATCAACAACAACCTACGTTCTTGACATCTCTGTTTTGAATGAGTTGGAACTCTTTCCTACCTGGGTATCGGTTCCACATATCACAAATCGCGTGTCCAAACTTTACGTTGACGTACGATTCTTTGGCCACATTCTTTCAGAAAAAGTGGCCCGCTATCAATATAATGATGAAGACGTCCTAGGATATCACTGGAGCTTTTATGGCTTGTTGGCACGATTTCTCCGATACGGGCCAGTTGATGAGAAGAAAAAAATGTCGGGAAGACAAAATTCATCGTCTAAAAAACCGACGACATTCCACGATTATGACGTGACCGTCAACTTACTTGTTCTCAACTTCAAATCTGCGGAGACAGAACTATCGTTTCCGCCGGATACGGTAACATATCAGACATGGCGTAGTCATCATTTCACGCCTATTGAATCTCGAGATATTTCTCCTGCCAGCATTGATCTCGAAAAGTATACCACCCGCCCCGAGTGGTTTTCTACATTCCTGTTCCATGAGATCAAATCATTCTTGAGCATGAGCTATCTTGGTTCGTTTTACGGAAGGATTCTCTATGAACGGATTGGAGCCATTCGAATACTTGTCAATGAGAACCTAGAGCATGAGTTTGATCTCTCCAGCATGCTGGCTAGCTTGCGGTTTACTGGCCCATGGGAAACGTTTGGCCATATAGAAAATGAAGACCGGCTATCTGCCTTTTGGAATTGGAAGCGGCAGACTCTCATGAGGCGGGATCAACTAGGGTTTCCTGTTGTTCGGGCCGAGGACCTGGAACTAGCATGAAGATGTGAAAATCTGATGAAGAGTAGAGACGAGATGGCCATAGATTCTTCCAATGTTGCTTCTCTAAGCTTATTCTTATTAGAGGCTTGAAGTCCTTGTTAGAGTTGTTTTGGATTGGTTTGGCTCTAGGCTATTTTAAACCAAATCATTGGGTCCAGTGTTGACATGGTTCTTAGCCTTGTCAGATTCGGTATGTGGAACTACCAGAATAGGTATATTTGTACGAAAGTATAAGGAATTTAGTACAACAAGTTGTTAGGATCAATGTACATTTTCACCTCATCAGCCAGTTTCCAAGTCTACATCAATTTATTCGCCGTTTTGGATCGTGGTTGTATGCATCGTCTACGTAGTTCACGCAAACAAGCAAGCTAAAGGAGTGTCATCAAACCCTGCTCGGTCTTTCTTCCATGCCTTTACAATAAATTCAGATCCTGTGCGGATAGCACCATGTATCAACTTCGGATCCTCCAAAAACGGTGCCGTCGGGTCCCGCCTGATATACCAGCAGATCAAATGGACTCCGACATGTATGGCAGCCCTGAAGGCCATCGCATCATCCAGGGGACCATACCCAGCCACAAAGCCTTGGATTGTCCAAATTGCGCTGTCGACGTTCAGGAAATGCTTTCGCTCGTAGAGGTCTCCAATCATTTGGCCAACATCGTATACCTTTCGACCGAATTGAGACAGCTCCCAATCAATGATGTAGACATCCATTCCTTCTAGCTGTCGGTTGTCCAAGGATGGCGTGTTTGGAATTAGGACACTATTTCGTTTTGGTTTTCTTGTGTTGGCATTGATATATACAAAAAATGTGAAGAGATTTCGAAAAGATACGGAAGAAAGGAAACTTACTTGCCGGCCCAAAAGTCAGCGTGTATGATGCCCCAATCCTCGACTCCTTGATCACAGATGGACTGGGAGTATTCCTGTGCTGCCATTTCCTGCACCTGATTCAGGATGCTTCCGTACTCAACCCATATATCAGGGAACTTCTGTACAACGTCGGCAAATGCACCGTAGCTGATCTGATATCTTAATTTCCGCATCGGTTCATTGACCGCCATCTCTTTGTGCAGATTTGCTTGTGCAGGTTGCGCTGTCCACGAGTGAAAGGCCCGGAGCCAGGCACCTACAGCGCGACCGATGGCAGTTGATGTCGACTGCGGCAAAACAATGCCAGCCTCAGGGGACACCAGGACAGTTTTGAGATCAATAGTGTCTGCTAGATCCTCTAAGATTTGCGTGTTTTGCTTTTGATCAAAATGGTACAGATGGGGAGTGCGGACAGAGATCTTTCCAGTCGTGGTGTTCGGGAGACTGTCCAATGCATTTAGCATAGTCTCTTCAAAGGCCTATTGCAGTTATCGCCTGTCAGTTTGTCCGAATGAGAGAGAACCAAGAAAAAGAAAAAGAAGAGACGCACACAACGAGACACTTCCAGAGCAAAATTACGGTTTGCGGCGACAAACTCCTTGGAATGCTTCACCACCACCGTCTGTGCTCCATCATCCAGAGGACAAGCCAGGATCCCACGGAAAAGGAAGTTGGCGGTACCGCCACTGAGGTGAGTCAAAGACGAGCAGACATAGGGAGTGTGCGACAATTCCCGTGTAAGTTCCAAGGCAAGTTGGTCTTTTTCCTCTTCTTGAAACGCCATTTTGTGTTGAGGATTATTGTATGAATGGATCGATGGATGTACGCCGCGGGGTTCTTTGAAGGGTATATGAATGTAAGGAACCCCGCAATGAAGACAAGTGCTTTCTTTGCTTTTTCTCTTTGAGCGGGGTTGTGAGACGAGGGGTTTGATGGGAATAATACAGAACTTGATTCACAAATTCAAAGAAGTGTAATACATCGACCGGTGAATGTTGGGTGCCTCAGGCCCGGACACCTGACATGGATGGATGGCTTGGCAAGGTCGTACATTTAGGGTCTTGCCCTACCTATACAGGTGCTATATGTCTACCTAGGTATTATACTGAGGTTTTCTTTACTGTCTATCTCTTGCATAGCGAATCCAAAGCAATCCTGATAAGCCTCTAGAAATCAGTCTCGTAGCTTTGACCTGTCCTAGTGCGTGAATCTAAAGTCAAGTCTTTTACTTCCTCTATCTTTCGACTGATGGATATAGTCATGCCGTTGCTGGCACATGATAGTCAGCAAAGATCATGCAAAATGTAACTTCTCAGTAAACCATTTGCATACCTTGGCGTCCATTTTAGCCCAAACACGGTCACGGTGTCGGTTTCGATGGACATAGTATACTTTGATGAGCAAGAAAACTATGATAGTGAGCACGTTGATGGCAATGAGGTTCCGATTTCCTCGGTGGTACAAGGGTTTGTCGTCTTCTCTGTAGACATTGTTGGAATACACGTAGCCAGCTTCGACGAAAACTGCGCCGTTAGTCACGAGACATATTAGTATTGCACATTTACCCCTATTTGAATCCGACTGAAAGAGCATACTATTATACAGCGTCACTGATACGCTGCGGGTGCTGACTGTGTTCGAGTTCTTGGAGATCCATCCAAGAACGATCGCTCGTGTGGCAGGGTAACTCAGGGTAACGACTACCAGAGCATAAGTGCCCCAAGCATCGGTCATTGCTCCACTCCAGAAGCGAAGAGCAATCAGACATGGCAATGTCCATAGACTTTGTACCATGGTAAAGAATGTTCTTTCATTGTAATGCTCACTGAGCCATGTTATTCCGATAAGGGTGAAGATATGGATCGCGCTCGAGGGTATTACCAACAGGCTGGTAGTGATCTAAATAGAAATGGAAAAAACCAAGAGTGGTAAGCTCATATAATGCTTTAAACCAAGGGCAGTTTGCTCTTACCGTACTGAATCCGAGATTTCGAAGGATCAGGGGAATGTACGTGCCTAGCGGATTCACTGGGATATCTGCTAGAAAACCAACGAGATAGAGGGGCCACAAGTCATAGTCTTTGGCCGCATTCCACAATCGACTAAAAGTGATAGCTTGACGGTTATGCATGTCTCCTAAAATAATTATCGATTTTTTCCCAATCTACCCACCGTGTTTGATGTATGCAAAGTAAGTGTACGTACCTTTAGAAGGATCATCTCGAAGAATTCGATTCACTGCAATACCTAATTCTTGCTCAGTGAACCATCCATTAGGTCGGTACCACGATTTTGTTTCTACTATAGATGCAGGCATCATGAAGTAGGACATAAGTCCAATTAGCAGAGTTATCATTCCTTCTAAAAGGAAAATCCATCTGTTTGTGAGGTCAGTCAAAAATCACACCTTAATGCTAGACATTCCGTCCGTCTACCCACCTCCATGCCTCCCATCCCAAAACACCTCGCATATGAAGCAGGCCAAAACCGACAAAAGATGTCAGAATACCCGTGACTGAAATGCTTGTCCAAAAGAAACTACTCCCGGGATGAGTAAGATAAAGAGTAAACCGGTATATGCACCATGATTTCCGTACCTTAACCGAATTGGAAGCTCCCTGCTGGTATAGAAGTATGATAGCCACAGAATTATATCTGGCACAAAGCCTCCCTGCATATAGTTAAGATAGTGCGGGAATCGACTTTGAAAACACCATGAGCGTCGACCTCACCTCAAATAGTCCCAAGAGAATGCGTGTGGTATAGAATCCAGCGATACCACGAAGGCCAGCTTGAGACATCGCAACCATTGACCACAGAGTGATCAGAGTGGGGATCCAAACATCCGGGCCAATCCTCTTTGATATTAGTTGCGAGGGAAGTTCAGCAAAGGTGAACGCAATCAGAAATAGCGTGTTGCCGACATTATAATCTGCTTCATTCAGATCTAGCCCAGAATATGAGTGAATAATGTTCATACCATTGGTATTCAGATTCAAATCATCCAACATATTGTCCGAGAGTGCCTGCACTAAGTTGCCTCGGTCCATCTGCAGCGCAAAGAACATGATGCACTATGCCTCACTCGTTAACACAAGAAACTGATTTATAACTTGGTAAGCATACCGCCCATAGGCATACTCGCCGGTCTATTCGGCCAACTAGACGAGCCTCTTCTTCCGCTGTCCAGGATAATTCAGGGTCAAAGTAATCACGGCACTCATATTGAGCGTCCTCGTAGACCTGACGGTATAAGTCCGCTACCCCCGGATTGGAGAAAGGGTTGTCGGTACTCGCGGCATTAGATGGGGCTTCTTGAGGGTCTACTGAGGATAAAGGGATATATCGGCTGTTGGAGGAGGAAGGCATCTTCGATTTGAGGGGCTCCTGAGCGGAGAAGCCTCTGGATTTGTTCCAACAAATGACCTTCAACTTCATAGTCGAGTATGCAAGCTTCCTTGCTTACGGAATCAACAAAGGGAGGAGCAATGGTATACTTTAACTGCCTTCTAAGCGAAAGGCAGCGGACGAAGGAAAGTATTACAAGTGCCGAGGGAGGTGAAGTACCGCGTGTTCCCCCCTCCTTTCTCATCAACTGATAAGTAAGTGATCAACGACGCTCTGCAAAGTAGAACTGACGTGTCTGCATGGATGAAGTGGGGGGAGAACATGACTGTATGGCTCATCACATACTTGGTGTGACAGCACTGATGCGTGACCCCTTGTATCCCTGCTAGCACCTCACTATCCTTGTAAATTTCCACGCCCGTGCGCTTTTATGTAACATCTGATAGTATGAGACGGAAGCAAGACAGTTGCTGAAGATACTCCGAAATATATGAATATATATTATATATGTGTATGTATGTTTGAAGTGATGCCAGCCGCATCTTTCGGACGACAGATCATTATTGCACTACATAGGTAGTGACTTTGTAGCCTTTATTGCCACATTCATCCCCCAAACAATGACAACTGAACCACAAAATCTCTCCAACCAAGATTCTTGGGTATCCAAGCTGTCGTCGGGACTTCGCCATCCGGCTCTCATTTATGGCACCGCATTTAAGGATGAACAAACGGGGCCGCTTACAGAATTGGCATTGAGAACTGGTTTCCGCGCTTTCGACACAGCTAACTACCCGTCGGCATATGACGAGGCCGCGATCGGGGAAATCCTTCTGAGGGCTTCTGCAAATGGTTTGAAGAGGGAAGAAGTCTTGGTATGCAAAAACACACAGGCCATCATCGATCCCAAGCGTGCTGATAAAGAGAGGTTCCAGATCCAGACAAAATTCACGCCTGTTTGGGCTCATGCGGAGGGAAAGCTACCATATAGTACTGATCAGCCCTTGGAAGCACAAGTTAGGGAGTCAATAGAACTTTCATTCCAAAACCTGAAGACTGACTATATCGATATCATGATGCTTCATGTCCCATTCGATGACGACGCGGATAATCTGGTAGCGTGGAAGGTGTTTGAGACGTACGTTCCTCAGCGCATTGGTGTGCTCGGTGTATCCAATTTTGATCTTCCTGCCTTGGAGAAGCTCTACGAAGCAAGTACAATTAAGCCGGAGGTGGTGCAGAACCGCTTCCAGGGATCCAATGGGTATGACGCTGAACTTCGTGACTACCTAGGACAGAAAGGCATTGTGTATCAAGCTTTTAGTGTTTTGAAGTCAAGCGAGGAGATCATTATGTCGGATTTGGTTGCTCGTTTCTCTGAGCAATTCGACGTTCCCAAGGAGGTCGGGTTCTACTTGCTTGTCATTGGTCTGGGGAATGTGTCTATTGTGGATGGGACAACTAATAAGGAGCACATGCAAATCGATTTGAAGAAGGTTACGGAAATACTAGGTAGTCGGTTGGCGGTTGAGGCTATGCAAGTATACATGGACGACTTCAAGTCCCTTCTAAGTGAGGCAAGCAAGACTGTTATGTAATTGGCCTGCTTGATTTTGAGATGTACAGACGCCTCTTTTTGGAATTTTCCAAGTATGCTGGCACTTTTCTATATACTAATTTCTCAAATTTATAGCAAGTTTCCTGATAACTTAACTAAGTAGCTCTCGTACGGTCGTGTTCGTATCTCACCTATCGCTATGTTGTCCACAGGGGGCGATATGGCCGTCTTACATACGCGAAGATAGCCTGTACAAGTACACCGGTCATAGTAACAACCAGAACAGTCGCCAACACGACTGAAATTTCGAACTTCCATTTTAGGTATTTCTCAAAATACCAATTATTGCCTTGCCACCCATTGTAACATGGTTCTACTGGATTTGGAGAACAGCTCCCATCGCCGTATTCGACTAGCCAGTAGTCTCTGACTCTTGCTTGGCCGGTTAAGTAAGCGTTTAGCTGTCGGACAGAACAAAATGAGAGATCTAGGACATAGCAATATCCTTCCTCTCCTTCATCAACATAGTGAGGATGGTGATTTTGAATGTGCCAGGTAGAACGCGGACCGCTGGTAGAAAAGTCCTCCATGCTATCTTTGTATACTCTCCCAGAAGCGATATCAAGACCGAAAATGGTCCGGTTGAAAATGGCAAATCCGATGGATGGCCACACCGTATTAATTGTGTGTCCTGAGTCGAGAACGCGGGCGAAAGAGAGGTTACCCTGCTGACGAACGTACGCCAGGGGTTTTATAGTCCCCCTTTCTAGACTATCATCAAAATAGAGTGGCTCATAACCCGAACTCTGAAACAAATCGGCATGTTTGTGTGGAATTCTCATGGATAACGCCTCGCCTCCCAGCCCTAGATTATCATCCGTCAGCAATGGCTGCAACTACAACGGCTGTAAACCGACATGTTAATAGATTAGAATACTCACAATTGCAGGCATAATCACGATCTCCATACATCAGAGAAACCTTTACGCCGTCATCTAATGCCCTGCCCAGCGATGCAAGATAGTCTCCAAGAAGATTGTCCCCGGTTTCAGCGAATGCATGTGCAATATCTATCGCATGATCGGTAAAATTGACCGGTACGCCGAGTGCACGTTGCACTTCGTCCTGCCTCAAATATCCAAGGTAGGTATGTAACGTAGGATCCGATAGGAAGTGTGTGCGCTGTCCAATATCGAAAATATTTCTACCGCTGGACGAAACTATGTTTGCGATGTGTTTTCCACAGAACGTATTGGCGTTATGACAGATGGTGTTTGCCGATGCGTTGTTTCCCAAATACTGGATCGAATTGGCTGCACGTCGACAATCTTCAATCTGTTCCTTACATCCACCGGGACTATCCCACGCTAGTTTCGCAGACCGATAGCTACTCTCATTTATCAACCTAAGACCGTATGTATTGTTATACGCCATTTCAAAGTACGTGGGAATTTGGGTGGCTGCATCGACACATGCATTCGCGAGTCCTATGGAGGTAATACGAATGCGAGGGACTTGAGAAGTCAGCAAAGAAGTGCTTTCAGCTTTTGCACGATTCTGACTCATAGTGAAGTCGTAGAGTGCTGGGGCGTAATGACCGCCATACGAAGCCGTCCAGATGCCCAACTCGTTTCGTTTCGAGGATAACGGGGTGAAGTCTTGCAGCCATGTGGAAAGGGATAACCAGATTGCGCGAACTGCTCCGTTAGTGTTATTGATTGTGTGACTCGAATTGATTGAGCCTATACCAATCGTCGCTGCTTCAATTAGTCGGCTGTTCTGGGTAAATTGAGGCATTTGCGGCGATTTCTCTCCTCGAAAGTTGATCGTGCCATTTACAGGCACATCAAAGCTGAAACCTGAGCATATTCAGATTGGAATGCTACTGTTGCAAACAAACATGAATGAATGACACACCAGTATTAACGGGCTGGTCGAGGAAAAGAATATTGGACTCAGAGTTCCATGACCACGGGTTCAGGCGCGTGGTTCTACTATCGGCATTAACTCTACAGGGACCATTTTCCCGCAGAAAGGACGTTGCTATTAGATGTATGGTTACTATTGGAAACATGAATGGGCATAAGAATTGGAGACCATACTGCTTGGGGACTAAGATGCGACTTGGTTAGTTATTTATCGTGCGAAGCCGTCTTGGGCGCTCACTCACACCGGGGCCTCCATTTACTATGTTTTCAATCAGTTATTTCTTGCCTATTCTGAGGGCACCATAAATTGAGACTCACAATATAGGATCAGTGGCACATTGTCGCGCTTCGTTCTACTTTCTGCAAACCAAAAGAACGTGTTGATAGGAAGGTGTTGATCCAAGCCCACGGCCTGTAACGAATCCACTGGCAAGTGAATATATCCCGAGAAGGTTCTGACGCCTTCTGTGGACTCACAGATATCTACTTGCTGATATTGGATCTTTGCTCCATTCACTATTGTCGAGTTAACAACGATGTATTCCGGTGTCCTGTCACGTGCCCCTTGTTAACCCTGAAAGACAAGTTAAAGTCTTAGAAGATGATCACCTGACGTCTGTGTATTCTCCATATGACTGAGACAAAATATTGGTTAGTAACATCAAAATGATGGACAAGAAAGCTCTATACAGTGGCATCGCTAATTTGGTCCTGATGGGTTTTAGAGATGAAATCTGGATAGCACCCGGGGGGGCATCCGCGAATACCTATTCAGATGGATATCATTCAAGTCCAAATGTAGTGGTGGTTTACGTTATAATGCAAGTCTGAGGAGAAAACCTACAGTCTATTGCCTTCTGATTCCCGCTAATGCATTTGAGTGCATTTATTATAAATCGAACAAGGATTGTTTCCATGTGATTACCCCCAGGGTCAGCACCACAATGCTTGGAAATTTTACGGCTTCAAGGACGCATCTCCCTCGGGGGCTAGAGCTTACATGGCTGCAGAAACTGTGCGTTTGTACTTGCATATTATATACCCTCCTCTGCTTGGCCACATATGCAAGCCAGGGTCTTTCAGTCCTCTTTTTCCCCACCTTGTGCAGTTACGACCGTGACCAGAACTAATAGCACAGACCTCTTTATCAATGCATGGATGTGAGAGCTTTCATGCTAGTGATAACGAATAATCATAATTTGAGTTGAAAATAGCGTGCTGTTACTAGGACCTAGTTAGGTAGCGAGGCACTTTGACATAACGTGAAAGAGCAATTTTGAAATGTTTGCTTACTCGACGCCAACACCACGATATTGCCTCGTTAGGGAAGAAATTTATATCTAAGATATCCAACAAAAAGAAGAAGAAAAATGGTCTCCTCTTACAAAGGCTACCAACGGGTGGTCCATGAAGAGGATCAGAAAGCACGTCCCTGGATTTCATTCATCTTTTCTCGTTCTTCCCTATACGTAGGATTCGCTTTTATTGCGGGGATATTCCTAGCTTTCCTAGCAACGATCCCGCTTCTTATTAGCAATACACAGCGAACGCCAGACCAGTTGAAGAAATCACCGACTTCTGTTATTCCTCCAGAGGTCTTCTCGCCCAAGATTCCCACTGCCTGGGTTCCCGATGAGCGGTACATAGGATATTCCAAATATACTAATCTAAGATGGCATCAACTAGTGCAGTGTAAGTTTACAAGAATAGATTCTCCGAAATACAAAACTGCTAACAAAAGGACATGTTCCAGCCACCGAGAGTGTGTGGATTAGGAATCCCTCCGAATATAACCTAGGCGAGGGGTTCGAGGCATTATTCAACCATACTTCAAAGTCAGATTTGCCAGCACAATTCTATCATGTGTCAAACCTACATCAATTGCATTGTTTGGTATGAAGCTCCAATGACGATGTCCGAACGAAAGGAACTGAACTCATTCCACTAACAAAGCTGATATAGAATATCATACGCGGACAGTATTTTGAACTTTACTATAATGGCCCATTGTCGAAACAGTCAGAAGTTGCTGCAACAGATACAAGGTACCATGTGGATCACTGTATCGAGTACCTGCGTATGAGCATAATGTGTGGTGGAAGTTGGGACATAGAGTCCAACAGCCCTCCCGGGACGCCGTATGATTTAAGAATTGATCCTTTTGGACATCCCATCGGATGGGGAGGGGTCCGCAACTGTGTCAATTGGGATGCTTTAGTTACCTGGCAGAAGAAACAAATGGATGCGTACAAAGACTTGGTCGGACTTTAGCCCTGATCACATACATTGAGGTCATCAATCTTTGAAATCGTTTTGGCGAGGTCGAGCTGAAGCTCATTCATTCTACGAATATAATCATCATGGCTTACCTAGGTACTCAAATTGACTTGGAACAGTAGAATTACGTAAAATGTAATTCATGGACTGTCAACTTATATATATTGGCATCAAAGGGAAATATATTGCAAACATAGTACATGAAGTACATACCTAGGTAGCTAAGTAAAATTTAAAAATCTGTGTTTCTTTCTGCCTACCTAAGTAATAGGTTTAATCATATATCAACCGTCAATATGCAGCATGCTCTGTCATCCATTGATGCAGCCCCCAAAAGTCCTTACAAACATGTAATTGCCCATCAGCAAATGTGTCAGGATCCCAAAGCCACATTACTGTGGTGTCCAAGTTGCACATCAAAGTTTGGCGGATCATATCTAAACAGTGTACCAGATGACTCCAAGGGGCACTCTGTTCCTCTCCTTCATGATAGTGCCAAAGAGCAGTGCGGATAACAGTCTATGGTAAATATGAAACATTTTAGCTTTAACATAAAGCAATTAGATAGGTAGACGAAAACAGCACATACCACGCAGTGCATCGTATGGAAACCAGCAACAATATACAAGCCATTTTCTTTGTTCACAGGATCAACAGCTGTATCGTGGAGCCCATTTGCCTTTGCCTCGGATTTATTCAAAGAAATAACACCGTTTCCACCTAGAAGCTTTTAGTAATAGTCTTTTCGTTCAGAATTTTTGGTATGTTGACTTACTAGGAAAAAGGCTTTTCCATAGGTTATCAGACCTCTCCTTGTTCACTCCGTCCTCGTTAAACTCAGTATCTTGATAGATTGGCTGTAACAATGTTCGTGCAGGGGGATCTGTCTATATGTCAAAATGTTTCCTAGTTAAAGTAACTGCGGTAAAGACATACAGGTAGCTTGCTGCATTTCTGTCGCTGTCGAAGATACATTTCGTTCACGTAAATCTCGATTATATGCCAAGGCCCATCCTACATTTGTAGCAAGCATTAAAAAAGTGAGAATGCCAACGAGTACTTTCAAACGCCTTTGAGAGGATGATGTAGGGAATTCTCTCTCAGCGCCATGAGTTGGATAGTCAATATCAGATTCGTTTGATGGAATAGGACCGTATTGCAGCTCTTCATAATGCATACTGGCAACGTTTGTATACCACTGTTTATTTTTGAATAGAATATAGCGGTGATTCCCTTCGCCCTTTTGGATTTGTCTGAGGTGGGCATGCCATAGACCCTGAATCTTCTTCTCGGTAGAGACTCATCCCGTGCTCATAATTATCTCTTTCCATATACATATAGTGCTACGTATACATACAGTACTTTCTGCAAACCCTTGTTGCATACTGTATTATGCATGACAATTAAAATTCCGATGGTGTGCCCATATAAATGTCCGCTTTCGTCGCCATAATTCCGCGATCAGCATTCTCAATGATGGAACTTTCAAGAGATTATATGATCAGCTGGCCAATTTTCATGCATTTATGATTTGGATATGCAAGTCAGGGTTGCATGTTGTTGTAGACGTGGCTAAGCTGAAAATGATCATGAGCAATAATAATAGAGCCCTTCAAAAGGATGCACGTCCCCTACCGCAAGAGGTTAAAAGAGGGGGTGGGAGGGTATAATTCGCTTATAATGCTATACATTCGGGTGTGGATTAAAACTTGTAACCATACTGACACATCATAGTACGCTTGAGCTCTTGAGAAGAAAACCTGCCAGACTTCTTGCCCTTTAACATGGATGAGTGAGGGGAATTCGGGGTGCGCGCCTCAATTGAAACCCCAAGAAATATTGGCCCAAGACATAAAGTTCAGATCCTCACCAGGAGACAAATATTTAAACTGTTAAATTACACCTGATAATATATTCAGAGTAACACAAGGATTACCAGGGCAGCCATTTATCTGAAATTGAAAGATTTTCCAACGACATCTACCAATATCCAGATTGCCAATATTCCATTACTTGAAGATGTATTTTTCAAAGTCCCTACTGTTTACTGCTCTTCTTGTGCAATGCGGTGTATTTGCCGCCCCAGGTTGGTTGTCACTTCAATGTAGGCTATGTTTTCAAGTGCTAACAGTCTTCCGCAGTCCCAACTGATGCTGCTACTGAGGAGGTAGACGCAGGCCTCTTTACCTCCCTTGATGGGGTTTGGGCCAGTTACGGCTATGATGAGAAGAAAAAGCGAGAAGACGCCACCGAAGAAGTCGACGCTGGACTTTTCACTTCGCTAGATGGTGTCTGGGCGAGCTATGGCTACGATGAGAAGAAAAAGCGAGAAGACGCCACCGAAGAAGTCGACGCTGGACTTTTCACTTCGCTAGACGGTGTCTGGGCGAGCTACGGCTACGATGAGAAAAAGAAACGCGAAGATGGGGCCACTGAGGAGGTGGACGCAGGTCTCTTCACCTCTCTTGATGGAGTCTGGGCTAGTTATGGCTATGATGAAAAGAAATAGGGGTGTTCAGCGATTCAAAGCTCCAGTATCAAACGAGAAGATACCGGTACTGGACGAAGTAAAGAAACAATGGCTAGAACTTTTAGTATTTATTAATACCTGGACACTTGTTTGGAAATTACGTGTAGACGTATAAGTTGGTCTAGTGACTTGTAGGTAAATATCTTCTCAAAGCAAATTTTTAGTCAGGGTTGAAGTAAAGTATTCTACTACGTATATCTCCGCATCAAGACCAAGTGCTCGGTAACTTTTGGTTGCCTGCGAAGTCATGAGGGTGATATTCACGGCCTCATATTATTGGTCCAACTGCATATATACCCAATGTATAATGCTGGATATTCCATGCAAGGTGCAGAAAAAGGCTAGAATTGAATTCAGTATGTGCATGAAGACCGTGGTAGCCATCGAAAATTGTGATGACAAGGACGCGTGTGGCACGGATGCAACAGCTCATGCGCTAACAACCAGGCATTGATTGAATCAAACAGACATTTATCCCCTGCAAAATCATAAGCCAATTAGATTAAATGTGCTCCCTGGTGACTTATTCTGCTTTATACTGCAAATTATCCTTTTTGAATAACGACAGCATACTTGCTCAACTTGTTCTTTTACTCTGTTACCTCCTTCTAGGCGAATCCTATAGTCTTCCCAATTCACACACCATGGGGTTGTTTGATAAGTTTACATTATACAACGTCTTTCGGGGCTACAACGTCATACGTGCAGACATTGAAGTTCTCGCTAATGATGTTGATGACAAAGATCACGAGTCCGAGCCATCAAGGTTGTTTATTTGCTCCCAATGCGAAAGACAGCAATTACGCAAACCTAGCAAGTTGCGTCGTTTAGCATGGATCCTACGCAGTGGATGGGCATTGTCTGTAATTCTTTTGTTTTGGCTACTGGTGCATTTGTGGCTGTCGGATCGTGGTCTCCAACAGAAATGTTTCAGGGAAACATCCTCGTACAGTGAGAAGCTCTGAGTGACCATCTTTTTGAAAGTGTTTTTGAAGTATACTAATAATCTACCAACTCAAAAGCGCCCCTGCTGGGTCAAGTCCCGGACACTTTGCAAGAATTTAGATTCAATGGCTCTATTCGTTGGCCGTCACCATATCGGGGTCCTCCAAGCCCGGACGTGGATCGTGCCTGGGAGAAGATCTCCATGTGTAAGTTCATTTTTGGCGTGCTAAAACATTGATTCTGACTATTGATAGTTCGACCTCTAAATATCCCATTGACTGAGAAAGAATTCCTGAATGTAGGAAAAAGTCCGGAAACGGCGGCTACCAATCCACCAGAATATGGCGGAGGCTTTTTTCTACAGCCCGAGTTTTCACATCAGGTAAAGAGTTGAAAAACATCGAATTAACCTTCTGAATTGTCTATTAACCTGCGCCGATGATACTTTCCGCTTATTATAGTTACATTGCGTGGTAAGTCTTCATGGTACCGAGTCCGGCACCCATGCCATCTAACTGTGGAAGTGATAGAACTTCCTTCGAAAAGCGTCTCATTTCAAATATGATTACTACAAGAACCACGATCCGGACTTTCAAGACAAAGAAGAGACGTTCAAGGTTCATCTTGGTCAGTGTGATTTGAGTGTCTCCCGGTCCACGACTAGTTGTCTAACTATATCCGCAGATCATTGTGTCGAAATGTTGAGGCAGTTTGTCATGTGCCATGCAGATATTGGGGTCGTGACTGCACACTGGATTGAGCAAAGAGCCCGACCTTGGCCTGACTTCAACACTATGCATACGTGTCGAGACTTCGAGGGTATCTGGCAATGGACTGTGGATCACCAGATGCCCGAAGGCACACCCATGATTCCCTTGAAGCCTGTCGGGGCAAAGGCTTTGCCTTCCCCGCCCTAGGAAAACAGTACAGGATGCATGCAAAGCCCTTGAAGAAGAAGGTCCGTGTTGAGGATGGTTATCTAGATGTCCGAGATTCAATTATTGCATGTGATTTTGATAGTTAAAGACAACGAATTGAGAGGAAATGCAATGTAAAAGTCTATCATTAATATAGATAAGATCGGCAAATGCATAATTATCTCAACAATTCTTTTCGTTGCAAATTGAAATAACTACTGTGGCAGGCGAAGCGATGAGGGGTTTCGAGCCCTCAGAAATGAAGTAGAAACGGGGGCAACCCCTCTTCCATATGCATGCAGCCCATTTAATTATTCTCCACTTGAAATTTGATTCTGCTTATACTACGCCCAGACCTTCTGATATGCTAGATCTCTGCTCTGATCGGTGTCTTGCATCCAGCCCCTGTCAGATGCAGGTCGCCGTGGATATGCAAGTGCACTGACACTCAGCGGCCTTTTCCTCCTTAGCCATGCGACTTGCTGTACTGTGATGTCATTTCATGTGCTCACATATCAGTGACACGCTAACGTTGCAGATTTACGTACAATCGATTACCATTGAATGTATCAAGCGAATTCTTGTTTGGGAAGGTGATGGAAATCTCAACAGCAGATGGTGTGATAAACGATAACTTGGAACAAAACGCAGGCTTAGTTTACTCATAGGACTATATCATTTGACCGAGCTAGAAATAAACATCTTGCTACCTGACATGCGTGTGTATTGGCTTAATTTGCAGTGCTGTCTGGAGCAAGTCCAAAGACATTCTCGGGCTCCCCATCCAACAAGCCAACTGGTCGTTCTAATGTCTGAAGCTGACCAGTGACATTATGCATAGTGCGCCATTCCTCTAGCTTGTCCCATTTCTGGCAGGAATGAACACTTTTGAAATTGGCTTTTGGCGCCTCGTGTCCCGGCTTCCAGTTGTAAGTGATGACAGACACGTCGCCAGAACACATAACTGCATTGCGAAGCATTTCGACGCAATGGACTAAACATGTCATTAGAACCCTGCCTTTTAAACCAAACATAAACAGATTGACGGCAGACACTTACTTAGATGCTCCGCTGGTGAATTGTTGTCGCTAAAGAGTTCGTCGTGGACATCCATATAATGTTTATAATTGAACCAAAGTCCCTTCCGGAGAGAATTCTTCGGTTTCATATTAGCAAAAACGCAAATGGCGGGGCTTGGAGAACGATTTAATTACCACACAGTGGATCTGGTGAGTAGCTGCGAGGGTTCCGACATAACGTCCCTCAGGGTCATGAGTTAGTTTAACCCCGGTCTTCGGATTGTCGTTAAGCACAGCAAATTCCTCTGGGCTCAAAGTGAACATCGCTCCACCTAGGAAAGCCGTATGTCAAGCTTTAAGTTCGTTAGGATCATCTAAAAAGACTCACTGTTCACGAGATCGTGCCACATCTGATCAACCTCGGGACCGGGAGGTCTCGTGTATGGCGATGTCAATGTGAATGGACGCAACTCCTTCTCAACGACTGAAGTTGCCGGTGCTGAAATACCAGAAAATAAGTATGTCATTACAATCCCTTATTGAATGAAAGGAATGGAAGTAGAAACTTACATGGAGGAAGAAGAGGTTTCGCCTCCTCATTATTATGTCGAGCAAGCATGAGAAACAGAAAAAAGACGAGATTCGTGGCCGTCAGGACCAGGTTGACTGCAGACCAAGTCTTCTGCCATCGCTTATAGACTTTTGGAATCGACCTTTTTGAGTCACTCTTGTCATCTGGGAAGCCTTTCAATAATGACTCTTCTTCCATTTTCTCATCCCGATCCAAGTCCGGCTTGTCGAAATAGGGAGAAGCATCCATATTGTTGTTGGTTTCGAATGAATAACAAGAATATTGATTTGCTGGTGATATATTGTCAGCGCTTAGAACACCTAATTCACTCTTTGGCAATCCAAACAGAGAAATATATGTTTTTAGAGGAGGACAATATAACGGGAATTCCTTTTCTCCTAAAAGAGGATAATACAAAGCGCGTATGAAAATTTCCCCGAGAGCTTTTGCTCCCCATCACATTCCAGCTGTACATAGGTAAGTTATGGCGACATATAGGTGTGATGATCCACCGAGATGCATGAAGGCGCAGGATTAATACTTCCGTTGATGATCCCTGTACATGCATATCAAAGAACTTAGTAGGTCATGGATTAATCATGCAACTTGGCTTTTTTTGATATGCACATAACCCCGCTCTTACACACCATCTTCTGCGATATTCTCGACTCTTTTGTCAAGAGATGTTGTGCCGAGAATACCGCTGCTCTCCGGGGTTGTTTTCCATGTATCAATGACTCCCCTCTAGATGGAAAAAGTTTTCTTTCGAAGGCAAAACACAAAGGATACTTGAATGACCAAATCTTTAACCATGTCCTCAACTACATTTCACGATGCTCTATCCGACAGTGGCAAGGACGAGGAAGTGGTCTTCGTGCCTCAGCGTCATGGTCGTGTGAGGAGAGTCGCATACTATGGGTTTCTTCTTGTCCTTGTCACAGGATGGATCCTAGCCTTCGACTTCTATAGACGTCCAAGATTTATCAATTATCCAGGCTTGTCATCCCCAAATCCCTTCCCACCGCAAGTTTTCAGTAGGGTCAAGAGGGTATTTCGCCCTGACGAACAATATATTGGCCCGTCCAACCAAACACATCATAACTGGGACCACATAGTAGCAGGTAATGAAATCCATGACATATATTGTCTATTGCCTGCTAACTTTCACGAGCTCATGATGCTCTATATCTTGAGAACCCGGAAAAGTATGGTTTAGGTGAAGGGACAGTCCCTCCATTCCACCACGAAAATATGGCAACTCCACCTCCGCGGAAATTCTACGTTGTATCTCTGCTCCATCAGATGCATTGCCTGGTATGGTTTAAATTCGGAAATAGACGTCTCAATTATTACACATCAGGCTAACGTTGGAGGCGAAGAACCTCGTTCGTTTCCATTACTGGCAAGTAAAGCAGGGCCATCCCGTGGTGAGCGAGTATTCTGAGGCAGACTGGGATGCGCATGTCGACCATTGCTTTGAATATCTTCGACAAGCTATTTCTTGTGGTTCTGGCTTCACTATAGAGGGCCACTCACCTCTTATTGTGAAAGGGGATCACGGCGAAGCTTCAACAGTAACTGGATGGGGGATTGAGCATGATTGCATCAACTTTGAGGCCTTGCGTGCGTTTCAAATTGAGCAGGAGCGAATTTATAACACTACTTGGATGTGAAAGTCTACGCTGTTACTTTACCGACTTTATATAGTTAATACCAAGTTAGAACATAACCAGTGTAAAAACGCACTCTGATTTGTCATGAAAAGCAGTTAGTACAAAGGAGACGAAAATTGCAAGTGAAATAGCGAACATCTCGCTATTAGTATAAAGACATGTTAATGACCTTAGACATTATACTGGGTTGTAAATTATGATAAATGTAAACGACGAAAAATAGAATAGCTAACAATAGAAAGGTTTTCTAGACTTAATCTAGCGCAATGAAGGCTTGGACTAGCTATGGGGAATTAAGTAAAAGATGATTGGACCAAGCCAGTCTTCATGTGAGGGGAATTCGACCTCGTGTCTCGAAGATTCTTCAAAATCGTCTATGTAATACTACTAAGTTAGACTCAAAAGGCTACTTCTTCTTCCATACTCCGTGCGCGCCCTGTCTATTGATGAGTTTAAAAGGCCATGAAGCTTGAAATAGGAACTTGTTGGAGGTTACTCCTGGGAGGAGCAAATCTAGCAGTGAATACGAAGCCAGAGCCGTGTGAAAAGGTGCGCCAAATCGGCCTTGAAGCTTTAAACACTGGACGTAAGTTTCATCCGAGTAAATATCAGGCACAAAAGTTGATTAACATGGAAGAGTAAATTACAGTAAATGGCCAGATACCCGGTTATCTAGCCATAGAATGCCTTTCTTCGATGCCCTTTGTGCCTGAGCTGGCAGTCACATTTGTACAAGAGTACCGCAAGTATCTTCAATTCCACTCCACGGTTGATTTACTTAAAAATGGTATAAATGAGACACCTGGCACTCTCCCAGCTATAGATCTCTTTGGTGGGCTGCAAAATATTGAGGAGAAAGCAGCAGCAAACAAATATTCAAGCCAATTTGACTTTGATTCTGAACTTCATGGCTTACTCGCCTCGGCGAATGATGGACATCTGTTCCTTGGACTCTGTTCACTTGGCATTTTCACATTTAGGAACCCTGTTGCTCTCGCATCTATTTCCACAGACGGATTTGAGCTCCCTAAAGTTTATCTCTACGGGGATGCCTACGCTGCCAGCAGCACCACGGTATCTCCAGTACTCTCAATTAACAACGTTAGTGTCGCTCAATATTTGGAGCAATATGTATCAAATCAGCCACTGCAGGATCAAAATGCCCAGTATGTCATTATCACTCCTCAGCATAAAAACGTGTCTTTAGTTGACTAATCCTTGTGGATTGGAGATATAACCTTGCTTTCCCATCAAACTCCAGAGGAGTGACGGAGGAAGAGCAGGGCGTTTGGGAGCTACGCCACTGGCCCACAGACTCGACCGTCACTATTGAATTCGAGAATGGTACCTACATAGAGATTGAAAGCTTCGCTGAGACCAGCCACAATATTTCTGACTCCATTTGGGCTAATGGTCGCACATTATTCGACTCTGTCTGTCTGCCCACCACCACCCAGCCGGCTTCTAGTGCCCCATCAACTTCTGTCAGTGAGCCCTTGGGTCCTGCAAACGGATATCCGGAACAAGCAGTTGTGCGTGACGAGTGGAATCGAATATCTGGGTACTTTGTACAGAAAGACGAATTTGATGATATCGCCGTCCTTGCCGTTCCCACGTTTCTGACTGGCAACACAGATGATCCTACTAACGAAACTGCCGTCTTTGCCCAAACTGCACGCGACTTTATTCGCACTGCGACTGCTAAAGGAAAATCTAAACTTTTAATTGACATGTCTGGCAACGGAGGCGGCAACCTCGTTGCTGGGCTCAACCTGTTTCGGATCCTCTTTCCCGGGCAAGAGATATCCAACCTAACACGATTTCGCGCCCACGACGCAATAAGACTTATAGGCAAGATATTTGCTCAAACAAGAGGAAATAGATCTCTGACGGAAAGTGAATCACTTGTGATTCGTCAAAGCGGACTTGATTATCATTCGGTGGTAAAAGCAGAGCAAAGGAGTCACTTCTCCTCTTGGGACGAACTATACGGTCCTGACGAGACTCATGGCATGAATTCTTCGAGACTGTTCTCACGATTCAACTTTACGGCGGTATTTCCAATCAATAAAACAGTCAACGGTGATCGAATAGGGGACGCTGATCACAGCCCTAACCCCTTTGTGGCCGAAAATATCGTTGTGGTTAGCTAATCTCAATAGCGTAATGTTAGATGGCTAAAAAGCTAACCTTAAGTTAGATTACCGATGGCTTTTGTGCTTCTACCTGTGCTCTTTTTCTAGAACTTATGAGACCTCTGGGCGTCCGATCGATCGTTTTCGGAGGTCGTCCCCAGAGCGAACCTATGCAGGCCATTGGCGGCGTGAGGGGAGGGCAGTATTGGGATCTTGAAACGATTGACGAGATCTCCCAGGTTGCGTCCCGACTTGCAGACAATGTGTTATTAACGGACTACGAGCGCCTTCTCGTAAAGACAACTCTACCCAGGCCGCTTGATTCATTACCGCTAGCCCTAACTAGCGGTGGAGTGAACTTTCTGAACGCGTATAGCGAACGGGATGACATGACGCCTCTGCAATTTGTCTATGAGGCTGCCGACTGCCGTCTATTTTATACGTGGGATAATTTGGTGAGCCAGGAAAGTGTTTGGATTTCTGCTGCGGAGGCCATGTTCAACCACAGAGGGTGTGTTGTGGGCTCGGTCCACTAGGTATAAAATTCTATGCGTGCATGCCTGCTGATACCTTCAACATTTTATCTTCCTGTTCAGATATTTCATTATATATATAACATCTATTTCGTTTCCTGAAACGTCTGGATCTTCAGCTGTATATAAAGCAGGAATTTCGAAGTCATATATATTGCCATTGGGAATAGTCCGATCCTATGTACTTATTCATCGCCCGTTCCTCCTCGACTGTTTTATACTAGACTTTATACATTGCAATGGTAGAAAAAGAGTTGGCATAAAATAGAAACAACACTCAAAAGGTATGGTATAATCGTACTGTGATCGGTACAGAAAGAAATAAGCAATCAAAAGAGGTTGAAGAAATTCGTCAACCCGCAACATTCATATCTACAATCATGTCATATGTACAAATGTACAAACCTCAAAACAAGCACACGCGCCCGGGCGTAGGTAGAGCTCCTTTTCAATCGTACTTCATGCAACTATATATAGTCGTTATATCATTATCATCAACCTCAACACAAGATTCAAGGCTCGGCATCTGTTCTGCTAACACGGCGGCCGTGATTTGCCTGTCTATCAGCAGCAAGCACAGACGCGAACTTGCTTCTAGCGCGAATCTGAGGGCCCTTCCAGTAAAACACGTAGATCGGCAATACAACCAGACAAGACAAGCAAGCCAGAATCGTAGATGCGTACTCGGTCGGGTATTTGTTACCGATGTTCGTGTACATGGGTATGGCGTACATGGCGGATACACCCGCCAATAGGTCTCGTGCAAAGGCATTTCCGCCGCAGGCAGAGGCCGAATAGACTCCATAGGCAGCGACCATGTAGTCTACCGAGGACAGGTAGATGGCGTAGTTTCCGATTCCGACGCAGGCCGAGAATATCATGGAGCCGATCCAGTGTACGTTGTAAGCGCGGCCGAGAGAGGTCCAGGCGAAGCCAAATAGCCCAATTGGTTCGAGTGGTGCGAGGAATAGAAGCCATTTAAGACGACGTTCGGGCAACAGTGCATCATCGCCTAGTGACTGGCGGATGGACTCGTCTCTGCGAAACCACGGGAAATACGAGAAATAGGCAATCACATACGCAACGTTGATGGGGATGACTGCCCAGGCCTGAGCGAGAATTCCAAAGCCCCATCCCTCAGAGTATACAATGGCAAAGCTCTCTAGGAAAGTGAAGATAAGAGCATCGGAGAATCCGGACAGAAGCGACAGGCATAGCACAATCGGTTCCCGCAATAACATGTGAAAAGGTCGGATCCAGATCTTTCCTGCTTCCTTTAGTGAGACACGGGGCTTCTTCAGCTCGTTGGGTCCGTAGATGTTAGGGTCTTCGCCGCTTGTACGTCGACGTTTAGCCTCCCTATCAATCAAGATGGTTGAACGACTCTCGGGCATGAAAAAGATGATGGCTTGCGTAAATCCTCCGAATATTAGTTGGATCCAGAAGAACCATCGCCATGAGAGGACTGTTAGAACACGCGAGAATTGTTAGAATAAACGGGATAATGGGTATCCAAGCGACCATCACTTACATCGTTCAATTGGCCCGCCGATCACGCCACCAATGCTGGTACCAATACAGGAAGAGAGCACGATAAATGCAAGAGGGAATTGCTGTGTTTCGGGTTCGTAAATGTCGGCTATCAAGCCCAAGGTGACACTACCACCGGCGGTTGAAAGACCACCCTACACGTCATGTCAGTCTCATTCCATACATTGTAAAGGCTCCGTCGAATGTGAAGACTAAGGTTCGACGCGGGGAGAAAACTAACTAATGCTCGAGCAACTACTTGACTTCCCCAGTTCGGGGATAGTCCTGCCAGAATTTGCCAGATATTGATCAAGAACATGGAGAGCTGCAGGATAGGCCAGCGTCCGAACTCCTCACTCCAAGGCGCCCACAGCTCACAACCGATGGAGTAAGTAACAAGATAAGCCATTTGGCCTGTTCGAGCATGTTGCTCACTGATGTTGAAGGCCTTGGAAAGCGGCGCGATTGCATTGGGATAGACCGACGTGTTGAAGTTCATCGACACTTGTACACATGCGACCGCGGCGAGGTACGACCACTTCTTCCATCTGGGCCAGCAGTATCCGAGTTTGTCATAGCAATCTTGCTCCTTTAGCTCCCGTTTGTCATTCGACGGTGCATACTCGTCTTCTTCGTCGCCTTCTTCCTCCTTTCTTGACAGAACGTTGGAAAGATTGACGGGCAAGTTGCTTTCTTCGCTAATTGTGCCACCTTCAGAAGATCCGTGCCTGTCGAGCGGCGACTTGGGTTCTTCTTTGATGCCGAGCTCAGACATCTTTTGAGCGTGGAAGCAAGACACTGGGATAAGGTGAAAATTTGGGGTTCAAGGATTGGCTGGGGAACTTTCCCAGCAGTTAAATAAATCTGTCTTTTTCTGCGTTGAAGTTTGTGCACATCCACTTCGTCTCTCAAACTGGATTTAATGGGCGGTCCACTTATATAAAGTGGACTTTATCGGTTACAAAGCACTTGAGCGCTTGCATTACTATGCAATATGCATAGCGGATTATGCGGTACGTCATACTTCTATATCCGAGCCAAGGAAGCCCCTCACCGAGGAATGTTTATCGCACTCGGCTTGCCGAATCATATCCGTCTCGGTCTCAGCCCATGTTAGTTTCCGAATCCGGACAACCACGGTGCTCCATAGTCCGTACACTAGAAATTTCGTATAATTAATATGACTCCAAAACAACGAATACTCAGTAAAATCCAATGAAGCGCTCAAGTATAGAAAAACAAAAAAAAAGCCATTATATCATAAATCTCCATTCGGCAGATCCATTGCGTCACTCAAGCCGACTGCGAAGGGTTTCGGAACCTGCGGCGGATCGGCACCGAATATACCCAAAAGCAGCGCAAGATTTAGCCAGTCATCGCTTGCCAAAGTAGCTTGTTTTGTGGGTCCCCGCAACGAGTAATCAAGTATCGCGCTAACTCTGAGTTCTGAAAGGTGGTTGGATTAGACTTTGAGTAAGGCCCATGCTGTGGGAAACAGCCACAGCCACAGTGGAGCACTAAGGGGCTTGTGGAGACTCGACAAATCACAACGTTTCTAATTTGATGCTTAAAAGACGCCACTCGCCAGATGGTGTGCTTCACCGCTCCACACCCACTTCTCACTTCCCAGTTCTCAACGCACGTTGGAATGGCATTTCGAAGAGGTTTAGAGGGAGCGGAAAAATTCAGCAGCAGTTGAAGCATTAGCCGCTTTGCCGTAGGGTTCGGAAGATGCACGCATCTTAGAACAACCGATATTATGGCTCGGTGATTGCAACTCTGATTGTGTAGACGACCTGACCCATTGAAGGCGCATAGTGGATCAATGGCGTTCAATGGGGCGATGATGTTATCAGGTCCGTGATGAGGGGAGGACAGGTACATGAATGACTTCCGAGAAAGCCCAGGTATCACTCTTCTGCCAATGTCCACAGCCCCGGACTTGGTTCTCTCCACGCCCTGGGCTGTTCGGAATGGCATCTGCGATGCCGCCGTCCTGGATGTAGCACCCACTCATTACCAACCATAAGCTGTGGCAGGCCACCATCACCCGGGGAGACTATAAGTGGCAAAGTCGGTGCATTTGAACTGGCCAACTTGGTCATGTATCTTGTACGATTATCTTGATTCGCATAATACATTCCAGCAGGTCTATACGCCGGCTCAGTCAATGATGACAGACAGTTGAAATTATGTATTGGATTCAGGAGTTGGCGTGCTCTCTCCAGATGTGGCCAAACATAACGGCGCAGTTTCGCAGCGGGCGCTTTATTTGCTTCTGTGATGGATGAAACGATGCTTTCTCCAGGGGAGTCATCGTCTCCTAAATCTTTGAATTGGAAACCGACTATGCCCTGTCCTCGTAGTTGCCGAATTAGCTTTTCCCGTCGTGCTCGTTTTCGTTGCCAGCGTGTTTCGCGCTTAGTGTCAACTATCCCAGCGGAGGAAAGAATGTCTCCTTCATCCGCTGAGCTGTAAAGCAACAGGTCCGAGGCCAAAATTGGATTGAATGTATCTCTTCCAGTGATGGGCTCATCTGATTCATTCTTTCTGCTTATGGTGAATTTCCGGGCGTACGAAAGGTAGTCACCGGATGGCCAAGAGTGCTCTCGACGAAGGTACATAGTCCTTGATAGACTCAAAGTTGTGGATATATTTCGCCCAACTCGATTGGTCTAAAAGAGGCTGCGAAGGTAATTTATTCACATTGAATAGAAAATTAGAAATGAAGGACAGAAGTATTTTAAGTCAAACCAGATGGAGTAGTCATTCGGAAAAACCGGGTTGCCATGCCAGGTTTTGAACTGTTCATATGATCCGATCGTACGATAGCGTGAAATGACAAAGTTACGTTCGACACTAGGAGTGGATGGTTACTTGAGACACTGTTTACTCTTTAACTTCAGAGATTTCGACTTAAAGTATATCGTTATTGAACCATGAATCTTCCACACTTCAGGTAAAGGCTTTTTCTATTGTACCGGTTTCTTAGAGTTAGGGCTTCCGGGAGGGGACCGTGAGTGTCTACACGTAGACACCTTATGAAAAGCGCAATTTCCACGAACTATAAATTAAGATTCATCATATGATTAATAGATTAAATCAATATTAAGGCTTCCTCCACAACTAGGCATAACCAGTTCAGATCGGAATCTATTGCCCCCACCCTCTGACTCCAAAGAAACCTAGTTTGAAACAATCAAGGATCTAATACTTGGAAAAGAAGAGACAAAACAAAAATTTAGTTGTGCCATTCTCAAGAGTATCAGGCGCTCGTGCGTTTCTCATTCGTCCACAAGTGTGCTGGCTGTTGATAATGTCCTGGAATCACCCGCGCCCTGCAAGTAAGGCTCAAAGTCTTCGTAGATTTTGTAACGATGTAGTACTTGCTTGTTTTGCTCGATCCAATTAATGTCGGTCTATTCTATATTTCAAGTATCAATACATAGTATAATGCTAACATATGCAGGTAGACTCACTTAGAGTGCATGCAGTATTCCGGAAGCTTGGGTCGACAGGAAACCAGTGTGTTGACCGGTAAATTTCAGGAATAGTTTTAGGAGCAACAAGGTCCGTATGTGTCATTAAAATAACAGGCTGACATTCACACTTATAAGATGGAACACGGATATCACGGAAAACGATAATTCCGTTGAGACTTGTTTCGTCGCCGAGATTGTGTCCCAGTATATCCTCAGAAAATTGTTCTTCATCTCCAAAGGGGGATTTTCGTTCCATCACACGACATATGTATGATGTATTCACATTGTCTAACTGCGGGCCCTCATAGGAAAGTTCAACGAGGATAGGACATGGAAGTTCTTCGGTTCCCGTCTTTGCTGGAGGGCCAGCTTGAATAATAGCAGTGAACTTAGGTTCCATTGCTATGTTTAATGTAAATGAACGCCGCTATATTATGATAGAACTCTCATCAGGCTTGGACTCAAAAGAAAAAGGTCCATTCCTCCACATACCTTTAGAGAAGATAGAAAGTAAGTTGTGTGAATATCTGGTTGAAGTAATGAATAAAGAAACACAGCAAGATTTTATATTCTCCATCGTGATTCAATTCAGAAACTCAGTCATGAAATATTTTATAGCAATCTTCTAGTGACTGTTGAACTCATTGAGACACTATATTCATCTAATCAAAGCCCTGATGTATGTAAAAGCGCCGCGATGGAACAGATTGACACAAGTTGGCGCATGTCTGTCCTGTTTTTCAATAGATTGGGCTAGACTACAATGAAACTAGCTACTTTTAGGCGACCTACTTGGAAAATCACATTGATGGAGCTCTATCCGCTGTGTATACCTAGTATAGTCATGTCCGTAGCTCAGAATTGCATGAATGCGTCCAGCTGCCGTAGTTTTAGCTTCCTGGAGCAGTTGTCGCCATAAAACATGCCTTTTCTACAACATACTGTATATTAACGAAAGAATGCCTTTGGTAACTTCGGCGGTTCGCCTTGGGAAAGAGCAAGCCGTCTGTCTCTTCCTTCCCGGCCGGACAGCTTCTGTCCACTTCGCGAGTCTGAAGTTCTGCATCCAACCTACAGCCAGCACTCTCAATATCATTATGGCGAGAAGCTTAACCGCGTACAGGCGTTCGAGGTATGGCTCCATTGCCCGTTGCGCGCATTCTGCCACGACATCAATTCAAACCCCCTCCGCGTCCACTCCAGACCGCAGTCTCCGTCAAAGGGCTGGCACGATTGCGAATACTCGTATATATCCTGCTCGTCACGTCTGCGGTCTTTGGTCTTGCCGTTCTCCTTTGGAAGTTTGGATATTTCCTGCGTTATTTCACGCTAGGACGAATTCTACGAGACCGCAAGCCGGTCGACACTCGGTATATCAAAACGTGGTATGGCTGGATTCCGCAAGATCGTTATAATTCTCGAAGACAGGCATGGAAAAACCTGCGTTCGGCTTTTCGTAGGTGGTTTTCATGGAGTGACTGTGACGACTATAGTCAGATATGGTGGGATTCACGCTTTGCTGCAGAGGAAAAACGCCAAATCAATGATACCTCAACGAGAAGAAACACAGATCCGCTCGGATGTGAGAATTCGATTCCTTGGAAACCAGACAAGTCTGCCATTGCCCCAGTCCGTGCTGGAAATGGTGCGCTTACGAATTGTGGCTTCGTTAATATCTCTTATCAATTACAACCTCGAGCTTCAACATACTTAACCTTCCCGTTTTGCGTGAAATCTGCCAACACAGGATACCTTTATCCAGCTTGCTCCACCAAAAATAACGGGAAAACCTGCCAGAAGATATCAAGCGACTTGAACAGGTTATTGAAAATGGCTCCTTCGACGTATCTCCTACCAACTGGCACACTGTCTATTGCACGCCCTACCACTCACAATTATCGTCGATTAAAAAGCCTTCGAGCATGGGCTACACGTTTGCAGATGGGCAGTCTTCAGTCTATTTTGCCCCACCAGTCAGGCATTTTGGGTCGGCCGGGAAGTCCTGTGTCCGGTTCATATAGTAGCAGTAGCTCAGCACAGAAGGGCATATCGCGGGAGTCTTTCGAAATGACAGCAGCCTCAGAATCGATCTTTACCCAGCTTGATGTCAGTACAAGGGGCCGCAAAGTCCAGTCCAGACCTGCTGATCTTCAAGCCTTTCAATTAAGCCTGTCTTGTCTTTATAACGGTACTGATTCGAATTTTGAACCCAAAATCCATAAGCAAGTCGAGATCGCCACAAAGGAGCAGGACCCAGAACAACGTTGCAGTATTCTGGATGTTGAGATAAGATTTTTGGACAGAGTCGACAGAAGTCTTGCATGGTTTCTTAACGAATGCCAGCCTGGCAATCGAGGCTTTAAATTTGCAACCCTGCAAAGCAAGCTGAAGTGGCTAATTTATACCAACCCTTGTTGTGCATCGACCGAAGTTATGCGTCTATATGGTGACCGTCGAACTATGAAGGAACCGTTTGAAGTAGTTGATTCTCGACGAAGATGTCCAGCCAAAGCCAAGCATAGGAGGAAACACATTGCTTCTATTGATTCCTGGAGAGTTGCCATCAACAAAGCACGCCGGCAGATAGAAGTTCCAAACGTTCGCTCGCATGAATTTTATGAAAGCTCAGCAGAGGAAGCCCCAGAGTCCGTGTTCAACCCAGCAAATTGGATTCTACGGCGACCACCACGGGGATTCCCTATGCCAACTAGCCAGAAGAATGCGTACTACTACGGCGGAATCGAAAGGTGGGCTAAACTGGAGGACTGGCAGGCGATCGGGGGATGTTATAACAACTCGAATGATATCTCGAATTGTGTATCTGTTTTTGCAGCATCGAAAGCCGGCTATTCGCAGACTCAGCGAAGCGGCGTTGGGATTTCTTGCTCGTGATTATGCTCTTAAACTATGCTGCATTCCACTGTTCTTCCCACTCTTATTATTATCCGTCATTGAGAAAAACAAAAGGAAAAGATAAAGAAAAGAGTGTCTACCCAGACGATATTGAGTTTTGACCAGAAGACAATATAATTTGATGCTAAATAGAGAAGCCGTGGATAAATTTCCTTGCTAACCTGTTCCCTTCACATTGCATTAAACGCCAGGGGAGAAACAATTCCCAATAAAAGATGCCTCAAAATGTTAGATACAGCGGGCGAACGAACGATAATTTATCGAAGCCGCATAATAGTACAATGAATGATGTGTGTGTGTGTGTGTGTGTGTGTGTGTAGTTGGACACACAGGCCTGACGGTGAAATCCGGCCAGCTTTTATATCGGTGCCCATCTCAGCCAAGAGAACAGTAAGTAAATCGGGAGTAGCTGGATCGAAACGGAAAATGTTCCTTTGGCAATTAAAATCCGGGAGGGTTGACTCGTTGGCTGACTCTCGTCCATTTGGGTAGCTCTATGAGTGGCAGAATTGTATCAACAATCTGTTCTACTCCTTCGAATCATTTTTGGGGTTTTGTAGCAAGCACTCACTATGAATTCCCTTGCGATAATTCTTTTCTTTCCGGTCGTAGATCGTGTATTTGTCCTTGGGAAGCATTTCCTCTTCCCGTGGCATCTCTTCATACCACCGTTGAACTGCCTTCACCTGGGCCATTCCATTGCGCTCGAGGGCTGCGGCCACCGTATCAACGACCTGATCGACTGCTCGAAGACGCTTTCGCTGGCGAAACTTTTGTCGGCTGGAGAGGCGCCATGGGATTTTCCTGTTGCGGAGGGAAAGAAAGATTTTCAATCAGTGTTTAGGCTCCGAGACACCTTTCGTACGTTGCTTTCTCATTCAAAGCGAGAGGGAAAGTAGAAACATACCACAGCAAACCTCCTAGCAGCGGAGTCGTAGGCTTGAACATGGTTTCCTAAGCAGAACTAGCGATGGACAAGGCGTCGTCTGCTTCTGTTGGTGGTTTCGGAAAATCGCAAGGGAAACCGCGGAGGTGCGGAGCTGGCCCGTGCGCCTTGTCTGCCACGAGTCACGAGCAAAACCCGTAAGTGGCCAGTTTTTTTTTTTTTTTTTTTTTTTTTTTTCTTTGCTCTCTCCCCAATGGTATTTCAATACTAATCGCTTCTCAATTGCGCTGCTGTTTCTCCAGGCTCGATCCTCACATGCGGAAGGTATAATAGCAATTCCCTTGACTTGGGACCTGACCCATCCGCAAATTCGGGCTCAATCGCAATGTCCTTGGGTGCAACAACCGACCAGCCCTCCGCTTGGTGGAGGGCCTGGTCGTCGATGACCATGTTCGAGATCGGTGCGCTGTGTCGCGGCTTTCTTCTGGGATTGAGCGAATTGGAAGTACATGGACTAGACTCGTTTACGAAACTACTCGATGAGCGGCGGGATCCTTCGCAAAGAACGCGTGGGTTGATTACCGGTATGTGTATACAAACACAATGCTAGCCTTCAGGCGCTTTTAGAATGGTCCCTAATCAATCGTTGGAACTTGATACAGTATCGAATCACATTAGCGTGTACGTATGTACAATATCACTACGCAGGCGACAACATCGTCCCACCTATGCAACATATCGCTAATCTTGAAATTAGTATGGATGACCCTTTGATCTGGGGGGCTTTACCGTTCAGATACCACTTCAATCTTCCGTCTTATAATCGCCGATGGGCCTTTGGCAGTCACGATATCTGTTGGGCTACACGGTAAGGAAAAACGCGGAGAAAGCGAGTATTTTGGCGCCATATAGCTAACTACTAACAGTGCTAGCGGTGCCTTCTTCACGCTCGGACAAGTTCTCCCAACGCACCGTCTTACCTACTCACCTCACGGCGGCCTATTCCAATCTACGATGACGCAAGGAATCCGGCTGTTGTCCAAAGGGCCGTTTCCTGCAGATCCTCACTTTGCAAACATCGAACGTCAACGCTGGAGTCTTCAGAATGTCTGCGTTGATCCGTTCTCCGACCTTCCCACCGCATACACCACCACCGGCGAGGACTCGATCCTCGCGCCATCTTCATATTCTTGCAATTCATATTCCTGGGTTCATATTTTTCCAGAAGGGAAGATCCACCAGTCGCCGAAGAAGATCATGCGCTACTTCAAATGGGGCGTCTCTCGGCTCATCCTGGAGTCATCTGAATGCCCCGACGTGGTGCCAATCTGGATAGAAGGCACCGATGAAGTCATGCACGAGGACCGCGACTTTCCGCGCTTTTTACCCCGCCCTTTCAAACGCATAAGCATCACGTTTGGCGACAAAGCCGACATCGATGCGGTATTCGGTGACTTGCGGCGGCGATGGAGGCAACTCAAGGAAAAAGCAGAGAAGAAGAACCCCGCTGTATCACAGCTACCGCTGGGTGTGTTGAGTGAGGAACTGATGTTCGGAGAGGAAGCAGTCGAACTGCGAAAGGAGTGCACACGCAAGGTGCGCGACCTCGTCGTCGAGCTGAGGCGGTCGCGAGGTCTGTCAGACGAAGACCCCAAGGCAAGCCTCGCTGACACGTGGGCCCACGAGGGTCCCAAGAGGGAAGGCAAGATGAACGATGAATCCTGGGTGCGGGACACCTGAATTTATCTTTCACAAAAGTAAAAGACCAAAATGTACTATCACCACGCTATAGAGAGCCATAATCAGAAATAGATCAATCTTTCCATCTCCTAACTAAATGCGGACGGGAAGCAGAAGCGGCCCGGCGAACGTGGCGCCAACCACTTCTGTGCTCTCCGCCATCCATCCGAGATCTCTCATCTCTTACATTCCTGAGTACTCTAGTCGACTCGTCGTCCTTCATGCCCAAAAAGCACAACAAATACCCGTCTGTCAAACCCGCGAGCACAGTCCACCCGTCACTAGAATCCTCGTCGAGCTCGCGCCAGCATGGCAGCCGCGCTTCGGCATCGCAGTCAGTGAATGACCTCATCCAGCATCTGCGCCGGACTCAAGTGCCTACTTCCACCAACGATGGGCCCTCTAATCCTCACCAGCCCTTGACGCTGCGCACTTTGCATCCGTCGCTCAGGAATATCCTCGACGTGCCAGAAACGCCGCCGCCGCGACCGCGCCCAAATGCTCGACCGGTAGGCGGACGACTCCTTCGCAGAATCCCTGGCCCGCCGCCTCCGTCTAGTTGGTTACAGAGTAACAGGACATCGACAACGGACAGAGAGACCGTCTCTGTAGGGCGTGACCAAGTACTATACCGGCTTGAACGACTCCCCGGCATAAACTTTCCACCGAAGCATAGCCTGCAGCATGTCTTGCTGAAATCGATGGCGACAAGCTGGCCTTGGCATCTGGATTATGACAATGTATTTCTGGTGGAAATTCCGAATCGTCTGAAGCTTCTACTGTTGAGTTACATTGCCATTTACTCGCCTGATGCTGTATCGGCATCACGAACAAATGACCTTGATCTGCTCTTTGGTGCGCCAGCGCCGGAAGGAGACTCCGTCACTGAAGCTGAGACCAGTCATGTCACTCGGCTCGATCTTAGTGCGGCAATAGGCAAATGGACCAGCATAAAGCTCCTGAGCAGACATCTTCTTGTTTCATCCAAAAAGGAAAAGGTGCCAATTACAAAGACGCAGGAGACTGTTCCCGAATCATGGGACGACGTCGAACCTGCTGTAGACTCGCCAACTCCGCCTTTGTTCCAGTCGCCGTCCCATATACTCCGGTTTCCAAATCTGAGATACTTATCTCTCGCTCATCCTGAACGTACGGCGGCCAATTGGGGCTCGCTAGTCAATTTGCTCTCTCACATCTCGACCATCACTCATTTGTCCCTGGCTCACTGGCCGATTCCAACGCTTACGCCGAACTCAATAAATGCGCGTGTTGAGCATCCATCGATTAAGTCGCTCACCTTCGCTGCCGGGGGCACAGATACCTACAGTGCCGATGAAAACAACTGGGTTGAAGTCGTTAATATCTTGCGCAAACTTTCCCGCGCAACCTATTGTCTCAAATGGCTTGACCTCGAGGGCTGCGGGCAATGGTTTGACGCCCTGAGCTGGGATGGACGTACATTGCAAGATGATGAGCCATTTCGCACACTTGAAGCATCATGGAATGGGCCGTGGCGAGATATTGAATGGATCGGTCTTGGCCCTGGCTGGATCCCCGCGAAGTATGCTGGTAGTAATGATCTATCTGAATCACATACCCCGCTCGTGGCATCTATACATTCCCATTCATCCCAGCGGCGAGTGCCGGCAAGCTTTGGGAATCCGGACGATGATCTAAGCTCTGTTCTTACGGCGCAAGACCTCCGGGAGGCTGAGATGGCGCGTCAAAAGCAACGGCACATCAACGAGTGGAAAGCATATGAAGACACTCTTCGGAGGGCTCGCCAGGTCGAGAGGCATGTCCATCGTGTACGACGCGAAGCCGGTGGGAAGTGGATTCATTTCTCCTTTGGTGGCGAGGGAGCAGAGGAAAGAGAGATATTAGAGACAGTGATGTCAAAACTCGATGTATAGGAAACTTAGTTATAGATGTACCAAGTAGAGGAAGAAAAGAGGCAAAGACAAGGACAAACAAACCATTTTTATTTATTTATTTACAAATTAAACTTTTTCTTGCTCTATTTACTTCTTTCTCCCCTTCGCATTAAAAGTCTTCAGGGGATCCGATTTCCTACCGCTAGACCCTGCACCTCGCCGCCCTTTAGCCCTATTCCTCTCCCTCGCCTTCCGGATTCGGTTCTCATTCGACTTCCCGATTTTCACATGTTTCTGCGAGTCTTCCGCCATCAATCCCTGCTTTCCCTTGGACGGCATCAAGTAATCGGGGACGTGCTTGAGATGAGGCTGAATTCTGACCGCTCGAATCTCGCCATCGTGTCGCAAGTGTCGCAATTCATCTGGGTTCTCCTCGAAGTGACGGCGCAACTTCTCCGACTTGATCAGTTCCTGGCGGATCTCGCGCGCCCGTGCTTCTTGGATGGCGAGTCGCGTGACGGCGCGTAGAGCATCGGTCATACGGTAGCGGAAGGACTCGACTTGTTTCATTTCAAAGTGATATGGTTTTACTTCGTGGCCGAGTTTGGCCTGACGTTTGATGATCTTTGCAAGCACCGCTTCGTCGTATTTAGCAGTTGGGTAGCTTGTTGGTTTGTGTTTGCCGTATTCTTCTTTGGGAACGACAAAGGAGAATGCCATGCCGGTTTTGCCGGCGCGCCCAGTGCGGCCGATGCGATGTGTGTAGGACTTAGATGTCGTAGGCAAATCGAAATTTAACACACAGGCGACGTTCTGGAAATCAATGCCACGGGAGATGCCGTAGTCTTTCTGTTTGCCAGAGAGTTTCTGCTTTTTGTTCCCTTGAGATTTGGAATCTTGGGCGGGTTGGACTTCGTCGTCGCTGGATTCATCTATTTCAGCTTCGGCATCCTCTTCAACCGTGTTGGATTCCGTATCCTTCGCTGCCGATGGCTTTTTGATCTTTTTCGTGCCGAGAACTTCTTGGTCGTCCGCAGCAATGATGATGTCGTAAACACCTTTGTTGAATTCCTCAACAACATGTATACGCGAGTTTGCCGGTAGCTCTGAGTTCAACACGCAGCTCTTGATTCCAAATTGTTCCAAGAAAAGCTTGAGACGATAGCAACGGTCGATGTCTCCAACGAAAATGATGCACTTGCCCTTGACCAGCTGCAGCTTGAAAATAACGTATGTGAGAAGGAATTTCTCATCTTCCGCACAGCGCACAGCAAATTGGCTGATACCACCTCCTTCATCTTCCGTCTCGGTCAGTTTCAAAGTCACCGGGTTTCGACAGAACAAGCCTTTTAGTGTGTCCACTTCGGCCGTGAGAGTTGCGCTCATCAGGAATGTCTGAACTCCTCGTGGCACAGCTTTGGCCAAAGCATTTATGTCATCTTCGTAGCCATAAGAAAGCACCAGATCGGCCTCATCAATCACCAAGTGGGTGAGGTTGTCCAAGGACAACGCCGAATTATTGACGTTAGAGACTACCCGTGCTGGGGTGGATATGACAATGTCGGGGATATCGGCAAGCATGGCACGTTGGACAGAATCAGACACTTTTTGTGTCAAATTGACGGATCGCACGTCCTTGCCGCAGGAGGACGAGAAGGATACCACGACACGTTGCACTTGCTCAGAAAGTTCTCTCGTGGGGACGAGGATAAGAACCGACGTCGCTTTCAGAGAAGGGTCAATCTAGAAGAATGTCGTTAATTTTTCCTTCGTACAGATCCTGTCAGCGCAAGGGGAAAAAAATACGTACTGATTTCTTCTGAAGAATGGATTGCAAAACAGGAAGGACATAAGCCGCAGTCTTGCCAGAGCCCGTCTTAGCCCGTGCTAGTAACACAATTGTTAGATACAGAACAGAAAAGAACATTGATTTAGCCATTCATCCCGTATCGCAAGGAAGCGTACCTAAGATATCCTTCCCCTCGAGAGCCAAGGGAATTGCCTTGGATTGCACCAGCGTTGGCTTCGAGAAATTCTCCTTCACCAGCGCTTGGCGTAATCGCGGATCGAGACCGAGGCTTTCAAAGGTGGCTTGGGGCTCATCGTCTCCTTCCGGTGCCTCTATCGACGGCACATCGTTGGCATCGAGCTTGCGCTTCATGTTTCTTGGTTCTGCGGCCCGAATCCAGGCAGCAGAGCAGCGATGTCGTTTGATGAAACAGGATATTTTGATAAGAAGAAAATATTTTTGATGATTGCAAAAGTTATCCGGCCCGCGACATTTTCCGCTTGACCGCCTACGGCCGGCCCACCAGGCATCAAGGCAAGGGCTCCACTTGGATTATTTACTTGCAAGTTGCAACTCTAGGGAACCCTTTGAGAGACACGCATTCATCATCAATTTCATTTGCACTATATCATTAAAATTCAATAATCAAACTAGGCAAAAGACATCGAAAAATTGTATTGTCGACTTATCGTATTCATCTTGTTCATTAATACCGTGTGCCTTCAATATTCGGTGCATGTAAAATCATTCTGTCGTTATTTGTATGATATTCGACGCCGGGTAGTGGCGCGATATCCAACGTCAAAAAGGTTTGAACAAATAAGAGTCAGAAAAAGAATAGGAAAATAATCAAAAGCAAACAAATACACGGGGTGAAGCGAAGGTGGGTGGGTTGCTTTCAGCCAAATCTCGACTGAAAGCATCACTGGACTTTGGACGTATCGTATGCGAAAGGTGTCAGCAAGGACATTTTCAATGACAGACATAATAAAAGACCCAATTGTCGGAGGGGAAACAGCCAGGATACATATCAGGCAACATCTTCAAGAGACCATCAGGTAAACCATGCTCTCGAACAATTCCATAGCTACTTGACGCATGTCAATTGTCATTATAACCAAGCAATACCTCGTTTACGTAGGCATTAAAGTATGCCATAGACGAGACAGAAATGCAGCCAACATTCCGCACTTCGACATTATGTTCAACCGTATGAAGTTTTCCGAAATTGATGCGCGACATCGGGTCTAGCCTCTCTTCAGGTGAATCTATGCTGACAGCGAGTGCTGGACGCTGAAGTTCCGGTTCGTTTGGTTCCGTATAAGGCTGTCCCACGCTCTCATCGAACAGGATTGCATGATGCTTGAGGTCCAGCCCTCGTTTCGCTAATCCACGTGCACCGTAGGTATATATACCTCTATGTGGTGGGAAAGGGACGATTAGCTCTCTTGTACTCCTTTTCAATGAAAAATATCAATCAATCATCCCTAAAAAATTTGACCACTTACACGCAAGTGGAACTATTCTGCCCTGGAAAAGTCCTGATTACAGCCATCCGACGCCAGGAGCCATATGCCATCTGACCGTAACTGCCTCGAATTAATTCACTGCGGCCACTTGCATTGGCAGCATTGGGTGCGGCAGTTTCGAACCAGCGGACAACGAAAATCTGAAGTTCCGACCTCAGTTATAGAACAATTCATTTTCCCAAGGTCTTTTGAAGTACTCACCCTGCCCGGTGTGAAAAAGTCCCCTCGCCTAACTATTCCTAATTTGAATGAGTCAATCAATTACCTGCATAATATATTTGTACATCTCTTACCTCCATATGGAGAGCGACTTTGGCGCCTGGGATTTTGACCATTTCGCGATGGTGTCTCCGGCGATGGATATGCATTGTGGCTACTTTGCTGATACCAATTCGAGTCACTGGATATATAAGGGGATAACGATGACTGCTGATTGTGCATGGCATTGCTGGGATAGCTTTGCCGAAAGAAAGACGACACATGTTAGCCTCGTTAATGATAGCTAAGGGGACAGCATATCAGGCGTACTGCGATGGCAATGTCTCGTGAGCAGATATCACACTTTGCTGGTTCAATGGAGGACTGTAGCCGCTTTCATATCCCCAAGGTTCTCTTGTTGGCGGATTGGGAGGTGATGGATTTTGCGGTGTTTGGGGTTGAGAAGGGTCACTGAATGATCGAAGCAATTAGCCTGCATCATACAGATGACGACAATCACAAACCTATCGCCGTAGCTATAATCCTCATCGCCATGCTCAAAGTTGTTTGCGTACTGATATGGCGAATGCTCCGAGACTCCGTAACCTGTTTGTAATGCAAAATATTGTGAGCCAGAAATATACATGACGCAATCATAGCTATCGAAGAGCCTACCAGGAGAAAAACGAAACGAGCTTCCATGACTGTGGCCCTTGTGACTCATTTCGGTTGTTTCTAGGAGATATGTCACGTGTAATATATATCAGAGAGCTCTGTAAATCCAAACAACCAGATACAGAGGCGACACGGATTCGATTGTATACCCCATAACCCTGCTAATATACCCATTTCCGCCCTGATACTGACACCTATCATAGTAGATGAGGCTCAAAATCAAATGGAACCTAGGTATCATTTTCGAGATGGCCGACTGACCGACTCGTTGTTCCTGCCCAAGGCTCAAGAGCTGCGAATGCACCAATGGCTTGAGGCCAAACGTTCGCCGGGCTGCAAGATAAACACTGATTCATGCTGGAGGGCTTCGGGAGGTCACCCAGTCAAGCGGTCAAAGGCACGCATGGTGTCGCACTGCATTTGATAGGAGGACTTGACCATGCAAGATCGGAACCAGCGGATTGTTGCACGCCGGTGGTGTGGTCGCCCTCCTTCCCGTTTGGTCGGTGCGTGTTGCGATTAGGACTGGGTCAGCTGACTCGCCTGCCTTGCCGACTGTCGGTGCGTTTGTTGTACATGTATTAGCTGCAGAAGGATGTTGATCCCTACTTGCACGCCATCGCTGGGATATTCTTTCCTGTCTGTCCGTCACCACCACTGCTACTACCTACGTACAAGTTGCAAAAGAGCCGCGTTTCAGTCTAGCTGTTATCGACGCAGAGCCTGATTGATGACGATGAACCAGCTCCGTAAATGCCAGAGCGTGAACTTCGACTTGCATGGCATGAGCCAGCAAGGCTCAGAACGGCTCTCCTACCCAGTCACTGAGTTGCAGGCATATCCCCAGAGTTTGCCTATCCAACCGAGCGTCCCAAGCCTACAATTCTCGCCGCCGCAGAGAGCCGAGATCTTATCTACAGATCGTCTTTCGGTCCCACCTCGGTTACTTGAGGCGAATGGGCCTATATCGCCACTTTTCCTTGATACTCAAGAAGGCGGCATCGACCACGCTCTTAAAAGCGAGACCATATCATCGCCTAGATCTTTCTTCGACCTCGATCAAACAGATAAATATGACCTTACCCCGTTTCATGACCTTGGAATAGACGATGATAGCTTGCGATATGACGACGCCAAGAAAGTAGTCGAGGGCAGTAAAGAATTGCAAGGTGGATCTGCTAGAGAAGAACAGGAGCCGGATGATAATGGGGTTGAAAAGGCCAATCTGCCTAAACGGCTAACCGACGCTATTCAATTGGTAATCATGGACCAACAAAGGGTATCTGGGATGCGAATCCAACTCAGCGAGATGCGCTCGGGACTCAACAGAAGTAGGGATGTGCAAGTATCGCAGTGGGCAGACGCTGCAAGGGAATTGAAGGTTTTACTCAGCAAGACGCCATTTGAAGCACCGGATCCTGCTTCTATAACCACACAGTTACACACTCTTGAAACAATAAAAAAGTATTCGGATGACTACCTGAAGCAGGAAAACGATTACCAGGACTTTCAACGACAGTTGGAAACAGAGGAACACTATTTGCAGCGGAGGGAAACTAAGCTCGCCGAGCTATTGCGACTTTCCTGGGAGTCGCAGGTTCAGGAGTTGGATACACACTCCGCGGACAGCCGTTTCGGTGTTCATAGGGGAACTTCGCCTACGTGGACTCTGGCTGATGATAATTCAGACTATGCGAGCACATCAAGTAGTAGCCATAAGGGCATGCACCCGTTGGTTGAAAAGTATCTTTCTAGTATGGGCGACGTGCGGATCTACCGTGAGCGCTTAGACGACCTTTCTGTCGAGTATACGGAAGTGATTGAAAGACAAGCGTCACGGAAGTTAGTAAACCTACCACTCGACCAAGAATCCCAGGAATTCCTCTCCAACTTTGAGACGGAACGCCACGAGCTTGAAAGGATATTAAATGATAAAATAGAGGCAGCAGAAGTATCGCGACTACAATGCGAGAGAGCGGGTGTCTCCTTGCCAGCAGATATTCAAGCAGAAGGACTTAACACCCAATTTGACATGGCCATCAAACAAGGGCTTCCACTTAATAGAGATCTCTTGTGGTTATCTGAACTGGACGACTGCAATCCCTTCTTCGAACTGGCAAATTCGGGAAAATTCGATGCGTACCATTTCATCAACCTCTGGATATTCCACCAGTTGAGACATTCCACATCTTTCATTCATCGGTTCAAGGCCAATCCACGTCTTCAAAGCCCTGGCCTTGATGATGATGCTCTCAGTCAGTGGGTAGTCAGATTGTGGTTTCAAGATTCGATTCGAAAGATTACTCCCCCATTGCGGACAGCATCAGAAATTGATGCGGAGTAGGGATATTCTTTGACTTTCTGATTCATGATCTGGTCTCCTATCTTTTCGGAATATCACTTTTTGTGCGCTTTAGATAGTAGCATATATTGGGGGCAATTCATCTTCACTGTTATAGTTCCTAAGCCCAGAAGCTCTTTCTAACGAACCTTCTAAGATTGGAAATATACATGAGATTGTATGGTTAGGGCTACGCTTTTGCAAATATCTGCGAGTAATCGGTCATTGATGCCTAGGTGTGCGGTATGTAAGAAACGGCTATTGATCATCGACATTATTAACGCCTGAGCTTATTTATCCACGCCGGAATTGCATGTAGCCAGCCAACCTAATCTTGGAAGTTCGGAGGAAAACAGCAATTTCCTAATCTGGAAGGGGTTGAAGGTCTAGTGCGGGCCGAATGATCTTCCGCTTTCCATCTGATTAGGGTTAATGAGCCAGACCATGATACTGGATCCTCAGTATTATACTATATCTGAGGATCTTGAAAGTTTTGCAAATTTGTTCGGATTGGATGGAGGCACAGGAGAGATTGAGTATGCTGTCCAGTCACAGCTAACTGGTCAGTAGCTAAAGTACACCTCATAACACATGCCAATAATTTCAATTTGACCTGCAAAATTTCTAGCCACATAATAGAATTAAAATTACAATGAACAATATTTGATCGACTCATTAGTTTCGTGCTGCGTCCCGTCCGCTGGTCGTATAATAGTTGCCACATTGTGAAAGCGGCCGAAACTAATTCAATCGATTCAAAATCCACCAGGTATATATATAAAAAGAAAGACTAAAACGCATCAATGGTATCACTTTCAAATCATGTTGGACACATTTCTCGAATCCTTTTCCCTCATAAGTCGATATTTTGGGCTATCCCGCGATTGCGATCCGGAATACTTGGTATCCGCACTTGTGTTAGAGTCTTTTCGAGACGGGCTGGGACGTCGGCGTCTATGAAATCGTTCAACATCAGAATCCGGGCTGGGAATAGGATATAGCGTTCCCGGAGGAGATGCAGGTAAAACAGATAAGCGTCGAATTTGCTGCATTTCTTCTTGCAACTGTGCCACTTGGCTTTCTAGGGCCTTCCTTGCAGTTTGCTCTCGGCGAACCAGTGTAACCAAAGCGCTGTACTGCTCAATTGATATGCCGTGAAGGTTCATCGAAGACCAAGAGCCCCCTTGCCAAGGGGTTGGCTGAGCGTAAATCATATTCGGCCGTAGAGTCGAAGTACTGATAGGACGATCACCTCCACCAAACGAAAGAGAGCTCTGCGAGGAAGTCTCACTGGCGATAGAGGATGGCTCATTTGACGTATCTTCATCGTCCTTGCTCTCGTCTGCACAGTCTGCTGTAGGCTTGGAAAAGACGTTCGTATCGGTTCCTTGTATCTTAGCTATCGCAAACTCGAGATCCATAAGTTTCACCTCAAGTGTCGTCAATCGCTGCTCCACAGTGGCGTCAGGATCTGCCATGCTTGCCAATAAATTTTCAAGTTGAAAGGGGGCCGACACAGGTCCACTTTTCGGAGTCTCGACGCTGTCATTAATGTTCTCCTGTTCTTCCAAGTCAGATGCTACAGCCCCCGGGGCGTCAGAGGTGCTGCTAGTCTGTGGTTCTTCAGTATCCTCTTGACCTACTTCGAATACACTTGTTCTCCAGAATTTAATCTCATCACTTCGCCGTCGCCATTGAATCGGTGACATTCGGTGACGCCGTACGAGTTCTTGTAAGGCATCGGCACTGCGCGATCGTCGATGTGCTCTGAAACTAGGTTGAGATTTCGACTCTTCGTGGTCCTCGTGGGTCTCATTGATGGCGCTTATGGGTCGCGTGCTTGTGGGGGAAATACTCGAAAACAACGACTTCTTGGTATCCTCGTCTTCGGTGAGAATGAGACTGGGCAGCGTCGCCCTTCGTCTAATGACTTGCTTGGATATTTCTATCCTCTGATCTTGGCTCGATAAAGCGATATGATCCGACGAGACAGAAGATGGATGGCTGACAACAAGCGACTTTTTTCGATTATATGTATAGGGCCCAACGCTCGCGTCAGATGGTTGCTTTGTCTTTTCAAATAACATCTGATTCGACCCTCTAGCCAAACCCACAGCTTGATCTCTGTCTGCCGGTGATCTTTCGATAACCTCGTCGTCTTCCAAATGACTCTGTCGTCGTTTCCCGAATATTTTCCGCATCACTATTTTCAGAGTGCTACCACGACGTCGATGGGAGAATGGATCATGTGATACATTAGAAGAGGTAGATGCATGCGGATTATGGGAGAGAGCTCTCCCATACACTCTCGTTTGCGAAGAAGTAATCGCGGACGAGTTGGACTCTCGAAAAGGGTGACTTGGAAGCGCAGTAATCTGCTGGTCTGGCGTGATTGATACCTGAGGGGTTGGTCCTATTTCTCCTCCGCTCTGAGCCGAATGTGACAGCGACGCCTCCATATTACCGCGGTAAGGCCCGCTTGCGACTTGCATGAGGTCCCCAAAAAATTATTCCGAAAATGATATTGAGATCGTAATGTCGATCCTCGATCCCTGAAGGATGGTGGTGTTGCGAAACTAACGGGTCACGGATAAGTTCGTATTCATTGCATGGTAACCGACTCGAGAGACCGACGGCTAATAGAACGTAACGTAAAAGTGAAAAAAAAAAAGTATATATGCAATAGGATCTAGACACTTCCAGGCGAAAAAAGTAATATCGAAAGAACGAATCAATAAACGAGAGTCGTGAGAAGGTCTATCTAGATAATGTTCAAAGAAGGTCTGCGGTCTCAGGAGAATTTGTTGCTGCGACAGTATAAAAAAAGGGATGTATGCACAAGTTTATGTTGCAATTGGTCGCATGAGTTGTAATTGCACCGACCGTCTAATACGAAACGCCTGTAAATTCTTCATATCCAAAAATATTGGCTCGCCATGTCCAATCCAGCTTTCTTATCTCGGTGCTTGCGTCCAAAGGAGAATGAGTGGTGGCTGGTCAAATCGTCTCCGGCGCGGGACCCGATGGTTTTTGGAGAGACAATTGAAAGCGGAGGGAAAGAATGACCGAACGGAAAAGAATGACAAACAAAGACAATGAACGATAATGAAAGAACACTGCGTGATGCAGAACTGTGACAGTTGTCAGTGGAAGAGCAACTGGCAGGTAATATGGAGCGGCTGGTTTTGGCGCGGGCCAGTAGGCTGCATCTCGACCGAGCAAGGGGGTTGCTAATCGCGGCTCAGATATTGGATGGGGCGAGCCAATGGAACAAGCGGGGGTACGTGCTGCAGGGGTAGAAAAGACGAAACATGGACTATCTCTAGTCCGCCCACTCTTCTGCTAGCTGCCTAGACAACAACCAAAGGGGAGCGAAAACCTGTATCGAGAAGGTAGGTTTTCCACAGAAGGAATAGGCGCTTGTGCGTTGGCCACTAGTATAGCACTCGCTAGCGGCGGACAACAAGAATGATGAGCAATCGTCAGCTCGGAGAGAAAAAGCAACGACGAACAAAGAGAAGAAGCAAAAGGACAAGCTGGAGCTGACACGAGAACAAGATCCTGTGCAGCGTGCACGTTGCACGACAGCAAAGAGCGTTCCTGAGGCACTGGCAATGACCAACTGAGATTGCGGCGCGTGTCATTGGCGACCTCTGGCTGCGAGCACGGGAGTCGGAACGGAGCGGATGGGTCTGCCCAAACAAAATCTAGCCAATCGCCAGAGGTCATGTGACAAAATGTGGGGCCATGGGGACCACATGGACCACACGATTCATTGACGGCTGTTGATCCATGTGGGGCCACCAGTTTGTATGTGGGCTAGTTTGTATCATCTTGAGACTGGCCCCACCACGTCCATGTTTTACCTTTCACCGTCTTTCTCTTCGGAGATGGAGTACTCCCGGCTCCGTAATCTATCCGAAGACAGAAACAAACTCGCTAGGCTAGTTATCAAACACCGGCCACAAATTGTAACTGTTCAAGAGAAAGCTAACATGGCTTATTATCATGAGGAGCACTCGTACCCGACCTATGCAAAGGCCACGTTGTCTCGCTTTGCAGCTCCCACAGTTAGTCATGCAGTGCGTAGCCACCTGGCTAGACCCTAACTCATCTTTTTGAACTCGACAGAGTACTATAGAGACTATGCTATATAGTAGTATAGACTAAAATGTAACGGTGTGGTGGCGGCCAAAACATGTGAAATCGGCGGGGATGGCTTGAAGCTTAACCTTCATGGATGTCTATTTCGTGTTCAGTGTGTTGTCACTCGTGCAGCATACATTTCATACATAGTATGTACGCTAAGATCTTGGGCATGATATGATGTGCGTTATTACGTGCAGATTCTGAAACATTATTTCTAACAAGCCTTGCTGCCAACAAGCAGTAACAACTGAGAGCCAGACCAATCAAATCAACAAAGGTCAAAGTACCAGCCAAGAGATGACGCTGACGCCGCATATACGGAAACCCTAGAGTTGATACAGTTGTCGCATAATTCTGCGGACTCACATAATCTGAGTCAACAACATCAGCGGAATGTTTAAGTAACTTCGATTTGGAAGGTGCGGGGTCTCTATATATGGCATATAGTACAAGTTTACTGTAGTAGAGTACCCCACTGCATATGAAGCATTTCTCGTTTTCCATCACGGTAGGAGGGTATCGTTTGATGCTTTGGGCCTTGAATTATCGTGAAGATTAGAAAAATCTCCTGGTATAACTAGATTTTAATAATATAAATAGCTATAATATAGAATTGAAACCTCAAACTATAAGTAGTATCAATCACCCAAAACTGTTACTGTCGTAGCTTTGCCTCTTCTCACCTTCTAGGAAGGAATTCTATAAAAAGACAATAAGCAGCATAATATCTAGAACTTCTCCTTTTATCATTAGCAATCTAGTTAGATGATCTCTTATAATCCTTCATCTATTATTAGGTCGGAGAATTGAGAACGTCACAGATTATAATTTAATACACTAACGGAACAGATTTAACCATTGACTACTACGGTAGGCAATGGAATATCATAAGAACATGTATTTACATAATGATGTGTAATGACAGACCAACATCCCCTGACGGACAGCGATTTTTGTCCGGCTTGACGAGGTTTTCTGTCAAATGACAACACACCAAAGTTACGACTGATTAGCAGTAGTTGTAAGCGGAGACATAGGCTGAAAAGTCCAAAATTCTAAGGGAAATATTCAAATTTGGAATCACATGGCCCGCTATATCTAATCCGGCCGTGTCATGACACTACACCAGACAGTGACCCAGCTGGGAGAAGTGTACATAGGATACTCATTAGAGCATAAGGTGGGTACGCTGCATCACTTGATGGCCTTTCATTGGGAAACTCCGACAGCAGCCCTAAGCAATTGTTCTGCCCTGGGAGATCTTGGGCTCAGGTCAGCAGGAAAGTTAAGCGGATGTCTAAATATGCTTCCTCAGTTAATCAATCCTAAACCTATAACGACTAATCATTGGAGCAACACTCACGCTTGTCCTATATACGACCACTCAGGTTCAAATGGTGTTCTCTCACCATTCGATCCAATTGGATAGCGGATATCCATGGTGGCAGCCATATTAGCCAGCACAATCATCAGACTGTTTTCAGCCAATGCCCGCCCAATACAGACACGGCGACCGAACCCAAAGTTACCCACTGGATATGGCTCTCCATTACCACCTTGATCTTTAGGCAAATACCTTTCGGGCCAGAATTTGAATGGATCTGCGTAAAACGATTCATCGTGATGCATGCCCCAGACGTTCGGGTAAACAATAGTTCCCTTTGGGATGAACATTCCCTCATACACATCGTCGCTGACAGATGCATGAGGGATTCCCAAGGGAGAAAGTGGATTCATGCGATAAGTTTCCTGAAGAACAAGATTTAGGTAAGGTAAATTCGGTATGTCGTCCCAAGTTGGTAGACGGTCTGAACCAACAACGCGATCCAGCTCGGCTTGCGCCTTTGCTTGCGCGTCGGGGTTTTGCATAAGATAGAGAACGAATAACTGAACCGTTGTGGCAGTCTATCATTGTCAGTAACATGCATAAGGGACGCAGCGCAAAGTTCTCAGGCATACTGTATCATTTCCTGCAATATAAATGGCAGCGGATGCACCGCGTATATCATCCAGAGTGAACTCGTTGGGTTTTCCCTTTTCAGCGTTGGCATTGTAAATGGTAAGGCGGTCATGTGAAAAGCAGTTACGGTCAATTTTCTCGCCCTGAAAGAGTAAAGGTTAGCATATCACTGCCGCCCACGTCCTGATGCATCCCAACAATTAGTTAGCTCACCACCTCTTTTTGAGCAACAGTAAAGGGGGTATTGGTGATGGCTTCAATTGCCCATCGCCATTTACGAGCGTAGCGGAGACGCTCCATAAATGGAAGCCAGGTGGGAAGATGACGAGCTGTCCAAACATGGTTAGTGAGCAAATTGAATGAGCACACGGTCTCTCGAAGTGAACTTACTCGCAGGGAAACGATCAATAATACTGCTTGCTGGGGCACCAGAATTGCTAATGGCTTCAGCAACATTGTCTGCGATCTTAATCCATGGACTATCCGGTGACTCGACGTCAATGCCATAACTAATGTTCAACACAACAGCGACGGCAAATCTACGAATCGCGCTCATGTAGTTTGATTGGGCGTCCATCATATTTCGTAGACAGATTAAAGCCTGACGTTGCTGATTATCCTGATACTGGCGCACCTGCGCTTTGCTAAATGCCGGCTGTAGTATTTTTCGGTGTTGCTGCATTTTAGGTCCCCATCGTAACCATGTCAGAGTAGGTGCCCAGCCCATTCTTAGAACAAATCCGTTAGTGTATTTGACAGATTATGAAGCAGATAGGCTTACTCTTCGAAAAGAATGAATCTAGGCCGATCGCTATAGTTGGACCCGCGTTTGTCAAGCAAGTCAACGGCCGACTTTAGACTGTTCAACACAATCCATTTCGTGCCGAAGGTTTCGAAGTAAAGCACGTCGGATTCTAAGAAGCTTCATTAGCTTCTGTGACTTTAGGATAGTAATTTTCGCGGATACATACTGTATTCCTTCCCCCATTGCGCATATTGTTTGAAAGGGGCCACAAAAGGAATTTTTCGGTAGTGGCCCAATATAAACTCTCCTGGAGGACCAGGTGGTAGTGGATATTTCCGCTTTCCCAGAACTGTTGGAAGAAGGACAACAGCGAGGAAGAGTACCAGACCGCCAAGCGGTAGCAGAATAGACAGCGGTAGTGCGGGGACATCCATTATTCTAGTGCGGCAACTCGCCAGGGCGCGAGCTTGGCCATACTTCAAAACGTCCTTGTGTGAAGCGATGAAGGCGGCATTGCTTGATTAAGTGCTCTACGGGAGCGATTTGAACGAAGTGTAAGAATGGATGGATTGCAGCTGATTGTGCTTGATAAGAAAGATGGACAGAGTTGCCGGCCGGAAAGAGAGACCTTATCGCAAGCGATAAGCTTATCATTTGTCTTATCTCCGTATGTGCTGCCCCTTATCCGGAAACGGCAGGCGGAGAGCAAGTTATAGCAAGCTCCACTTGACATAATGGCACTAGTGGCGGCAGAATGCTTGGAGATAACAATAAGCCCGGACTTCATCCATCCATCCACGACCTAAAAATAATCGAGAATCCAGTAGAAAGCTAAAATAGGCAGAGGAATGAGAAGGAATTCATGGAGAAAAAAAAAAAAAAGGATGATATGGAAACCCTGAAATCAACATAAGGGGCATTCTAGTCAGTATACGTCCAGCCTTTCCTTAGACCCTCAGTGGCGATATCTGTTGAGAGAACGTCGCCAATTTTAGCTTGCATATCGAACAAATTCGCAAAATGAGTCTCCTTGCATGTGTCCGCGCATGCGTCAGCAGCCACCTGGAATGGATAATCTTGGTTAGTCGGAGGATTAACCAAGTTGACATCAAGGAATAACCCACAATTCCTCGGAATCCCAAGCCCTGGGCATCTAGTAAACTCTGCCGTATCTCTCCCCCAGTCGTTGCACCACACAACACAACCGTATCAACACCAACCATGGCTAGTTGGCTTGCTAAATTTGTACCAAAGAACGCGCCCACAAACTTCTTCTCAATCACAAGGTCTGCCACCGTTGTTTCTGAATGATTGCCGTTCCCGCCGTAAGGTGACATTCCCTCAAGGAACTCATGGAGGCCATTCTCATTTTTGCTGCTGAATACTTCTAGTAATTTCTCGGGCACTTTCTGAGTCCAAATACCCGCATCACGGAGCTTACTATTTGTAAACACTGTGCGGCTCCAAACAACAGGGCATTTACCCGCACGAGCAGCGTCGATCAACCGCGAAACATTGGCGGGCACAGAAGCAGCCGTCCCACAAGTTGAAGATAACAAGCTTGTTGGCGAAGACTCGGAAAAGTACGCCTTGCTAACATCGAGAATCAGCAATGCTGGTCGTAACCCCCAACCGAGGGGTTCTTGTTTCTTGTTGGAGATATCCGCAGCGTAAGCAGGGTAATCCGAGGGGGAGAGCACAGACATGTTTTCTGCTGTGATATCGTGTATACCTGACTTGAAGCTCCGTTATGAATGATATATTTATGTAGGAGGTTTTTTTTTTGGGATATCATGTAGCTCAAAGTATATGAGTCGGCTAAGATGGCCCTAGTTTTAGAATGCTTTACACACTTGTTATCATTGACTAAACATATTGGAATCTCCAGTGGGTATAATGATTAAGTGCCGGTCCGGCCGGCATGTTCCGACTCAACGGCACCACCATCTAGAAGGCATCCGAACCTTGACAGAGCTAATCCGGACTGTACATCACGAGTGGCAGCTTCAAGATTCATCAGAAGACATCCAGGTGTCGTCTTGCTCAGAGGGAACCCAAATATCTACCATCCCATAGCTTGGCTGACTTAAAAACTCAGTCAGCTCCTTGTCAAATGATACTCCATCATCTGTACATATATTTGGATGTCGAGCGGAAACGCCGAACCCTCCTTCTGACGCGTCAAATGAGAGAAACTCGTCTACGACCATGTTGCGATTCCCATAGCTGTTGCTTGTTTTATTCATAGTGCCAATGAACCCACTTGGAAAAATTGTATTCCTCTCTGCGGACACTGCGGCTTTACTAAACATTTCCAGACTTCCACCTTCTGCGTTGTTGTTAGCTCGATGTTCTCCAGGAATATCTACCTCGCAATGAGAAGTCGCATAATCCTAGGGATCATGTTAGTCTGAATAGATTGCGATTAATTGTCCACTTACTACATGGGGTCTGTTTCTTTGAGCACTAGAAGATGAGGCCGTCAGTGATCTCGGTGGAATGGTCGTAGCCGAATTTCTCAGCATCGTCAACCACTTTGATGCCAGCGGCCACGCATTTTGCAAATCTTCAAGAATTTCAAGGGTACGGCTAAGGTTCGGCTGAGCGCGAGATGCTAGTCGTGGACATACTAACTTTTCATTAACGAGTATGTCAGAAGCAACCATTTAGCGGAATAAACATACACGAGGGCATTTTCAGTAGATGCACGTATAGTGTACCGCAGACGTATAGCGAAAAAAGCTTGGGATTGATTAGTAGGTAATTGAGGTATGTCTCGGCATGAGCGACACTCACTAAGGTTGCAGAGAAGCCCTCATGCGGACTACGATTCGAAACAAATGTGTTGACAGGCTCATGTAGGGCGAACACATTCTCAAATAGTTCATCTGCGACAGAAGTCCAAAAGCTTTGCGGGGCAGCGCTGTCTTTGCCTGACTGCGTGATGCTGTTAATCATCCTTCATATTGCTGTTAGCTTGTATGTCTTATAAATGGTTGAAGCCGACGATCAACACCTACTCTTCCAAGTAAATTCTCCGAACAACAATATGACTTAACCTCGTGACCATAACGACGCTCAGATAAGCTGCATGTACCTGCTCCGCGCTATGCCCTCTCATGTTCCAAACACTCCATCGATGACTAGCCGGCGTATCACGCTCCCACTCCGCCAACGCCCGACACATTTTAGCATATGTACTATCTTGATCCCAGGGAGGCGGGCCCTCGGAGCAAAAATCGACTCGCCACGCCTTTCGGGCGACACTTCCCCATAGACTATGTGCTTGAAGGAGGGTGGCGAAGAGCGAGCGTGATGGGAGAGTTGTTAGTTCTGGCCATAACTTTGCGGCCTTGGTGCCTGGTAATGCCGCGCGAGACGAAGGCATACGTCCAAATGCAAAATCAGATTCTTCACAAGGGAGTAATGTTGTAATGTCATCGGCACCAAAAGCAACTGGGGATGCGTGGCTTGAATGGAGATTATCCTCGGCTACAATGTATGGTCCATGAGAATCGACGACTGTACTCCATTTGGTGGATAACTTACTTTCCAGAACCCAGAAAGTACGCCTAGCTATTTCTGAATCAACAATATCATCAGTGGTGGCATCCAGGGGGAGATTATAAGTCTCCTCTCGGTGGAGTCGTAGGATACCAGCCACTACCACTCATTAGTTGAAGATATTTCAGTTGCGGATAATCACTCCTTACTCCTAACAGCGATCCCCATATTCATCTGGAACATAGATTAAGCTACAATTCACTGTGGAGAATTGTGGAAGAAGCTTACCGAGCTTTTATCTTTATCACCACTGCCCCATTGTGCAAGAGCTAACAGGAAGAAACCTTGTATATTCTCAAGACTGGGCTCGTACAACGCGTCAAGCACCAGACTTGTTGCATGTCCAATGAAATAGCTACCCGCCTCTTGACAGCTGCCATACCTTTTTATAAGGCAGGGTGTGAAGCGACAAGAGTTGCTCAGAATGCCTAAGAGAACGAAGAGCGACACTGAATCAATGTCCTGGGACAGTTTTTCGAGGAACAAACGCTTTGGAAAGAAACCCAGCTGCAAGAAAGACGTCCAAAACACCTTACAGCCTTCGATCACTTCCCTAGCAGGTGGGAGAATATTCCTCGTTGCCTTCAGTAGACTTACAGTGGTGCCTACTGTTGAATGGGACGGCGATGGGATTCCTTGATGAGGCCTGCTCATCAGTCAGCCACGTTCCGAGTACACAACTTTTACAGCCGTATGGGTGATATAAACTTACACAACTGGGCGTATGTAGTGATCTGCTGTAACATTGTCATGTGTGGAGCTCGGAGAATTCAGTTGTCTATCAGGTTTGCTGCATTTATTGACACGGAACTAAGTGAATTACCAAATCAGTGCCTTATTCGACCGTCATCCGAATAAGAGCGGAGCATACTCACTTCACGATCGTGACGGCTATGGCCCCTTGCTGGAAAATAGCTAGACATGCATGCATACTTTAGTTATTATCTTTCGTCATCAGAATAGGAATCATTGTACCATGAATTAGCAATATCGGACCCGGCACGACTACATCCCTCACACGGCGGTTTCCCATTACGATGCACGCATTTGGTGCGCAAACGACGACACCTGATAGTAGTCCTGTATGAGCTCTACAGGTGCATCTGGTGAATGAAGATTTGCCCTTACCTCCTGCAAGCGACCGCAGCCCTCACCAATTTGACATGCTCCTGATCGCTGCCACGCAAGTCAGACGGCAATTGCTGTTCCATTTGGAGAATGGTTAAGCCCCAATTTTCATGTTGTGACCTCAAAGACGAAGCTGTTAGCCGGCAGGATAGACATGCGGGAGGAGTTGAACAATCCGGCCGGATAAGGTAGTTAACTAGTTATGGGCTCGTTACATATGTAATCAACTATGTTTTGACCATTGGGCAATGGCTTATGCTCCCAATCATATGTTTCTATCTTATCTCTCTCATAAAAACCATGTATGCCGGCCGGCATTTCCGGCATCTTATTACGCCGGAATTTGACCAAGGGCAGGCGATCACACAATGTCAGGCTGTTCCAGTTTTTTTTTTTTTTTTTATTTTTTTTTTGGTTTGTGGAAAGTGGTTCTGTAGTCATAGAATTGCTGGTTCGTCGTTGGCACGATTAGTTCCAGTGGATAGCGCGCCTCGCTGGATAAGTAGAGTGTAGGCCATTCACATCTTCAAATGCCTGATTTTTTTCCCAATCAACGCAGTCAATTGTGTTCCCAATTCAAAAGTAACTTCAGCCTTTTCATCTACATGAGCCTCGTCGTATTGAATCATGATGGACAAGTTCGTGCCATCCAACCAGGGCTCAATCTCAATGACCTCCCCTGCGAAATCCTCACATGGAAGGTCTGCGACTGACTGCTATACCTCACCACCAACTGAAAGTGATCCTTATCGGTATATGCAGGGGTTTGGAAATCGATTTGCATCCGAGGCAGTGTAAGATGTAACCTGTCCTACTTGGCTTGTACAGGACTAATATTACGAACAGGCCGGGAACTCTTCCTGAAGGAGGCCGCAATGTACCCCAAAGATGTGCCTTTGATCTTTACTCGGAACAGTTGAATGGTACATCATTTATATCATCACGGCAGACCCTACAACATGTGTGAGTCTATGTATATTCCACAAGTATACGGCATGAACTTCATTTCTAAAGCGAATACAGATGGATGTATCGAATACGACCCTCTGTGGCACATCGCCCGCTGGAACCCATGACGTTGAACACTGATATTGAAGCCTGCTTCTCTCCCTCCAATCCATCCATAAAATACACGCCCCTCAGCTACACCTGGGGCCCTCTCGAAGTCCCCGAACTAGCGACGTCAACAACGTTCTTGACTGGTCTCAAAACAATTGGTGGACACGGTGACCCAACAAACAAAGAAGGACTAGCGGTTCACATGTATGCAGCGAACGCAAGTATGGAAAGCGAGGCATTTTGCAACAATGACGGTGACTTTTTGATAATACCAACTGAAGGAGCCCTGGATGTCCAAACCGAGCTCGGCCGGATGATGGTATCTCCAGGTGAAATCTGCGTCATACAAGCCGGCATTAGATGGAAGGTTAGCCTGCCTGGTGGTAAAGCAAGGGGCTATGTACAGGAGATTTTTGGAAGCCACTATGAACTGCCAGAGCTAGGTCCATTGGGTAGCAATGGGATGGCGCTTCCACGAGACTTTGAAACACCGGTAGCGAGTTTTGATATCGACGAGACAAAGTGGACTATCATCCACAAGCTGACCGGAGAGCTATTCCGCTATGAACAGGGCTGGACACCGTTTGATGTAGTGGCATGGCATGGAAAGTGAGTCATCTCTATGGAGATAATTGCTTCGCGAGTACTAACTGCTGTAACCCCTCAGCTATGCTCCCTACAAATACGAACTTTCGAAATTCGTTTCATTCAACTGCACTCTGAAAGAGCAGGTGGACCCTACAATACACACTGTCCTAATGGCCAGGTCAAAAATACCCGGGGTATCTCTTACCGAGTTTGCAGCGTTTCTCCCCAAGTGGCAAACGAGCACCAACACCTTCCGCCCTCCATATTACCATCGCAACATGGCAACCGAGATTGGCGGTCTCATCTACGGCAAATATGGAGGCAGTACAAGAGAACAGGTTGCTGGGGGTCTGACCCTGGAAAATAGTTATATGCCACATGGAGGTGAGTGATTCTCGAAGGAAAGCTCTTGTCCGAAAGTTTTGGTGTTGATTGATACACAAACAGAATCCTACGAAGCATGGGTGAAAGCAACATCTGAGCCACTCGAGAATATTTTGGTTGGACGAGATAGTCTTGGCTTCATGCTTCATATTAGCTCGCATTTCTCGGTCACCAAGTTCGCTATGGAAAGACATAGCTGCATCCGGTCTCAGCGGGTTGCATTTTGGGACAACGTCAAGGGACCATTCCTTGACCACATCCCTGCCATCAATAAGATGTTACAGGAGCAGGGACTCTCTCCTTTGGGGACCCCTTGATAAAATGAATCTCGTCTCTGGGAATATAAGTGTTTTATCAACGTGGCTAGTTTGAAATCTACCCTTTTGTGATTTTTTGTGATACAATCCCCTCTGCAAGGGTAGATTACGAGACAAACGTATATCACCCCAGACTGCAACAAACTAGTGACAGTACGACTTATTCACGAGTAGGTGATTAAAGGCTCTAGTCTTATCAGAGAAATAAGAGGCAGAAACACTGAGTCAGACAGAGAACAGCCGGCGAACCGGCTTTAGTCTGTGCAAGTGGCGTAGGCGAATCAAGCCCTTATCGGAGAGCTCTGATAGCCGGCAACTACATGTATGTATGTATGTATAGATAGGCATGATTATGACTCGCCCATGTCTATCAAAAACGCCGCGAAAAAACGACAGACGAGATGACCTAGACCGTCAGATAACACGTCATGGTATAAACCTCTTTCTATTTCGCAACCTTTTATTATTGATCTCTGCATGACTATTCATTTTTTCTCTGAGTAACATAGTTTTTTGCCTTCCGGGATGAGCTCATCTCCTGCCGGCGATATCGAGAAAGGGGAGAAGGGGTCGGTTCATGTTTCACCCGATGTTCAAATCGGTGAAAGCGAATCGTTGAATACTCAAACTCGAGAACATGGAGCGCTGAAGACTGCAGCGAGTTTCTTTCTCTCCTCCGGGGTGGAACTGCGTGGAGTAGAACCTGTTCCACCAGAGTTACGTACAGATTCGGCATTCAACAAAATCTTCACTATCTGGTGCACCAGTCTACTGTGTCCACTACCGTGAGTTGTCGCACCTCTGTGCCAGATGAAGTTCTTACTGACCAAATCGATAGACTCGTCACTGGCATGGTGGGCACATTATCTTACGGCATGTGCCTACGAGATACCAGCCTTCTAATACTTTTCTTCTCACTCTTGATGTGCATTCCACCAGCGTACATCTTGACAATTTCACCGCAGACTGGAATGCGTCAGATGATTCAATCCCGGTATAGTTTCGGCATGTACCCAAACATCCTAGTCGCCTTACTCAACATGATGACCCTATGTGGCTATAACATCATCTGCCTGGTGACTGCCGGCCAGACTCTCGCCGCGATTTCTGGAGACACAATCAGCCAGACAGTTGGGATTGTCGTCATTGCCGTTCTTTCTATGCTTCCCGCCCTTGGAGGATTTCATGTCATTCATCAGTACGAACGATGGGCCTGGATTCCCGCGTTCATTGCCATTGTCATCGCCGTCGGTTCTGGCGGATCGAAACTAAAAGAGCAAGTTCCGGCGACCTCTTCTGATGCACCCACTATCATCACCTTTATTAGTCTAATTGCTGGCTACATGTTGCCCTACAGTACCACTGTTGGGGATACAGCGGTATACCTGGGGCCAAACGCTCCCAAGTGGCGTATTTTTTTCTACTGCTGGATGGGCATATGTCTGCCTTCCATTATACTGATGATCGTTGGTGCAGCTATCGGTGGTGCTGTACCGAACATACCAAGCTGGTCGGACGCCAACGACCGCGACTCCGTGGGAGGAATTTTGGTCGCCATGCTGCAGCCACTTGGTGGATTTGGCAAATTCATCGCAGTCATGATCTCTCTCAGTGTCATTGCGCAGATCGCACCAGGGTTCTACTCCGTCTCGCTCAACTTTCAGTTGATTTGGCCAAAATTCGCAATGGTTCCTCGCATTTTCTTTGTGATTGTTGTCACTGCTGTGGACCTCGGAGTGGGCATCAAAGCCGCTGAATCGTTCTTTAACTCGCTGCAAGATTTCTTGGGTATAATTGGCTACTGGAGTGCCGCATTTACTGGCATTTTATTGACAGAATGGTTTGTCTTTCGAAAAGCAAAAGCAGCATCTTTCGATCCCAGGGTTTGGAATAGCGTTGGAGAGTTGCCACCAGGTCTAGCGGCTCTCACTTCCTTTGTACTCCCTTTTGCACTTGTGGTGCCGTCGATGGATCAAGTCTGGTACGTGGGCCCGATTGCAAAGGTTACTGGAGATTTGGGGTTTGAGTGCGCTCTCATCGTTGGGATTATGTTGTATCTGCCTCTTCGTTCCCTGGAGATTAAATGGACGGGCCGAGTCTGAGCGTGAATGGGATTATAACCTGGCAGTGTAAACGGGTTGAATAGTTACATATCTAGCGGATAAACTGTTTTTCAATAATACTATCAGAGATTCTAGTAGTGACATGTCCTTATCATCAAAATATCTGTAAAACTCGCGAATCAATGACCGTTAGGATAATTCAGCTGGGATTGCAGAAATGCCGGCCGGCACAGCGAAGCTAGATACGTGTGGCTCACACCCTTAAATGATAAAGAAAATCCATGCTTTCAACATATCAGAATTACAGCGATCCTTTCTTCTCGGCCTATTTCCTTCCTACCAGCTCTTTCAATAGTACAGAGATCGACATGCCAACGGAACTTGTGGAATCACATCCATTTTACCATGATTCTAAAGCAGCCGGCTATCACCAACGTATTGGCTGGGGCGCAAAACCTGCCTTGGTTCTTATCGATGTTTGTCGTGCTTATTGGTCGGAGCGATCGCCCCTCTCTCTACTATCCAACCCTTCCGGCGCATCTTCTCCAGATAGCATGATCCGACTACTGGCGGCTGCACGCCAAGGTGACATCCCAGTGATATGGTGTCAAGTTCGTTATAACCACCCAAGTATGTTAGACGGCGTTATACTATATAAGAAGTCTCCGGGAATATCAATATGGCAGGATGGTGACACACGTGGAATGGACGCATGGATGCCTGGCCTGGTTCCGGACTGGGAAAATGAGACTGTTGTGGTGAAGAAGAACCCCAGCGGCTTCCTAGCAACAAATATGATCGGCCAGCTGAATGGTCTGGGAGTGGACACGATTGTGCTCTGTGGTGTTAGTACGAGTGGCTGTGTGAGGGCTACGGCAGTCGATGCATGTGGGCACGGCTTCCGGTGTATGGTGGTTGAAGAGGCCTGCGGGGATAGAAGCGTTGAAATTCAGAAAGCGACTCTATTTGATCTAGATGCAAGATTTGCAGATGTCATCAATGAGCCTGAAGCTATCGCTCGGATGAGAATGGGATGGCGATGACAACATCGCATGCAAATCCAAATATCTTTTTAGTATTGCTCTAGCCATGTAGTTTCTCCACGCAAATATCAGTTCGCTCACCATATTGTCAATCACAAATCTCGGATAGGCAATTGCGTCGACAACCTATTCTAACTTGTTAGTCAGTCATATACCGACTGAAATACCTGCAGAAATTGCGGAAATTATCATATCGTCAATTTTCGTTGTTCCGGATGTAACCGGTCTCTCAGATAGCCAGAGAAGTCTTGTATTTGTCACTTACGCTGATGCCGCGCGCGCTCGGTGTTTTATATCTGGGCTGGCGCGATGGGGCTGTGTCTCGTCTTGATGGTTGTCGTCAGTGACAAGGGCTTGAGACGAGATTATTCGATAGCAAGCAATACACCTTCGTGCACGGTTTAGACATTTCATCAGAAAAGTGAGATGTATATCGACTTTCAAATGTCTGGCTAGGAAAAGAAACACACATCTCAAAATCGTGTAGCTATTAGATACGAAATAGAATGTGACGTAGGGAAATTTCGGTATCTGCCGGCCGGCCGGCATGTGTCATCGAACCGGCTAAGCATGAATGCTACAATTATTGCCCATTTTGATATAAAGACTGTAGTTTCTGGGTGATCATTCTGTATCAAAAGCTCTTAAAGGGGAAAGGGAGTTGAAAGAGGGCAAATCCACGTTGCAGCTGTTGGCGCAATGTCCAAGTCACTGAAAACAGCTTTTCAACCTTTACAGGAGTCAATTCGCAATGAGCTCGATCCCGAATATGTGAAATTGCACGACGATATTTTACAGTACTGCAAGCCTAGCGAGCTAGAGCCATGGAATGCAGAGTCCAGGTTCCGACCTAGTCCCATGGGGTATGCAAGCCCAAAACCGGTGAAAATCGGCAATGTCGCGGATGTCAGTGTTGGTGAATATCAGGTCCGAGTGTTCACACCTGAGACTGAGGCACCCCCTGGCGGCTGGCCATGTTTCGTATATGTTAGTATAACACCATGAATTTCACCGAACGCCAGGAGGCGTGAACAGTTGTTAAAATCGAATAGTATCACGGCGGAGGCTGGGTACTCGGTGGGTTGAACAGCGAAAATGGATTTCTTAGACATATATGTAAATGTTAGTCGTCCGTGACCTCTATCAGATGACTTGAATATGATATTACAGGGCCTTACGACCGAACCTGCATATAGATCTCAACTGTGTCGTCGTTTCAATCAACTACCGCCACGCGCCCGAAAACTGTTATCCGGTGGCTGCTGAAGATTCCCTTGCGGGATTTAAATGGGTGTTGACACCGGAAACTGCGAAGAAACTGTCGATCAATACATCGAGGATAGCTATTGGAGGGCTTTCAGCGTGCGCACGGAGTCATTCCACATATATGACAACGGAAGAGAGAGATCTAACAGCACCATTATCTAGGGGCGGTGGCCTAGCAGCAATTGTGTCGATGAAGGCGGCCCTGGATCCAGGCATTGTGGATAAGATAGTGTATCAAATACTGATATGTCCTGTTATTGATAACACAGCTACTGTTGACACAGCATGGGGGCCATCTCAGCGTTCCCCATGGCTGACACCCTCGCGTATGACATGGTATCGAAATATGTACTTTCGCTCTGAGAATGAAACACGAAATTGGGACGCCTCACCATGTTTTGCACCGGTGGAAGTTCTGCGAAAAAGTCCAAGCACATTTCTCGCAATTGCAGAGTGTGATCTGCTTGCTCCAGAGGGTCATCAATATGGCCATTCTCTACAGAAGTCCGGAGTCGGAGTTGATATTCAATTGTATAGTGGAGCCACCCATTCTATACTAATCCTGGCTGGGTACGTTAATCCTGTTAGTGTCCGATTCCGTTGATCTGATATTCATTGTCAGTTGCACATACTCACATAAAGTACCTGGCAGCTTGCACAAAGTCGGTCAAAAATTGATACATGATGTGTGTTCCCGTCTGGCAAAAAGGTTCGACGTCGCATATGACCCAGACAATGCCAGAATATTATCACTTCAGTCCGAGGATGTTAACCACAACTTGTCCGCATAAACTTCTTCTCTCCTTCTCTTTCCATCCTCTGCGAAAATCTTCTCTAGCAAGACCAGGTCTGTCAATCTCGTGTTGGATGATGATTTAGATTGGTTGTTTCTTTAAAAAATAACAAAAGATATTCTTATTATTATTATTCTATGGGGCTAATCGTATTCAAGTATCTAACTATTTAATAAGGATACGTATATATATATATATATAAGGCAAAAATAATAAAAAAAAAAAAAAAAAAAAAAAAAAAAAAAAAAAAAAAAAACAAAAAAGAGAAAAGAAAAGAAAACTAAACACAAGATGCCTATCTGCGCTTGTATATGGATAAGCTAATCTAGCTTTATTACTGACATGAGGCTATTCCCAAGTCAACACCGCTGCGTAGGGGTTGGAAGCCCTATGTTGACGGACTCTACTATATAGCCTTATTCGATTGCCCAATCACGAAGGATTCTGCATGCGCGCGCAGCAGCACTCCTACTCATCACAAAAGAAATAGATTATATAGTATTTCCGATACTAGCCTATACAGCGTTCCAAATCCGTCGTTCATATAAGAAGCTGTATCTTCTCGCTCCGAGCTCGAGACTGTCGACTGCTTATCACAAGGCACAAATAATCCATGATGGCTTCTTTAATCTGGGCTACTTAAAAGATGTCAGAAATCTTTAGAACTAGAAAGGAATCTTCCATGCATACCTTCAGCTTTCAATAGCTTCGACAGTATCTCCACGACAGATTCTCGTCATCCTCGTCAGAGGCAAACTGCATCAAATCAATCAAATCCCGCCGCCCAGAACTTCTCGCATGTTCGCTGAAGGATCGCAGACGATGTTCTCCGTTCCTTCTGCTGTATCTAAATTCTCTTTCACGACCTCTTTGATAGTGACGACCACCACCATCCTTATAGTAATCATAGTCGTCGTCATAATTCGAATTATAATTGTCATATCTTGAATGACGTTCCTCCCATACAAAAGCTGGAATTCTTTCGAAGGGCATTTCTGTTCTCCGACTTGTTGTCGCCGTCGTCGACATTGTTGCTTCGCCAATACCGAAGTTGTCGCGGCGGCGCAGACGTCTATTATCATAGGCAGGCGGACATGGCGGGTTCCTTGAGGGATTGGTACTCGCCGAAGACAATCCGGTCGGATAATAGGTACTCGAAGATTTGGTTCTTCGGCTTCTGCTAGTATTACTACTGCTACTCCCAGAAGTAGGAGAGGAACCCGGCGATGAATAGGTAGAGAAAGAAATGATCGATCCCACTCCGATAATTGGCTGGCCGATCAGAGACCGATGAGGTCTATATGGGGGAACAATGTACATAACCATTTTCGAAAAAGGGTTCCATGAACTTTGGAAGTTCGATGGAGGAAGGGAAACAATATGCTCCGTAGGTTTTGATCGACTAGGTATCCTTCAAATATACTGGCGCGAGCAGAAACACATACAAATTTAAATCCACAAGAGAATTCCTAGCATATATTTATTTTTATTCTCGTTGAATGTCAGCTACAGTCTTGTATAAGTCTGTTGATGCCAACTTTAGCCCGTGACTCTTCTTGGTCACTGTCCGTCCCATCATCTGATTCGATCTTCTGTGTGTTGACCTAGTCATAAGTAAGCACCACGGCCTACATGCAAATCCTATTCTACTCCAAGTGAAAAATCTTAGAGAATAATTCCAAGGAAAAGACTAAATTACTAAAGCCGAGGACAAAAGCACATCTTGGGATTTAGACGCGATCAATGTAGTCACGGAATTACCCGATTTGGTAATTATTCAGGCCTGGTGTTTGGCAGTACTGCTATTATATTGACAAGAACAAGTTTTGTCAATAGCTAACTTATGTGCAATATTTATTAAAACTTATATTCTTGGGGATGCTGTGTGTGAAATTAGTCATGCTATATGACGAGAAGTGTGTCTCACTTACATACTGATAAGTGCATATGTGTTGAACGCCACAGCGCACGCCCTGCGATCGAACGCATTTGAGCAATCAGTAGCAAATCCCTATTCAATTATACGCCATTTATTATCCATATCGTACATCCTTGATTGACTGACAACTTGATGTCATTATCTTGGAAGGGTGAGCAGGCTCTAGTCAGGCGATCCGGCCATCGTTGTTTGGCATGTGTTCGCTTCCAAGGCCCAACATATGACTATTAGGGTCGCTGGTCAAACCCAAATTGATCATACAGATCTTTATGAAGAGATATATGGTTAAAATATATATTATGTACATCGGCATAGACAATTTAAATACCGACGACAAGCAGATCTAGTTAGGGCTAACATCGATGCCGGATCGGTTGTGCAATAAACTAGCGACTTACTAACGAAAGCTTATGCTTTAGTATTGAATTTATTTGAGACAATATCAGTAGTCCTAAAATGATATCTTCTAAAGTGTATTTTTCCACGTCGCGGATCAGATTGCCCTATCCCTCACATGAGCCTCAGCGTCACTCAGTGTGTCAAGTGTAGTTTCATTTTAGTCCTGTATGCTAGCAGGTCGAGACTTCAAGCCTCTGTTTGGCGGTTATTTGGTTCTCATGAGACTTCGATAGACGAGGTCATTGCGATAAGTTGTCTGCCTACCTAGTGACAACAGTAGTCTAACTACCGAGCGGAGCGACAGAGCTGTCCAGGGCTAAGGTTCCAATTCCGTCGCATTCCAGAAAATTTCATTGGATATCAAATTCATCTACTATCTTGGATGTGCGTTTTTTTCTCGTAGTTGTTGTGTCCCTGAAATGCACTCGGAGGGCACGTTGACAGCTGCACCTACAGGAGCTCGCTTGCATCGGGATAGCGAAGGTCCGCATGTTCTTCCAAGAAATCCATCCAGTTCTTCAGGAACTTGCTGCCCCTGTTAGACGATTAGAGATCCGTAGTGAGTTGTGTCACTGCATCAGGAGGAAGCAGGTAAACTTACTTGCTAATGGTCTCAGAATCGCCGCAGACGCAAAGATGTCTCTTTGGACGTGTCATGGCAACTGCAAGAAGAATTGGTTAATCATATTTGTTCGATATACGAAAAGAAAGATGTTCATACCATTCAGTCTACGCTTCTCTCCGAGAAATCCGACCTCTCGCTTCCCATTACTGCGAACCAAGCTGACAACAATAGCTTCTTTCTCGCGGCCCTGGAACCCATCCACACTTCCGATTTCGATACTTGGATATTTCTCCTTCAAATATTGCGCAATCAGAGCGACTTGCGCGTTATACGGCGTTACTACCGCAATATCATCTGGTCGGACACCGGCATCGATCAAACTCTCAACATGGTTAACAGCCAGTTTTGCCTCCATTTCATTACTTTTACTCTCACTGAGTAAACCACCTTTGATAGTTATATCTTCGTCTTCGGCCTTCTCAGAAAAGTCACCCCCTTGTGTATCTATGAAAATGAGAGGTTCCTTGGTGTCGTCTGTTTCTTCAACATCATATGGCAAATCCTTTAATAACCGATCCTTCACAAAGTCTGCTGCTATCAGTTTCCCTTCGTACAATTCATCAGACGGAAATTTCATTATCTTTTCGTGCATGCGATATTGCGTCGTGAGCATGCGCTTAATAGATGGGCCGTGGAGAGTGAGAAGTCGGTCAAACATTGTGATCTCAAGCTTTATTCCTTTGAGGGAAGTTGATGAAGAATCGTTCTCTGTTTCCTGTGCCTTGGTTCTATTTAATTTCTTCTTCGCCTCGATATCGGCTGATTTAATCGTAGGCGGCAGCTGGAGATGATCGCCTGCAAGCACAGCTCGGGATGCATGTAATAGGGGGATCCAGCACTGGGCCTCCAAGGCCTGGCTAGCCTCGTCGATAATCACAATATCAAACTTTTGGTTCTTAAGTTGATGACTGCCCGCTCCATGCAAGGTAGCCAGAACAACTTTACTTCCTGCAACGAGACTTTCAACACATCTAGATTCTCTTTCTCTAAACTCCTTTCGCAGTTCTTTCAAGTCTCCGTATATTGCTCGTCTTTCCCGCCCATTCCTTGTTTTCCGGATACTCGCTTGCTTTTCATCGATCTCCTTTCTCACATCTCGCACGATCTCCGCTGCCTCGGAAGTCTGAGTAAGCACTTCGAGAGAGTGGTCTAGCACCGACGGTAAAAGTCGAGCTGGATGGCCTACTCGTACAATCGGGACTTTGTGAGGTGTGAGACGTTCGACAATATTGTCCACAGAGACATTGGAAGGCCCACATACAAGGATTCTCATATTTCGGCGAGTTAGTTGCAAAATCAACTCGATCAATGTGTGTGTTTTTCCGGTGCCGGGAGGCCCATGAATTAACGCAACCTCCTTTGATGCGAGTGCAAATCTTATTGCTTCCTTTTGCGAGTCATTTAGAGTTGGGTCGATGAAATCAACTGGACCTATGGCGTCGTAATTTGGAGATGAGGGCGTTGCGTGGCCGAAGAGGACTCGCATGAAATACGTATGGTCTGTTTCAGACATCTTTTCCATTTTCTCCATTGTTTGATTTAGACGTCTATGCGTCACATCGTTCGCTAGTTTGACCCTGTTGCAAGCGAACCACAGTAATAATTTAGCAGGTAAATTTTGGAAAAGAGAAACGTTTTCATATGGCGAGAACATACAGCCAAAGCTTCTTGCCCCAGAGTTCATCTAATGATTCCTCCTCCGCTTTTGCATTTGCTCCGCCACCAGTTTGACCGAATGCTACAGACAGAGCCTTTTCGGATATTTTGGTCACGACGCCTTCGGCTCCATCCGATGATGTTGATTTATTCCCCCCAGCCTCTTTCCCGGATTTCCCGGATTTCCTACCGGACGAGATCTCAAGTACTCGGACAACATCTCCTACGCGAATACCATGGGCTCCAAATCGAGGCGCTCCGTCGCCATCAGCAGTAGCCTCTGTGCTGGTAAAGGCGGCATCTGGGCTGAATTCGCCGACAATTCTCCCGCCCATGCCAGTACGACATTGTTCTAGGTCAATACCAGTCAAAGCATATCCTGTCGCTTGTAATGTCCGTCTAGTCGAAGGAGATACGGTATTCGTGGAGCTAGTTGCAAGAGCTGACGATAGTTTCTCGGCTTCGTGCTCTTTCTGCAAAAGTTTGCGCTGTGCGTCTGCGAAAAGGGGGATGGGAACTGGGACCGGTGCCATCTTTAGGATGCAAGGGAAACAACAACCGACATGGCCTTCGTAGGCTACTATATTGTGGTTGTGGCTTGTAGTTTTGCGTACATCAAAGCCATTCCGACGTTCAAAATGTATGAACGAAAAGTTTCCCCGCATGCGTTGGAGGCATCCCCGCAATTACGGCCTTAGTCATCTATAGCCCTAACCCTAATCAGCTCTACAATCCTGGCCATATATCTTGAATAGTTAATGTTATTATTGATTATTCTAGCGAGAACTTCATATTACTGACAAATTAATGACTCACGCGCATTCAATCTTGGGTATGGCAAAATGCAACGAGAATTATTTTTTTAACCTCCGCGAACACATCTTTTCACCTTGACTCAGTTTTGACTGATAGCACGATATTCCTGCACACCAGCCAAAGGTAGCATGCATATTGAAAGATGGGCAAACCCACAAACAGCCCACTTCACTAAAGTAATCCTGTTAGGGTTCCTGAATTGCCCTTCGGTACCATTTCGGCCTCGCCCCCGGGAACTCGTCAAGTTTTGCAAGGGCCATGACTATCAATATGTTCCTAGGCATGACATCAGGCATTTCTAGGTCTAAACTTTTGAGATGAAGTTCGTCGCGAAAGAATTTGGCGAGTCTAGCAAATTTCTGAGCACATATAGGGGGCGAGCACGTGTAATTTTCGACGGAAATACAAAGACGGCGGATCTGCCGGATATGTCTACCTGGAAAGCCATATTCCTGGGTTGTGTATGTTCCCTTACGACGACGTCTTCCCAGAAAGTACCCAATGTCAATCTTGAACTTGTTTTCAGAGAAGAAGATCCGACTAGCCATTGGCCAACCAGATAGGCAGGGGTGACGAACACGAAAATGAAGCAAAAACGATGCCTGAAGCTCCGTTTCGTCGAAAAGGATATTGATCTTCAACCGATGAGAGCGACGAATCTTTTAAAATTGAACACAATGTGCACCAACAATATTTGCCCCCAATCTTCGCTGTTTTTGGCCTGAAAGTCCAAGAGCATCGATCTCTAAATATCTCCATGTCGTCAAATACCAGCAGTGGCCGCAGTGCCATCTCTTGCACTTCTACTGGAAGATCCATAAATCGGAACACGTCCTTTTTATGAGCACGAGTATTTGATGTAAGAGTAATTTCCGTTGCAAGATCTTGAATTTGTTGCATTTCATCTGCATTCAATAATCTATCGCCGCTTGCCCTGCAGTCAAGCCTAATATTGCAGCTGCTAAGCATCTGTAAATCCCTGAATGCCCAGTTGGCAATAGCTTTCGCTCTTCTCCGACCCATTACGGTGCAATCAAGGCTGAAGTGCTCCACCTTTCCTTTCAAAGCCTTGCCAAAATACTCGACGAAGGCCCTCTGTAGTTTAACTCCATCTCTACTCTCCACGTGTAGCCTTTTCAGGTAATGTGTCAAAGGAGGCATATCATTGCGCTTCCAAGCACTTAGAGTCTGTATGAAAGCCTCCAGGTGTTCCCATGTGTTAAGTTTCAAGTGACATGAAACTTCTCTGAGTGTCACTTTCAGAGTCATGTATCTAGTCTTAGAGCAGACCGCTAACAATGAAGTAAAGGTTTTATGATCACCGTTACATAGTGAGCTCTCGTAAATAGGAAATCTTCTCATGGCACACGTCGAGAACCCGCTGGGTCGTTGGCGCCTTTTCCTCGCCCTATTCCTGCTTTTATGTACCCGGTCGGTGTGGTTCACAGTTTTGAATTCAACGTGACACTGACAAAAGATCCCTGCATAGTGGAAGATCTGCGTCCATATATCAAACGGAAGAGCGAGAAATGTAGTATTATCATCCCCCAGTTTGTTGGAAGCGACACCTGATGATGACTGGTGGCAAGGAACGATCTCGTCATCGAAATCTGGGTTATTGTATTCTTTTGAGAAATCTTTTATGACGCTGGCTTTCTTTATAGGCATATTTATTGCCGACTAGCTTTTCTTCAAATGCGGTATGCAAGCGAACGAGGTGGTTGAGTGCGAGTGTGAGTTTGAGCATTATATGAATCCGAATGGATGCCTTGTTACAGTGAAAATATTTTCATTTACAGGCCTTGCAACTCAACGTACATCGAATGTAGGCGTATTCATTACGTATTGAGTATGGTTGCTGCCTTGGTGCGCTATACGTAAACTGAAGCTTGGAATGTGCAGCGGCGCATCAGGTATCCTTACGTTACCGACCAATTTGTAGGTTTAAGAACTATATATATGTATAATCTCTGTAAATGGTTCAACACGCTAGGCCAGGAAGCAGGAGAAAGCCTGTAACAATTGATTATAGCGAAATTCATCGTCCACCTCACAGATGTTGGCCCTATTCCCCAGTCCTCCCCGCCCATCAGGGAATGGGAGGAGAAATGCCACCCATCGGAGAGCTCTCCGAAGCGAAGCCATTGCAGAACGAATAGTATGGCTGGAGGATTACGAGGCTAGGCGGACTTGCCTACTCCGGTTTGACGGATTTTGCGACGTATGTGGAGTCTTAAACCCAGGTGTTACACTGACGATATTTTGATTACAGAATTCTGAATAACACTTAAAGCTTATACAAATAGAAGATATTCGAAGAAGCCCCTAATCCTTACCCTCCTTGAGCCCTAAAAACCCCTATACCAGCCCTAAATGTATAAGAAAAAGAAGGTATAAGTATATAAATATATATGATATCCTGTAACCAAAATATCACTAGTGTACTCCGTAGCAGTGTCTATAATAAAAATCCAATACACATTTTCAGCTCCCAGGCATGTCTACTAGGGCTACTGAAAACGTGGCTGTTACTTAGGTAGCTAGGCTGATCCTACATATACTACTTAACCTACTAGCTCGTCATATAATGTTTAGAGTCGTGGGCCTCTATAGTTATACTAAGCCTTGTTGTGATTTACCGGTATTAGCCGCGAACACTACGCTACAGCCGCAGCAGAACTGGAGGCTAATAAAACAACTAGATGTCAATTTTCTAAGTCTATGCCTAGATACCTATAGTTGATATGAATAAAGCCATGGGGCCGAAAAGAGCGTGTCACAACCACTGTGCCGGCTTTCATGACGCAGAACCAGCCATACAAAAAAAAAAAACTGCTTTGGCTCGCCAATTTGGGGGCCACATGACGAGTTCAAAACTACTCGAATAGGGACCTGCAACGGTCAATGCCAAGACGATCGACCAAAAACGGGTTGACAAACTGGCACTGAGGATCCATCTGCTCCTGAATCTCGAGCCAGTCATTGATTTTCGGGTAGATGGTCGAAGCATAAGTGTCGTTGTTGAAGAGCATCTTGTTCCAGTGGGGGCGAACATTGTACTTGTCCCCAAATTGGGGAATGAACTCGCTGGCGAGGTCCTGGTAAAACCACTGGAGAGTGAAGTTGTTGTAGGAAGGGACCCAGGAATATTCCAGGGTGGCAAATACACCACTCGCGTTGGGTTGCAAGTTGTAGGTGTTGACAGGCGATAGCCACGTGTCATCGCCCTTGACGAACCTCGTTATGACTGTGACATCATCGCTCTCATATCTAGACATGCCTTGAGCAGCGAGAATATCTTTGATACCTTGATATGGCGCCAGACGATCAGACTGTGATATTGCGTAGTTAAAATAGTCTGTGCCAGCTTCAGCTAGGTTTTCAACCGGGAAAAAGTGCTCAAACTGGCCCATGAAGCCACGATAGCAAATTCCCGCTGGGGTAGTTGCGATGCTATTCATTTTGTAATCATAGCAGGTATAGTCTCTGTTGCAAATACCACAATCATTCGAACAGAAGTCCACAGAGCAATTTGCAGGCCCGGTATGGTTAGTCGGCTCCCAGTATACGAGCGTCAGGTTTGTCGAGGGTACAAGCTGCTGTGTGGACGAGTTCCAGACCAAGTTGGGCCCGTTGATATTAATCTGCTCATACTTGGCGCCAATGTCTGCAATCGTCTGATAGAGCTCGGTGATGTTGGAAGGCCCCTCCACAACCTTGTTTGTCCGCTTCAGATACGACACAGGCTCTGCCTGAATGGTGACCTCAGTGATGATGCCCAGGGCTCCGACGGCAACGCGAAAAGCCTCTAGGTTGTTGTCCTTGTCAATCACATGGATGTTACCCTGGGAATCTAGCACACGTAGGCCGATGATCTGAGTCGCAAGGTTTTGATTTTGCTTGCCAGTGTCATGTGTTCCCGTAGTTGAAGCGCCAATGTAGTTTTGCACCTTCTCACTACCCAGATTTTGTACCTGGAGGCCATGATCGTGAAGAGTCGGGATGAGATCCACGAGATCCCAGCCGCCACCGAACGTGACTGTGTGTTTTCATAGACGTGCAAATCTTTCAGATTGGTCAAGCTGAGGATATAAGAATCTCTCTCGGTCTCTCCATCGTTGACACACGTAGTGAGGTTGCCAAAACCATGGCCGTTACCAACAGGCTTCAGCAACGTTTTGCGCGGGTATTGGGACTTAACAAAGGAGACGAGTTCCGATTCATTAGCAGGTACGAAGAAGCCCGTGGCCTCACATGTAATATCAAACTGCCAATTGAACCAACGATATGCCAGGGCCCCCGAGCTGTTAAGAGCTACAATGGACAGAAAGGCAGCAGAGAGAGACGTTTTGAGGGCAATCATTGTGTGTCTCTTTCATCCACCTAAGACGAAGAAATATGAAATAGAGTTGTAGACTTAGAGATATGATAGACAATGTATGTGTTTGATTGCATACAAGAGGATTCTGGGGGATTGAAGACTGAATGAGTTATTGCCAGAAAATCGAGCCAGCACGATGCTTTTATATCTCAATCCCGCAGCATACTTCAGACAGTGACCTAGGTACGATGATATCCGATACGAAGAATTATGTCCGAAAGGCCTTGGCAGTAAAAATCGAAGAGCATGGTGGACTAGGTATTGGCCCAAATCCATATATACGTTGTGTATGCCGAGAATTCTTCCTCTATACAACAACTGTGGTAACATGAAGCTAGGTCGACTAAAATCCCTCCAGCAACTTTAATATAGATTTTCAAATAGAATATTGTAAACGTTCAATCAGGTAGTGAAATTCGAAGGCTTTCTGAATCACTCATTGACTTCTAAGTGTTGCTCAAACTGTGTTTTTGCACACAATATTTTCCTAGTATGGACAACTCTCATATCCTAGCATAAAGCCCTCTCCCATGGAGACGGTGACTTATGTTGAGACATCTAAGCACAACTACGCTACATAAGACCTTGGCCGCATTAGTGCATTAGAGAAATGCTACCATGGAGTCAGGCTGTCCACAAAGAGGGGAGGACTCTTCCGGAAAGCGCTCTGAAAGACTACATGATATTTGCGACAGATCTCCTTCTTGGCTAAGCCAATAAATCTCTCAGTAGGTTTGTTGTAATCCGCTTCTCACTTGATGTCGCGATAATTGATTTCTACAAAAATCAACGTGAGGTTTGATGTCTCTCGCAACGAGGTCGGGTATAGTTTCATATGGGCACGGTACAGGAGCTGCAGCGACAAACTGAATAGCCTACGACTTGCCGTAGGAAGGTAATAGTAAATACGAGATCAATCGGCTACCTATTAACTATACTTAATCGGTGAGCTACTAAGGTACATAGAAAATTCACGGTTTCATCCTGAGATGATAAGCAGATGAAAAAGATGATGTCATGGCGAGGAGGTGTTCGAATAGAATGACTATTATCGTAAACAGGGCTGCAGTTGCAAAAGTCCAGCCCATGGCCGATTATCAATCACAGGCTCGTAGCTTGTTAATACAATCGCGACGTGGCTATGCAGTCGGCCAAGACGCACCATGGATGGCCAAGATTCAGAAGGATGCATTATCACCGCCAGGTGCGGATGAGATCCGTTGGGAATCCAAGGGACAAAGAATTGTGTATTGTGCGTTTCTATTGTAAAATAAGAACTTGGTTGTGATTATTAGAGGAGGGACTACAATGTAACCAACTTCCTAATTTCACATTCGCTGTATCCTCCGGACTCACAGTAACGGGCATCCTACCTGCCTCTAGGCACCTCATTAAGGCTGGAGGTCTGCAGAAAATGGTATATTCTGCGTGTACAACTAATCGTATGAGCGGACGTCTCATTCTTATAAGAGAGGGTAAGATTTGAAGGATGATCTAACGTGTCACTCCCCTATTTTGATATTTCTCCGTGGAAAGCGACCTTAATATAAAGGAAATAAAAACGAAAAGCTTAAAGCGGGAGTCGAACACATAAAGAAGGCATATAAACCCGGATACTAATCCATATTTGGCCCTTGTGTGCCAAAGAAAGCACATGATTTTCTGCGGTTAGATTTCAGTGCCTTCTATCAACACTGGGTAAATTCGAAGAAATTGTATCAACATTTGTGATGTAAGTTGAAAGGCAGTGACTCTAAAACGGTGTCGGTATCATTATAATGATAAACTGACAGCCAGAGGCGAGAATCACCAATTCGTTTCATTTCGCAAATTTCAAGATTAACGATAATTATGCCAGGACTCGCAAGTGAATTTCCAAGTTCTCAGAATAATATCGGCTTGATCATGTTTCGCGATCAAGCAATTTAAGAGCTCGAAAATCAACGATAATTCAATATTCATCAACCCAGCTACTTCGCAGTTAGTACTGGCTTTAGTCACTTGTTAGGGCTGTTTGGTGATAAAATAATCAGTATGACAATGCTTCAATCTTCTCCAATCCATTTGTCTCAACTTGGGAACGGACTGAAGCAAATGCGAGCGTGTACAGTGACGGCTCGAATGATCATTGAATGAAACTTAGTAGGATATGCAGCATAATATCCTAGGCGTCTCTACAATTAATACAGTCATTCACATTTGAATGTCTCTCTTACACCCTCATCCGTTCCATATCTCTTTTAGATCTGTAGCCAGCCCTGACTACCACTGTTTCTGGCCTTCATGTGAAACCCTGCTTCAGAAGTGGTTGTCCCTCCTCCGCCAAGGATCAGAACGGTCGAGGCATTTGTGAGTTGTGATATAAGCAGTCAATTGAGACTTTGGTATGATCGCAATAGATACTGGAAAAGGTATCTATTTCACTGACAACATGGCGGCGGTCTCGAGATGCCTGGGATATTACCCGATCCGGAAGGTACTGCCGAGAAAGGTAATTCTTCTGTCCCGCTGGAGCTTTCGCGTGGACCTGCATACACATTCCAGGCTTATCTCCAGATGATAACCCATTATCAACGGCGTGAACCATGCCCTCAACCGCTTGCCCACGCATCACAGACTAACTACGAACGTCAACATGACTAAGCTTTGCCACGTAAGTGTATGGACAGGATATGCATTTCCTATGTGCTTTATTGGACATGTGATTCTATCTTCCGCCATATGTACGACTACAAGTAAGCTCCCATGGTCTGTTATATGATAGGTGAAGTATGCTTATCTGACTACTAGCCAGCGTCCGGAGACTTTCTTAGCTAGACTTTCTTCGCGCATTCACCTGCCCATGGCTTAGCTGTTCTGCTCCAAAGAATTATGAGATAGATAGCATCTACTCCGCGGATACTTGGTATCCTCTCTGGTCATTATTTAAACACTTCCAAATCTTCATCAAAAAAAATATGTAAATATATTGTATTGTACATGAATTGAATCCCAGTATTGCCATCTGTAAATGGAACCCATCTCGGTCGATTTATCCCAGACGGACGTCCCTGGGACTGTCTACCTGGTTGACAGTGAGTTTTTGATACACTCATTCTCTTAGTTTCATACTAACTAATTTACAGTCAATCAGAAGCAAGCTGGCGTGTCGGAAGCTCCCATTCAGCAAGATATCGTACTCATACCCTCTCCTCTAAACACCCCAAGAGATCCGTTGGTATGACACTCCGCATCTACTTCATTTGTGGATGCCCTAACAGTGTTTGTCCAGAACTGGCCTAAGTACAAGAAAGTATGGAGTCTCTTTCTCGCTACCCTTTTCGCATGTGTTATGTCCTTTGGTGAAAACAACGTGGGCGCAGCATGGACTGAAATGGCCGAAGACGCTGATGTGTCCTTGAACAATTTGAATGGTGGTTCTGCGCTCAACTATTTGTTGCTTGGCTTTGTCAACATTTTGTGGATCCCAACAGCTATGAAATGGGGGCGCAAGGTCGTTTATATTGCTAGCATGACTATCAACACTGCTACTTCTGTGTGGAACGCGTATTTCTATGGTACTGCTCAGTGGTATCTCAATTGTTTGATCGGGGGAATTGGGACAAGTGCTTATGAGGCCGTTATTCAGCTTACTGTAATTTTCTCCCTCTTCCTTTATACAGGTGTATCCTCCATGATTTAACACTGGAAATTGCAGATTTTTGATATATTCTTCGCTCATCAACGTGGTACAAGCCTTGCTTTCTACATCTGGGGTCAGCAGCTGGGGAGCATCTTGGGCTTGATTCTCGGTGGATATATAGCGGAGGGACCGGGCTGGCGTTGGGGTTGCAAAATATCTGGAATTTTGAGCGTATGTATCCCTCTTCAGTTCTTTCCTAATTGTTCTCAATCCCCTAATCAAATGCCAAATGCGATTTGACAGGGAGCTGTGGCCTTACTATTCATTTTCACTTTCGACGACTCTTTTTTTCCGCGACATGTCCTAGGAGGTACTAGAACTATTTCTACGCCTTCAGCTACGCAGCCTGAATGTAATGATCAAGACGTATCAATTGGCAAGCTTCAGGAAAAGGAAACCCCTAAAAATCTCGCTAGACAGGTCACCACCAGCGAAGGGGTTATGGACCTTTTGCCACGTAACTACTGGCATGTGCTAGCGCCTATTCATCGCTTCAAACAGGACAAGACTACCTGGTGGCAGTACTTTCGGCGACCATTTTATCTGTTTCTTTTTCCAAACATTGTTGTTGTAAGCTTCCCTCCCTGACGAATATATGAGATGTAAAATCCTAACAGGGCCCACAGGCGGGCCTAATATTTGCATTTGCATGCACAGCAGGTATGTTGACGAGCCAAAGAATCACGGAATTTATTTGTACCTAATCAAAGGCCCATAGGCATCGTTTCTTTCAACACGATCTCCGAGATTATGACTGAGGATCCATATGATTGGGGAACTGGGCCAACTGGACTTATATTCCTGGCAGCTCTCGTAGGCTCTTTCATCGGGTATGTCTAATCCACCTCTTTGAAAGACCTTCTAGTCCTAGCACTAATCATTTCCTTCCACCCTCTAGAATGGGCACGGGTTATCTCGGTGACCAGATCGTCACTTACCTTGCTCGTCGCAACAATGGCTACAAAGAACCTGAGATGCGTTTGTGGACTCTAGGTCCCTGCTTCATTTATGGCGCCGTTGGCTATTTTATGTACGGCTGGGCTGCAAACGCTGGCGAATCGTGGGTTCTCATTGCCGTCGGACTGGGCGGTATGATCGCGCAGCAGGTCGCCGCATCAAGCGTTGCAACGACGTACGCCATGGAATGTTTCGAAGGGGTGAGTAATCTATTATAGCAAATCATGCTTTGGAGTTTCCGTCTGACTTGGATATAGATTTCGGGCGAACTTGTAGTGGTACTCGCCATCTGCTCTTCGTGCATCAACTTTGCCATATCATATGCGGTCCAGCCTTTTATTGACGCAACTAATTATGGCCCTACGTTTACATTTTTTGGTTGTGTTGTTCTGGCCTCCATGGGGCTTGCTATACCTACTTTCATATGGGGTAAATCGTGGAGACGGCGATGTGCAGCGAGATATTACAAATTTATCGCCGAGGCAATTGTTGTATAGCCCTGAGTTTAGTACTGGGTCTTTGATGCCAACTAAATATCTTACCGTGTTTAAACCTATTGAACTCACTTTGGCAACTAAACTGATTCTCAAAATATAATCATATCCTACTTCCAGTGCATCCGATATAGATAATCCTCTTCTCCAAGATGTGAAGCCATCTTCATACAAAATTTGATAATATAGTATTCTTCTTAGACACTGCAGTTGCATCTCATGGTGCCTCAATTTTCACCCTAGCTTCTTCTTCCTTCTTTTCCTTCTTCATCTGGACAAGCGAGCCCTTGATCTCGCTTTTGCATAGCCCTGTCCCGGCAAGATCGCATTCACCACAGCGTCTCGCAACCGGCAAACAAGCGGTCTGCCCTAGACCCACCAAAAGCTTATTTATTTCATGCCACTTATCCTTGGGAAGCCATGACTGCAGGGCAATGCGAGTCTCCTCGGGGTTCTTGGTACTATGCCAACCCCACATATTCGTAATGCGATGGACATGCACGTCGACTCCGATGCCGTCGTGTTTGCCCCATGCAGCACTCATGCATAGATATGCCATTTTGGGCCCTACTCCAGGTAGCTTCATCAAGTCCTCGGCAGTCGAGGGGATGTCAGAATCATATTGATCTCGGAGAATTACTGCCGCCTGTTTGATATACTTTGTTTTGTTGTTGTGAAAACCGACTTTGCAAATTAGCTCGTTCAATCGCTCGGATGAAACTGCAAGAATATTCTCCAAAGTCAAGGTACTGCATTTCTTCTTCGCCGTAAACACTTCATCTCCTTCTTCTTCTTCCTCTTTTTTGATGAACGATTCCTCTTTTTTGATAGACGGATTTATCTCCTCTCCTCGCTCCCCAAGCTCGGTATGTAATCGGTGCATCGCGACTGCAGTCACGGTATCTTTTGTCTGAGACGATAACATGAGCGCAATCAAAGTCTGAAATCTCTGATCTTTAGGAGGCGACGATTTCCAATGAAGCTCTGCACATCCCATAGTATCCACTGGAGCAGTAGGGTTTGCTGCTCTCATTTTCTTGACTAATTCGTACATGGTCTCCCAGTTCGATGGCGGCTGTACTTGCACGGAACCATCTTCTTGCTTGATTTTCCGGGCTGGCTGTCGCCGCTGTCTGGTATTGCTACTCCTTTCAAGCTTTATAGCTGGGACTTCTGCTTTAATAGGAGTGGCTGTTTCATTCCTTGCTCGTCTGGTGGCAGGTACTTGGCTGCGCCTGCGTCTCTTGGCAGGAGGTTCGAGCAAGTCTTCAATATCTTCTGCGTGGACAGATGACAGAGAGGAGCTGCGATCGTCTTGACTGAAAACAACGTTTGAGGAATAATTAACGCTGATAGACTGGGACACTTCGATGGGCTGGGTGTATGTAAAACTTGAAAAGCCCGACGCAGAGGAATTGCGAGTCTGTCGTGTTTGCCGCGAAAGGGAGCCAACGACGTTTGCCGTGTCCCGCGAGATACGTGAAGTTCTCATGTGTGAAGATGTATCCTGTAATAATGGGATGTAGTGTTTTTTGTTTGATAAAAGATAGGAGTCGGAATGTTGAAATCATGCCCCCTGGCTCACGTGACTTTGTAGTGGGTTTTCAATCTTGAAATTAGCGGAGAACGCGACCCACTCGAGCTGTCTTCAACCTCGGCAGATCACTTCACGATGGGACAACAATAGCTGCTCTGATATCACGCGCGTTGATTTCTTTCTACAACTTCTATATGATCCTCATACCGGTTCATTTATCCCTAAACTCACCTTCGAACGAGTAAACCAACGTGCCGGATAAAGTCCACCGCATTTTATTACATTCCAGCGACGTCTTGAGAGTCTCTAGAGAACCAGAAAAATGGCGTCATCAAGATCAACAACACAGCGTCTCCTGAAAGAATTGCAAGAATACGCCAGCAATCCAAATGAAGCTCTGCTTCATCTGGGACCCATCAATGACGATGATTTGCTTCACTGGGAGGCCGTTTTAAAAGGTGTCAACGGCACGCCATATGAAGGTGAGGTTCTCTCCCCTCCTTTTTGTATTTGTATCTGGTCTAACTGGTGCAAGGCGGCCTCTGGCAACTGCATATCGAAGTCCCACCCACCTACCCACTCGCGCCACCCAAAATCCGCTTCAAAACACGCATTTCGCATCCTAACATCTCGTTCAAAACGGGCGAAATCTGCCTGACGCTACTCACATCCGAACATTGGACTCCCGTGTATAAAATATCAACCACGCTGTCGGCAATTCACCAGTTATTGACTGATCCGCGCCCGGACTCGCCGTTGAATGTGGATGTGGCAGCGCTTCTGCGTGATGGTGATATTGCCGGCTGGGAGAGTATTGTGAGATATTGGACAGAGGAAGAGCGGTGGCAGGGACCGGGAAACAACGCCAAGCCTGCTGCGCGATGAGATAGAATCAGCAGGCTTTTTTCTCCGGGTGGACGCTTGAATTGAGACGGTGGGGCATAATATATGTTAGACGCAAGACTAAGTTTCTGAGGCTCCTTTTTCATGACGATATACGAATCTATCTTTTTATATATACATATATATACACTTTATACGCCAATAAATGGTCGCCTTTTTACACTTCAGATAACTTTCTAGTATAGATAGAGTAATCTTCTTTCAATTTGTTTTCCCAATCTCCATGATTGCTGGTGTTGTTATGAGTCTATCTAGGAGCCAAATGACAGCCCAACGACTGCCAAATACCGCATTATGAACACAATGCTGTGGCCAAAATACACAGGTTTGAAGGCAACCCCCGTCTAGTAGGGCCATGCCAAAATATTAGTAAAGGAATGATGCAAGTCGTAAGGACATAATTTCCATGTAAGGATCGTGATGATGCGAATGTCGCTAAAAAAAACCAAAACAATAACGGGGCTAAAACGCCAATAAAATGCAAAAATACTAAAAGGTGGTCGACTCGGTCTTGACAGGTGCCCTCTAGAGCGATATTGACATGGCAACGGCAGCTGCACCAGCGAGCATGGCGCACATCCCCATCGCTATGCTACTAGACGGAGCAGAAGCACCGGCGGTCTGCAACTGAGGTGTCGAGGTTGCTCCAGTTGCGGTGGCAGAGCTGGTTGAAGTTTTGGCTGCATCGGTAGCTACAACCACTGTGACGGCGGTGACGGTGCTCAAGCTGCCATTGGGTAGCGTGGTTGTCTGCTGGTATGTCGATGTTGTGAAAGACGTGGTGGATGAAGTTGTAGAACTTGTGGTAGAAGTTGACGTCGATAAGGATGACGATGATGTTAAAGACGAGGACGAGGACGAGGTTGAGGAGGTCGAAGAGGTTGAGGAGGTCGAGCTTGAGGTTGAGGTTGAGGTCGATGTAACGGAAGAGGAAGTGGGTAGCAAGCTCGTCGTCAATGTCGAGGATGATGAGGAACTAGTCGTTGTTGTGAATGAACTGCTACTAGATGACGAAGGCAATGCAGATGTCGTGAAAGACGACGCATAAGAGGATGAGGAAGTGTTTTCGTCCAAAGAAGTACTGGACGGCAGAGACGTCGACAGACTATCATCAGATGAAGTAGGCAGAGAGGTCGTAGTTGGGTCGACGGACGAGGTTGGAATTGACAACGCCGTGGTGGTAGGGACGGTGGTAGAAGTGGCAGGGATCGAGGTAAAGTTGGAATTTCCGGCTTGTCGGTTGAACAGATCTGGGGCATTGTCACTGGCCAGCACATTGGCTGCCAGCAGAGCGAGGATGAAGATCAGCTTCATGGTGACTTGACGGGGGTTGACTCGGGGGGGAACGGAGTCAGCTATGCTAGGCATGCGTGCTGTCATGCAAGAGGAAGAAAGAAAAGAAGAAGAAAAAAACGCCGGTGAGCGTCTTATATAAAGTTAAGTTGTGGTGTTGACAAAGCGGGAAACCGAACCGGATTTGCAGTGGAGACCCGAAAGCACGGACGTCGGTTACATGACGGTAACAAACAAAATTACCGAGCTGCATCCGGGCGGCTGGGCTGTGTAATTGCAACCGTGATACGCAGGCCAATTTTTTAGATGCAGTCTTGACTTGCAGTGATTTGCAATGAGAATCTATAATATATGACTGTGGCGCGGAATGGGCAAGCGAAAGGAATTGGGCAACGGCGGGGTCCTGCATGTTCATATCGTGCAACTAACTATTTTAGCTTGTTTACCAAATGCTCATCGGATGATTCGTAAACCAAACATCAGCCTACGTCAGATATTACGTTGTTGTCTGGCAAGTTTGTACATATATAAACAGATTCTGCAGTGATCATTGAAACTTTATAAATAGCGATGTCGCACCATAATGAGTGAGACATTGGCTGAGCCTTCTAGAACGTGCGGTAACGAACGAAAGGACACGGATGGCCCCACTGTCTCACTCGATAGCCTCTACGCCATTCTGCATCCGACTTAGCGCGCCAACTGTTCTCGATCCGATCCAGCCTATCACGGCACGGGCGGTGCCTGTGGATGTGATTGGCTGTTCGAGATACGATACCTCCGTTTCGAGAATCGAAGGGCAGGGACGTCATGAAGACTACGGAAATGACCACGTGCCAGACACATACCTCACCTCTCCGCAGTATATATTTCATCTTGAAGGGAAGACCACTGCAGTCGACTATTATAATATACAATGGAGGGCCTCCTCAATATACCCTCTTTGTTAGAAGGAATACAAATATCGAGGACAAAGAAAACTACGACTTAAATGATATACACTGTACATACCTGGGTATAAATAATAGAGGGGCTCTCCTTTTTTAAGCAAATTCAAATCCTTAAATCCAGTCTGAAAGTAGGGTTTTTTTGGTTGTCATGGTATTCGATTATTGTTGACCTACGGTCGTGCTCATGCTTAGGGCTAGGGCTAGATAACGACAAACTTGACCTTCAAACTATTAACCATAACTAGTCAACCTCAGGTCTGTGCCTTCGCAGCTCTCGTCTGATTATTGCACTGCAAAAACAAAGCATGGAAATTTTCAACCGGGAAAGACCGATAACAAAGCCCGGAGAAATTGCCCAGTGGGAAATTTGCGCTACTGTAATTCTTACCTAGTAGTACTTTTGGGGAGAAAATATTCCTTTTACTAGTACTTGTTCATGTCCATGCTATAGAAATTCGATTATTACTGAAAAATTCTCTGCTTCAGGCTATCAAGTCTGGCCGACTCAAGCCACTTTGTCTGTGTTCAAGACACATTCTCGAGATATCACGGATGGAAAAGGATTAACAACATGTCTCAAGTTACTTACGACGTGTACCGTGGCTCCCAGAATAGATGGCCTGTCCTGCACACCATCACCCGTACCATACAGCCCTCCGAGGTTTTTGTCAAAATCACCCACTCGGGCATTTGCAGCACAGACATGCACTGCATCCAAGACGAGATTGCCCTTGGACATGAAGGTATTGGAATTATTTAACAGGTTGGGAGCCAGGTAACCACCTTCAAGGTCGGCGATCGTGTTGGGTTTGGAGGCATCAAGAAATTCTGTGGTGATTGTGAAAATTGCTTGACTAGTATGCGATAAACCACAGACGAAAAGAGTCTTGAACTAACCATGAGCCTCCTCTTCTGACTAGGTCGAGACCAGTACTGTCCGCATGTGGAATTGTACGGCTGGCACGCCCATGATACAGGGTCTTTCGCAACTGGCACAGTCTGCGACCAAACCTCCCTTGAACACATACCCAAAGACATAGATTCAGCTGACGCAGCGCCGCTCATGTGTGCTGGTGCTACTGTATGGGAGATTCTGTCCAAACCCAGCATCAGCCACGGAGACCGGGTTGGCGTGTTGGGCATTGGCGGACTGGGACATCTCGCTGTCAAGATTGGAGCCCAGATGGGTTACCACGTTGTGGTACTATCTAGTTCAGAAGCAAAACGGGATGAAGCCATGAAGTTCGGCGCGAAGGAGTTCCATGTCTTGCACAGGGGCGAGCCAGTGTCAGAGGAAATTGCACCGTTGAATCACTTGTTGTTGTGCACAAGTGGAAGAGTGAATTATGACCAGTAAGGCTTTCCCATCTTGTTTTCTTCTCCCCAGCAACTCACTAGTAGACAGACTCATTGCCCTCATGGCAACAAATGGTACTCTCTACCCTCTGACTGTTGACTTGGTCCCGTCGTCAATAAACGTTTTTGCTTTGAACCCCAAGGCTGTATGTATTCAGGGCTCAATCAGCACCTCCAGAGTCGGCATGCGCAATATGCTGAGGTTCTGTGACAAGCACAACGTTAGGGCTCAGATACAAAAGTACCCTTTGAATGGAGATGGCATTACAACGGCCATCCAAGATTTGAGGGATGGGAAAGTGAGATATCAGGCTGTTCTGATGGGGCAGTAATTATTGTTACATATTCCAGGATACTAAAATGTTTTCACTAGCAGATGGAGGTTACCAGATAAGAGAAACTGATACACTGAAGAGAAATCATTCCTTGGTACTTGTAACCGGAAGCCTTAGCTTTTTGTTATAGCTTGAAATCAATTGAGGCAGGAAAACCTAGACCATGGCTGTGTTGCACAGGTGAAAGTCCTGTCTGACCGGAGTTATAAATATAATACCCAGATACTACACCGAGTAAGCCGTGAAGAAAACTCAACAAACCTTGGAAGCTGGGCAATCGCCCAGTATATTGGCTAAACAGGGCGTGACACTGAAAGTTAGACAACGTTCCTATTTGTCAGAGCCAAAAATGGCAATATTTCCCGTGTGGACATTTAGATAGTCCCCCGCTTGTTCGTTGGGCACTGAAGCAGTGCATCCCGAGATTCGGCAAATTTACTCATCATCTTTGCTTTCTGCATACGGTACTACAGTAGCATTCATAGTGCATGCATGGCATGCAGCTATTCCATGATCTATTGCCGCCCTCACCACCTTTCTCAGCATCCATGTGCCGATGGTAGAGACCCATCGTGCATGGCAGCTGGCTGGCTGAAGACGATGAGAAATTCTGAATTTCACCACTGTGGCAGAGAATTTGTGTCGCACTGACTTGTCAAACCAATTGGGTCGGCCCTAGAATGTCGATAAGGCAAGAATATGCAAACCCTAAGCCTATGTGTTGGGTAGCCGAGAGCGAGAATGCCAATTGCCACTCCTAGCTGGCTATATAAAGTACACAATCCAGAGCAGTTGAAAGAGATCATCAGCAATGTCTGGTGGGATTTACAATTGAAAAGAGAAAAAAAAAAACCGCCAGGAAAGTTCGTGAGCTAGCAAGATGTCGATATTAGATTTGTTCAAAACAACTTCTCCAATTTCGAAAATATCTCTCGACGTCCACAAAGCCGAGCCCCGTTGTATAAGACAGTTCCACCAAAGTAACTACTTCTGGGGAACAGGGCACAAGCAAGAAACTACTCTACGTGCTACGCCGTGCTCTGGGTATGCCCTCGCGCGCACCTTGCTTCCAGATCAAAGCAATAGCAGCTGGCAAAAGGTACTCGATCTCGGGCTGGAGAAGCTTAGTGCGGTCTTCCACGATGTTGAAAATCCCCAGTCAGATGGCGCCCCTAGTACCCAACAAATCGCTGACATCTGCCTTTCAGACGACCTGGTCGCCTGGCGGGAAGAGCAGCACAAAGCGGGTAAAATATTGCCCGCAAAGGGATACGGAATTACGCCCGTCTCCGACGCAGTCATTGACTTGCTGGGTGTTAAAGGCTGGCCAGCACCTTTGTTGACGAATTCAGCATTGTTTGGTGCTGGTCTTGTGAACTTATTGCTTGGCGCGTACGATTCGGAGGTCTTATACTCGAATTACTGCTCTGACATGGGCTTCTTTTATGAGCATGGATACGACAAAGTGTTCCCGGAATACCAGTCATTGTTCCGAAAGTCAGCAACTAATCCTCATGCTCTAGCTACCATCGGAGGTAGAAAGCGCAGGGAAGCAGCAGATCTGGGACTGCAATATATTAGGACCAAGATCTCCTTGGAAGAAACACACAAAGCCAACCTCGCCAATAAAACAGCCATTATAAACCGGAAAGACGCTGTGGCGCTAAACTTTTGTGAGTGTAGCTTGTGGGGGTTGGCTGCGGAGATGATCGTACAGGGTTCCGACAGCGCTGGGCTCATCAACGATTTTGTGTTTAGCTGCCCGGCAACGGATGTCGTCGATGTCGGCTCCGACATACATAACTCCGAGCTTTTCAACAGCTTCCTTAACACGGCCGACATTACTCAGACGGGAGTTGTTAGCGAGGAAGTTCTCAGACGCGTGTATGACGCACAAGCACACAGCGGTGCTAGGATGTTCACAGAACGATGGGCTGAGCCAGGAGCACGCATGTGCTCACTTTTATATGCTTGGCATATCCTGAATGACCGACATAATTTTCTTCGACGAGCTGTGCTGGGATACTGTAAAGTGCGAGATGCGCCTCGACCAGCTCAGCGAGAGGCTGATTTCGAAGAGGTTTTTGACGACAATCTGCACACTACCGGATTCAGTCGTCCGCTCATCAGTGCGTGTAATGGCGAGGTCATCTGTGATCATGTCGAGGGGCGTCTTGCTCGGTCTTACGGAGATCCATTGTTGAAAGACCTCTGGTTCTATATGGCCGAGGGGCCGCTGGAGTATGCTTCCAAAGGGGTGGTCGACACAGTCACAGAAGAACGGCTGATTGAGGGTTTGAGAATCGCGCTGGCAAGGGCATATTCGTACGGCCTGGTTGACGACTTGGCTTGGTTTGCGGCCCATGCAAGTCAGCATGCATGGCAGGTAAATTATTTTTTTGAAGCTGCTATGTTTGGGAGCATTCTCGACGATGGAGGGCTGAAGGGGAAGTTGGACCGGGCCGCATAGCGTAGATAAGGTTGCTGTCGCTGCTGTGATTGGCCCCGTGACGTCAACCGCTCCCCACAGTAGCTTACGTAGATCTTCAGTTTCTCTCTCCCATCCACCAAACAAGTCTCTATGTTCATCATCCACCTCTACTCCATATTAAATATCGCGAAAAGATGGCGTCGAGCTTGTGGAATACTTTCTCCCTGCCAACGGCATTCTTCAGCTCCCCGGTCGCTGCCATCCTGACCCCAGTGGCTGCAGGGGCACTGGTCGGGTACTCCACGACTTCAGGTACGTTATAGCTTCTCTTTGGAACCCACTGAGTTAGTCGCTGACGACTGGACGTCTAAGTAAACAACACTCAAGCCATCTACCGTGCTATCCGTCAACCGCCTTTTTACCCTCCCGGCTGGGTCTTTGGCCCTGTTTGGACAATGCTGTACGGCGCAATGGGCTACGCCAGCTATCGCGCCACCGTTGCCGGCCTCTCCTCGCCTTCTTCCGCAGTTCGCCATCTCGCGCACACGTCTCAAGGTCTTTACACGATGCAACTTGTCACCAATCTCGTCTGGATGCCGCTCTTCTTCGGATGTCGAAAGCCCCTAGCTGCGTTTGTGGATATGCTGGTCCTTGCCGGCACAGTCGTAGGGCTGGCGAATAATTATCGAAAAATCGACAGTGTGGCGTTCTATTTGTTGTTGCCGTATTTGGGTTGGTTGGGATTTGCTTCGTATCTGAATTTCGGGGTTGGCTATTTGAATGGTTGGGATATCTCGGATGAGAAAATAGGTCGTTCGACTAAAAAGGAGTGATTTATTTGGCATGCTACATGTTTATATTGTAGGAGGCACTATCATACACATACTCTGAATCGCTGTTTTGGAATTTTGGCGCTACTGAGAGAAAAAGTACCCCTCAGACCGAGGATCGCGGGGACACGTGCAGCAAATGTAGCAGCACAACTACGCACTGCGTATACATACGTATGCGTATACGTATTCGGATGCTTCTTGTCCAAATAATCATGAGGGTTTCAAAATTGCAGGCAGCAATCCGGATGACCGTACGAGAAGAAGCTGGTCACATTCTCTAGGTTTGCATGGCCAGGTTACTCAAAGCCAAGATTTGAGAGGCGTTGCTCTCGCTAGCACTACCACGCTGTGTACCATTAAACGGGTCAAAAAAAAAAAAAAAAAAAGAAAAAAATTGTCAAACGACAAACAGGCGTGACAAACCATGGGATGCTATGTACTCGTGCTGAAAGACTTTTGTGACAGCGACACTGGTCAACTATTACTCGATGGATATCACACATGCCTGGACGCAAACTGCCAAGGGATTGATTGCTATCCCAGGGCAATGGTAGATAAGAGTGAAATAGAGTTGCAGTACAAGCAAAAATAAGATATCTTTGTTTTTGTCGTGATGTTGCTATGCGCCATCCCGCATTCTTGACGTCGCTCGCCGCCCAATCCCAAGCCTCATCCATCTGCAAGGTACACACGAACTGGCATTTTACCCGCAAATGCTTCTTTCCTTTTTCCAAAAAAAAAAAATTAAGCCTCAGGACGGTGAAGCCACTGCTTGCCATGTAGGTAGCCCTAGACTCGCGCCGTCGGGCCTACTGCAGCAAGCTCATGCCCACCTCTCACGGGCTCACGAGGCATACCCATTTGAAGGCGCATTCCACATGCTCAGAGCACGAAGAATGGTCTCATGCGTGGAGATTTCGAGGCACATGCTTACTCGCGACTGCCTTTCTCCTCTGCGCAGCGTGTAGATCACTTTCCCTCCTTCTCTCTCCTCATTCGAGCTATAGGTTCCTTCTCTCTTTCGATATATTTTATGCCCGTCCTCTTCAGACCAAGCAGCCGCACACATTCCTTTACGACTCAGCTTTGCTGCTTTCACGATGCATTTTTTCACGCCCTCTGTTCTATTAGGCCTTGCCGTTTCCTTGGCAAGTGCTACTGTCGCTCCTTCGGCTTCTTCTTCTGCTGTGGAAAAGCGAGATGGTACCTATCGATCTGTGTCCTACTTTGTGGACTGGGTAAGTAAGCCAGATAAAAGGTGTGTTTTTCTACTGTTCAACTGCTGACCGCGTGTTCCTCGTGGATACGAATAGGCTATATATGGACGCAACTTTCAGCCACAAAACTTGACTGACACGCTGCCCTCTGTCACGCACGTGCTGTATTCTTTTGCCAATTTCAAAGCAGACACCGGCGAGGTCTTCCTTGCTGATTCGTATGCCGATCTCGAGAAGCACTATCCAGATGACTCCTGGAGCGAAAGCGGCAACAATGCATACGGCTGCGTCAAGCAGTTCTATCTCTTGAAAAAGGCGAACCGCAATCTGAAAGTGTTGCTTTCTATTGGCGGATGGACGTATTCGCCTAATTTCCCTACTGCTCTTGCCACTGAAGCGAATCGCGCTACATTTGTGAATACGTCGATTGGCTTCGTCAAAGATCTTGGGTTCGATGGTCTTGACATTGACTACGAGGTAAAACTGACGCTGTTGTTGAGTTTGATTGATAACTAACATAATTCCAGTATCCAAGCAACAGCACAGAAGCGGATAATTACGTGGCTTTACTCAAAGCGCTCCGTGAGGTAGGACTACCTTATTCCTAGGCACTACGGCAGTGTTAACATAAATCTTTATAGGGATTGGACGACTATGCTGCTCAGCACACCCCTGGCTATCACTACCTTCTCAGTGCAGCTGTGCCAGCAGGGCCGTCCAACTACGAGAAGTTGCACATCTCGGATATGAACGAGTACCTAGACATGTGGAATCTCATGGCGTACGACTACAGCGGCTCTGTACGTTCCTATTTACTAATAGGGTTCCCGTATATGAAATATTCTAACAGTATGACAGTGGGACACCATCGCCGGTATGAATGCTAATTTGTACAACTCGACTGATTACCCCAACTCGACGCCCTTCAACACCGAGCAGGCCGTCAATTACTACCTCGACAACGGCGCTACTGCCAGCAAGATCAACCTAGGCATTCCACTCTACGGACGCTCTTTTACCAACACAGATGGACCCGGCACCAATTTCTCTGGCGTTGGCAGTGGTTCATGGGAAGATGGCGTCTGGGACTATAAAGCGCTTCCCCAGGCCGGCGCGACAATATATTATGACAACACGTCCGTCGCGTCATGGACTTACGACAGCTCGCAGAAACTCATGATCAGCTACGACACGCCTAGCATTGTCCAGATCAAGGGCGACTACATCAAGTCTAAGGGGCTTGGTGGGGGGATGTACTGGGACAGCAGCAGCGATAAGTCCGGATCGGAGAGTCTGGTCAACACGGTACGTTATATCAACTCCCCTTTCTGCTCCTAACATACTAATGAAGATATAGCTTGTGGAAAGACTAGGCGGCACCGGTGCGTTAGAGCAGGTCGACAATGAGCTCAGCTACCCTGCGTCTGTATACGACAACATTAAGAATGGCATGGAGTGATTCGTGCATGATTCCTGCCGATAGACGCCAATCCCACTATTCAGTTAATTCTCTGTTCATCACGGTACAATACATTCTAATTTCTTACACTCAATTTGACCAAAACCTGTCTAGTCCTGATAACGCGATGAAACGAACTATGTAGGCTAAAAATCAACCATAGCAGAAGCCTGTCTCATGAGCTAGAGCTATATTATCCCACAGATCATTCTTGCACAGTCGGGCGTTCGGGTGATCCATAGCCGTGTCAGTACATACAGACAAAGCGGTAGATTTAGAGTTGCGCCTTACCCCGCAAAGGCTTATATGCCGCTAGTAATATTAACGTATTGCTACTGCACTTTGTATGAGATATGGCGGTAATATTCTGTATGTATGATACGATTGATACCATATCCGGGGTACACACGTGGGTCTAGCCCTAATTAGATGGTGCATGACACATTCAGCTGCTTGGCTCTGTCGGTGCCATTCCTACTATAGGCGCTCTCTTAGATCAGTTATCTGCTACTCCTATTCGCGTCGCGAGCAGATAGCCCGATGCCGAGGGTATTCCAGGGTTTTGGCCTGCAAGGCAATTATTCGAATGAAAATAACTACTGAGGTATATATGTATATATAATGTAGACGACAGTTCCCATTTCCCGCAATTTTCGACATTACTCTCTTCCGTCTGCAGTACCTAGATATCTGTCTGGATCCTGGTAGACATTCAGATTCATCATGGGTTTCTGGAATCGCAAAATCGCCGTCAGCGACGAGGCCGTCACGTCGGCCGTCCATCTCACGCTGAGACAGTCCTTGGTCCCGAATCTGTTAGGTACGTAAATTTAATTGTCTATCTGCCTGTCTTCGCACTAACAAGCAAGGAAAGTCACCATTCTATTCTTCCTCTGGGGCTTCGCTTACGGTTTACTCGATACGCTGAATTCCCATTTCCAGTCTACCCTGAACATCTCGGCTGCAATGGCCAGTGGTCTCCAGGCTTCTTACTTTGGTGCTTATTTTATCTGCCCTCTCACTATTTCGGGCTGGATTTTGAGAAAGTATGGGTTTCGTGTGACGTTTATGACGGGTTTGCATCATCAAAGCGAAACTGGAAGCTTTCTAGGACTAATACTTGTCTAGGTCTGTCCGTTCTCACCGTCGGGTGTCTTCTATTCTGGCCATCGGGAGTCAAACGGTCCTTCGGTGGCTTTTGTGGAAGTATGTTTGTCGTCGGAGCTGGCTTGTCGACATTGGAAACTGCCGCAGATCCGTAAGTAGAGAATAAAATGTAGCGCCCTATTTTCCTGTCGATAAAGTAGTTAATGCATATATCGACATGCAGATTCCTGGCTATCTGCGGTCCGCCCCGATACAGCGAAATCCGGCTCAATCTCGGCCAAGGCGTGCAAGGCGTTGGCACCTTCGTCGCACCGCTACTCGCCTCTCGCGTCTTCTTCGCGCACACAGTAGACACGGCCGCGGGCTTGAAGAATGTGCAATGGACATATCTCGGTGTTGCATGTTTCGTTGCGCTGCTGATCATCCTGTTCTTCCTCGCGCCCTTTCCCGAAATCACGGACGCAGACCAGCAGGCCCTCGAGGGCGCGATTACAAACTCGGCAGAGGATGTTGGCCCGTTGCGGAAACAGTATAGTCTGTATCTGGGCGTCATGAGCCAGTTTTGCTATACGGGTGCTCAGGTGGCGATTGCGGGATACTTTATTAATTTTGCGGAGGAGGCTGGTCGCTCGGCGTCGGATGCTTGTAGGTTCCAACTCTCTTCTCTCCTGTTCTGTGCTTTTGTTCCTGACAGATCGTAGCAAACCTCCTCGCCGTCGCACAGGGCTTGTACGCCTTTAACCGTTTCTTGGCAAGTTTTCTCATGATGTTCAAGCCCTTCAAGCCTCGGTACATGCTCTTCGTGTATCTGCTGGGCTGCATCGTCTTCAGCATTGCATGTATGAACACGTCGGGCACGACATCTATAGCCTTGCTCATTATCGTTTTCTGCTTTGAATCTGTGAGTCCCAACCCAAGATCCTAACCCTAGCGCTAAGCTAAGTGACTGATCAAATTGCAGTGCTGCTTCGCCACCATCTTCTCGCTCAGTCTCCGCGGGCTAGGTCGACATACCAAACGCGGAGGCTCGTTCCTCGTGTCTGCTATTTCGGGGGGGATGGTATTCCCACCGATGATGGCAGCTGTCATTGTACGTTTTTTTTTTTTTTTTTTTCTCCTCTCGCTTCCCGCATCCACTTGTGACAATACATGCTGACTAGCGATTTATCAGGACGACCGCAACGCGCATATAGCCATGGCCATACCCATGATGGGCTACATTCTCGCTTGGATTTTCCCTATATACGTCAACATATACAAACGGGATATCATGGACTCCCATCGCGACACTGAGGTTAATGTGACCTATACGCATTCCAGCGAGAAGGAGATTGAGCTCGAGCGGTCGAGGGAGAATGAGCCTGAGGTTGTCAATGTTGAGAATGTGGGGAGTAAGGAGGTTCAGTAGTCTATCTCTTTACTTCTAGGTGATCTGATTCTTTTGGGTTACAAGTATGTGCATGAATGAATGTATTCTCGGTAACAAGTAATGTAATATTTGTCTAGGACAATGTCAGCAACTATATATACATGTATTCGAACAAAATAAATGAACAACCAACGAAACTCGTCGAGCAGTAGGCACTATGTAGTAAGATTAAGGACCTGCGGTCAGGATAAAACAAAGTAACTAACTTATAGCTTACTAAGTAAGTAGTAGCTGTTAGTTAGTCACTACGAAGCAACAATTAGGGGGAATTAATATACTTTTTTTCCCTTTGCACAGACAAGAATGAGTCCCTCGTACGATAAATACGAGAGCTGTATTAAACATGAATCATGAAGGAAAGTGGAAGAAGAAGAAGAAAAGAAGAAACTTGAATCGCAAAACAGACACCATTATTCTCTTTCACTTTCGTTTTTCTCTCTTTTTTTTTTGTACTTTTTCCGCTTTTCAATCCTTTAGCGAACAACCACATAAACATCACGTCACATCGTAAATAATAGAACTAGGCGGTAGTATCAGCTTCTACCGAACCATCAGGTGGGTTCTTGCCATCTACAGTTGGGGATGACTGCTCTGCGATTGCATCGGAACTGGATGGTGCAAGCTCAGGCTCTGACGCTTTTACTGGCACATCTGTTGCTGTTTCTGGAGCTTTTTTTGCAATAGATTCCAGGGATATTGTCTCCCCGCTCGTCTCAGAAGCTTCGTGATGGTCTATCGGTTCTTCAGGTTCCTCCTCTGCTGCGGCAGGAATCTCCTTCTCTTCTGACGGCACAGGATCCGCGGGCTCACCAGCTATGTTCTTTGCAATCGGAGGCGCCATGGCAGTATCGTCGCTAGCCTCTAGAACGACATCTGTGACCTGAGGTTTTGTCTTTTCATCAAGTTCCTTCTCTTCAGGTCGACCCACAGTCAAGCTACCATCAGCACCAAGTTCCCACACATTCCATGCATCCATGATGCGAATTTCTGGAATGGATGGCAGCTTTGTCTCGACCGCAGAACCAGCAGCCGGCTTTCTCCTAGCTGGACCACGAGCACGGCCCTTGCGAGCGTCAGCAAGGGGTGCCTTCTCTGGAACTTGCTCCGCTTCCTTCTTCTCAACAGTTGGTTTGGGGCCCTGAGGCCCGAGTTGAAGTCGTGAATTCAGATCGGACAAGAAGTTCGCTTTAACGCCGGCAAACTTGCCTCCAGCAGGCCGTGCAGGAATAGCAGGTTTGTTCTTGCTGACTGGTGGCGCATCGGCAGCTTTGGATGGGCGAGAGGGAATCTGAGGCTTGGGGCGGTCGGAAATAATAGGTGCTCTTTTCTCCTCTGAAGGACCATCAGAGGGTTTCGCAATTCTCTGGGGCCTAGGAGGAATACTGGGACGAGACGGAATCGTGGGGGCTTTATCCGCAACAGGGCTCTTCTTTGACTCGGAATCTGCTGGTTCGATAGTCGTCATAAGCTGATGACTCTCAGGTGCATCCTCCCAGACATCCCGACTTGGGAAACGATGCTTTATTGTGTCTGGTCGTGTCGCGCGTTGTGGGCCTGGCTGTCCATGTAAATGCAGAATGTGGGAAGCCACTTGGTGAGAGTCAATTTGCTCTGTCTGTTGTTTCCGTTTCTCTTCCGCTTCTGGTGTTTCGAATTCACTCGTAGATGTTTGCTCTGGCAGGTCTGGAGTAGATACGCTGGTATGCAGCTGTAGACTATCCGGTGTATCTTCCCAAATGTCTTTGCTTGGGAACCGATGTCTCAGGAGTTCTGCGCGCTTTGAAACTGGCTTGTTGGATGTCTCATCTTCGGGGAACAAAGGTTCGTACTCCTCCACATCCTCCAAAGGCGTATGCACATCTTCAATTTCTTCCCCTCTGGAACTCCAGCGAGAGAGTCCGAGAGGCGCACCATGCAAGCTGCTAGGTCGGCTATTTGGCGCACTAGGGGTATGACTGCGAGCTCGGTCTAGCTCGTGGTAATCTGTGCTTGATCGTCTGGGGGATACGGCAGGATGGAGATAAGCCGACCCTGGACGCGACTCGTCGGCGGCAAGAATGGGATCATCACCATCGGCTCCTTCTTCTTGATCGTGACCGGATGACACGTCTGGAGCGTGGGCGGAATGGTAGGGATCGTCGATATGAATGACTCGGTTTCCAGCATCGCTACTCGCAGTAGACAGTGTGCTTCGGGTTCGCTGTAGTCCGGGGGTAGGCAAAGTAGATTGGCGGAGAGGAGATTCCACTGCAGATTGCGCGTCCTGGCGAGTGAATTCGTCGGTGGCAATATAGCCGACCTCCTCATCAGGAGTGCCAGTAAATGCTGGAGAAGCCCCTGAAAAACAATCAGTAATCAGTATATGTGATTGAAACCACAGTGAAAAAAAAGGACTCACCTAGGCTACTACCATTGGCACTAGAGCTGCGAACAAGACGGTTGAGGTCGTCACTGCTCAAAGCCCAGGTTGATCGCTCGGTGATTGCCGGACCGTATTGGCCCTGCTCTTCACGGGCCAGTTCATCGGGATGTTTGTCGTACCAAGCCTTCTCGAACCTGTCGGTGGCGTGAACACCATGGCCGTGGAGACCATAGCTGCCGGGTGGAAGAAACACCTCACGACCACTGCGGGTGCGCTGGTGATGACGGGCAATGCGCTGACCGGAGGCGGAACCGCTTCGCGGAGGCGCTGGAGATGGAGCCTGCACGTCACCGGCATTGGCAAGCATCGGCACACGCTGACCGATCTCGGGAATACCCTGCTCCTCTTCAAACTGCATGGATTGACGACGAGAGCTAGATGGGGTGGATGACTCTGCGCGAGCATGGTCGTGAGGTTTCGAGTGCAGAGATCGGCTGCGCTGATCGGGGTCTTCTTCCACGGCTGGTGAGGCAGAAGACTTGCCGAAGCCAGCAGCAGCAGCCTGGCTTGAGTCAGTGCGAGTAACGGCCTGTACTTTTGCCTTGGCGCTGAAAACTGGCAAGGAGGGCTTCGGGGCGTGCAGTTTCAAGTCGCTGCCCACGTTTCTGGTCTCGGCAGGTTCAAGATTCTGCGCACTCAGCTCCTCGTACTCAATGCCTTCCTCGCCGAGCGATGGGATAGCCACGCTGGGGGGACGAGACGGGAGATCATTGGAGGTGGTGCGAGAGAGGCCGGCGCTTGGTGGAGGACCATTCAGAGGCGATGGCGCATAGCTGTCTCTGCCAGGGGACACAGAGCGGTCCAGACGGCGATTCGTGGGACGAGGGGGTATTGAAGGAGTGCTGGCAGCATTCAACGTCCGAGGAGACCTGGACGGGCGAGGTGGTATCACCGGGGCTGACGGAGCAGACATGATTGTTGTGCAGGAAGCGGTGGTGGAGGGAAATGACGCATGTAAAATCTGGGGCAGCAAGACTCGAGCTGGGTGGCTTTGTTGGTTGTTTCCTCGATGTTAGCAGTTGCATGTAAGATAAGACATGGATTCGCTGCTTCAAAGGAACGCAAATAAGACAATCCAAAAAAGCAATGGAGGTTGTGGGATGGAGTTGGGAGGAAGGAAGGCAGAGTTTTGGTTGATATGAGGCAATTGCGGGCTCAACCACGCTTAACCGGATCTAGCCGACAATGACGATCACAGCAGAGTCCAGGGGTAAAAATGGGCAGTAAAACGGCGCGCTCTCTCTGTTTTTGGTTTTCTTGCGATAATTTTTTCCCAGGCGTGTGCAAGTGCGACACTAGGGATTTCTTTTATCTTTCCCTGCCATGGGTCTGGGCCCCTGTTCCATTTTTAAACCTCAGGCGGCGCCCAAACTAGCAGGACGATGCTTGCTCACCGCCTAAAGAAGAGTTTTGCACAGCGACGCAGGCCAGCTGACCAGAAAGAGGGGCAATTGAGCCATAAATGCAGAAATGGGAAAACCAATAGACGAAAGACAATTGCGGTGCTATGCCTAGGTACGTACCTGGTTGTCCTTTCTCAATTCTTCTTCTCGGTGGTGTGAGTTTGAAGCCGAAGAGGTACTTGGGTAGTGGACGGGCTTGCTATTGGGTGGTAGAGCCGATGAGCCTTTACAGGGGGTGATAGGTAAGGAGATAAGTGAGATTAGGATGGTAACGATAGGGCGATAGTGACGATGGATAGATAGTATCAGATATTGGGATTGTGAGTTAGAAGAAGGACGACGAGACAATTATGTTATGTTATATGCCATGCTCTGCTATGCATGCTACGCTATGATGTAGTCTGTCTGGTCTGGGCCATGACTCCATGCTAATAATAATGCAGTACGCGTATTACTGTAATATTACACGCGGCCCTGCAAGTCTTGTGACTCTGATCGGAACCGTATTGTAACCGCGCAGCTGACATTCAGCCCTGCTCTGATTGGCCGTGTTGACACTAGCCACCACCGCCGACAATCTCACTGAACAGTGAATAGTGACATAGTCAGGACTAGAAACAGCAGACTTTATCTTATGAACGCACCCGATTTTAGTGTTTAGCCGACACAACCAAACCAAGCCCAAAAATGCCTCAGCTGAGCCACCGCAGTGGAGGCTGGAGATTGGGTATTATTACGTTGCTCGTGGAGGCACTAGTCCTGGTCTGGCTTAGCGCGTAACAACTGCGTCACGTACGACGGTCGTCACATCGTATTCCATCTTCATTTGCCTCTATGACTTGTTTCCATACAATTACTGGCCCTTTTCCACCAACTTCAGGCTGCTTTTTTTCTGTCTTCATATTTACATTTCTGCTCTAAGAAGGAATACCTGAGTTGTCCAATCTGGAACTCCCTGCACCCGACACCCTACGTGGCACCAGCAAGTTTTGATATCAAAAAAACCTAGTCTCGCTTGGCATTGATAGCATTGATTGAGCGCACCGGAACTGAAGCAAATCAGAATGCCTATGGGAGGGACCGTCAGTGCACACAAACGTAGCCATTTCTAATGCCAACCTGCTAGCGCTCAATCATTGATGCCTGGTTCTTGGATGCGTCGGGTAGTATAACCTTGCTGCATCCATAGAGCCAGTCTGGGGATGTTCCCATTCTGTGTATATCTTGCGAAGTCCATCCAAGGTACTCCCTGTTCTCCTTGCGTTGGGACCCGAGAGCTTATTAGCACCACATCTCTTGAACGAGTGTCTGAATTCTAGTATATATTTAATGACAATGTAGATGCTATGATTTTACCCCGCTATACAGACCCCGCGCTGCGGATCATATTGTACCTCTATGATTTAATTATAGGCACATAATTACAAGGTACCTACCTATCGATGACGTAGCGTAGAATAAACAATCGGGTATATAGAACACTATACCGAGGCCGATATAAGTATGTCTGTCCTATTCAAGTCCGTAATCACTTCCATAGGAGAAATAAATGCCCAGGTGCCATTCATTGCATTGCATTGCAAGTATATAGTAATTTAAAAAGCCAGAGAAGTTCTACCACTGGCTCCTGTAAATGGCTCAAACAACCCCGAGTTGGTTGACGCATTTAAAACGCTTGCTCAAATAGGTTGGTTTTGGTTGATGGTGAGTAAACGTAGAGGATGTAGTAGTGTTGACCGAGTAATGGAGTTATTATACAAATGTCAATATCCTTGTAACCCGTTTAGAAAAACAATGACACACGAATCCGGAATCAATTGCTGTTTTGGATAATCTCGAATACAGAACAGCACACGGAATAAAGTATACAGTATATCTGGATAGCAACCACACAGCTCCAAACGCATATAGTGATGCTTGCTCTGCCCCGAGCAAGCAGAGAATACACTCGTCATCACGTCCAACACAGGTTCGTAATACAGAACGGAAAGTAAAGGGGAAATTAACATTCTCATAGGGTACAATTCAAGACGGACAGAGAAACAAAGCAAGGATGACAATCGGGGCCGTTCATAACGAGTCCCGAGGCATAGGGAAGGCATGGGCAAAAGACGAACAAATCAGTGCAGTGAAGCGACCCGAAACTACACAATCATTTGCGCAATACCCTGTCCACCCAGAGTCTTGCTGCCGATGAACTCCTGGTTTCGGACACCAGCAAGCAAGTAGAAGATACCGGCAAGAAGGAGGAAGACGGCGGCAGCAATCAAGCTCGACGCCCCGCTTACCAGGCTGACCCATTGAACAGCACTCATCACAATGTAGATGAGTGCGCGCATGTAGTTGCTCGCAAAACGGCGGATGAAGTCATCGAATTTGGACGATGTTGGGCATATCCGAAGCAGGAAGGGTACTTCAATGAAGAGAATGATGGGCGAGTAGGCCCTGACAGAGGCACACCGCTATTAGCTCGAGCCCAAGACCCTGCCAGTTTTATACATTTCCCAAAATGGCTATACTCACAGACATATTATGCTAAAAATAATACGCAGAGCAGGCGCGAAAATGTTCGCAACGCCCAGGGCGAAGCAAAGGAAGATGCAAACGACACCCGTCCTACAACGTGTTAGACTAAGCAAAAGCAGCGACCATGTAAGACTAACCATTGCCCATAAATACCTAGGAATCAAAGGTCAGCAGTGTTCGAATAAGGGGGCAATTGGAATGGAGAATAATCTTACTGAAATTACGCGTGCGAAATTCTTCAGCGAGAGTCATCTTGAATAAGACAGATTTCTGTTCGTAACGGCGTTAAGCTATTGAGATAGCCAGGGAAGTATGCTGAGTTGTGTTTAAGCGGGTGGAAGAGAAAATGCGTCGTCGTTGATCGTCAGCGTCGTGAGCTCGAGGGTGAAGTTGCGGCGGCAAGAACGTCGCAAATCGTCCACATGAAACAAACAATGGGCGATGAGAGACGAAGAAGTGACCAGTGTTTCAAATTTCGAGGACAGCAGAAAGTATGCCTGGACACTGTGAAATAACAGAACTCGTATCGAAGAAAGGAGGAAGAGGAAGCTGTCCGTATTTTTATTTGGGGTTGCGGCAGAAACAGCAACGTGGACGGTTTCAAGATGTCGGCAGTTTGCTGGTGGTAAACAAAGGATCAGGGTTAGTCAGTCTGTTTCTGTGCAGTGGTGCAGAAAGCAATTCATCAAAGTCAGCAGTATTATTGAAATTTGCTTACCTGCGAAGCTCAGGATCTGGCAGGGAGTGTGCCTGGAGGATTATGCAAATTATTGTTGAGGTCTTTCTCTCCAGGTAGCTAAATTACCACGGGCTTGGCGTACACATGTCAGGTGGGCCGGCATGGCTAGTGCCGAAGCGGCGACTTTTGAGCCTTGTCGCCTTGGGTCAAAATAAACCCTTTCAAGGCAGTCTCTAGTATCTACTGGTCTTCTACTTTTTAGCCATCAATTTGACAATGGAATACTGTGCTCTTTACGGTTGTACTTTAAGCGCGAGCAAGGAGAAGGACGAATGGAAGAGGAAAGTGGTATAAAGCCAAATAATTAATCTTCGTCTAAAATCCCGCGATATTATTGTCAAACACATCGATTCTCCGGGTCCCTCTGTTCTGGTTCGGTAGACATCTGCCCGGATGTGCATCCCATATATATCGCTCTCACGAATCCATCACTCGTTATCGAAAATCTCAGTTGTCCTTGTAAGTTTTTTTTGCTTTTTGCGGAATGTGTTCTGCATCGCGCGCGTTTATGCAGCATTGTAGATCAGACGGAAAACGTCGTTGTAGACAAAGTAGCTACCTTGTCCGTCGGGCAAAAGTTGGAATGCTTGGGTGTAGCTCATCGGCTTCTGCTCCTCGTCAACCTATAGTAGTACCGGTCAGCATCGAACCGCGCGGCAATCGGCCGTGGCCACGAAGGGCACATGTATGTTTGCATACCAAGAGGGCGCCAGTGACGAGGACGAGGATACCGCCTGTCTCATTGCTAGGCTGGGCATCAAGGGTTGCGACCTGATGTTGCACTTTTTGGAATGGGAGGTCCTATCGAAGGGGAAAAAAAGGCCATCTTTTAGCATTCAACTGATCCTTTTCCATGCCGAGACGATAAGCCAAAAACTCACTCCCAACTTTCCGATAATAGCCTGAGTTCCAAGTTTGGCATCGTTTTCAAAAGTGAGCATAGAATTGTCGCGCTATAAAAACTCCCATCCCTCATTGTAAGTCCACGAGCTGTTAAAGTAAAGCAAGACCGACAGAATTTTTTGGCTTACGTAGAGCGCAGCGAGATTGTTTCGGTTCTCATCGAACGTCTTGTAGTAGAACTCAACGAACTGTTCTGTGTTTGTTTGTGATGACCAGGTTAGGTGCGGGGGGGGTTCGAGAGGGCGTCGCAAATGCGCCATTGAGTATGGGAGGGGGACGTACGAGCGATGGTGCTGAAGTCTGTATATAAAATTAGTGGGAAAAGTCACTAAATCTGGGGGAACAGGGGTGCCAGAAAAAAAAAAAAAAGACACGAGGCAACGATGGCCCTGCAGATACTGCAGCAAGAACGCGCAAAGAGTGCGATGAAAAAAAGAGTAGATTGCAGCTAACTTACCTGACATCGTGACTGGTTCAGGGAATCGCTATGGACAAAATGGATGCGAGACAAGAGGCAGAGGCTGGACGAGAGAGACAGAAACAAATGGCAGTGTTTAGTTTACGGAGAGAGACACAAAAGAGGGAGGGGTGTTGTGGGCCTGAGGATCGCATGGATGGCGGTGGGGTCTTTCTGTCTTGCACGGGGCGATCTTCATGTATGCCATAATCACCAGTGCGTCTCCTCGGGATTCGACGCCATTCTCGACAACTACGAACAGCATGGCAGAATCTTGCGGGTGGCAGCTTCAAACCAACACAAAATATTGGGTATACATTCATCTTGCCTAACATATCTACTGCAGACTAATCGTTCTCGTCGTCAGAATCGGCAAACATATCCTCCGCTTTAGGCCGCGGTCTTCTCACTCGCCCAACTGGAGTGTTCTCCTCAGGTTTGCTAGCTGTCTTTGTCGCCTGATCTGGCTGCCGCTGGTGCTCTTGAGCATTCTCCATGTCAACATCCATGTCCAGAGGCTGCCCGTCCAACTCGGCCTCTTCAACGTCACTGTCTTCCATGGGCACACCGTCGATGTCACTCATTGGCTCGCCCTCCAGGCCATCATCAGACGCTTGAGCACTCTGTTGCTCGGGTCCCGACATCTGACTGGGATCAAATCTCCCACCTGCAGGCGCATCTTCGTCCACCGTTTTCCAGCGACTCTTGCCTTTGTTGCCCAGAGACGAGGTAATTTGCTCTGCTTCGGTTTTCTTCTTCTCTTCCTCCACTTCCTTCTCTGTCAGAGGCGGATTTTCAAACACCTGAACAAAGTGTTCCTGGGCTGCCTGAGGAAAAACACTCCATCCTTCCCAGAGATGTAGGATTGACCCGACGCTACGTTTCCATTTGTCTGCTTTGAGTCGACCCCAACCCAATTCCTTCTCTAAACGGCCTAGATGCTCGAAAACTTTGTGTGTGCGAAACGCATTTTCAAAGAGTTGTCGGTATCGCCAGGCATGACGCACACCACTGGTAGACGATGAGGAGAAAATATCTGATATTACGTAGAGACCAACAAGCTTCGCAGCTGATGTGTCCTCACTGATTTTTCCAGAACCGGACAGTGCGTTGTCGGTCTTCTCTCCAGTGTTGAAGGCGTTCGCTTCACTCTCCCTCAGCGCAGTCTGCGCCTCCTCGCGATTTGGGTTTGCACGTGAATATGCAAATGGCCGAAGAACATTGGCAGCTAGCATCTCAACCACCTCCTCTGCCCCCGCGCTTGCGTGCTGAATTGCAAAGGCTGTCACTCGAGCTACATCCCCTCGCCGCAGTTTGGTATTAGCTGTTGGAAGCCGAGCAAGTAGGTGCGTTAATTTCGCCTTCTGCAACGGATCCATATATCCTATCCCGTCCTGTGTTGCAAGCGAGTCATCCACTGCATGACGCCGCCTTGTGTCTTCGTTATCAGACTCTTCTTCTTCCGATGAATTGTAATCCTCATCCGAAACAAATTCGCCAAGCGTAGTGGCATATTCAAATCGGATTGGATTCTCTGGACCAATCCAATTGGCGCCCCCTTCAAATATGAACGTAGTAGTGGGACTGTCATTCTTCCGATAATGGCTTTGATTGATTTTTGGGTTGGTGAGAATATCCCAGAGCTTCCACCTATACCAGACGCCCCCAACACTGCGAGCATCCCATATCCAAGCCCATTTCTCCTCTCTCTGCACCTCCGGGCGGCTCATGAGTAATGCCTCAAATTCCGGTCCATACTTTAATAAATTCTCAAGGGTTTTGTGGATAAGTCTTATTTGTTTCAAATCCGAAGGCGGTTTGACCTCTATATGCGCCGTTGACGCAGGTCTCGCATATTGAGAGCCGTACGAAGACGGGGGTGCGAATCCGCCACGATGAGGTCCCGGCGGGGGTGCTCGACTGAGCCTACCGACAGGCGCTTGATTAATTGGTTTTGCACCGAAAGGCAATGAGCTGGTAGACGATGAGCCAACAGCCACAGGCATTCCCGAATGTATTGCTGCGGAGGAAAGATGGCGCGAAATCGATAGATAATAACCCCATCCCAGATATTTGCCTTGCAGAGCACTCACTGCCGAGTCAATATCTGAAGCAGCTGTTTCTTGCGCCAAGGTGACAATGGCGGAGAAAGACCTGCGTTCTGTAGATGCTTGAGTAGACGGAGGCATGATTTTGACGCCGTCAACTGTAAGATTCCCGGGGATCAACGACTTAATAACAGCAGGCGATGACCCTGGTGGTAGAGAAGATAGATAGACTGTAGGTTTCGCAACAGCTCGTTCGGCCTCTTTATCCTCTGCGACTCTTTCTTCCTCATCATCAGAGGCACGAAAGGCCGCTGGCGGGTCATTGTCCTCATAGCCAAAAATCCCATGACTAGTATTATCCCTGTCTCGATCACGATAGAAGCCGTCGTACGTTCGCTTCCGTGCAAGCGACGGTGCTGGACCTAAGCTGCCAGGACCGCTGTTGCGGTTAAGGGACGAGCTTGTGAAGTGCCGTTTGGGCGGCGGGCCAACACCACCACCGAGAGTTCCAGGGCCAGAATGGCCACTGGACCTGAAGTTTGTTGATGATGATGTGGTGCGGGTGTTGCTATGTCCGTCATCGTCGAAAGACTTGACGAAATCCTCGTATACGGCGGCGGTTTCGGCTCGTTCGCGCGCACGTTTCGCTTCGGCCTCTGCCTTTTGGCGTTCAAAGAGCGACCTCTTCGGAGCAGCGGACAGCTTTGAAGAAATGTCAGGAAAGGCTTTAGCCTTGGACTCGTCCGGCATGGTCGTAAATGGGCAGCATTGGCCGCCTGCCAGGTGTTGCTGAACGTAGTTTCATTGACGGAAGTTGAAGCTGGCCGGAACACATGCATTAAACTGTGCTAACCCTAATTAGGGAACGCGTACCCGTAGTGTAGCTACCAATCAGAACGCCAACTTTGCCTTTTACTCTAAGTATTCGACGGCCTCTTTCAAAGTTATCTAGCGGATATTGAATTTCTCGCGGAAAAGGATCAAAAATACTAACTATGCCCTAAGACATCTTTATATCATGTCCGCCGTTTCAATTCTAGCCCTGTCCGTGCAATTCTTGCACCAGTGAGAGTCAGAGCGCCTCCTACAAAGGCAGCTCCGCCAAATATCTGGGCATACAAATAGTTCCCGTCACCTCTCTCTATATTTTCCAGATATAAGCCTTACCAACACCGTCAAAGCCTGTATTTTCTCTTACCTGTACCCCGTTTGCAATAATGACACTTGAAACCACAGAAGGTTCGTCCTTCATCGGAGACTTCCACCTAAAAGAAATCATTTCTTAACTGACAACGGTGCGGACAAGATATAACGAGTCTTTCCAGGTGAATATCTAGGTATACGAAGGGACTGTCTCAAGTCTTTATATCAGCGGTGTGACGGGCAACGCTGGGTAAACACACGTCTCGTCGCTTCCCTCCAGCCCTCGGGTTCGACGACACGGGTAAGATGAGCCCGAGATCGATTTTAGAGATACATCAGTACATTGCTGTGGAGAAGCTAGCCTAGGACTTACTACACCGCAAACCTGTTGCGCCTACGTGGCCGACATTAGCTTGGTATATCATGCATGATAGGACTCGGAGATAAGCATGAACAAAGGAATAACAACCACTAGGCCACCAAAAAGGGTCCCCTTAACGGGGCTTGTGGTAATGCTCGTTTTATGTCTATAGTATGCCTTATATTCCACTGTCAGTATAAGACCGATCTCCAAGGTGATCAGTAGCGGGTGCTTCAAGGAAGAGTCAGTAGATATATGACGTTCAACTCTTCCCGTAAACAGCCATACATAGACTATCTGCAACAAGTATTATCAAGCTGTGTGGCATGCCAGTTAAGACTAGTAGTAGGGAGTAATGAGTGATTCCCATACATAGTCATCTCGCTCCAGAATTGCCGCAGCAAGATGTCATAGATATTCGGCTGAGCATTGGATATTCCAAACCAAAGGCTTCCCTGTGTCTTCAGCAGTATTAGCCATGATCACGGAGAGGAATAACGGAATGAATTTAAACAGAAGTCATAGCCAAAGGCAAAAATGTTCTAGAGAGTTCGCTGCCTTACCAGTCAACTAACTAGTTAGCGGTTGCCTGCGGATTAATAATACCGCGTTTCCGTAAACAGCTAGTCAGATTGCGGCTGCCTGATTTCACGCCGTCGACTCAGCGCTTGCTGAACCTCACCTCCATCTCACCTCCATCTTCTCACGACGCTGCTCGGCGAGACATGCCTGAGAGCTGCAAGAATATTATCAGGCCTCGCTGACTTGGGAAAGTGCGCCACTGCCATTTCGCGTCATCTGTTTGACTCTGTTACGGCCGTGGCGCCGCCTGTCTCGTTTCATTCACACGCCGCCTACCATCGCCACTCGCGCTCCCTTCACCTCGCGAGTGTCGAAGCTCACTTCGCCTCGACGCCGAACGAAAACGAAATCTGTGGGTTTCAGAATTTAGTTACCCCAGATCAAGGCAGCAAGAAAAATGGCGACTACTACAGCGACTTCGGCGGTGGGATCGGAGTGGAAGAAGAATTTGTCGGCACACGTCATCTGCCCCGAGTGCAAAGAGTTCCCTCCAAATCTCGAGTTTCCAGGATCCCACGAGACTGTCTGTGGCTCTTGTGGATTGGTCTTGGCGGATCGCGAAATCGACGTGCACTCGGAATGGCGAACGTTTTCCAACGATGATCAGAACAACGATGACCCGTCGCGTGTTGGTGAAACATCCAACATCTTGTTGAATGGAAATCAGCTGGAGACCAGTATTGCAGGAGGTGCAACTGGGGCTGCTCGGCAGTTGTACCGCGCTCAGAACAAGCTCTCTAGTGAGAAGAGCAACAAATCGCTCATGGCTGCCTACAAAGAAATCGGTGCTTTGTGCGACGGTTTCAACATCCAAAAGATTGTTGCAGACACGGCAAAGTACCTATTCAAGATAGTCGACGACCATAAGGCGTTCAAGGGAAAATCTCAGGATGTGATCATTGCTGGCTGCATATTCATTGCCTGCAGACAATGTCAAGCCCCTCGGACGTTTTCCGAGATTTTTGCGGTGACAAAGGTTTCTCGAAAGGAAATCGGGAGGATCTACAAGTCCCTAGAGAAATTCTTCACGGCGCAGAATATTGAACGCACAGCTATTGTCGGTGCTGATGCCGGCTTCAAACAGACAACTTCAACCAAACCCAGTGATCTCTGTGAACGTTTTGGTACGTTCTTGGGCTTGGACTACCGGACATGGAATGCAGCAGCTACTTTGTCCGACAAAGTCACAAAGGATGGTGATCTTGCCGGCAGATCACCTCTTTCAATTGTTGCGGCTTGCATTTACATGATCTCTCACCTGTGCGGTGTACCCAAATCAGCCAAAGAGATTTCGAACGTTGTTGGTGTCAGCGATGGAACTATCCGTGGCGCGTACAAGCAGCTCTACTCAGAGAGAGACCGCCTACTTACGGATGATTTCATTGCAAAGGTGAACGGGGACAAGGCGAATCTACCACAGAGCTAGACGGTTTAGTTATGTTTATATATTCATGCATTGGCAATGGTCCTGTGTTGCTTTTACATTGTAGTACATCGGGAATTCGTTTCCTCTCACAATTGCATCGCGCAATTAGATTGCAGACCCAGACTGAACCGTTTTTTAGTATCGGACGTGGCTGATGACCACGAAGTCCTAGATTTTTTACCATGCTGAATAAATTTCTACTAGCACAGCAGAATGCAAGAAATATTTACAACGCCATAATTCTTCAATATATGAATGAAATAAGTATATGATTTAGATGGCATACAAAATGTAACTATACATACACAGCGTCGGATGATCACGGGGTGACTAAGCCGCATGTGCCAAGACTGCGTGTGGACAAGTCAAAAGTTCCTTCCGAACCTCTTCTCATCCACCTCACCACAACTCTTGCTCGCTCCTCGAACCAATCATCCTCCTCAACCGTCGCGATGATGTCCCAATCTGTCCGAGCTTCTGTAAGGCCAATTGCTCAACGATCGCTTTTATGCGTTGAAAACAGCTAGCTAACCATTGACTCGTGTAGCGCTCGCTGCTCACCCGTGTCAGCCGCCAGTCCGTCGGTGTTTCATACCGCACTTTCCTGACTACTGCCACTCGCCGAGGTATGTCACTCTCATGTTCGCTTATAAGAAGAGATCAGGGGTGCTTGTTGGTGAATTAAGTGATCGATTTATGATGGCCCATTGTCGTGGTGGCGGTCTCGGTCTCGTTTCGGATAATTGAACTATTGTTTACTGATATCGAAAAACACAGCCGATCCCGTCCAGGACCTCTATCTCCGCGAACTCCGTGCCTACAAGCCCAAGCCCACCAAGCCTGGTGATGCCGAAGCACACGTCCAGAAATTCAGCGCTCCCAAGCCCCCGCCATCACCAGAGGAGGCCAGCCTCGCCAACGAACTGAAGGATTACGAGACCCAGACCGTCGAGGTTGAAGGCCAGGCTGCTGCTGGCGAAGAAGCACCCAAGGAAGAGAGCTGGTTCGAAGAGGATGAGGAGGAAACCGCTGCTGCTCACTAAATGTTATTCACCCAATTCTTCGTCCGTCGACCTTTTTTTATTCCCTTTGGACCGAGGGGGAAAAGGAAAATAATATAACCAAGATATCTCGGACCGATTTGAGTGATAGATGATTGTGTGTATGATGCAGGGTGTGTGAATTTATGATCTACGAGAATCTCGCGGATTTTTCTTTTTATCGCGGAGATGATGGTGAAAGGGGGTGATTAAGAGAGAATTCATCTCTCGACTGCACATGGCACAAAGAGGAATTGCCATCATTTCTTGAGCCTTTTTCTCTTTCGTTACAAAGCGATGGCAGGGTTTTCTTTTGTGGTACCTAACTAACTGAACCGTTGTTTTGAAGCAATGTAAATTAAGCAATATAACCAAGCTTCGATCTTCTTTTTCCAAGTCGTGATTTTGTTCTTTATATTCTTTCTATATAAAGTCACCTAGGTATTCGAGGACATGCGTCGTGGTATACAAAATGGGTTGATGCACGAAGCACCAACTAATCCGGAAACGAAGACCGTACCTGGCATTGCTAACCATGGAACTGGGCAATAACCTGACATGCTCCTTGCGTCTATCCAGGTACAATAATAATATTCGAACCTGATATGGTGTCATAATTCCATCTCCACAGCCCATGCCATGCCATGCTGTGGCACTCGCTTGCAAGGTGCATACAATCATGCAGCATGATTGTCTCGGCTCGAGGATGCGGACTATTGTGGCTAATCTTCAATGGTATTTATCTGATATGTGGCTGTTCACTAGGCAGTCAGCCTCCCTTTGATGATGGATCTACCACTGATGCTACCACTCTAGTTCACTACTAGTGCCACGCCCTGAGGACTAGTATGTGTAGCAGTGTACATCAGTAGACTGCGTGTCGAACAGATTGGACGAGAGGCCATCGCCAAGCTGCTCAAGCCTCAAAGCCCCAGTGCGCGCGGCTCTTTGCGCTGGTTGAATACGGGCGAATGATTTGGAAGGCAGTGGATAAAAGGCGCGGGTTGTCTCAGTAGATGCCTTGTTTTATTTTCATTTTCATTTTCATTTTGACCTTTTTTTTTTCCCGACTTTTTTCGACTTTTTTCGACTTTTTTCGACTTTTTTCGACTTTTTTCGACTTTTTTCTAACATGAGGTCACCAACTTAATGTAGGCCCCAGACAAGTACCTCAGTAGCATTCGAATTCTGCATACCGAAGACACCTTTAATGACACGGAGGGTATCTTGCAATCTTTTAATTCGAGACTATTTTAGTATTTGCTATGGGAATGTTATATTATGCTATGATAATTATACTACTCCTGCAATAAAGAAGTCAGTCATCTGGACGGGCATCGTCTAGTCTCACTACCCGCCTTCATTCCAGTCACCTTCCCAGCTTGTTTCACCTTCTTCAACCTTCACCTCACCTTCCGCCCTTTTCCTCTCCCTCTCTCCCTCTCTCCTGCTCTCCCTGTTTTCCTGGGTTCCTCGTTTGTTCGTAAATTGATCAATCGTCATTGTTATCTTTCCTCTCTTTCTTGACTTCTCCATACCACCACATGATCCGCCCTACCGCGATCTTGAACTTGAAACTGGACTAAGAATCCTTCCGCCAGCAACTAATCAGCGTCCCTTTGTCTCTGCCCCTCGCAATTTTGCTCATCTTCAAATCTCTCTAGACCATCTTGTTGTCATTTCGTGCGTTAGCATTACTGCGGATTCCTCGATTTTCCGGCCGGTCCTGAACTTCACAGCTTATACCTTTCGTCCCCGCGAGTCCGTTTCCACTCGACAATTTTACCATTCTTACCGCATTACGCATTACGCATTGCCACAGCTGATTGATGATTACTCGGTTGTGAACTTCGGGTCGCAGGGGATAACGTGTCTTTCCCATTCGAGCGATGCGTATGCACTGACGTCGTGACCTGATCTCTGGTTCCTGGAGAGCTGGACTCTCCGGACTGCTTTGACGTGTCACCATTATCACCAAATATCCATAACCCCACTCGTTGGAAATGGCACTGGACCTCGACAGACTTCAGCTTTTGCAATTTCCGCTTCTGCAGCAGGAGCAGCACGATGTACCCGCTCAGCCAGATAATTCGGTTCCAAGGACTATAGCGAGCTTCGACTCAGCCAAGGAACAAGACGTCCACGATGGCCCCGTCGAGCCTGCCGTGAAAAGAACCGTCTCTAATGCCAGCGTCTCCGCTAGGAACGAGTCATCAGTCAAAGAAAACTTCGCTACTGGCAAGGATATTCTGCGCCGTGTTACACTGCGTCCGTCCAACAAATCCAAGTCCTCGAACCGCCAGACCCCATCTCGTGAAACTCCTAAACCCACTGACTCAACTTCTGCATCAGACGACACCACACTGAAGGAAAGGTCAGGGAATCTAGGAGCTGCTCCTGACAACAAAGAAAAACCTGTCCAAAATGCCATGACTCCAGAAACTAGCGTGAGACCTGCCGTGAGACCGAAGAAGGCTCGATCCGTATCTGGAAAGATTGCCACACTGGCTCGTGTTTCGTGGATGTCAAGTTCTCGATCGCCTTCGCCAGCCCGGCCCGGCTCAAGTTCAGGGACAGCTCGCTCCCGAGAGCACTCTCCAACCCCCAAAAGTCACGTATCCACAAACGGCGTGTCGTCGAATACCGAGAGCAAAGAAGACAAAGAACCCCCGACAGATCCGAGTGAGGACATTGACAACAAGAAGAATGCTTCGAGTAAAAAATATCGCCGTCCGCTGAGCACTTTCGTAACTCGAAGCAAGTCCGCTGAGCCTCCACCATCGTTACGCAGCAGGAAGTCTATGGACCAATTGGCACAGAATGACATATCGACGCCCGAGTTACCGCCACTTCCAAAGCCCCCAGCTTTGTCTACGATTGCCACCGTGGAGCCTTCTCGAAAGAAGGATGAACTTTGGACAGTTTTCAGAGGCCTTGAGGCGGATCTCCATAAGTTCCAGGCCAAGTCAACCAATCTCAAAGTCACCGTGGTCCGATCGTCACTACTCCCTTTCCTCGCTCGATATGCATCACATCCATCATTTAATACCCTTAGGCCCGAAGACCTTGACCGGCGGGTGAACATTTTGAATAAATGGTGGACTGCCTTATTGACATTATTAAACGGCAAACACAGCCAGCCCGTATCTGGTACGGACAGACCAGTCTTTTTGGAAGCGATCTCAGGTATAATGATGCGGAAGGAATGGAGGATTCCTTATCACCCACAGGCATTCTCTGCTCATAGCTCCAATTCCTCCCTAGAGTCGGGCTCCTCGGATTTTCTCGCGGAATCGATTTACCATAACGTACGGAACATTTTCAATCAAAATTTGCTCTCACAGATGTCGTTTGTCGTGGAGAGAATGTCTCTGCGGCATGCACCAGCTAGTATTGTGGTGTTCTGTGGAACTGCATGTGCCTATGCGTTCTACTTCTGTCCTGGTGTTGCTGACATGTTGGTACGATTATGGAATACTCCTTCAGACGCGTTCCGTCGCTTGCTCGTAGATCCATCGGTCTACAAAGGTTCCGGGGGTAGAACAATAACACATAATCTTGCTGCGAGATTCCCACTCCCTGTGCGGCCTCTTGCTTTCTTTTCTCATATCGCTTTGTCCAGATATCTACGCCAGCCACCGACCTTGCCATTGAGTGCAGTGCAAATACCATGGCATGGCCCTTGGATATCGCGCTGGTGTGGACGGGATAGTGATCTGTTCTTTGTCTTCGTCAAATACTTCCATATTCTTAGTTGCGACTTTCTACCCAGAGAGACAGAAAATCCGTGCCACATATTTGCACCTGGTATGTTGTCTGTTCAAGGTCATCTTTTGATGGTTTTGGAGGACACGTTTTATCGGCAATCTTCTCCACAGGCTCCCGACACTTCTTTCGGGGCAAGCTCAGTAACGTTTGACGATTTTATTGAAGGACCCAATGCTGCAATGTCGACTTTATCATTAGGCATGGCAAATTGTCATCGTTCCATGGCGGAAAACCGGTTAATCATACTTTTGAAAGACTTCCTTTCCGAACCATCACCTGAGCTCGCCCAAGCACGTAGAATGTACGTTGATTCCTTCATGCGCGTCTTGAAGACTGCTTCTCGGAAAACGTCATTGTTTAATCACAGCGCCTGCTTTGTTCTCTGCGATTTCGTAGAGGAGGCAGCTCCGTTGGTTAACAGATATTGCCGGAAAATCAAGGAAGATATATTTGAATGGCCGTTCTGGATGGATGTTTGCAAACATTTGACTCGCAGTCATAATTCTATGACTGACGTCCGCCTTTTCGCTTTCCTCTTCTCCATGTGGAAACCATGGACTTCAAACAAAGAACGATACCACGAGCTTTGCACTCAATTTCTACTTCATGATGACTATTTTTACACGTACTTCAGCCATTGGAATCCCATGGTCCGATCCTATTTTCATCGTCTGCTTTGCTGGAGGTTGGCTCGTTTCAATGCAGATCCTACACCTGCTGATTCGTAAGTCATATTTTCCTATAGATGTATGTGACCGTGGCTAAGTTACTGGATTTTTAGGGAAATATACGAAATGCTTTTGGACAAGATCGAACAAGTATGGGCTTACTATCTGGCCTTCAACTCCAAGGCTGAAAAGGAGAATCGGGCGCTATTATCGTCAGAGATGTGTAGCCCTGCTCCTGGTCGACGGATCCTGATCATCCGCTCTGACAATCAGCATCCCTCTCCAAGTAACCTTTTCGCCTCGTTTGACAGACTCGTTAATCCAGCATCGACGTTTAATTCGGGGGGTTATCAAAGCCATGTTATACTAAAGCTTGATCCTAATGGATTGCCTGACGCTCAGTCAGCACCCAAAAGAAGGTGGAATTTGTTGAAGAGCGTGTTTGGAGGGACAGCAAACCCGAAACCTGGAGAAGTCACGCCGCCCGGAAGCGTCTCTGATGAGAATGAAGTCAATCCTATTGACAGCTTGATGGGCGAGCAAGGCGATATCGCACAGTCGGACAATCACCCTAGTACCAGTTCACAGGATACCGGCAACCAGACAGATGAAGAGGATACCAACAGCATAGACGAAGCTGACCACGCAGCAAACCAGCCGTACAATTTCAAGTTTTCTTTGGAAAACCATCAATGGAATCAAGCTCTCAAAAACAGGCCCCTAACTCAACCGAGTCTTCCGAAACAGACTTTTCACCATGTCCAGCACCAGCGATCAGTCAAGGCGCTGACAAGCCCAGCAACGGAAGATGAATTTGTGAATGAACCACGGGACAACACAGACGCATCAACGGCTAGCACAACCAATTCTTATGCTACAACGAAAGGGTCAGGTCCGTCGGTTGACGAAATAGACTATTTCGACAACGGGAATAAGTTATCGGTGCGAAATGAGCGTCTGGTGGCTAGTAAATATGCTGGCCGCGCTCTTGCGGAATGGGCCCAGGTGGTCTGCGAATTTGACAACTTCTTCGAGCGCAGACGCAGTGAAGGCGTCCCCAGTGACGAGCTCGTCGAAACGCCTTCGTTGAGTGTAGACAATTTCAGAAAGTGAGATCACAATTTCTTTTTCGTTCCTTGTTCGAACACCTGCGAGCATATTTGGGCGTTTACCTCTTTCTTTTATAATTTATAGATAATCACAAGTGTTGTCAATTAAGTTAATGGGGGGATATCGATTGAACTTTTTGACCATGTACTTCACTCTGCATTCTCATATTTCCTTCATTTTGAATGTTCCTTTCTTTCTTTTTTCTTTCGCCATGATGTTCTGCATTATCTTTTTGTTGTTTTCGATTCGCACTCTCCCTACGGAGTCTTCACTTTGTTCGATCGAAGTTATATACACACGTTCATTGCATGTCGGGAGTTGGTAATTGTTACCATTAGTCGTTAGTCAATCAATCAATACATAACCACGCGTGCCTTTATATGTAAGTCCTTGATAGTTAATGTCAACGCATTAGTTAGATTAATCTTGGACATACTCCTTCTAATTATTCATCTTATTCATTATATAATGTATTCCAAGCTTGCAGCGTTTGTGCTGCAGCTTTGTACCTCTCGTCAGTTGAGGGCACTAAAAAGGCAAAGCGACAATAGCATAAGAACAACTCTGAATCTTTCCTTACGGCCGTTAGAAATCACATTCCATTATCGGATTGTTCGAATAGATTAGCCCTCTGTTCGAATATGACAGTTCCCCGGGAAGGAATAAACATAAAAGAACTTGGCGTTGAATGTGTCATCTATTGTATAGCGTGTTCACTCAAGTTGTAAAACTCCCTGAACGTTGACTCTCGATTGAGAAGGGTTCGCGGCTTGTCACACTCGACGACCCTCCCCTGTTCCAAGACAGCGACCCGGTCATATCGGTTGATATAGGCGAAGCGATGCAGAACTGAAATGACAGTTTGGGTTGGGAATTCCGCTTCGACCACTTCCTGCATAATGGTAGCTGTTCCCTCGTCGACGCTATATGAAATGAGCGTTAGCGGGGGAAAATGATGAAAATCGCACACAACATACCTGCTTGTTGCCTCGTCTAAAATCAGGATTTGACTGGGTACCAGTAATGCCCTGGCTAGACATAATAGTTGCCGTTCACCCTGTGACCATTCCGACGCAATAAGGTCTCTATCAAGTGTTCCTGCTCCTCCTTCTCTACCAACAGCCATTCGTTCCCATAAATGAACCTTTCGAAGAGCGCTCTCAATCAAAGTATCAGAGTGCTGATTGTGTGGATCAATGTTAACCCTAATCGAACCGGGAATGAAGAACGGCTCTTGCGGAATGATGTTCAAGCATGACCGGAGGTGGGCAGGTGAAACGGTGCAGATATCTATTTCATCAACCGTGATTTTTCCGTTTCTGAGATCAATAATCCGTGCAAGAGCCATGATGAGAGTTGACTTGCCGCTTCCTGATGGTCCGCAGATGGCGATTTTCTCTCCCGGGGTGATTCGCAGGTTGAGATTTGCCATGGCCGGCAGTGTATCGTCGGACCTACAAGTTTTAATATAAGAAGCGAAAGCGCAAAGAAAAAGAAGCATAGACAAACCCATAGTTAGCAACGGCATCCTGGAAGTGAATAGCCCCTTTCAACGGCCACCCTGCGTCAGGAGTAACATCAGCATCCGGCTCGACAGGGGTCTCTTGCAAAAACTGCTGAACTCTGGCCACCGCCCCGATTGATGTCTCCAATTTTGTCCAAGACTGTATAGTCTGTGACAAATCCGAATTGAACTGCAAAATGATGACCAGCGCCACCCCCAGCGCTCCTGGACTAAGACTGCCTTTAACTGTGGTGGCGATGGAAATTATGATTACTGCAAGGGCAGCGATGATTAAATCAAGGACAAGTTCTAACCACTGCTGAATGCAGAAAAGCATGTAAAATGGCCGTTGTGCCTGGTCTATAACTTCGGCCTGCTTTTCGTAGAATGCGTCTTGCCAGCCAAAAGCGCGGATGGTTGAGACTCCGTGTGAGGTCTCGATAAACTGTTTGTAGACCGGCGCCTTGGTTTCAATATCTAAAAGGCGAACCTGGCGAGAGGTACGCAAATAGTAGGACTGTACAATGAACAGGGCGATTGCAAGGACTGGAATTATTGCCGCAAGGAACTTTCCCATAACGCACAGGACGATCAATTGTACAGCGCAAGACGCAGCTCCTGCCAGGAAAGAAAAGTATCTTAGTCTGTAGTCTTGTTTATCCTGTGTGGGTGACTCATACCTGTTGTAAATTGGATCACCTCCGAGGGGAGCCCCATATCGATGAGATCAATATCCTGACTAAATCTGAATGATTCGGTCATTAGCGACGAAGCTATTGGATGAAATGTCTACCCGTACCGATTTATAATTGAAGCATTGTCTGTTTTCTGGAAGAAAGAAAACGATGCACTGGTTTGTTAGACTGGTCAAAATGGCACCAACAAAAGTGAAGGTTATCCAGAGGACCATAGACCAAAACCCTGCACTTCGTCCGTGATAGAAGTAAGTTGACCAGGTGGCCTGTTGTCTCTGTGTTTCATTGACAGCCTGGTCGGGGTTTCCCTTCTTCTCTCTGGACGGGGGATGGAGGGGGGTTACTGTAGGCGTGTGGGTAGCTGATTGTTCAGTGTCATCATCAATTACTTCAACTGGAGACGCGTAAATAGATGATGCCCCCGGTTCTGTTTTAAGACCGTCATGTCGCGCTAGAGTCTCCTCGTAGGACACAGAGTGTACACTTCTGCCCTGTTCCAACACAACAACCGCGTCCATGTGGTAAAGGAGTTGCCCTACGGTGACATTTAGCAGTATACTCTGTGCATGTTGATGGTGAATCTCATACGGTTATGAGTAGCAACAATCACCGATATGTCCGCTTTCCTAAAATAGCCGTTCTGGGAGAACAAATGATTGACAATTGTGCTCGTCGTTTTTGGATCAAGCCCACTCATCACATCATCAAGTATTACCACAGGAAGCCTGGAATAAACGGCACGTGCAAGGGCCTACAGCCAAGGGAAGAAAACAGAGTCAATCAGGTTTGAACTTATGGTTGATGCCGGGCATGGGGATTACCGACCACTCGTTGACGCTGTCCTCCGCTTAATAAAACACCATTATTTCCAGCAAATGTCTGATCACCCGCAGGAAAGCTTTCCAGCTCATGCTTAAGGCCACAGGCCAAGAGAGAAAAGTCGTACCATTTCTGATCAAAGTCAGTCTCCCTGCCTCCTCCAATGATATTGCATCGGATTGTATCGTCCTTGATCCACGGGCCCTGCGAACAAAAGGCCACTCTGGACCCATTTGATATCATAGAGCCCTTCTTGAAAACAGTCTCTTCAATCATACTCTGAAGTAATGTTGATTTGCCCGATGCACTTGGTCCAATTATCGCAGTGAGCCCACGGCTGATAGTCAGACTTAGACTGTGCAGGACAGGTTGAGCTGCCTCCAGGGACCAAGCGATGTCAGCATTGTCAAAGACAAAGAGACTATCGTTGCTACCGAGTGCCGAGGCCAGTTCCGTCAGCTCAGTAGAGTTGTTCGTCAGGCTCACAGCAAGCGACTGCGAGGAACGGCTATTCGTTTGAAGTAGGCCGGATTTCAAACAGTAGCTCTCAATGCGGCTAAAGCAAGAAATACCCTGAATGAAGGATGGGAGAACTTGACACAAGGTTAGTAGAGGGTTTGTCACCAAACTGATTAGTGACAGAGAAGAAAAAGCCTGAGCGGAGAGCAGCGTCTCGTCTTTCCTAGCAGCTGCAATCGCAGCATACGTTGCGAGCGTACAGAATGGCTTGATAGTTGTAGGAGTATTCGCTAAAAAGTTGTTTTGATTCAGTCAGTAGGGGTATCTGTTGACGGATAGAAATATTCCTACAAACAAGGATCCTCCAGATGCGCAATCGGCGCAATTTCTCCGATGTTTGAAGCTCAATGTCCCTGTACTGTCTTATGATGTCCGATATAACACCTGCAAGGCCGAGAAACTTGACCGACTTCATATCCCCGAGCATGCTAATCGTGGCCGAGATTCTCTTCTCAACCCGTTCATTCCACGTCTTCTGAGCTTTTCCAAACCCCGTGGCAACTCGTGATGCTGCGAACACCGATGCTGGGCACCAATTAATTCAGTCAAATAGAAAAGCCAAAATATCAGCACGGAAGCTACTCACCCACACATACAACCGACGGTACTAATGATGCTAGAGAGATCTGCCGGGTCAAGAGCCAGATGGCGATGCTTACTTCGATGATTGAAGCCCACAATTCATGAATATAAGTAAATGTGTCCACAATTCGCTCCACATTGGTCCCCATGAGCGTAACTGCCTCCATATTCTTCACATCACGCCCAGGAAGCGCAGTGATGTGCCGGTAGATGTTGATCGTGAGACCCGATCGGATCCTGCTCACTAAACGATAGGTCTGTCGCCAATACACGGCTCTCGATACCTATCCTCGTCCATGCTTTTAGACTCGACATAATCTTGGAGTACGGTGCTTTGAAGTCCTTACTGCAATACCAAGGTAGACAAGAGCAAAGCCCCCCACGAGTGCTTGTCCATAATATTTGGGCCTCTCTTCCGCCTCGGTGCTGACATACGAGACAGATGAGTTGACCAAAAACGGCTGACAAAAATGACCATTTATTTGCCGCAAAGGTAGCCTGGAGAAGAAGATGACGACGGAAACGATGCCGGGCTCGGACACGTTTCCATGCGACTTGCAGTTCGTACACGTTTGACTGACCTTTCAAGTCGTCGTCTACCGGCGGGATATCAGCGAGTTGGAGATCCTTGGTGTATCCGGCTTGGAAGAATGGGAGCGCCCAGATGAAGAAGCTTCCGCTCCAAAAGCCCGCAGTCTGCTCGTGAGTACTGCTCTGGCGGTATAGCGAGCGTAGCCACCGGGTCTTCCGTGCGGATTCGACGGTCATGACTACTACCGTTCCGACGGTGATAACGGTCCAAATGGCCCTCGGAATCGGCACGGAGTGGATAATCCACAGTGAGCGCAGTCGCGGCAAAGCACACATGGCCGATGCAGAGAAATAGAGGACCAAAATGTCAGACGGGTTGAGGGAACGCTGGTCTTTGAGAAAGGACAACACCAAGGACGTTAGGACTGGAATAGCACCGACGATATCGGCGGACAATGCGATTGATTCGCGAGTCTTGTAGGCGCATTACCAAGAAGAGAAGCTGAAGGATAAAGAGCGTGGCTAGCAGCACCTGGGGTTTACTGTATCATTAGTCCCATGGCTGTGCGAAATTCCATCTTAGGCCGGCAATACTGACTAACTTCCATATTACCAGTCGAAAGGATTGAAGCTTGACAGACTTCTTTCGCAGGCTGCGTAGACGCCATGGGAAGAGCAAAAGAAACACGGCTGCTGGTAAGAGTGTGAAGAAGGCATCTTCAAACCACGGCGTGAAGTCGAACTGGCGACAGTTGGTGTTGACGCGAGGCCCAAACCGGTCGTCAGCGTTAGCAGGGCAGGTGGCCGGCATTTCTGTGGAAGTTGATAGACGGAGAAAAGAGCATCTCAATCTCAAGTATATACACAGACAGTAAGATACTTATAAACCTAGGGACGATTCTAGGCAGGCGCGTTTCTGCCACCTAAAAATGACCTGCAGATTATGCCCTAAATTCATACGCCGTAATTTCACCCCGCCATCGAAACACCCAATAATGCCAGCACAAAGCATCTTGCAGTGATAAGAAATGGCAGTCCCCTCTGGAATGATCCCTACCGCAGTGTAGAGGCTGGCAGAGGGGCCCCAAGCTGATTCGCTTCCACCAACACAATAATTGATGGGTTCATTGCAAAGAACGTGCAGCCAACCATTGGAATAGGGAAGACACCACTTCATGAAACGAAAACCTTGCGAGAGCTGCCTTTTCAATGCACACCCGGATTATCTTCGAGTGCAGCTGAATACCTTTATGTATGGAGGTAAATGTTATGTTATCTCGGCCAAGGAAGTATGCGCTTGTACGTATATCTGCAGCTAACTAAAGAGAAGTACATGAGGCCACATCTTGGGCGGTTTTCTAATCCTCTGAAATAACGCGAATTACTTATGGGGGTAAAGCACATCGACGGAGTTAGGACCGGACATAGTAACAAGAGTTCCAAATACTCAGCATTTATCGATATATCAGAGCTATTGTATGGAACAACAAGTCAGAGCCGGAGTTAGGACCGGACATAGTGACAAGAGCTGTAGTTTGAATTGCTCAGCATTGGTATATTGCAGTTATAAAATAACAAGTCAGTATAGCTACCAACCATACTTAACATTCCCACCTTGTCCACTTACCGGGCTCTACATCTTCACGGTCTTCTTGAGAATAAATATGTCAGCTCAGGATCCCTCCCTGCGCGAGACCAACTGGCCTGCAGTGGCTAGCTATGTCTCGGTGCGTAAGGATACGTACCCCTTTATTGATCCCGCCAAAGCCGACCTGACGGGCAAGTCGGTCTTAATCACTGGCGCCTCCAAGGGCATCGGCAAGGCGACCGCAATCAGCTTCGCTGCTGCGGGCTGCTCGAAAATCCTGCTTTTCGCTCGTTCTGACATGACCGATGTCGAGACAGCCGTCAAGAATGCGGCCAAGAAGGCAAACCGTTCCCAGCCGCTAGTGCATTCCATGAAGGTCGATATAACGTCGGAGGACGCGGTGCGAGTGGCCTCCGAGACCGCTGTAGACATCCTCGGCGGCAGCCTCGACATCTTGATCAACAATGCCGGCTACCTGGAGGAGTGGAAGCCCATCGCCGAATCCAAGCCAAGTGAGTGGTGGTGGACTTGGGAGGTCAATATCAAGGGAACCTATCTCGCCGTCCGCTATTTCGTGCCATTGCTGCTCAAGTCACCAACCAAGACACTCATTAACATCTCTAGTGGCGGTGCCCACGTCATGTTCCCGGGCGCATCGGGCTACCAGACGACCAAGTTTGCTCTCTGTCGTCTCACCGAGTTCATAGACAAGGAATATTATCAGCAGGGTCTCATCGCCATCTCACTCCACCCGGGTGGGATCAAGACCGAGCTAGCCATGAATATGCCTCCAGAGAGGCAACATGTCCTGACCGATACGCCGGAACTGGCTGCCGACACGTTGGTCTGGCTCTCTCATGAGCGACGGGACTGGCTCTCCGGCAGATTCGTCTCTGTGAGCTGGGACATGGAGGAACTGGAGCAGAAGAAGCAGGACATAGTTCAACGGAACTTACTCAAGTTTCGGGTGGTGATTTGAGTCTGACAGTACACTTTCGAAGACTCTTGGGTTCTATTAGGTAGATAGAATCAATTCTAGCATATGTGTAGTGCCTCTGAGTTATGAGTAAAAGCGGCGAGGGGCTGAGCAGTAAATTGGAAAAAGAAAGCCACTGCGCGTAGCCTATATGTATATATGCACGCATAGAAATGCAAATAGATAACGTGTGCATATAGCTGGATAACTTAAGACATGTACAATGTTGTAGTTGTCTATCATTACTATGAGATATTAAACAGGCTTTACATTTCAAGAAATGCACAAGCACGCAATGAGCATGCATGGGAATCAATCATATACAAAGAAAGGCTAGAAGAGAGGGAAGGAACCTGGCAAAAAGGAGAATATGAAAAACGAAAGAGGGAAAAGAAAATTATTTGTTTAATTGTACACTCGCTTCTGTGACAATATCGGCAATCCGATTGATCCATTCCTGTGTAGCGTTCCAATTGCCACTGTCAATGGCATCTCGAATGGCTGGGAAGAACGCCTCGTCGTAGCCAGACCATGTCTGAGGCGCAAACAGGACGTGTTTAAATTGGGTTCGGTTGGGGACCTATTTTTTGTCACCTATCGTTAGTCGATAGCTCGCCTAAATTGCCGTGAAAGGACGAGAAATACTAACACCTCCATCTTGAGACAAGTCAAGCAAATTTGTCTCAAACCTGGTCATTCGATTGTTATGCTCGACTCGTCGAACACCCAGCATATTGCTTTCAAAGCCCCCTGATCCATATATAGAGTTGTACCAGAGCTGCTCCCACGATTGAAAGAGGGCCGCGTTTTTCTTGAATGTATCCGCCGCATCATGTAGAGGCTGAAGATCTACATTTTCGGTCAGTTCCTCTCGCGCGGTGGTTTTGAGCGGAACACCCTTCGTTTGCGCGTATGCCTGGAGATTTTCAACATATCCTGTGAAATCGGCGGCGTACGCTTCCATGTCGAAAGGCAGAATAGGACTGTCTGCAAGCTCCAAGAGAATCAGCCCCCACAGCTCGCCCAACATCTTGTGATAATGGAAATTGGGATCCCCAAATTTAACCATCCACTCGAAGTTCTCATAGCAGCTGTGGTACGGAAAAGATTCACCGCCAAAGCCAAAGTCGATGCTGGAAGTGCCTGCCATGTCCTGAAAGGCAACATAATCACTACCAGCACCCAACCCGTCCAAACGTTTCCCTTTCTCGTCCCAAATTTCTTTGATTGTCTTATTAGCCGCTTCGTCTCCTACTCGACCCATGGCGCTATAAAGAAGCCGTCGAAAGAGAGGCGAGCCGGCAGCTTCGAAAGAATTCCCGCTAACGCCAACGTCCACATTGATATATGCGATGCCGTCCTTTCGCAACTTATCCATCTCATTCTCAACATGTTCGGTGGAGCCAATCAGGTTGTATTCCTCGCCGTCCCAGCTTGCAAATTCAATGGTTCGGAGAGGACGCCACCCGACACTCATCAGCTCTCCGAAGACACGGACAACCTCCAGAAAAGCCGCGGTTCCACTGCCGGGATCCACCCCTCCAAAACACCAAGAATCTCGGTGATTACCGACAACGATCTTCTTTTCGGGTTGTTCTATACCGGTGATCCGTCCCAAGACATTGTAAATCGGTTGTCGTTCGACTTCATCTTGTAGATTCATCAAGTTAACCTTGGGCGAAGACAGATCGCCTGTCCACCACTGGGAAATGTCAGGTACACCGCCGACCCAATCGGCCGGTACCATAGACCCATGACCCTCCAAGACTTGTAACAGGCGTTGTGCATCGCGCCAGGCGAGAGGAATACTGGGAATTTGGACCAAACCAGGGCTCTCCTCTGGCGATAGCCTTTTCTTTTCATTTGGAGTTGAAGCAAAGCCGGGCGATAGGACGTCTCCAACAACCCAAGACATTAAACTCACCCCTCCTCGCTGTACACCGTCGCTCGGCATATAACGGCCGTCTGGATAGGCTGGTCCTTGAATAAAGCCATCTTGTGCGGGGTCAGAGTAAATGATACATCCCGCCGCTCCTGCGAGCTCAGCTGCCTTTATTTTAAGCGCGCGGTCACCTTGAGTGCCATAGTATCGAACCAAAACAATCGCTCCATTTACAGAGATGCCGCTGTCAGCAAGGTGTTTGAAATCCTCGCGGGAGCCGTAGTTGGCATATATCAGGGGACCGGTTACGTTCCCAGCCTTGGAATGACCATGGAAAACAAGTGACTGTTGTTGTGGTGGATTTTTATATGCTTGCTCCTCATCGATTGCTGCCTCCCAGGCTAGTTCCGGTGGGTCGACGATCGCAACACGGCGGCCATCCGGTCGTGGGTAGTTCAAGTATACTTGAAATTCCTCCATCTCTATATCTTCCAGTCCCGCCAACTTAAACTCTTGTTCAATCCATTCCGCGAGCGCGTAGCTGCCCTCCGTCCCGGCTATATGCGTATATTTTGTGGCTTTTTCGAGGTTGTTGGCAATGTTGGTCTCGTTGATATGACCCTGTACAAAATTCTCAACCGAGGACGCCGTATAGGACTGGCCGACGCTGAACCGGCTACCAACGGAAAAGAGATCGGATACGAAGACGAGATAGATCACAGAAACTAAAATGAGAAGACCGACGAGACGAAGTAATATCATGCAAGCGAAACCCTCTTCACTAACTCCGACTCGCCAAAAGCGAGGGAAATGGAAGCGAGGGAAGCCATTTCGGAAGGGTAATTGTATCGATGAGAGGGTCTTTGTCAAACTGGAGAAAGGATTGGAGAAATGCTTGGGGAATCGATAGCGCAATAACGGATGACGGGTTCGAGATGAGGAAGATGGAACGGAATCGTCTACGTCCATTTGATGCAGCTCCCGCCGCAAGTCTTCTACAGATTCGCGGGCTGAACTCGGGGCTGAAGAGGCAAAATAATCGATGCTGGAGCGAGCAGATTCGACGGTTGGAGGTTGGTACCCTCCATTGCTGGGTTCTCCACGCTGGAGGAGGCCTTGCCTCTCTAAGTCATCGCTCGAATATTCGGGGCCCAGATGCGAGGAGCCAGACTGGGACGCGGTAGCTTCTTCGTAGGTAGGAATGGGCAGCTGCTCATACTTGATCTTCTCGTCGGGCATCGTTCATCAATATGCTCTGGGAGGGCTCTGGGAGGGCCCTCTCGCTATACGGGGATGTGGTTACTATTAGGCGGAGCATTCGAAATCATGGTCTGGCAAACGAAAGGAACATAACGCATCCGCCTTGAAAACGAAAGATGATGTTAAAAAACGAAAAAGCGAACGCAAGCAGAGAGCACTCAATGATGATGATGATGATGCGAGGTGGTCTGCTTGACGAAATGCAAAGGCAACAAGTAGGAAGTTACTGAACAGGTATGGCGCCTTCCCCATTTGACTTGGCTGTGGCGCAGTCAGTTTGAGTGACAGTCTTGCACGTGAGATGAGGAACACGCTAACCTCCTCTGGTAAGGGCAAAGAGCCGTTGTCCCCTTTTCCATCTCAAGTCTACACAAAGCTCTGCTTACCGTCTGTGTTTCGAAGGGCGTTACATGTCTGATCTTCTTTGTCGATAATGAACAAACAAGATGGAACTGTCTCCTTTGTGCCCATGCTTACTTAAAGCCGTCGCTCCTTCCTCCCTAGAGACGAGGCAAAATCTGCAAAGTTGAAAAATCACGACTTCCAGGCCTGACAACATGTCGCAGCCAACTGGTGATGAGACGCGTCGTCGTTTGGAAAAAGGTAAGAAGTGTCTCCAGGGAAAAAGAGATCAAGATCGGCGGTTCCGAGAACTTGTCAATAGCCTCAAGTCCAGCTTATCCGATAGTGATCTCCGCGACATCCTCTCAAGACCACCGGAGGAGCGTGATGAATATGGACAAATTAATAATCCAGATTTGATCTTCCAATTCGTTGCTCGCAAACACCAAGGTCATGCCGTTGAGCATGATGAGGCCAAGGAGATCCTTGACCATGCCGTGGATTATGCCATACGCCTTCGACTACTAGATACCAACGGGTCCGTTTTCACCTCGACAAAGGAAATTTTTACAGTTGATAATAGCATCTAACACTGTTTATGTAGGTTCTCTAGGATCACGTATCGATGCCAACAGAATGGTTGGAAGTGCGTTGTCTCTCATTGGCGCACCCAGGAATTTATACTGCCTGAGGTTTTTCAAAATATTCCCATGATCGTTGTCGAGGAAGATTCTCGGGAGCCATCTGACGGGTTCAGGTTTGAGGGCTAGATATTGTATATGTATTGCAAGTAGATACATATAAACATAAATCTTTACTCCCCTAAGAGCGGAGAATCGGCTTCCGTCGGCCAAACAATTTGACAATAAAATGGCGGGGTGGCTAAACCGGATCGGGACTGGTGTCATGTATAGTAACTCCGTGGAGACCAACTTGAACCGTCAATAGCTTCACTTCTCAAAAAGTAACTTCGATTTCCAGGAAAAAGCCACGTAATATTGTCAATCATTTCCCCTGTCACCGGTCACTGGGTCTGGCGGCGCTTCCAGGTCGTTGTGTGACACGGAGTCACGACAAGTGTGCCGTTTTATTCTACCCAGCTAGGTCCGCCGTGACATTTCACAGGACTCGACAGACAGCCGGATTGGAAATTTGGTGGGCATTCTTGAAGTCCAGCGTCACTTTTTTAGATTCGTTATACTCCGACTTGCTAGCAACCCAATAATTCTCGAGGAAATGAGTTCCAGAATAAAAGCCTGCGCGGTAGGTTTATTGCCTGTCTGTGAAATGCGCCTTGCTCACTGTACGCAGGATTGTCGACGCCGGAAGAAGCGCTGTGATGTATGATTCTGGTCTCCCTTGACACTTTTAACTGTTCAAATGCTACCGCATGGATTGACACTACTTGCTCAGAATCGTCTCCCTGCATGCTCCGAGTGCGCAAGGTGGAAGCTGCACTGCGTTTATGCGACTCCTCGGACGGCAGATCTGCCGATGCAGGACACTGAGAGTCTCGGACAGCTGCCACGCAACAGCGACCCTATGCAGTCTATGGTTCAGTATAGCTTACTGGATGGCGTGAATATCGACCTGGACTCGCCTCCGTCGCTTTTTGGAAGTCTGACGCCTTGTTCGGGCCAGCTCGACCCATCGATCTTATCCATGTCGCTGACGCCGCCATCGACAACATCGCTGCCCGAAAGTTTGCCGTCGTTCACTCAGGTGATGGAAATTGTTCAGCTCTTTTTCCAGCATAATCACAAGCTACTCCCGTGCATTCATCAGGAGTCTTTTGTTAATATTTTAATCGATATCCAAGCCGCAGCGGACACTCCCTTGTTGTGGAGCATTCTTGCTGTGGTGGGCCAGACGAGCAAGGGAATGCAATATCCTCATGAAAAATGGCATGACGTTGCAATTCGTTTGTACGAGCAGAGTGTCAGGTCTAATGTGAGTTTATTTCCCCCCCCCTTTATCTCTCTCTTCTACACAACGGACAGGAAATGAACCAGCGTGATAGGGCCCTGTCTTGCGCGATGCTCAAGCTGCAGTATGGAATGCGTGCTATGACTATATCCAAGGTGATCTGCTACAGGCTACCAGTCGCCTCGCTCAGGGCTTCTCTGTCGCCTGTATGCATGGCTTGAACCGCATTGATGACGATTACAAGCCACTGCACCTCATTCTTCCGCTCAACAGCGCCGTGGAAGAAGAAGAGTGTCGGTGGACGATGTGGGCATTTTACCTCCTGGATCGGCAGGTAAACTATCTGCATGGAGTGCATTTTGCGGTGAACGATCGGATTTTCATGGTCGAGTATCCATGTAGCTCGTTGTCTGAAAGTTCCGAGGTTAGTTCGTTCATATTAGTAATAGGTCCCATAACTGGTGAAATATACTAATCGCTACCGGTCTGATATGCTTGCAGCGGATTGGTCAATACCCAAGATCAAATCGACAGATCTTTACGCGAGATCTGGCGTCTCTTAGCTACCCGCCCCTGGCCGATCAGCCCTTTGAATTATCAATCCATCAATTCACGCAGAAGGCGTTTGTTCTTTTGGGGCGAATTGTCGAGTATCAGAATATGGTTACTCCGGATACCGACCACCAACAACGAGCAGACGAGTTCCTGCAGCTCAAAGCGGCACTAGTCAAGACTTGGGTCACAGTAACACATAGTCTTTCGATGAATGCTGTAGGCACAGATTCATTTGCCATAACTCGACTGCACGTTACGCTACATACCTGCTCCGTGATTCTAGACTATCCGACCTCTGCTTGTGCCAAAAATGTAAAAGTGTCAAGTATATTTGTCCGCGGAGCCGGTGGCGTTACTTTCTTGCGCGCATTCAAGGCCATTCAGTCGATGATAGATGTTATTAAGGAAAGAGCTACGGCAGCTGAATCGCCATTTATGGGTTCATTTCTGGCACCATCTTATTTCTTAGCCTGCCGATTTCTGAGTGCTCGCTGGCGACATTCACAGGAGGAGGTTCATCGGCGCAGTCTCTTCCTGCTCATGGGTCTGTTAGAACAGCTCTCGGACAGCGGTGTGGTCTTTGCACAACGGCTGCGAGATATGGTGTTTTTTGATTTGCAGTCTGGTGATATTGATAACATCAATTTGGTGCATGGCAGTTGGAATCAGAAGTGAGCAGCATATGCAGATGTCCATATGCCTAGAACGAAATCACATCGTACTACACGAGTGCCTGTCAAAGGCGGATAAAAACATAATCAGGTGCTTCTAGATGTTCGAGATTTGTGATAATTATGCTTGCTTACACTACACGATGCTCACTTGATGTTATATATATTTATCTCATGTCCAATTAATATTATGTACTTGCTAAAGGCTGATGTTTTCCAGCATTGATATAATGAAGCCCTACGATACCCATGCACAATACTCCTATTCTCGAAATAAAAGCCGTTTTAACATATGGATTTTGATGACCTGAAAGGTTCAACCCTTGAAAGTAAAAAAAGGATTAACACGGCTGTAAAGGGAAATTGACAAGACATTGTGCCATGTATTATTTCAGCAACTGCACATTTCTTTTCTTCACTTTGCAAAAGAATGCTGCCTTGAAAAACCTGAGCTAATCAATAGCACCGCCGCACAAGCAAACATCAACCACCAGCCATTCTGCATGCTCTCCGCGTACACGGAAATGATATCTTCGAGCTGAGTACCCGAAAACGAGGAGCGAATGGACTCGGCATCGGCCGAAACGGAAGCGATTTGCGACGAAGTTAGGCCTAAACTGACCAGTTTGCTTCGCAGTTCGTTCTGGTAGACGGTAGCAAAGAAGGCGATGCCAAAGATGTCCCCGACAGTTTGCACGAAGATAGCCAGACTGGTCACAACACCAATTAACATCGGGGTCACCGATGCCTGCACTGAAACCAGCAGACCTTCCATGGCAGCTCCCTGGCCAATACCGCAGATGACTAATTCAACGACTGCCTCTGCACGGCTGGTGTGGGCGTTCCATCGCGTCATCAGACCTGTAACTAGCACCTCGAGGGCGGCTCCGACCCAGGCGTTGGCGAGACTGATACCGTATTTGCTTGTGATCCAGCCGGCCACTGGGTTTCCGACTGCCAGGCCCAGCATTAACGGTAGCAGACTCACACCGGATAGGGTGGCTGTGTCTCCAAAGACCAGCTGGAAGAATTGAGGGACGTAGTACATCATGCCCAAGAGCACGGCACCATAGAAGAACTCCGCAACGAGAATTGCCATGACAGCCCTGTTGCGCAGGAAGACAGGGGGTATCAGAGGCTCACGCACAAAGTGCTCAATAATCGCAAATATGATCACGAGCACACCACCGCCGACGATGGTGCCGATGACTTGGCCGCTATTCCAAGGGAAAGTAACGCCACCCCATGAAATACCCAGGAGAACCATGGTGGTGCCGCCAGTCATGGCCAGTGCTCCAATATAATCGAAATTTCGCACGGCAGTGACAAGGCCCACCGTCGGGGCCGGCACCCTGAGCACAAGGAGGGTGATGATAAGACTGATCGGTGAGATACAAAGGTTGATATAGAAGCACCAGCGCCACGAGGCGTATTGGGCAAATGCACCGCCCACAAGAGGGCCAGCCACGTCAGCGATGGCCCAGACAAGACCTGTGAAGGAAAGATACTTCCCGACATCTTTCAGAGGCACGAGATCGGTTACGATCACGTTGACAAGGCTGTATACACCGCCGCCACCAAGACCCTGGACTACACGCGACGCAATCAGCATGTTCATGCTATGGGAACCACCGCACAGGCCGCTGCCCAGGATGAAGAGGAGAGTGGAGAAGATGAACAGCGAACGGCGGCTAAACGTCTCACCCAGCTTGCCATAGAATGGCATAACCAGGGCAAATGAGATCAGGTATCCGGTTCCCAGCCAGGCAGATCTGTCGTAGGCGCCGAACTGGGAGGAGATGACGTTGACCGCGGGCGAGACGATGTTGAAGTCGAGTGCGGTGAGGAACATGCCACAATTGAGACTGTGCTTGTTAGAACGTGAATACCACGACAGAACCAGACAGTTTGACTTACCCAAACATGACAATCCAGAATTGTTTCAAGGTGAGGCCAGCCTTGGCGCCAGGGTGGGAGTCCTCTGCGCTGGGCTCGAAGACGTCTTCGCTTTTTTCGTTTCCATTTTCATTGCCATTTGCACTCGCGGATCCATTTCTCTCAACATCGATATTTGCAGCATCAACCTTTTCCACGTCCACATGGGAAGTCGTGGTCAGGACTTCGGCGCTGTTGGATTCTGCCATTGCCGGTTAGGGTTATTCACGGTAGCGAACAAGACGGGGCGACTGGAGAGGAAGGGAACAGCGACAAGTGGTCGACGAGTCGTTATATACAGCATCCATACTGCCAATAAGTAAAACCTGCGTGACAATCATATTTCTAAGCTCCCATCGCCATCTCCTACGAGTTGCGAACTCCGCGCCATTGGCCACCCTGATTGGTGGACTTTGGCCCTCCCCGATCGGACTTCCGCCAGGGGTCGAAATGGCAGCGGAGGATCTTCTTTTCGTTGCTTTTTCTTTTCTCTTCTCTTCTTTTCTTTTCTCTCTTTTTGCGTTCCGTATTTCATTGATTTAGAATGTGATACGCTTTGACTGCTGTCTGTTTGCGGACATTCCTCAGGTCGCTGTCCGGAGCTACTAGTTATGGGAAGTAGCCCTAAAATGTCCGAATGTAGTAATTTCTGTACATCGGATAATAGTTATGCCGAAGTGTCTAGAATAGCCCTAAACCCTAAGAGCGAAGAATTAAGCCTGGCGTTTCTACATTGCTCGCAGCGTTGTGAAACAATTTCTGATTGATCAAGCCTATCCTACTTTCTGTATTACATATATGTATTGACAAGGCGACATTATCTTTTGGCAGAGAACTCCATCGCAGCGCTGCGGTCTTGCAGCATCTCAAAAAGATGGTTGTACACCGTCGGTGGCCGCTGAGACCCCGCTGGCATGCGGATCTCGTAGCGATCCAAAATACGCATGAGAGCTACCTTGAGGGCGTGTGTGGCGAAGAACCGCCCAGGACAGGCGTGAGATCCGGCGCCGAATTCGAGCGCTTCCGGCCTAGAGGAAAGAAGCTGTTAAGAAGCAGGAACAAAAAAAGAAGAGAGGAGAAATAAATCACAAACGCACCCTGAGAATACGTAGCCCAATTTCACCTCCGTATGGTCGCGTTCTGCAGAGGCCCGTTTTTCTGCCCATTGGAAAGGCCGGAATGGTAGGCTAGATCCGTCCTCGGCTGTGGTCGCCTGGATGGCGCCAGGGACGGCAACATAGGATCCTGCAGGAAGAACAATATCACCGTTCAATCGAAGCGGCTGAATGGCCTTGCGGTAGACAGAAACTACCCCGGTTTGTTAGTGCCATGGCATAGCTGTCAACAGATCACATATCAAGAGACGTACGCAGATTGGCATGACGGAATCGCTGAGACTCTTTGAAAAGTGAATCCATCTTATGTAACTTTGCGAGAGCAGTTGGGTTCAACATAGTCCTCGCGTCTGCAGTTTTTCCACCCACTTCCTGTCTGACCTGGGCTATTTCTTTATTCAATTCCGGCACGAGCTCAGGATGCTCAGCCAGGTCGAACAATGCTTGAAGTAACTAGTGGAATTATCAGTCTTGGAACTGCATATGTATCTAAAAAGGGTGCGTGGAGTAACAAGCTAACCACTCGCCCAGTGCTCGATATACCAGCAATGTTCGTCTGCACCATAGCCTCGACCAGCTTACTCGAATTAGTCGCATGCTTGCCCGCGTGCTCGATGAACGACTGAATCAAGTCAGCCGGAGGTTTGAAGTCGGGCTGCTGCAAATCGCGCAGTCGAGCCTGGTGAAGAGGCTGGATATATTGTTCCAATGTGGCATTTAACGAACGTAGTCGTCTCATCTCAGGAACGAAGCGAGCGGCAACCGGTCTTATCATCCAGTGATACTTTGACAGGGCGAATGCAGCAGTGAATGCGGCGCCTGAATGTTCCGCGGACAATTTCATCTAGGTTTATCTGTTAAAAACCATGTTCTATCTCACTCAACAGGCACTTAATTCAGAGACACACCCATTCCGGATTACGACCCAACTCCTTGCCCAAGAATAGTCGCTCAAAGACGTGTAGGAAAATAGTGGTTGTAAGTTGATGCACTGAAATGCGCATTTTCATATATGGGTCGCTGCCGAGTTCCTTGTCGAGTGCATAATCCACCTCTTCGTAGACAATGTCGATCAGTTGAGCGGCATTCTTCGTGAGAGATCCTTTTGCATAGGTGATGGCCGTGTGTGTGCGATCACCTTCATCTTCCGGCGTTGTGGATCCAATCCAAGTATAACTAGATGCGCATCGTTAGCATGCTGGATACGAATGTTATTCAGGTATGGAATCATACTCGCTGAGAAATCGTTCACCAAGATCAACAGCGGATGCTGTTACGCAGCACACAATCAGCCTGGATCTATCTCTGAGATAGAAAATCTAATGGACCTACAGATTTTATGTTCCGGCAACCAGCCATATTTCGTCACGCTCCGCGGCGGCAATACGAAAACCGTTCGAAATGGCGTCTTCAATAGGTAAATCTGGTTTTTATCCTGCGAAGAGAGACAACGGTAAATAACAATCATTAGTTTCTAGAGATTACGTGAGAAACGTACCTTTACATATTGATCACGGATCAGGGAGTGGTAGTCTGTTGCCTCGTCGCCTATGACTATGGGAATATTCAAGGATCTGGCGACATTCGTAGCTGTTTCTTTGCTAAAACTTCTCTTTGAGATATAATATATAGAGCCAACAACGAATAGAAGCAGGACTATTAGGTCCGCTGGTTGTATCCATGAAGTTGGCCTTTGATACTCTTGCATCAAGAGAAACGCCCGTTTGAGGAGATCCATAGCACTGTCCTAGACGACAACGTTTATGAAGGTCACTTGGTAGGAGCCAGAGGTGTAGTTCGTTCATACGTTAATATTGTGTTGGGAAAACGAGTATTTCTCTACATCTATCTGAGACCCTGGCCAGCGTCGGTGGAGTTACTCAGCTGCCGGGCTCTCTTCAAAGTCCGGAGAATAACTTTGAGTAGGTCTACAACATAACTAGTACTTTGCCAGTAATTGAAATTCCGCCCCCCCGACGATCGGAATTCCAGATCATAGACAATTAATTATATTTTGACTACGGTATTGATTTGAGTGCGATATAAGTTAGGGTTGCGTTAGTGATGGAACCCAGCGAAAATCTGGAAGCTCTCAATATTGTGTGCAATAATCAAATAAGTAAATGTTAGTTACATGGGTGTGCAAGTTTCAAATTACTGATATTGTTAAGCATTGCAATGTTGAATTACTTATTAATTGTACTCTTAGTATAGCCAAATGGATGTACAGTTCTTTGATTTAATGCAAGACGGCTTGCCCAACATGGCTCATACTCTGACAGGGATTCTCAAAAGTGAAGTTCAAAGGCACATCGAATTCCCTTCGCAACTTTGACAATGTATGAAATGCATCATGGCAGTCACCTGAGGATCGTTGCTCGTTGCTAATCATTTGATGTGAGGCCACGCCAAATGCGCCCTTGGGCTGATTGAAGTAACTGAGCGTCAATTGACCCAAGGGCGCCTCTTCCTTCTCTGCAATGTCAAGAAACCTTGCCACATAGTCGACATCCAACAATGGCGAGCCGAGGTTGTCGAGCATGTAGTTCACTGCGTGCACCTCGCAGGAAGTCTCGTTGCAGCTGCCCGTCGTGGTGTACTCGTACCAGTCTATATCTTGGATTTCAGGCCGAGGAGAGCAGTGGCTGGTGTCTGCACCAGGGATGGCAGGAAGCCACCTAATAGAAGTAAATATTCCATAATATTTAAATAAGAGAATGAAGAGATTACTTACCATCCGAAGCTGAAATACCCCTGAGGTGTGACATAGGAGTAGAAGTTGGCCGTAGAGAACTCACTCATGCTCGGGTTGGTAGACTTGTAATCCGGCGATATTACCACAGCAGTGCCATGGATCAGGAAGTGAAAGCCTTGTTTGATGAACAGCATGGTTATTCTTCTCGTGGACAAGACGTAGAAAAGATGAGTGAATGATTCTGATTGTCACAAGTCCTCGCGAAGCAAACTTCTGCAGGTATTTTAACGAGTTTGACCTTGTTGGATACGGTCAAAAAACCGGAGTTTTTGAATGTCATCTTATGCTACTGTTTACTAGACGTACTATTAAAAAGAAGCAATATTGATAGAAAAAGCAATGTTGCAGTGCAGGCATACTAAATCGGCATCAGGCCGTCATGCACATATATTCTGTCGATCTGTGCCGGACATGGCATGAAATGTAGTTGATTGACTTTATTTGCGTTTATGCGAGTTAATATCATTGTCAAAATCAATAGTCCACAGCTGGAATTCCGATCTTCATGTTCGTAAGCTCGCTGCATCTTTCGCTGCATCCTTTCATGTACATTTTGATCTGAAGTCTCCCCATCACTCATTTCTACGTAATGACATCGACATGAATCCGTTCGAGGCCAATCCTGCCCTCATCCAACGGGGCTCCCCCGAAGGAGCGGATACGCCCCTGGTCCTCTTTCATGACGGCGGGGGCACCATCGCGTCTTATTACTGCCTGGGAAATTTTGGTCGCACGGTGTATGGTATCCATGACCCTCGATTTCTGGTCAACTTGCCATGGAAGGGTGGATTGTCAGAGATGGCGCGCGTGTATGCGGAGCTCATACGCACGATTATATCGCCTGGTGAGAATGTCATCCTTGGAGGTCAGTCATGGAATTCCGACGTATGCCAAAGAGCTAAGGAAGAGATTAATTTAGTCTTTTGAAGGATGGTCGTTGGGCGGTCTTCTTGCACTAGAAGTGGCGCATGTTCTAGAATCAGAATCTGATTCTATCCAAAATAGCATTGGAGTCGTTGGCATTGTGATGCTGGACAGTCCCTATACCGGGCCCGGCCCTGTGACAGATTCTAACTTCAACATCCTCTCCAATCGGCCATTTTTAAAATCTACATGCCCTCCGGAGCTGGCCCTTCTGATTACACGATCTATGAGGCGCGCCGGCCAGATGGTTGAAAGATGGAGCGTGCCCAGCTGGACAAAGAAGGGGGTTCGCCCTCCTCCTGTCATTCTCTTGCGGTGCATGGATATGGTTCCTGTGAGCAAAAAGTCGTCACAGGAGCCGTTAAACTCTAGAGAGAATGATATCTACTCGGTTGATCGCTACCGTGCCCGGAATCTTCTCGGCTGGGAATATCTAGACCAGCCCGATTTCATCCGGGCAGTACTGAACATACCTGGACACCATTTCAATGTCATGGCGGAGGAGAATGTAAGTGCATATTCTCCCTTAGTGAATCTTGCTAAACCGATGCTTTGTAGGTCCAGACCACCACGGAAAACTTGATTTTGGCATGCAAGATGCTTTCTCTGGGAATGTACGGGCGATAGACCGTGTGATTGTTTGAATATACCTAGATAGCTTGTTCTATGTAAAACATTCTACAAATTGTCACAAATAAAAAAATACGTGCATTAATTTTACTCGGGTATAATTTACACAAAGTTACTGGCAGCGAAAAACATACGTCTTGTATTCCTCTAGTCTGAAAATTGTAGTTGAAAGGTTCATCTATTTAACGCTATACCTCCTGGCGAATATCAACTTTCTGAGAAAGCGTCTACAGCTTAATATGTTGATCAAATCACGGCGTTACAGTGAATTGGAAGGTGATGTGATTGATTATAGAATGAGGGCATCTGTCAGAAACTCCGGGTTTTGGTCAGAAGACTGTGTCTTAATCTATACCTAGCTAGTAGATGTGTATATATATATATAACTAGGTATAGAATAATGGCAAGGACTTTGGTAATACTATTCGGAATTCCGCTCATGTGTCACCTACTTAACTGGACTGTATATCCTATCTCGATGCAATATTTCGAGTTTAGACGGCGTAGGGTCTAGCACGTCAGCGGCACTTCCCAGTCATAGATTGACAGGGCAGATGCATGGAAAATTTTCACCCTTGATCCCATGTTCTGTGCATGTGTTGATTACGATGATGAATTGACTTCAAAGTATGTGTCTGATAAAGAGAATCACATGGCAAAACTTATATCTTGATTCACTGATCAATGGTTTATTCCCCAAAATATGGTTATCGTACATCTATTAAAGTAGCCATAGGAGGACGCCAAAATAGAAACTCTTAATATTATATGTAATTGATGAAATTATTCAACTAAGCGTTCTCGTTTGAACAGGCTGATAGTGGCCATACCTTGACCGAGCCCGAGAAGGGCCAGCAACCAAAACTATACTCAGATTAGCAAAATGAATGAACCGATGGAATAAGAGCAAACTGACACTAGCATGATAATCAAAGGGCGCTGACAGTCCGTTAGAAAGACTCCAGGACCAAGTTGCACCGCCCAACGAGGGCCCTACGGCGCGAGAAAGGGAGCCTACAGATTGACCCAAGCCATTGAAGAGGGCCAGTTCTTGCGGAGGGACGAGGCTATTGCACTAGATATGCTGCTTAGTATATATACCGTCGAGTGAAGAAATAAGAAGGAGGAAGCAAAGAACTCACTATTATTTGCAAGCTCGTTAAACTGACTGCAAGCACCGCATATCGCACAGATACCAGGGTGAGAAGTGTGGTCCAGAGAACTGATCCGGCCTCCGCGGTAGAATCATCACGATTTGCTAGCCCAGGAAGTAGCGAGAACAAAGGATAAATTAGCACGAATATAACAGATGTTATCTGGTAGATTATTGGTAGTCGTATTTGCCGCTGTAGCCGTGGGAATAGGAGCAGTGCCAGACCCATCGATGGTCCAGCAATAGTCAGAACGCTCGCAATCTGTCGGGGCTGGAATGATAACCCGGTGCCTTTAGATAAACTGGATGCGGCATATACTGAGAATAGCTCGTCGAAAAGAATGACATGGGTGAAGAAACACCTGCAAATAAACTCATTAGTTGAGAAGGATGAATAGTCGAATCCGTCACGCACGCTGAACTGAGCAAAGCCGCTGCTTGTTTCCACCGAGACTCTGATGTTGATTTGGACAGGATATTACTGTCCGTCACGGAATTTTGAGGAAGTAGCGAATCAACTTCATTTGGACTATGCTCCTCCGTTGAAGGAGTATCAAACGTATGGGTTTCATCGAGGGCAAAATATGCCGCGAAACACGCGCCTAGGTTGACAGCAGCGCTGAGAAGGCAAGGCAGTAACCATGGATACGCAGCGAAAATATCCACCGGTCCAGCAAAGCCTAGATTATTTGCTGGATCGGCAAATGCTCCGCCCAAAAGCGGTCCCACTGATCTCAATGTTAGTCGCACCAGCACCTGAAAGCTTACATTTCCACCTACTCACCCATGAAGCCCATCGAGAGTGCAAAACCAAAAACACTGAATAGTTTGGACAAATCTGACTGGGTTTGTGTTGCCAACTCGCCGATATAGGTACGGCAGATGGGCAGATTTCCATTTAATAGACCACCCAAACTGCGCGTTATTGCCGCCTCGATGAACGATTGGGACCGCCCAAACAGTATCAAACTAAGACCGCTGCCAAGTAGTCCAGTTATAAGGACTGGTCGTCGTCCTAGCCGGTTGGACAGCAGACACCAGCCGGGTGTGGCAATCATCTGGGCGACGAAGAATGCAGATGCTGACCATAGCCGTTAAGCAAACGTCTTGAGATACGAGAATGAAGAGCTTTTCTTACTAATAATCCCTGCCCGAAGGCCTACTTGGTGATCCTCATAGCCAAAGTCACGCACCATAAAGTAGACGAAGGGCAGAAGGGACGTAGAAGCAAGAGGTTCTGCCAATACGATATAGGCGATGATGGCGACGTTACGCCAGACTTTCTTCGGTTGAACAGAAGGATTCATTTTAACTAGATTCAATGATACTGGGCCAGATGAGAGATGTTGGGTGAAATAGCTACACTCCGTTAGCGACGAAAAGTGTGAGGATTTTCCTTGGTTTTAGAGTCACTATCCTTTTGGTGCTCCAACTTCAATCGCAGATTATTGCTGGGACCGAATCTTTAGATTGTTATTATGAGTGCGTTATTATCATTAGTGTTGCGTTTGTAAGTTCAAAGACCAGAGCAGTAAGATCACTAGATTGTCAACAACTTCGACAGCCGTCGCGGAGTTCCGAATGTCATATGGCAATATTGGGATGTCTGTCTCACCTCTCGGAACTACTCAATGGACTGGGGCTACATAGATCGGCATGGACTTTCCATTCCCCGGCAGATCGGTTTAAACTGTACTTGCCACAATCCCGGAAGATTTTATGAGGACATGGTCGTGGTATACGTACGGCAAGGATCATCTAAAATAAATGTGGTTAGAATAAAGCGGGACCCCGCTTTTATTAGCCAGCCAGATGATTTCGTCGTGCTCCACTCCACTATCGGGACCGGGTGTGGGGCGCGATGGCACAGGCACCGATAAGTCGCCCACAATGGAAAATGTAAAGTGGGGTTCAAGACCATCCCGTGGGTGAGAATAGCCAATGAAAAGGATCTCCCATCCTACACTCAAAAGGTAAATTTCCTAACTAGATTTAGCTCTTTATTCTAGATTAGGAAACGGAAAGGGCTGCCTGAAACTAAGCCTGTTGACCGAACATCGCTTCTTCATATGTTATTGATTTTTCTATGTCATGTTCCTTTAGAAGCCGGATTTTGACTCGGGATTCCGCTTTGTAGAGGCCTCGGAGAAAGTTAGCACGGAAGATCAAAAAAGTCTAACGGACCGAAGGCTAGAGTAGATGGATGTATAGACTATAATTGTTCATCTGTGAAAGTCATGTTTTAGACTCCTTAGAAGTCAGTAGACCGTCCCACGAGCACTAGAATGCTGCTGCTTATAGATTAAAAGAAATCTGTTCTATCCGCCCAGGCTTCAGTGAATTTCTCCTTGTTTCTCGTTAGATTTTGCTTGTTGGTACCATATTCCTACTTACCATATCCTAAGATGTCAAAACCGCATGAAGATGATGATATCGCTATCATTGGCATGTCATGCCGATTTGCTGGCGCCGATTCTCCCTCGAAATTATGGGACATCTTGGCCTCATCTCAAGACGTTGGATCGGACATCACTCGCTTCAACGTAGATGGTTATTACAAACCTGATGGCGGCCGTAAGAAAGGATTGACAAACGTCCGCCGGGCATATTTGATGGAGGCTCCTATTGATAGGTTCGACAATACTTTCTTCAATATTGCTCCTCTAGAGGCCGAAGCAATGGATCCCCAGCAACGGATATTGTTGGAGGTCTCCTATGAGGCTGTTGAAAATGCCGGCGTGCCTCTCCATCAGTTTCAAGGAAGTGATACAGCGGTGTACGTAGGTGAGTTTCGAAATTATATTTCCCATCTATCTAGTTCTGGGCATGACTGAGCGCATCGCTTCACGGTAGCGACAATTGTGAATGACTACCAAGCCAGTCTTTTGAGAGATATCGACCAGACCCCGACATACCACGCCACTGGTACGTCTAACGCCATCTTGTCCAATCGGATCAGCTACGCCTTTGACTTGCACGGCGCCAGTGTCTCAATTGACACAGCCTGCTCGGGAACAATGGTTGGTTTGCACTTGGCGGTGAATGCATTAAAGAAAGGGGAGTCTCAAATGGCGTTAGTCTGTGGTGCCAACGTAATATTGAGTCCGGACATGTTCGTGCACATGTCAGAACTGGGCTTTCTCAGTCCGTCAGGCAGATGCCGTTCCTTTGATGCATCAGGCGATGGCTACGCTCGTGGTGATGGCGTTGCTGCCATATTGTTGAAACCCCTGTCTCAGGCGTTGAGGGATGGCGACACTGTGCGTGCCGTCGTCAAGGGAACCAGGCTCAATCAAGACGGGCGAACCCAGGGGCTTACGATGCCTTCTGGAGATGCTCAAAGACGAAATCTTGAGGCGCTATACAGCCAGCCAGGGCTGTCGCCAGCGGACATTCAATATGTTGAAGCACATGTAAGTTGTTCCGCATCCTATGAGCAGTTGAATAAACTGCATTTACTAATCATAATTATTGTAGGGTACCGGCACCGCAGTGGGCGATCCAATAGAAATGGGTGCGATTGACGCTGTCTTTGGGGACTCGCATCGTACCAATAAACTTGTGGTTGGATCTATTAAGAGCAATATCGGCCACCTGGAGTCAACGGCCGCACTGGCCGGTATCATCAAGACAGTAGAGGCTCTGGAGCGAGGTCAAATCCCTCCGCAAATGCACTTCGAGAAGCCTAACCCAAAAATCGACTGGAACCGAGTTCAGGTCCCTACCACCATCATGAACTGGCCTCCAACGAGAAATGGAGTTCGCCGCGCGGGCGTCAACTCGTTTGGTTTTGGCGGCACGAATGGCCATGCTGTTTTGGAATTTCATCCTGTTCCAGATTCGCCTCAAGGCGTTATTGACGAGTCTCCATTCCTCTTCAAAGTTTCTGCTGCAAGTGAATCATCGCTGGTCGAACTGGCAAACGCATATGCAGACTATGTCGAACGGGTGAGGCCTGGTTTGGTGGATTTATCACACACTCTTTTGGCTCGCCGTTCAACACTTAAAAAGTCTGCATATCTAATAGCTTCATCACATGAGGAGTTAGTCACTGCTTTGAAAGAGCAGAAATGGAAGACACTTACGTTGAGTAATAAACCAATCCACAAGATTGCATTCGTTTTTACTGGGCAAGGGGCACAATGGTATGTGATCACTGCTATCTCGAAAAAAAGGCCTTACTAAGTATCTATGAAATTTGGCAGGCCGCAAATGGGAAAGCAACTACTAAATATATCTCCTTTATTCCGTTCGACTATATCTGCTTGTGATGAAGCATTGTCCGCGCTCCCTGACGGTCCAGCTTGGTCGATAGCAGAGGAACTAAAGCGACCAAAAGAGACGTCTCGTCTGTCCAAGGCTAGCTTTTCACAACCAATTTGTACAGCTCTTCAAATCGGACTTGTAGAGCTATGGAAGTCATGGGGGATAACACCCCACGATGTAGTTGGGCACTCTTCCGGGGAAATTGGTGCAGCATACAGCGCCGGATTTCTCTCCCTTCGAGATGCAATTGTCATAGCATATTACCGCGGTCTGTATTTAGGGGAGAATGCACCTGTAAGGATTTCGAAACAACGGAAAGGCGCCATGTGCGCAGTTGGGTTGGGAGAAGCAGGATGTGCCGAGATCTTGCAGAAGTACGCCGGCCGTATCGGTCTTGCTGCGGTCAACTCCCCAAGCAGTTGTACGCTGTCAGGTGATGCTGATGCAATCGAAGAGGTGGTAAGTTTCTGCGCTGAAAAGGGCACATTTTGTCGCGCTCTTCGCGTTGATATGGGTTAGTGGTACTCTTCCTAATGTTAAAGACATCGCTAACTTATGTATGATAACATGAAGCCTATCATTCGGACCATATGTTACCACTGGCACCCTCCTATGAAAATGCTATGTGCGCATCCGGCATCAGAGAATCAAACATGTCTCACAGCACGGGTGAGATGTTCTCCTCTGTGTTTGGGCGCCGCCTGTCCGCAAGCGACATCACACCAGGCTATTGGAAGGAGAACATGGTGTCCACAGTCCGCTTCATGGATGCCGTGTCGGAACTTGCTCTCAATTCAAATCCTGATGTTTTCATCGAAATAGGCCCTCATCCTGCCTTGACAGGCCCAGTCCGTGATATCTTGGCTAGTATTCGTGTTTCAGACACGGTACACCTCTCCTCTTGTACAAGAGGAAAACCAGATCTTGTGGCGATGCTTGAGAACGTGGGTGAAATGATATCAATTGGCATTCCTGTGAATTGGCCGGCTGTGAACGCATATTTTTCAAGTAATTCTCAGACTGGAAGAGTGCTCACAGATGTCCCGACTTACCAATGGGACCATTCCAGCGTAAACTGGGGTGAATCCCGAGTCAGTCTCGCTATACAAAAGCGTCAATTTCCTCGCCATGAACTGTTAGGCGCGAGAGCTCCGAATGATACACCACTGGCTCCTATCTGGAGAAATATTTTGTCGACGAAAGACCTTCACTGGCTAGATGATTGCCACGAAGGGACACCCAGAGCCCTTCCAGCCGCCATTTTTACATTGATGGCTGTGGAGGCTGGGCGTCAGCTGAGCCTTTGCGAGAAATTAGATGTGAATTTTATGTCTTTGAAGGATTTGAAAATACTCAACCCGTTCACCATGCCACAGAATGCCGTTGAAACATTATTCATGGCTCGCAAGTCTGATGGGGCACTGAATTGGCAATTCGAAATTCAGTCGGGCCCCATAAAGTCGAACATCGGAACTTGGGAGAGACACTGCGTCGGTGAAATAACATTCTCCAATTATTCTATTCGCTCTCCGGATATTCAACGATCTGAGGCTAAGGCACATGACGAAGAGATGTTTCGCTATTTGAAATCACTCGAAATTGTACAAATGCCGCCGGTCTCCGATTTCAAGGTATCTGCGGATCTTGCCAACGGAAGATTTAGTAGGAAAATTGAAGGATATGAGAACTATCCAGTACACCCTCTTCTTCTAGCATCTCTGTTAGACTCCTCGGAATTGCTCATGCTGCAAAAAGGGCCGCCGGCATTCTATAGCATCCAGTGCCTAGACCGCATTGATTTGCCATTGGGATCTTGTAGGATCGAGGCTGGATCATTTGGAACACTCCTCTCCCATCATAGCCCTGTCAGTGGCAGGGCACGTCTCGACATCGCGGGTCAGGATGAATTCCTCACGATCGACGGAATTCATCTGCACATTGACGGCCTGGTACAGAAGGGATTGCCACTAGCTTCAACATTCTTCACATCGCGCACTGTGCCTGACATTACATATATATCGAGATCTACTGACATGTCTATCAGTTATATCCTTCAACTGGTCACTCATCAATGGCCCATGAGCGATATTGGTCTTGTCGGATTATCGCACCCTGACATACTTGCAATAACCTCATCATTGAAAGGAACCAAAGCTCAGGAACGCTCGCAATTTCGAACTTTAGATATAGTGGATAGCTCTGACCTGATGGACCTTGAATCAAATCGTATTCGAATCTTGGATGAACTGGACCTATCCCGAAAGTACCACCTCTTAGTCGGCGCCGCAAAGTCTCTGATCTCAGATGTGAATCATTTGCTTCCACATGGGATTGTATGCGTGCAGTTGAAAGATCCCGGTGACCAAGAACAATTTGACAAACACTTTACCGAAATATGCAGAATTAACGGCCTCTCTGACAATAATTGGGTATTGGCAAAAGCTCATGCTCCCCAGAATGGCACTATCGTGCCACGCAAGGTACAGATTTTTGCACCCACTAATCGACAAGTGGAGCCATTTAAGGAGTACGTGGATTTCGAAATGATTCCCCTTGACGATCCATTCGCGTTGGACCAATGGAGAAATTCCATGTCTGGTAGAGCATCTGAAGAAAAAGTTGATATCATCATATATGACGTCGGAAAGAGATCGATTTTGACAACCTGGCACGGATCCGATTTCCTGCCGTGGATTAAAGCTCTCTTGGGATGTGCCAACAGTGTCCTCTGGGTCGGAGAGCAAATTGAAGCCAATCCCTATCAGAGTGTCGCATCGAGCTTTGTTAAGACGGTCAAGGCCGAGCAGCCTTCGATTATGATATCTAGTCTCCTGTTTCAAGGCCCTCAGGAACCGCAGTTTGTGGCTCGCACGACATATGATGTGTTGAACGACATGATTCACGGAAAACGTGATGTTGAACTGATAGTGAAAGTCGGGCTCATTCACAGTGTACGATACTTCCCGGACGACGCTCTCTCGGCCACCGTTGGTATAATTCCCCCAGTGGTCAGTGATGTGTCAAATGCGGATGAATATCATCTCTCCGTGACTGGTAAGGAGAGCATCGCGTTGGTTCACGAAAAGTCTGTTCGTCATGGGCCCCCTGCTCATGGAAAAGTGCGAGTTGAAATCGAAAGTTCGATCATTGACGATACCGATATTGTAGCCTTCAGTGGTGGAGGACTCAGTAGCACCCAGTGGAATGGCTTGGGACACTACTTCGCTGGCAGAGTAATTGCCTGTCTTGATGACAATGCAGACCTTCGACTCGGGACGCGCGTTGTCGGATTCTCTCCCGACGCGGACACGCATCAACACAAGCTGGATATTGATTCAAAATATGTTCATGCTTTGCCCGGCTCCTTGTCATACTCAGAAGCAGCGGTGCGTTTTGCGGTGTATTTGACAGCGCGGGTGCTCGTCTCAGCCATTGCCCGGCCCACGGCAGCCGACACCTTCCGTATCGGGACTCCTGGACTTCTGGGCGCCGCACTCGAAGAAACCTGCCGAGTTCTGGACGTCACAACTTCTGACAGACTTGATGCTGACTTTTATGTCACGTTTGATCCCAAACAGGGCTTATTGCTTAATGATCGAGCAGTGAAGATTATCAAACACTGTGAACAAGACCACTTACGTGCATTCGCCTACGAGATGCTCACAAGGGGCTCGATTTCCACGACCGCGCTGTCCGTTTTCCCCATCCAGGATTATAAAAAGGCCTTTGCATCAGCAAAGCTTCAACCATTTGGCACCGTGCTCTCTCATTCTGCAGCTCAGAGACTTCCAGAAGCACTTATCTACCCGGCATCGCGTGGCCAGCTCTTCCGCCACGACGGCGCTTATGTCTTGATTGGCGGCCTGGGTGGCCTGGGCCAGCATATATCGCGATGGATGGTTCACAACGGGGCTAGACACATCTATGCATTGAGTCGCAGCGCTGCTGTTTCCTCCGAGGCACAGCGTCTAATAGCGGAAATGCAGGATGAGGGTGCGTCGATTCAAGTGATCCGAGCTGATGCTACTAACTCTATCGTACTCCAGTCGGCCCTTGAGGAAATTCGCAAATCCCTTCCAATCAAAGGATGTATCAACTTAGCCATGGTTCTGTCTGACTCGGCCATCTCAACTATGACTCCAGAGCAATGGGACAGTGCCGTGCAGGTCAAGATCAAATCTACGTGGAATTTACATGTCGCCACAATGCAGGAAGATGACTTAGACTTCTTCATTATGTTTTCCTCGGTAGCTTCGATATTTGGCAACAGAACACAGTCTAATTACGCCACTGGAAACGCATTTTTAAACTCCATGTCAAGTTATCGTCATTCTTTGAATCTGCCAGCGACGACTATTGCGCTAGGCCCTGTTGTCGGTATCGGGGTGTTGGCCAACAAGGAAGAACTGCTACGAAGCTTCCATGTCAGTGGATTTGCTGCTTCTGATGCAGAGGAACTTGACCAGATTATGACAGCCGTTGTCTTAGAGTCACTATCGCTAGAACGGTCGGTCATCACAGTAGGCTTTCAGATGTTTGAAGCAATAGACGGGGTGATAAAATCTGCGCCCGAGCAGACGCAGCTATATTGGACTGAATACCCCGAGTTCAGTCCGTTGATGGACCACAAGATTGGCACTGGAATTGCAAACCAAAAGTCCCTTCTTGAAAAACTTCAAGAGTCTAACAGTGATACTAGTGCAGTAGCACACGAGATGTTGCAAGATGCATTCTTTGCATGCCTGCAAAATCTATTGGGAACGCAAGACGCTCGTTTTGACGCCAGCATGCCTTTGTCTAAGTACGGGATTGATTCATTGAATGCGGTAGCCATTCGCTACTGGTTTTTCAAGGAGATTGGTATTGACGTTCCGGTGTTTGACATTCTGGGCAGTCAAAATATCGAGAAACTAATATCGCGTACTCTTCGAAAACTGTATGACGTGGAATCGGCTGATAAAACATCAATCAAGAAAATTACCGCGCCAGAACGACTCGAAAACCTGACGATCCGGCCATTGTCTCACTCTCAACGACGGCTGTGGTTTTTGCATAATTTCTTGCCTGATCAAACAACGTACAACCTGCTACTTGTCTGCTATATCGCTGGTACAGTTGAGCCACACCTCTTTGCTCAAGCATGGACAATCCTCATGTCTCGACACGAAGTTCTGAGATCAAAGATTGTCGATACTCCTGATGGTCTCCAACAGATTCCCGTTGAAGGCGCCGAATTTCCTCTCCGTGTGATAGACACTACGGCAGATGAATTCCTCGCTGAGGTGGACAGGGTATCTGACTTGGCAAGAAGCCATGTTTTTAACTTGGAAGCAGGCGAAGTTATTCGAGGATGGCTTGTTCGTTCCCCAGCAGGGACTCGTTTCTTTTTGGCCTCTCACCACCTCGCCTGGGATAGAGCGTCCAGTGAAACTGTATACTCGGAGACTACGGCCATTTACAAGAATCTTCTGGCAGGAAAGTCGCCTCAAGAGAGTTTGCAGCCTGTACCATATCAGTTTATCGACTATACGGTCTGGCAAGATAACTATCTTCGGGACAAAGAAGTCGTAAACCCGTTGATTGGTTACTGGAGAGAGAAGCTGAGAGATATTCCAGACTGTGTGTCTCTTCTTCCTATGTCATTGACGGACAAAAGACCATCCACAAAGCTCAACCAAGTAGGCACTCTCGTCAGAGAACTTGATTCTGAGTTATCTGCTGCCATTAAAACCTTCTGCAAGCACAAGGGGCTCACTCCCTTTATGTTTATGGCGTCATCCATTGCTGCTCTAGTTAATCGGCTGACAGGAGACGAAGATATCGTTATAAACATTCCAGATGGTGATCGTGGCCATTCAGCGTTTGACAAATTAGTCGGGTTTACTGTCAATACGTTACCAATCCGAAGCAAGTTTCACAATGCTATGACATACAGTAAGCTACTGGATGAGTTCCGGGACTCCTGTTTGGGTGCATATGAGCATCGAGCACTCCCATTTGACTATCTGATTCAACAACTGGAAGTTCCACGACGCACAAGCCATGCTGCTGTTTCCCAGATAACGGTTAATTATCAAGCTCAGGGATCGTTTCAAAAAGTTGACTATGGTACATTCCAATTCGTCAAGTATGACCATTTCAACGCTAAAACCCAGTCGGATTTCGTTTTGGAAGTCGAGGAACAGGAAGGCTCCGGAATATTGAAGTGCTCCTGGGAATTTGATACGGCCCTGTACAATGAAAGCGGTATCTCTGACCTAGCAGAAATGTATGCAGTCTTTATCAACGACGTCATTACTCGAGATGGCGATGTCATGCTGGAAGACGTGCAGCTTATATCTTCGACTGATCTGAAGCGACTTTCGTCCATTCTCCAACCCTCATACGAACTAGAGCCTTCCTTAGAGCAGTTGAACAACGACCTGTTCCCCGAACTATTTACTAGCGCAGTGTCTCAGTCCCCAAATGATCCTGCTGTGTGTGATGATACTGGAAGTTATACGTATGTCGAGCTAAACGCGAGAACGAATGCAATTGCGAATACCCTTCTTAGAAGTGGTGTTAGCCCTGGCGATAGTATTGCCATTTGTTCCGAGCAGAACAAAGATTTCCTAATGGGCATCTATGGGATCCTTAGGGCAGGATGCAGTTACGTACCAATTGATCCAGACTTTCCGCTAGAACGAATCAAGACTATGCTTGAAGATGCCAATGTTCAAAGAGTTCTCGTGGAGAAAGTGAGCAGTGTTCAAGGACAACGCATTTTGGCGTGCGGAATGAAGCTCTCCGATATGTTCGAGATCGACAGCATTATAAATCTGGCTTCTGATACTGACAAAACCTCTCCGATCTTGATTCGCCCTGTCAACAACTTAGACCCGTTCTGCTGTATATTCACCAGTGGAAGCACAGGACGTCCGAAAGGAATATTCCTAACACACGGTCAACTGCGTTACCAGATGGAAGGCTATAACAAATACATTGGACTTCATAGGGAGAGCAAGATTCTTCTGTCGTCCGCGATAGTATTTGACATGTGTCTGCCGGCCGTTTATGGGGCTATTCAGTACGGAGCAACAGTTTGTGTTGCCTCGAGAGAGGGTATGTATTATTTCTTCTTTTCCCTAAGTTTGTTTGACTGATATTGCATGGACTAAAAAGTATGTCTAATCCAGCGCGTTATTCACCGGCAAAGATGGTCGACTTTGTCGTCGGTCACCACATTTCGAGTTGTATCTTCACTTCTACTCAGGCTCAAATGTTGCTCAATGCCCCCAACAAGGAGAAATTGGTTGGATGGAAGGAGGCGGATTCCATCGTGGTAGGAGGTGAAATGACTCCTGCATGGTTTTTGCGCGAGTTTTACAAGATCCTACCTCATGCCACGTTGTACAATGCATATGCTCCGTCAGAGACAACTGTAGTGAACACTTTACGACGGTAAGTCAAGCAAAATCCAGACTGTGTGGGTGTACGCTAAAAAGTAGACAAACAGCATCACATTGGCCGATTCGCAACGAGCAGGAATGCCCCTGGAGGGACCTTTCTTTCCAGCACGTTTCCACATTTTGGACAAAAAAATGCGTCCAGTGCCGTTTGGAGTACCAGGAGAACTGTATATCGCCGGTCCAAATGTTTCCAAGGCCTATGTGAACCGACCGGATGTCACCGCTGCAGCATTTTTCAAAGACACTTGGGCACCGACGGTAGAATTGGAAATGGGATACGGCAGCTTATATCGCACTGGTGACCTGTTCCGCGCCAATCGGGATGGTACCGTGGATATTCTCGGCCGCATCAGCAGCGATCGTCAAGTTAAAATCCGAGGCATGCGAACGGAGTTGGGTGAAATCGAAAATGTCATATGGGATGCTTATGAAGCTGCAAAGGATGAACACAATTTGAAATTATCCTTGGTTGCTGTCGTCTATCATCGAAAACCTGACAGTCAGGACGGTACAATGGCAGCTTACATCAGTCTGGCAGAAGATTCTTTAGAGGTATCTGCAGAAGAAAAAGGCCAGTTTCGGGCGTATTTAAGTATATCTCTGAAAGCCTCTCTGCCGCCTCATATGCTTCCCGCCGTGTTTATCTTCGTTGACGATCTTCCACGTACTGTCAGTGGGAAAGTCGATTATAAAGTCATCGCATTGTGGCCAGCACCCACAGTTACTAGCTCAGCGGTCACGTCGAATAATAGCAGTGTTGAACTCACTGAAGTGCAGACTATGATTGCATCAGTGTGGAAAGATATTCTATCGATTGACAGTAACCTCGGTCCTAATGATGAATTCTTCGCCTTAGGGGGACATTCCCTGATGCTCGTCACTCTCCAGCAGAGGCTCGCTGCGGTCAGCGGCGTTACTATCAAGTTACAGGACATGTTTGCCTACCCATCCATTGCTGGGTTTGAAAGACTAATTTTGAACGATACCGAAGCTACACGCGAAGACTTGGTCTCAGATGTAAGTGATTTAAGGGTTAATTGATTCCACGGAGATAATGTTTAATCTGACTTGACTATAGCAGGTGATTGACTGGGCCAAGGAAGCCTCTCTACCCATGGGCACCACATGGTCAATCAAGGACTATGTTTTCCGACCACCGTCGTCTGTGGTTGTAACCGGTGCCTCTTCCATGATAGGAGCACATTTTGTACAACATATCCTTGCTACGACACAATGTCAGGTTTACTGCATTGCAGTTGATGTGCCAGGAGACGAGGATCCGGTTTCGCAAGTTATAGCGACACTTTCTCGATGGAATCTGTTTTCAAAACTACCACAAGATGCCATGCAAAGACTGAAAGCTTACAAAGGATCTCTCTCCCACGGCAGTCTGGGGTTAAATGAGTCTCAATTGGAATTTTTAGATCGCAATACAGACGCAATTTACCATTTCGACTCGGATGTCTCCATGATGAAAAACTATAGGGATATTCGCGCAGGCAATGTTGGGGCAATGCAGTTTCTCATTAAATTTGCTTCCAGTCCGACATCTGGTAGAGTGAAGCACCTCCATTATCTTTCCACTTGGGGAGTCCCGCATCTACAAACCTGGGCGACGACTCAATTGGAAAACCAGGAATATCTAAAGGGAGAGGAGGAATTGACGAACATGACACCGGGCCAGGAGAGCAGCTTGGGTTATCTCAAATGCCGCTGGGTTTCCGAGGCCATGCTCTACAAAGCTGCAGGGCGGGGACTTCCAGTGAATATTTACCGGTCTTGCATGGCAGGAACAAACGCGGATTCACAACAGGGTTTGGATCGCACTGATATTAATCGACGCATCATTGAGTCCGCATTGCAAACCGGGCTCGTCCCTGACTTCCGCAGCGAAAAGGGCGGTGGTATGAGCTGGATTGAGCTTGATTTCCTCGTGAAGAGCATCGACTTTTTGTCTCGTCGCGCTCCTCTTCCCGGCCAGGACTGTGCTCATCAACGTGCTCGTATATACAATGTGGTATCGGATCAGCACTTCCTCTACAGCCAGTTAGTTGACCTCCTGGGCTTTGCCCGCGACGGAACCAAACTGCGCTCGGTAGAGCCAAGCAAGTACTTGCAGGCCCTGCGGGCGACCGGCCACCCGGAGATGATGATTCACGCAGAAGTGATCCAGTCGTGGTACGAGGTGGGCTGGACTCCATTCCAGCTGCAGGCCGACGATACTTTACGGTTGTTGAAAACCGAAGCCAACCTGCAGCCACCACACGTGGACCGCGAGTTTATTATGAAGCGAGTCGTTGGAGAGGCTGGCTTTTGAGTTGTAAAGTCAAGAAACTAGGTAGTCATATTTTGTTAGCAATTTAGGGCGTTGTGTGATCTTTGTACTCTGTATCTGATGCGGCATATAAAATAAAACCTGGCAGGATCATCGCACGCTTCCTGTGAGGGGTAGTTAGCTGCGACATTCTTGTCGCATATGTGATGCCAACTCCTCACACCGAGGATTCAGTTTCGGTCCTCCTGGCCTCTGCTGTCCTTCTGATTCTCGCCAAGTTGGTAGTTCTTTTTGAAGAGGATAAAGAAAGGGGGCTCAACAAAGAGGAGAAATGCGTCTGCCTGCGCATTGTTACCTGTTGATTATTGATTCGAGTCACGCCGCTATCGGGGAGACCCGTGCAAACAGGGCAAACACCCGATAAAATACTGCTGCCTGAAAAAAAAGGCACTGTACTGTGATTGGCTGCGTGCGATCATTCCATTCCCTGTGCTTAGACCTTGTTGATAGTAACTAGTTAAGTACTAGTTATCGGGCTTGCTGACCTGCTACTCTGCTATCTGCTGGCGTCTATAGTAGACTCTATTATATGCTATATGCCATGTAGCATGGCATAGCACAGCATAGCATTGTATGATCCCGGTGTATGTCTGATTAAGCCAGAGAAACCTGCTGGCGGTCAAAGCATTTCATCGCAGCCTGTTCTCTTTCTTGCGCTTCTCCTGGCGGGTCGAGTCGAGTCCCCCGGACAGTATAAGCCACATCTGAAATCAATAGTGGTGGATTTAGTCTACTGAAAAAGGAAGGGAAAGAAAAGAACGAAACTGGCGGTGCCTGAGGCCCTGAGGCTTGGGCGGAATCCGCTGGGTGACGAATCAAATCGCGGCTCCACTATTGCGACCCCTCCCATAATTCTTCGCTCGCTCCCCTTTCGACTGCTCAACGCTGCAACAAACATATTTAGAATAGATCCCTGCTCGTCACTCTGCACATTCTCTGCTGCCTAGGTATTTGGTCTTTTCGGTGCAAACTCCTTGCTGTGTGCTGAGTCGATCCGTGTCGTGCTTACCCCTTAAATACTCGATAGCCCCCCCAAAAAACAGACGTCCGGCCAGAAAAGAACACAACAACAACAAAAAGATACACTGTCTAGCTTGCACCATGTCTTCCCGCCCTCAGAACATTGGCATCAAGGCCATTGAAATCTACTTTCCTAGCCAGGTGCGCTCTATTCCTCCTTTCCTCCTCGTTGAACAATCGTGGTTAACACACTAATCCCCTTGCAGTGCGTGGACCAAGCCGAATTGGAGAAATTCGATGGCGTTAGCCAGGGGAAATACACCATCGGTCTCGGCCAGACCAAGATGAGCTTCTGTGATGACCGTGAAGGTAATCTACGTTCATAAAACTCACACCAAACAAAAATAATGCTAGCAGACTGACGTGCTTTCTTTCTACAAAGATATCTACTCCCTCGCCCTCACCACCCTTTCCTCCCTCTTGCGCAAATATGAAATCGACCCCAAGTCAATAGGCCGCTTGGAGGTCGGGACTGAGACCTTGTTGGACAAGTCCAAATCCGTCAAGTCTGTTTTGATGCAGCTCTTTGAGGAGTCGGGCAACTACAATGTCGAGGGTGTCGATACAGTCAATGCCTGCTACGGAGGCACCAATGCTGTTTTCAACAGCATCAATTGGGTCGAGTCGTCTGCCTGGGATGGCCGCGATGCCATTGTGGTCACTGGCGATATTGCTCTGTACGCCAAGGGAAATGCCCGTCCCACTGGTGGCGCTGGCTGTGTCGCCATGGTCATCGGCCCCGATGCTCCGCTCGTGTTTGAACCCGGTCTGCGTGGTACCTACATCACCCACGCCTACGACTTCTACAAGCCCGACTTCACCAGCGAGTATCCCTACGTTGATGGCCACTTCTCCCTCAGGTGCTACACCGAAGCTGTCGATGCTTGCTACAAGGCCTACAACGCTCGCGAGCACACCCTGCAGGAGCGCAACGGAATCAACGGCGTGGTTTCCGGTGATCAGACCCCCATTGATCGCTTCGACTACGTCCTATTCCATTCCCCCAACTGCAAGCTCGTTGCCAAGTCCTACGCGCGCATGCTCTACAACGACTACCTCGCTAACCCATCCCACCCTTCTTTTGCCGAAGTCCCCGCCGAGATTCGTGATGTGGACTACGAAAAATCGTTTAGCGACAAGACCATTGAGAAGACCTTCATGGCCCTGGCTAAGAAGCGCTACAACGAGAGAGTGCTGCCAACCATTGAGGTTGCCACTCAGTGCGGTAACATGTACACTGCCAGTGTCTACGGAGGCTTGGTCAGTCTCTTGTCCAACATCGCTTTCGACCCCAGCGCACCAAAGCGCGTCGGTCTCTTCAGCTACGGCAGTGGTCTTGCCAGCTCGCTGTTCAGCTTGAAGGTTGTTGGTGATGTTTCTGTCCTGGCCAAGAACCTTGATCTTCACAACCGCCTGAATGCCCGTCTTGTTGTTCCTCCTTCTGACTACGATGCTGTAAGTCTATTATCTTCTATGGTTATTCACAGAATATATGACTAATTCTGCCTGTCTGCTAGCTTTGCCTGCTCCGTGAGCACGCCCACCTAAAAAAGAACTTCCAGCCAGCCGGCAAGACGGAGACTCTGGTCCCTGGCACTTACTACCTCACCGACATCGACGAAATGTTCCGTCGCAAGTATGCTGTCAAGGCATAGGTCATGGACACTGTAGTGCACACGACGTGATGAACTCTTAAGTCAAGGCATGGGAAAGCGAGGATGTTCGACTGCACCTCTGGGATCATTGGAGTCTAGGGCATTTTTATTCTCTTAGATCTGACCAGAAATGTCCTCGGTCGTGCAACTCACTGCACTCCGGGGGCAAGGAAGACTGCATGGGTATCATTTGTTGATAAAAGAATTCATTTTATCGCTTCCCCTTTGATGCCAGACGTGGTTTCTTTTTTTTTCACCTTATTTCTTTTGTTCTATACTATATATACATACATATGGTGAGCTAGGCTGCATAGATCATAATTTAATACGTATCAGTGGACCTACTACGCGCTCAGCTGGGTATATATAGTATACAAATACGCCCAGAACAGTCAATTTGCGTCGCGATTGGGTGCAAATTAGCCCGCCAACGATTCCCCACCGACCGCACTGCCTAGGTTAATAAATACCAAAGTAGCGTCTTAGCCCGGGATTAAATATAGTAAATAATACCCGATCTAGGCAAGTATCTGCATTTACTGCTTTGGGGAAGGGGGGCAAATTAGGTGACATTAACATTTATTATGCAGCATGCACTCCGTATGCACATCAAAGATGAAACAAACGACGCTCGCCAATAACAGTCTTCCATCTACACCCAGCAGCACTGACCCTGTTCCTGGACGTGCATCATAGCTCTTCGGTATGAGATCCGAAGCTGCCATTGCCGGCTGCGCGCGCTGATTGACTGTCGCTTTCTGCGCCGCGCCTGCGCGACGGGCCAATCGACGCTGGCAATCTGGTAATTCGCGGGGGATTTTCGAGTCTCGCGGCGCGCCATAGGCTGCTGCAGTCGGTGCTAGCAGCGAAACTAGCAGCGCCGGCGATGAGCTATGAACCAGTGGACCGTCTTCGAGCGCTGTGACGGACGGCCCTCCAGCGCGTACTGCGTGCAGGCGTTGCATCAAAATAGAAATAGCGAGATTCTGAAACTGTCGAGCCGAGCGCTGTGATTGCTCAGGCGAAAATAGAAGCGTGCGTGAACGGCGCTGCCATTGGACGCGGACCGAACAGGGCAAGCCAGCGCCTCTCGGCCTCAGGCCGCAACGGACCAATGGGCTGAGCGTCGCTTGTTTTATACCAGCTGCCAACGGCCCTCAACACCACACTTCACCACACTCCTGCATATCCTCACGCCATGGCTCCGTTTCCAAAGAGCCTCTGCAAATCCTCGCCGCGCAAATGGGCCGCGGCCGGAAATTAACGGCAAAAATAGAACCCACTCCCTCGCGCGCCTACTGACTTTTGCTCCCCTTTTTATTAATAGCATCTTCTCCAGGAAATCTTCATGCAATGCACGTATGTTGCCGATTATAGAAACCGGCCAGAGCTTCGGGTCTGCCCCAAGCTCCTGGCCGTTTCTAGGCTAGCCCAAACACATGCAGTTGAAACATGAAAGCTTCCACATTTAGATCTGCCACGTTTCGCGCCTTGTTCTTCAACATGAGGTACCTGTTCGTGAATGGGCCGCGTCTCCACTGAAGACTTCACCTAAATGGGGAAAGGGAGTCTGTTTCGATGTTTTATACTACTTGATCTCGCATCATGGAGCAGCTCCTAGATGTGTTTCAGGTTCCTGTCTTGGGAGCTCCTGTGGAGAGATCTTGCTTGATATCAACATGGCGCCCTCCAGCATTTAACATCCAAACAACTCCCAATGCAATGCCCCTCTACCTCCTCTTCCTCTTCCCATGCAATTCATTGCCTTTGCTTTGCATCGCATCAGAGGGGATCGTTAGTGTCGTTGTGGTTGTGGTTGTGGTTGTTCATTGCTTGGTGTCTCTGAGAGATCTACATGCATCATCAACCCTCTATATACCCTTATCGTCCACTTCTGTCGCCATTTAGTTGAGCCTCAGGGAGCAGGGCTTTCTTCCTGAGTCGTCCATACCCTTTTAAAGTCTCCTTTTTTTTTTTCACGTGCCACAGGTATGTCGGTCCTACATGCATGGCATTGCATATATAGTAACTGGTTGATCTCTGACTCGGGCCTAGGGTCAGTTTACCATGTCTCAAGAGGAAGAATCTTTCTACTTGCCTACTACTCCACCTGGCGTGGCTCGACTGCACCCCAGTGGCAGTGCGCATAGTCGCCATACTTCTGGCTCCTCTATTCGTTCTGTTCGTTCACATGACTCTTCACCCGAGTCCATTATAACCAACATCACCACCCCCAGCAGCCCGGGTTCTCCTACACACCAACACGGACCCCAGCTGCTACCCAAGATCCAGACCGAGGATGTTGACGACCCGGAGCCATCCCCCAATGTTGGGCCCCGTCGTCATCGTCGTGTCTTGTCCAACACCCGTAACCCACCAGGATACATGCCCTACCCTAGCACTCGACCAACCTCGGTGTCGAGAAACACGCTAGATGCTTCGGACTGCGGTGCCAGTGGTGGACCTGTGTCGCCAGCATCGCCTACTCCATCGACCCATGATCCAACAACTATCGTGATATCTACCTCTGGCTTGTCATCCCCAATTGCCTTGTCATCACCCACGGCCACCAAACGCAAAAGTATGTCTCCTGCTACTGCTGCCCGTGGTCATTTTCGCTCTGTATCTGCATCCAGCATTGATGGTCTTAATTTGTCCCGATGTGGATATCCGACCTACAGAAAGCTTCCAAAGCATGCATCTCGGCCGGAAACCTCTCCCTCTAGTCCCGTCGACACTACTTCATTTGTATTCCCGGGGTATGCTCATGTGACGTCAATACGAGTTCCTCCTCCGATCCAGATACCAATGCATAATGCCTACCATGGACCTATGTCTTCTCCTCACTATCTTCGCTTTGTTCAGGGTGCCACCGAGCCATCGCCCGTCAGCTTTTATGTGCCGCCACCACGTCCATGCGACTCATCAACCACTCTACTTGCCAATCTCACCTCTGTCACACCAACCATAAACAAGGTGCGCACGATCAATCACGGTCCGGCCCGCGGTCTGCAGGACTATTTCTGGTGGGATGTTCGCCAACTGCGCCACTGGTCTTCTTTCTCAATGTCCACCATCAACAAGGTCTGCGGACTGACCCAGCTTCTAAAAACGCCAGTTTACGAAGAACCACCAGAAACTTCTATTCCATCATCGCATCTAACGCCCGAATCGGAGAATTCATTGATCAACCTGATTGGTGATATTTTCGCTCCACGTGTCAATGCTGCATTGAGATTATCGCAAGGAACATCCCATATCGGATTATACGTCTCTCCCGACGCCGCATCTGCTGGTGGACGCAATGCCAACGGACCGCATTTCAAGGGCAACTACACGACAGATCTTGATCGGACGCCATCGGGCACTCCCCGAGCCCGAGTCGTGGGCGTAGCCAAGAGTTTTGATCGTTGGAACTCGAGCATGCGCAACGAGCGCGCCCATCGGCGGGTTGAGTATTTGCGTGGTCTCGCTCATCTGCAGCGATGCATGCGAGAGCATTCGTGTCGGTATGGGTTTATTGTCACCGAGGTCGAATTGGTCTGCGTTCGTGCTGGATGCGATGACAATCTCGTACCCTATTTCGGATACCTAGAAGTGTCCTCTCCTATCTCCATGGAGGCGGCGGCGCCGGGAATTATTTCTGATGCTGAGGATGAGAAGAGGGGTGGCGATACGAATTTTTTCATGAATTTCAATATGGATATGGATATGGATATCCATACGGATGAGGATGAAGATAAGAACGAGAGTGAGAAAATGAATGGGCAAGGGCAAGAGACTCTTAATGAGGGCGGAAACAAGAATGAGGAGAATAGGACGGAGGATGACATTAAGGATAAGAGTGACAACGACAACGACAACCATTCCAGACGGTCGGATACGCCACACCTTTCCGCCGACGACAACCTCACATTTGGTGGTAGCAGCAGCAGCTCAGCATCTGTATCAACGTCGCCATCTCCATCATTATTGCCACCACCATCGCCCCGGGATGATTCAAAGCCCCTTCGAATTGGAAAGGGACTGGGCGGAGTGCCCATGACGGTTACAATGGGGTTGTATTTCTTGCTCATGCTCTCAAAGTCCGTGGCCCTACCGGGTCATTTACCGGGCTATATGAATGATGTCGAACCAGGTACATTGGCTCGACAACGAATCCTCACTGAATCCAAGGATAAATGGATCCCGGAGCCACAGTTGGGCGAGAAGAGGGAAGCGAGGCGGGTGCGCGGATGGATCTGGCCTCAAGATGCATGGCATCGTCGCGAAGGCACCCGGCCGAAGAAACATATTAATATTGATAATGGGGAGATCAAGTCGAAAAGATTACGGAATTTGAAATCGTGAACAATCAATCAAACAAACAACAAAAAAGGAGTGAACGAGAAAGAGATGGCTGTAATTTTCTATACATATGGGAGGCTTTCTCCCTCTTTTTTTTTCCCTTTCCTTTCTACCTTCTCTTCTACCTATATCACACTTCCTACTAATGTTTATTCTTGTATTTATTTCGGGATTGATTTTCTGTTTGGTGTTGTCGGTATTTGTGTTTCCTTTTTTTTCTTTTCGCGCTCGTCGTGTTCTGACGACAGTCCTTATGACCGACTATGATTATGACAGGATACCAGGTGTAATAACAATATATGCTAAGTTATATCTACGACTTTCTGTACATCTGCATGAATATATAGATACTCTAGAGCATTGAACGAGCCCTTGGCCTCCAACGGTGCATACGGATGCCATGTAGTACCTAACGTTGATGCAACGCCGCTGACATCAATGCCAACTTCTGATAATCCTTCCACATACGAGAACTAGTTTAGAGATGTGGTAGTGTCTTTGTCAGAGAGAGGCTTAGTATATGCCAAAGTTTGTGTGAGGTAGTACTTGGCCTGCCAGCAATGCAACGTGTTTCCCGCAGCCAACCCGCCCGGGATATTCTTCACGCTTGTATGTATGTGCCTAATTGCAGGTGAATCATTGTTCTCTTTTCCTGCATAATTATGCCGGGCGAAGAATTAGTGCCTGCATGGGAGCTTGAAGATCATCCAGGTACAAGTTTCGCGACGCGTATACTCAATTTGCCGTGAGGAATTTTCCGTCTTGCAATGTATACCTAGCTAGGTACTATGTACAGATTGATAACTTAGCCATTTATGATCCCCGGTACATATGCCAGGCATTCAAATAAATCAGCGAATAGACGACCAGCCTCCGTCCCAGCACGCCGGAAGCCCAAACGCCTCAAAAGCCTCAGATCGAAGTGGCAGATTGCTAATGCAAGCCACATCTATCCTCACGAGTTATCTTGAGTTTAATGAACAATTTGCTGTTTGCATTTTGTACGACGGTCCAGGGTAAGGAAAAAATTCAATGAGTGCTGCTGCTTGGGTAGCATGCGCTAGTTTAGTCACACGTTGGGGGACATTTCTAGGCTTTGGCGCACGCACAGATCGTTCCTGTTCCTATTTGCTAGGGTCGGTCTTGGACTGGTTCAGGGTCACAGAGCTAAAACGCTGGACTGTTTGGCGTATGCAGGAACCGGCCAATTATTAGGTTGATATTGCGTTTCTACAATTTTGATTGTAGCAAGATAGTACTAATGTACCTCAACAATACTTATCCTATAGATATACTGGAATAGAAGAAATTTTCAATTCACTGCATAATGATATAGACTAGGCCCTAGGTCTGGAAGCGATCAGGACATAATACGAGGCAAGGTGCATCACTATATACAATCTAAGGACCCAATGTCACCCCACGGTCGATCCTGTCAGCAAAATGCAATTAACTGTGAACACGATTACGGGCACTGAATATGAATACCCAATAGTAGAAGCCACTGGCTTTGTTTATGCATTGTATACTTCTTTCGCTTCGAATAGTAATGGCTTTCATATTCTCTCAACTGGGGCTGGGAGGAAATTATAACCGGGCATCCACCAAAGTAGAAACCCCTTAACGATGGGACTTCTGGTAATGCTCATTCTATGCGTAAATAATGTCATGTATTCTGCTGTCATCTCCGAATAGCATTCCTTCTTCCACAAGAATACTATCCAATTCCCTCATGGCTTTGGACTGAAACCGTGCGTCTGCATTGGCAAGCCTCTCGGGCTGTGAAACGAAGCGCATCCAAAGTAGAGTCGATAAGTTTGATTGGTGCAACTAGTCAATATGTGCTTCGTGTGTTGGTGTAGGCATAAGAACCACTCGAAATACCTTGACCTCTGCGTCGTTGGAGACTTTTTCAAGCTCAACGGTGACCTCGTCGCTTGATGTATGTGTCGAGTGTCTTTCTGATAGTTGACACATAGAATGAGCAATACCAGAAGCCCCATTAAGGGGTCCCTTGTTGGCGGCTGACTGGTCGATATTCCGTTGTTTGTACGTTGAGAGAAGGGGAACTCCTTGAGGGCCTTTCGATATATACACAAATGACATTGAAGAGTTAGAAAACACCCTAGCTCCACGTCATTTTCTTTCTGTTCCTTCTCCTTCTCCGGGAGTAGCCAAAAGCTACGCCCTGGAGAAGCGACACGGTGTTTTCCCTTTATTCTGCCACAACGCTTTGTTTGTTGTCTAGGCCGCAATTTGAGGACGCAGATTGATCATACTTTCACTTCTCTTGCAAAATCCGCTGAAGGGTGTCCACTTACTTTTTTTCGTTTTTCAATGTGACTCATATAATCATCTTTTAGGGCTAACCTTGGACCGCACAATGTTTCCATCTACGCGGTTACTTTACATTTATAGTCTATGCTACGGTATTAACACATGTGAACAGGTTTAAATGATGGAATGTAGTCTACTATTGACACGAGGATAAATACTAGTTAGATACTATATCGCACAGAATATATACAAGGGAGCCGCCTGATAGGTATACAGCATCCATGGATGGCGTTTCATATTGGCACTAGCTAATATTATCAGGAGGGCTAGACGTGCTCACCATGCGGGATTTGAAGCTGAAATTTACCCGATTAGGAAATGCGGCCTGGCCTCTGCAACGTCGTTCTAATGATGGGACCAAAGGTTGCTCTAAGCACTTAGAAGCAATTCGTTTTTGTCCCTTAGTGCTCAACACCTTGAATTTAGTCAATCGCCCTGCCGAGCTTCTGGTCCACACGCGTTACAGTCCCCGATAATTCATTGCGACCTTGGCTGGGGCCGTTTTAGCCCGCCCTAGTATTACCACTTCACGCTAAACAATCGCAGCTTTATGATCATAAACTGCTAGTCTGCTTCAGACCCCAGCAGCGTAACTCAATGTCTTTTCCATCAACCGCTCTATTATCATGGCTCGCCCGCTTTGGGTCTAAAATGAATTTCGTTGCAATGCTAGATCGGCCAAGAGGGGGGCATGACTGTCGATCTTGTCACCCTAATGCTATGCCAGAAGGTAGACATGGAGGATAAATAAGTGGCCTGTCTCTTCGATCATGGTCGGGCTGAGTAGATATCTCGTCCTCATTCAAACAGATCCTCTTGAGTGTGTTTGATCCACCTTTTTGTGGTGTGCAGGGTTCCATTCATTCATTCCCATTCAGATCTTCGTTCCTTTTCTTCAATCGAGGTGTTGGATACACCCGTCTACAGTCCTTTCTAAACAAACATATATACAAACCTACTCGGTACACTCCCTACTAGATCTTGCATAATGTTTGGCCTGAGCAAGTTCGCCGTGGCTCTCGCCGCCGCCGTGAGCATCGTGCCACAAGCAATTGCTGCCCCAACAGAACTGCACCCAGGAAATGCGTCCAATTTGATCATTGACGCTCAAGACACGATTAATGGAACTATACAAGGTACCGCTATGGCAGCCAGTGCTACTGCTGCCTCGAGCAACGAAACCCTTACCCTCACCGTCACAAACAACATCGGCAGTGGCGTGAACTGCTACGTCGTTGGCAGTGATCCTGATGGAGGAGCCCCCATGATCTTGAAGCCCGACTTCACTTGGTACTACCCATCCGCACCAACCACCGACATAGGCGTTCCCCAGGAAATCACCGAAGACCTTGCCATCCCCGTCAGTGACAGCGGCGAAACCACCATCACCGTCCCTAGCTACGTCAACTCTGCTCGTGTCTGGTTCGCAGTTGGCGAGCTCAAGTTCTACACCGTCACCAGCGCTGACGGAGGCTTTTCCGTTGTCCAGCCCTCACAGAGCAACCCGGAGGACCCCAGCGCCGGTATCAACTGGGGTTTCGTGGAATTCAGCTGGTTGTCTGCCACTGGCGTCTACGCAAACGTTAGCTACGTCGACTTTGTGGGTCTACCACTTGGTTTGTCGCTCACAAACACAACCGGGGGAGTCCAAACGGCCCTTGGCCTTGAGGCCGATGCTGTCTCTAAAGTGTGTGATGATCTAACCGCCCAGGCCGCCGTGGATGGATACCCATGGGATGCTCTCTGCCAGTCGATAAACGGCACGGTGATGCGAGTCCTGGCTCCTTACGACTTTATGAAAGCCAACTCCTCCAGTGGCTTTGAAGACTACTTCACCGACTACGTTAACGAAGTCTGGTCCAACTTCACCGACACCCCACTCACCATCGACACCCAGAACACCCCCGGCAACGTGACCTGCACTGTCTCTGGCGATATCCTCGGCTGCGCCGGTGACAACGTTAACTACACCAAGCCTTCGACCGAAGACATTTTCGGCTGCAGCACCGGCCCCTTCGTCACCAGCCCCTCCGACACCAAGGTTCACCAGGCTGCCGTGCCTCGTCTCTGCGCTGCTTTCAACCGCGCTACGTTCTTGCTGGATGGCGGAAATGTCCAGCCCAGCCTCCCAGAATCGGACTACTACACCACCCTTCCCAATAACTACTACTCCAAGGTTGTGCACAAATATGAGGTTGACGGCAAGGGCTATGCCTTTTCGTACGATGATGTCAACCCGTCGGGTTCAGATGAAAATGCCTCCGGTGAGGTGTCGTCTCTGAAGCCAAAGGTTCTAGCCATTACTGTTGGCGGGCCTAGCAGCGCGTAGATATCGAAACGTGCCTCGTTTTGATGAACTCGAGGATATGACCATGGATGGTTGTTATACACTCGCTTTATGAGCCCAATAATCAGATATTTTGGTCAGCTATGTACATATTTCAGCTAATATCCATAGTGTTGCGGTAATTTACATATAGTATTGTTTATACTAATTACTGCTTACTGGCTGGTTGCTAATCCTTTTAAAGCGAATATTACCCGGATAGGCAATTTCGGGATACCGTCCAAGGAAGGTTCCCAGTGCTGAATTCTATCCATGACGTCCCAGGGGATATTTAGGAAGTAAGAAATGATAAGATCAAAATTAATCGTAGAAAAAGAATTTCGTTGCTTTGTGTCCCGAGAAATATATGGAATTAAAAATATCCAGATATGCGAAAGGCCAGTTGAACTACATTACCAAGGTAATCAAGTACATATCTACCATTCAGAGAGACCACAGTTCGCAAGGTACTCGTGCAGCTCCTATTCATGCATTGATGTATTGATTGCATGTTGCATGGAGTGACCATTAAGGTCCCCAGTCAAGCTTGCAATGAGTACCTTTGGATCGCGTGCTTAGCAGGTACCTTGGGGTCAATTTGATGCTTATCGTTTGATACCTAATTATTTCTTGATACCCGGACATATCTAATCGTTAACCACCTCCAAATAGCAACAATCATAGCAGTACAAAATGCCCACGGCACACAACGAGGTCTTCGATATCATCATCATCGGCGCCGGCCCCTGCGGCCTCGCTGTCGCCGCTCGACTACGCGAAGAAACGCCGTCGGCCATGTTCACCGACGAAGAGCATCAGCGATACCACTGGATCAAGAAACACCAGGGGAAAATGAGTCTGGTGCGAGCTCGACAGCGCCGGGTACATGGCACGCCCCTCACGCCGTGCACCTACATGTCTTGTGGCGGCAGGAAAGGAGACTACTATAATGATGAGAATAGATACTCGGCTCTAGTGCTGGATGGTTCGGGACCTCGGTGGATGGAGCGCTGGAATTGTGCCTTCAAGGCCTTAAAGATCGGTCACTTGCGCAGTCCTATGTTTTTCCATATCGACCCGGCGGATCGGGATGGCTTGCTGGCGTATACGCGCGAAATGGGCCGCGAGAAAGAGCTTTATGAGCTTTCTGGGTGCGTGGGACAGGAACTGAGTAAGCATAAGAGGAAGAAGATACGGAATCCGTCGAGGTGAGTATACGATAACGAGAACGAAATGTGTATAGAAAGAAAGCCTCACAGTGTGTGCCATGTTAGGTTCCCGCACGAAGCAGAAATTAACGAGCGCGACCGGAAGGATTATTTCACCCCCTCGACAAACCTATTCGCGGATTACTGCCGCTCAATCGCTGCGCGATACGGACTCGATGAAGAGAATCACGAAATCAGACATTCGGATGTCTGCGATATCCGGTTTGGTGAGATCGAGAAAGGTTCAAAGGATGACACCAAGTTGTTTACTGTATCCACCTCGCAGGGGAATACTTTTCATAGTAGAGCGGTCGTATTGGCGATTGGTCCTGGGACTACCAAGCTGATGCCTTGGGATCTGTCGCCAGAGGAGGAAAACATGGGCGCTGCCTGCTGTCATAGCTCAGAGATCGGAGTAAAGTTTCCCAGTCCGAGTCTTGCGCGGAAGATTGAAAATCGGCAGGTAACCAATTTGGTTGTTGTTGGTGGTGGTCTATCATCAGCACAAATTGCGGATATGGCCATTCGGAAAGGTGTTACTAGAGTCTGGCATCTTCTGCGAGGCGATTTGAAGGTCAAACATTTCGATGTCAGTCTGAATTGGGTCGGGAAGTTTAAGAACTATGATAAAGCTGTATTCTGGTCCGCCGATGATGATCAAGGTAGGCGCCCAACTGTTAAAGTCTGTGGTTATAGAGCGTCTTGGTTCGGCAGCTTATGATTTTTGCCCTCATATAGAGCGCTTCGAGATGTTACAGTCTGCCCGCAACGGAGGCAGCATCACACCACAGTACCAGAAGATTCTGAAGCAGCACGTCGCTCACAAGCGTCTGTCGATACACACGCACACCGTCATCACAAGCAAGCACTTTGATCCGGTGTCACAGACATGGAAATTAATCACAGACCCGCCGATTGCAGATTTACCGCCCTGCATTGATTATATCTGCTGCGCGACAGGAATGAAGACGGATGTCACTGAGATGCAGCTGCTGCAGTCGATGAACCGAGACTATCCGATTGAAACCATCAATGGACTGCCCTGTCTCACGGACGATCTCATGTGGAAGACGGGCGTGCCGTTGTTTGTCACAGGACGCCTGGCGTCTCTGCGTCTGGGGCCGGCGGCGCCTAATCTTGAAGGCGCACGTCTTGGGGCGGAGCGCATTGCATGGGCCGTGGAAGACGTGCTGGGAGATCGGAGCAGAGGCACTACAGACAGTCGACAACAGAGCGCGAGGTATCAGCGGGCGTTTTGCGGGCTGGGTAACCGGTATGAGAGTCTGGGCGAGGAGTGGATATCCGTAGATAGCGCGTAGAGAGCCATCCAAACTCAGACTAGTAGCTAGTGCTCACCAAGGCAAGAATGCCAGCGGAGAAGAAATGAAGAATGATGATAAGGTGCCGAATTTTATACTACGTGGTAGTTTGCAGCAGCCAACCACAGCCGCCGCATTGGGCGTCCCCCGCGGCTTACATATCGCCGGCTTATCGATAGCGGTGAGACGCACTCTTGTATATGTTCCTACTTTGCACAAGACCGACATCCTGTGTTGAACAGAGGAAGCGAGAGAAAACAGACTGTCGTCATGGCCATCAACGCCTCACCAACAGCCACTGCAGGGCAAGACAAGAAGCTCCGGTTCCTCGTCATCGGCGCCGGATCGCGAGGAAATCGCTATGCCGAAGCCGTCACCGAAGGCACTTCAGCCCTCATTCACGCCATCGCAGAGCCACGGCCCTTTAGCCGCCAGGAGTTTGGCGAGCGCTACATCTGGGGCGCAAAGGGTCAGCCCGCCGAGGGCCAGGAGTTCCGCGATTGGAAGGCCTGGCTGAAATGGGAGCAAGAGCGACGACAGAAACTCGCCGAGGGCGCACAAAATGTGCCCGATGGCGTGGACGGGGTTTTCGTGTGTGTTCTAGACGAAATGCATGTGGAGGTTATGTGTGCCATCGCACCCCTGAATTTGCATGTTCTCTGCGAAAAGCCCCTCGCGACGTCGCTGAAGGACTGTCTTGCTATCTACCGCGCGTATGTGCCGGAGGGCAAGGAGGAGGTTGGCCCTGCAAAGGTGTTTGGCATCGGCCATGTTCTGCGTTATAGTCCTCACAATGTGAAATTACGTCGGCTACTTCTGGCAGATCGTGTCATCGGAGATATCGTCTCCGTCGAGCACACGGAGCCCGTTGGTCACTGGCACTTTTCGCATAGTTATGTCCGGGGCAACTGGAGACGAGAAACCGACGCCGGAGTTGGCTCTCTGCTAACAAAGTCCTGTCACGATATTGATTTCCTCGTCTGGCTGCTCTCGTCTCCGCCTCCGGGCTCACACAAAGACACTCCTCCCCATCACCCACGCTCCATCACCTCTTCAGGCAATCTCACCCAGTTCCTGAACAGGCGCAAACCCAAGGAAGCCGGTTCCGCAACGAACTGTCTCTCCTGTCCCATTGAACGGAAATGCATCTACAGCGCCGTCCGCGTCTATAAGGAGAGACACCTGGACCAGGGTGTAGTGGACTGGCCACTTCACATTGTCTGTCCCGATATTGAGGACACATTCAAGACATCCGGCAGCGCCGCAGCCGAGAAACTCCTAATGGGCAAATTGGCAGAGGACTACAACAAGGACTCAACACCAGATGGCGAAATTGCCTCTCGCTCCTGGTACGGCCGCTGCGTCTGGGAATCTGACAATACTGTCTGCGACGACCAATTCGTAACGATAACATGGGACGACGATGACAGCAACGAAACTCAAGCTCGTCGTCCTCGAATTGCCAAAACAGCAAGTCTACACATGATCGCGCCGACTGAAAAACAGTGCGAGCGACGCGGACGCGTCTACGGCACCGAAGGCGAGATTGAGTACGACAGTCGCACAATCAAAATCTTCTCATTTGCGACTAATGAATTTACGACCGTCGAGATTCCTCCTGCCAAAAATCCCAAGGAAGAGAAAGCGCATGGAGGCGGGGATTGGGGATTAGCACGCATGTTTGTCGAGGCTATAGATGCGGTGGAGAATAAGGGCCGGGATGTGCGCGATGCGCAGACGGAGTTTATTGGGTGTACTCTGGAGGAAGCAGTGAGGAGCCATGCAGTTGTCTTTGCGGCTGAGGAGGCTCGCATAGAAGAGAAGGTAGTGAAGTGGCAGCCATGGTGGGATCAGCAGGTGAAATCGTTTGTTGCTTGAGTCAGTATCTGGAATATCAGGTTATTTCAGTTTTGATAATTTGTTCTTTTTGTTCAGTAATGCATGCATATATGTGTTCAATTTATATGAATCTAACGAATGCTGCTATAGTAATGACCATCAAAATAAGAGCCGCTAAGAAAAAACGTCCTTGCTGACACTCTTCGCCATTGCACACAAATTAAGTCTTTTTCGAGTTATACTTGAATTTAGGTCTTCACATCAGGATCCTCACGTCCGATATAATGCTTAAGTTTGAGCAGATCAATGGCCGACTTGATGTTGTCCTTGAGGTACTCCTGAGTCTGCACAGCGTACTTGCTTGCATCCTGCTCGTGCTTCTCAATGTAGAGTCGGATCGTGGCGCCGCTGCTACCAGTCCCCGAGAGACGAACCACAATACGGCTACCGTCTTCAAATTTGACGTACAGACCTTGGTTCTTGCTAACGCTGCCGTCAAGATCAGTGTACGAGAAGTTGCCAGCATCGATGACCTTGCGGCCAGAAACTGTAGAGCCGACAAAGGAGTCTTTCTTGTTGATCAACTCGGTCAAGTCGGCAATGACCTTATTCGCTCCATCGCTGTCGACCTTCTCGTAGTCGTAGCGAGTGAAGAAGGTACGGCCATAAGTCTTCCAGAAATCGTTCTGGATAGAGGCAATGCTTGGCGTTTGGCTAGGGTTCTCTTTGGCCACACCGGCAATGATATTCAACCACGCCACAACAGCCCAAACACCGTCCTTCTCTCGAATGTGGTTGCTGCCAGTTCCGAAACTCTCTTCACCGCAAATCGAGATCTTCTTGTTGTCAAAGAGTGCACAGAAGAATTTCCATCCAGTAGGCACTTCGTATGACTGCAGGCCCTGAGCTTTGGCAACCAGGTCCACAGCGCCGGATGTTGGCATCGAGCGAGCCAACCCGTACACACCTTGGTCGCGGAAGTAAGGGATGAGTTTTGCGTGGTGAGCAATGATGGCCAGACTGTCTCCAGGAGACACAAAGGTGTTGGCACCGTAAATCATGTTGCGGTCGCCGTCGCCGTCGCTAGCGGCACCGAATTGGATGCCATTCTTGTCCACCGCTTCAACCAACTCGTGTGCATACACTAGGTTCGGGTCTGGGTGACCACCTCCAAAATCTGACTTTGGTTCACAGTTCTGGGTACTCGATGCTGGGAGACCCAGTTCCTTCTGAAAGATGCGGACACCATAAGGTCCAGTAACACCATGCATAGCATCGAACAACACTTTGAAGTCCTGGTGGGTATTCAAAAAGCCGCGGATCAGGTCGAAATCAAAGATCTCCTTCAAGAAGTCCACGTAATCAGTGACCGAGTCGACAACTTCCACTTCGAGTGGTCCATAGCTCTGAGTGCCAATCTTGGTAAGATCGACATCTGGCAACTGGGAAATCTTGTACGAGGTCAGAGATTTTGAGGTCTCATAGATCTTGTTGGTGACAGATTCAGGAGCCGGAGCGCCATTGGCGAGGTTGTATTTGATACCGAAATCCTCGGTGGGTCCTAGCCATAGAAGTCAATACCTATCCAGCCCTCATGTACGACAGGTGCAATAATCTTACCTCCAGGGTTGTGACTAGCGGTGAGCAAGATACCGCCCGTAGCTTTCCTCTTGCGAATCAGGTGGCTGGCAGCCGGGGTGCTCAGAATGCCATTCTGTCCTACCAGGAGCTTCTTCACACCATAGGCAGCGCTGATCTTGGCAATTGTCTGAACGACTTCTGGGTTGTGGTAGCGACCGTCACCGCCGATGACGAGGAAGGCACCTTCGACGCCTTCGGGAATGGAGAGCAGGATGCTGGTGACGAAGGACTCGGTGTAGTTGGGCTGCTGGAAGACAACGACCTTTTTACGAAGACCAGAACTGTGCGAGAATTTTGTCAGTCAATGAATGTGAACGAACAACAGCTGTCAGAAACGAGGCCACATACGTGCCAGGCTTCTGGTCCTGAAAGGGGGTCAACGACACGGTCTGAACCGACATGTTGGTCTGCAATTGGCGGCAGAGGCGGGGAAAAAAGGGAGCAGAAAGCAGCAAAGGGTATTTTTTTGTTATGATATCCTAACAATTGTCAAGAAAATATCGTCTCTCACCGACTGTTCAGCGAGTGAGAAAGGCGGACGGCGGGGATGGCAAAGACAAGCAGCTTTAGTGAGGGGCTCGCGTCATGCTGAGACCATGCTTGCTGGCCGAGCTCCTTCCCCGCCGCCACGTTCGTTACTGCACGTGCTACGCCTGTTAACATCCATGGACAGATATATTTCTTTCTATTCGATATATGGTACGTATGCTACGTGAAACAATCAATTACTGCCATTTGCTTGTTGCTTGGTTATGGGCCCGACAAACAATGTTCCTAGCCAAGACCCCGGGGTCCAGTAACTTTGGGTTATCCATCGGCATACCGTGCGGCCTAGATGCCTAGATGCCTTGGTGCCTTGGTGCCTTGGTGCCTTGCAGCCTGACGGCACGCTTCTATAACGTTGTGGCCTGTTAAAGCAGTTGCAGTGAGCCACTGGGTTACTTTAAACGACCGACTTCGAGTAAATCACTCGGGCAATTCTCTATGTGCTGGTGTTCTAGCGCCTCAGCTTCCGTTGAAGAGCCGTGAGCGGTAATACTTCATCTCTTCAATGCTCTCGAGAATATCGTCCTTGGCTAGATGGACCTCGCGCTTCGGCGGTGCATCGCGCAGCAACTCATCGCTACCCCAGCGTCTGGCAGCCTCTTTAAGGGTGCTGACATCGAGCAGACGGTAATGGAGCCACTCGAGGACGGGGGAATACGGTTCCTTGGCCAAAAAGGCGCGGTCTGCATGAATACTGTTCCCCGCGAGCAGTGCTGTGCGCGGATTCGGTACATATTTTTTGATGTAGGCTAGGAGGTCTGTCGCGGCGGTGGCGGCGTCGGTGGTGGAGGCGAGCACGGCTTGGGTGAGACCAGATTTACCGTGCGTGTCAATGCACCATTGTCCCATGGCATCTAGCGTAGCTTTGGGCTGGTGGATGACGACCTCGAAGCCATTCAGGTCGAGGAGCTGCAGTTGCGCGTCTGTTACAAAACAGCAGATTTGGAGGATGTGGTCGGTGTCGGGATCGAGACCTGTCATCTGAGGCATTTAGTCAGTACGAGAGTGCACTGGCACAGGAAAGCAACGTGCTCATACCTCACAGTCAATCCATACTAACGGCGCCGATGAGCGTTGCAGCGACATATCGCCGGTGATTATCCAGAGACTGGAGGCGAAATAATGAGGCCGTAGATCAAGTTCGGGCCGTGCAAGGGATGTCGGCTTTTCGCGGACGCTGATGCCTTAAGGCACCCATGCCACTAGCGGCCCTGAACTCGTGAGCCGCATTGAGCAACCGCCTGCATAAACAGATCCCGGGAGTCTTGTATATATTAGGAAATTTGTCAAATATTTAGTTTTGCATAAAAAAGCTTGATATGCAAGCCCCAAAACGGGTTTTGCTTAAGCCCTCAATCCCCCTTAAAGCCGTGTCCTTAACGCCGGTTCCTGCTCTGCCTCTGACGCAGCCGCCGGGCCGGTAACGGAAAGCATCCATGGATGCACTGGATATAAATATCAATCCTGCAAACGGCTTGACAATATAGCTATTTAAATAGGCTAGAATCATATCGACATATCGAATTCAAATTCCACAAGAAAAATGGCTTCTACACACGAAAAGAACGGCGAAACACCAGGCGTAACCAAGCAGCTTTGCCAGTGGCTGGAGACTTTCACCTTGGACGATGTCCCTGAAGATGTACGCGTTCGAGCCAAGTACCTCATCTTGGACGGTCTTGCATGCGGTATTGTAGGCTCTCATCTGCCATGGACGGAAAAGGCAGCAAAGACCTTTTTTGAGATGGAGCCAACGGGAACCAGCATAGTATGGGGTTACAGCGACAAGGTTGGTTGGCACATCACGTTTTGAGAACTCACAGGCAAAACTAAAGATTTTGTAGAAAGTTAGCCCTCTGTCTGCTGCGCTGCTCAACAGCACATCGGTTCAATCATTCGAGCTTGATGATTGGCACTTGTCCGCCCCCTTACATTCCAACTCTATTATTATCCCAGCTCTTTTCTCAGCTATAAGCCATCGTGAAGTCGGACAGTCGACCAAGACTGATGGCAAGACTTTCCTTGTCTCCGTCATTGCCGGATACGAAACAGGTCCCAGAGTCGGACTTGGCCTGCATGGCGCTCACATGCTCACTCGAGGATGGCATTCGGGAGCAGTATTTGGCCCGTCAGCCTCAGCCGCCTCGGTTAGCAAACTACTACAGCTTCCTGCCAGCTCGATTGAGGATGCACTCGGTATCGCCTGTACTCAGGCAGGTGGATTAATGTCTGCCCAGTTCGGCAGCGAAGTAAAGCGCATGCAGCACGGCTTTGCCGCACGAAGTGGTCTCCTTGGTGCTCTTCTGGCACAAAACGGCTACACCGGAATCAAGAATGTCTACGAAGAGAAATTCGGAGGATACCTCGCTATGTTTGGTCAGGGCTCCGGCAAAGAACCCTCATATCTGCCAGAGGAGGTCAGCAAAGAACTCGGCGAGACCTGGCAATCACGCCTCATTCGAGTCAAATACCATTCTTCCATGGCCGGTACTCATTGCACGGTTGATTGTGTTCGCGCACTGCAGGACAAATACCCCGAGAAACTGTCGGATCTCAAAGCAATTGCCAGCATCAAGCTAGATATGACCGAGGTCGCATTCCACCACGGCGGATTTGATGTGAAGCGACCAGTGGCGGCGACCGGGGCCCAGATGAGCGCTGCATACACTGCAGCTACACAGCTTGTTGACGGGCAAGTGCTTCCCAGCCAATTCCGACATGACCAGCTCGACCGCGACGTTGTTTGGGAGCTGATTGGAAAGACCAAATGTTACCATGCGCTTGACCTTGGTGACGAACGTTATACGCAGCGCGTTACTATTACTCTCAATGACGGCACGGTTCTGAGCGAGACCTTGAAGGCCCCGAAGAGTGTGGCGCCGGGATTGACTAACGAAGAGATTCTGGAGAAATGGCGACGACTGACACAGGGTCTCGTTGAAGAGGAGAGACGGGATCAGATTGAGAAGATGGTCTTGGACATTGAAAATGTGGACGATGTGGCTGTCCTGAACCAACTCATGGCAGCGCCGTTCCTGAATCCTATTGCTTAAGTACGCTACTTATACCTACGCATTTGAAATATGTTATTTATCACACATGTATATAGTACAGACCTTTTTTTTTTCTCACCTTTTAGCATTCACAATATAACGGATTGATAGACAATATAGAGATGCACGAGACGGTTACTAAAGCTACGAACGAGGGTAATCCAACCGGACAAAGAATTAGCCGGCCTTTGGGCACGTACGTGTTCGACGAAACATAGTTAGCAAGTCAAGGAACGCTGGCTCCTTAGCGTATTAGTAGAACGCGCGTGGCTCGAGAGCACTTACTGCATACGGTGAAAATAGACGGAGAACGCCGGTGATACATATTCCGAGCCTCTAGTTCGGCGTGTATTGTCACGTACCGCCATATCACCCCGTGGGCAGGATGGATCGTGGGGTCTCCGCAATCTCGCTCCGTATATCCCACGACTACCCCTTTCCGGTAAGTATCTAATTATATTTAACTTAACTGACATGTTTCGTTGTAGTCATCATACACATGAGTCACCCATATTCATAAGTTGGCAGAATCTGTGCAGTTGAAATTTGCTTTTTACTTTTTTTTATTACTTTATTGATCTATTGCAATAACGCTAGACGCCACTAGAAGTAGATCCTTTATTTCAAGTCTTCCAGCCTAAGTGCGGAGTATATAGTAGGTAGTATCCTTTATTCTTTATATTTGCGCATCCTGCCAATGATATGCTACTAATTCCGCGTTTAGAAGACAGCACCATATTCATAAAATTGCCACCACCGTCATACCGCTCAGTGATTCGTTATTGTATGGCTGCAGTGGCTTGATGGCGTCGTAAGATTGAACCTTACCTTATGCCGTATGGAGTGCGTGCTCTGTATTTATCTGTGTAGCGTTTTGACGGTAGTATCGTTAGTGCCTATGATACTGCCCTAAGTCCCACGTGAGGTACATTTTTTTTTTTTACTTTCAGAAGGATCACTTATTCTTCTATCGGTCATCCTGCTTGTAAAGCTAGGGCTATACAAATTACAATTAAGCTCGGTGTCGTTTTTTGATACGGGCACAATACCGGCTTGTACTGTACGCACGTAAGTATCTTCAAAGCCTTGCTCGTTGGCATTGTCAGCGATGAAAAGTGGGTAGTTTCAATATTAATAATATTGTAGGTCATCGGGAATATGAAGATTATCAGGATATAACCGTAGAAGCATGGAGGATAAGGCGCAAAAAGTATACGTACCATGGGTATATACAGTGATAATACGGTAATTTACAGCGCCACGCGATCCAATGCTCGCAGCCTAACCCTAAGTGGCATCCTCGACCGCGCCTTCTCATCTCTCCAGCTTCCTCCCCATACGCACTCCGAGTTCAAAGGTTCGCTATTCGTTATTCTCGTCGTCTCTTACCATCGCAGGTGGGCCTTCAAGCCGTGTCAATACCACCTGCACAGAGAGACAACGGCTAATCCGTGCTCCTTGCTCAGTACCGTCAAAGCGGACGACTGCTTTGCATATTCCATTGCGCCCCGGCTGCCATTCACCGGCGCTGCTGGCTTGCTGCCATCCTTGCTGGACGTGGCAACGGTGCCGTACTTCTTTACGGAGTACGAAGTGATGGTGAGAAGTCAGTGACTGTCCAGTGCCGGAATATAGAAGCGTAGTCGGCTGCAACATCATCGGCTAACCGTGTCAAGCCTAGGGAACAGGGATACATCTCCGCGCGGAGTACTCCATACCACCTGGATACGTTAGCGTTGAATCAAGTTAGACCTGTCCGGGGTCGGCATGGCTTGGGGCAATCGCTTCAGGGATTGATTGGAGAATCTCGCCGAAATGACTCCGCAGACACGCTGTTCATTTCCCCCATGGCCGTGGCCGCATTTTTCTAGCGTGCAGAGTTCGCTTTCATGAATCCCATGGAGGATAAACTGACCAATCATCAGGCTCATGTCCATGGCCTTTGTGGTATTTTATTTACTCTACCAATTCTCCAGTCAGAAGTTATTGCTTCATACTGCGATGTCAGTATGCCCAATGGGTGGGTCATGGCTCACTACGGGGCACTTTTTTTTAAAAATAAAAATAAATTCCTTTGTGATCCTGATATGGGGTTTCATTGAAGCAATGGGCTATATATAAGCGCCCCTCTCTCCCTACCTACCCCAGAGTGAAAAGTTTCTTCTCGTCACTTCTGATTTTCTGGGAAAGCAAGACAAGTCAATTGGCGGAAGACAGCTGTGCTTATGCCTCAGAATACCGAGAAGGCTTGTTAAATCAACATCTAACAGCACTGTCCACGTTAGCTCCACCATGGCGGACGTTGGACCTCGAGATGGGGTCAGCCCTACTGTGGAGACAGTGTCTCCAGTCAATGTTGACGTGAAGGGTGTGAACGTGGAAAAGATTATGGATAGGTCTGTCTTCAAATGGCATTACCTGTCTGCAACCCACTGCTAACATTGACCTGCAGCTCATCCGGATCCGATGCCGAGCATGGTCACATTGAACGAGTAAACCTGAACAACAACGCCTCTGCAAGGTACGGTTGTCATTATTCCTTATTAGTAATGGTTCCAGCTAATGATTGAATAGAATCAAGAACCCTCTAGCAGACCTCACCCCACAGGAAGTCCTCCGCGATGTGAGTGAGTTTGCTCAAACACATGAATTAACTGATATTCTTCCGGTACTCGAAAAGGGTGCTCTTGTCGCCCGTGACCCAGCCAATTTTGATACTGTTGAAGGCTTGACCGAGCTGGAGGCTGAGGCCATTCGAAATGAAGTGCTTCACAAGTGGAAGCAGCCAATTGCTCTTTATTTCACTATCATTCTGTGTTCTATTGGAGCTGCTGTTCAGTAAGTAGCTTCCATGGCTTGCTGAGCTTTACGCTCATAGAGCACGTTCTAACTTTTCTTTACAGAGGTTGGGACCAGGAAGGTTCCAATGGAGCAAATTTGTCGTTTCCAGTTGCCCTTGGTATTCCAGAATCGGGACCGAACGCCTCTCGTAACGAGTGGCTTATCGGTGTTGTTAACTCGTGAGTTCTCATCCGCTTTTTCCTGAAAGGATTGCTTGATCTGACTGCAATTTCAGTGCTCCATATATTGGCGCAGCAGTAATCGGCTGTTGGTGTTCGGATCCATTGAACCGTCTCATTGCCCGACGCGGAACTATCTTTGTTTCCGCCGTCTTTTGTGTCCTCTCTCCCATTGGTGGTGCTGTAGCTCAGACTTGGCCTCAACTTTTCATCACTCGTATCCTTCTGGGAATCGGCATGGGCTTGAAAGCTTCAACAATCCCTATCTTCTGCGCAGAGAATGCTCCAGCGACTATTCGAGGTGGTCTTGTCATGTGCTGGCAATTGTGGACTGCTTTTGGAATTTTCCTTGGCTGCAGTGCAAACTTGGCAGTGATGAACACAGGGGATATCTCGTGGCGACTGCAGCTAGGATCAGCTTTCATCCCCGCTGTTCCCCTGCTTTTTGGTGTATACTTTTGCCCCGAGTCTCCTCGCTGGTATATTAGGAAAGGTCAGATGCGCAACGCATATCAATCTCTTCTGCGTCTTCGCAATGCGGAAATTCAAGCTGCCCGTGATCTCTACTACATCCATGCTCAAATTCAGGTCGAGAATGAGATTATTGGCACTAGCAACTACATTACTCGTGCCATTGAACTGTTCACCATTCCTCGTGTCCGCCGGGCAACTTTAGCCTCGTTCGTGGTCATGGTTGCCCAACAGATGTGCGGTATCAATATTGTCAGCTTTTACTCATCTACCATTTTTACCAACGCCGGTGCCACGGCTGAAGGTGCCAACTGGGCTTCCTGGGGTTTCGGCCTGGTTAATTTCGTGTTTGCATTCCCCGCCATTTTCACCATTGATACCTACGGACGACGTGCACTGCTTCTTTTCACCTTCCCCAATATGACATGGACCCTTCTTACAGCCGGTCTGTGCTTCCTGCTTCCGGACGGCACTACCAAACAATTGGCCTGCGTCGCTCTGTTCGTGTACCTGTTCGCCGCTTTCTACTCCCCCGGCGAAGGCCCAGTGCCATTCACATATTCAGCGGAAGTCTTCCCGCTTTCACATCGTGAGGTCGGCATGTCGTGGGCTGTAGCCACCTGTCTGGGATGGGCGGCCGTTTTATCCATCACTTTTCCCCGCATGCTTAAGGCGATGACTCCAGCCGGAGCTTTCGGTTTCTACGCTGGACTCAACGTCACTGCTCTAGTGATGATATTCCTGTGGATGCCCGAGACCAAGCAGCGCACTCTCGAAGAGTTGGATTACATCTTTGCCGTTCCAACTCGTCGCCACATGCGTTACCAGGTGGGCACTGCTCTCCCATACTGGATCAAGCGTTACATCTTCCGCCGCAATGTGACTCTCAAACCCCTGTATCACTTTGACCACATTGCCACCGATGAGGCTATTGTGAAAAGCTCGGCTAAATGAATGAGTTGTTGTTGATGATGAAAAGAAAAAAGCCAGGAAAGCATTACACTGGCTTAAATGATCAACCCTGCTGATGCATATGATGCTATCATAGGATATATGTATGTCCTTTGTAATGTGGCCGAGCTTCCATGCGGATACCTTGTCTTTTTGTGGTGATAGTCTAAGTTTTATTTCTATCATATATCATCGCAAAATTTAACTCGTTCCAAGGTTGAATTTGAGTATCCTATTATTCATTTTACGGCGGTAGGCTACCTCTTCCGCTACCAAAAAGAGAAGAACGAAGTGCTAACAGCTAGTTTTGTATAATTTCATCTTGAAGGCTACTAAAAACCCATCTATAAAAGTATTCAATGTAATAGTATATTTGTGGGGACACTCTAAATGGATATTGAAATCCTTTGATTCGGATGATTCGGTCGTTAGGGGCGTGCCAGATAGCCTTGTAACGACATTCCAAAGAAAAACATGGTAAGACCAGGAGGCCACCAATACGTCAAATTCCAACAGATCTCGGTCAGCATTTATTTGCGGGAGCACACTCGAGATTCTCATCCCAATAATGTAGTTACGATATTTTAGGCGCCGACAAATGCATGCATGATCTTTCCAGGAGCGGCCCCGTTGAGGTGAAGCTAACGGTCCAAAAGTTCTGAAGAATAAAAGGTGAAGGCTGTTTGTAGAGATGAATTTTATAGGCTGCCTAATCCATTTCTTACATTTCTCAGCGACCTGGTCTTGGTTATCAGACAGCGCGGTAATTCTGCCGAACAACACAAGTTGCTGTAATCGAGCTAGGCAATGTCTTGTTAACGAAGCGTTAAAGACATTACCGCCCATGAGTTCTAGCTCCACGGGACATCGCTCGGTGGCAAGCAGCAGCTTCTTTTCGTAGTTCCATAGCAAATCGGTCAAGGCGAATTCTGGCTGCCGTCTTGCCTGAAAACGAGTCAAGTCGGCATTGAATATAGTAGTCAAATATGTCAACGATGACTTGTCTTTCTGTCATGACCGATAGATCTGACAAGGTTAGCTTGGTGATATCCTCGAACCATTGGCCGTATGTGAAGTTATTCTTTAGAGGACATTGAGTTTGCAATATCTCGTCAGCAGCCCTAATCTCGATGCTTGGGGCATTCTCGAGCAGGAGGAATGGGAGTAGGACTATATCTATCAGACGAAATCATTCGAGGACGACATCGTCCCACGCTTGGATTGGGAATGCTGAAATTAAGATCTCGCTTCGTTCGTCCATGCAGCCATGACCACGGCTTGTCAGATTCGTGGTCGTGCAAATGTATCACTAGGTGTTTGATTAGTCATTTAAAGTGCTGCAGAAATCGGATAAAGCTTTGGAGCCTTTCCCATAGGCATGCCAACTGCCCGGGATCGTGGCGGTCTGGAGATCGGATTTCCACCTCCAGTGTCATGAGGTGTAATGGTAGCTGCTGCAAGCCTCTGGCTGTCGCCTCTTCGAGTTATAGTATATCCCACTGGGCGGAGGGTTTGTTGCTTCCGCACTTAGGTAGATAAAATCCGGGATAACACACCCTGAAATACTTATTCAAGATGACAATTTTGAGTCTTCCTCCAGTACGCGCTTAAGTAGCCGACAATCTCTGCACAAAGTGCTTTATTATCTTGTAGAATGGTAAGGTCTGTCTTGTGTCGAAAGCGTCCAGAAGGCCGAAGGTAGATCATGTCGCGAAGCTCTGGTGGTAATTTGGAAAAAAGGCCCATTTCGGAGCTGGTATGAGCCATATTTGAAAGACACAAAGAATCACCTAAGTACCGATGTGATGAAGAAGAGAAGCTTACTACCGGAATATGTAGTAGTATCGGAAAGATGACATGGGCGAAATGGCTTTTAAACCACTTGCTACAGTCGGAAGCCTATTGACAACGGCTGCCTATCCAGGCATCAGGATGAAAAAAGACCATACCTGAACCCCTCGTATTCTTGAATTACATTAATATTTATACTTGAGAAACAGACCATCCCTTCTGGTACAGCATTGTGCTGCTAGGACCTCAGTGCCCCAGACAGCCAGTGTAGGTATCAGGCTTCCGTATCAGGCTTCCGAACCGAAATTGATATATTCAGGAAGCCCATATCGGCTGCTTCCTGGCTCCATACTTCTAAACCGAATTTTGCTGGATCAAAAAAGGTCGGCCGGTTCAATTTTCGTAGAACACGGAGCATCAGATATTGCTCCATAGTGATCGTAGAACGCGAAGTAAGATCAATGTTAAGTATTAGCCACGTTGGCGGACCAAGAACAGACAATCGAAATTCGCGAGCAGTACCGCTCTGCGCTTTACCATATCTCGCAGACAATCTACTCGCTGGACACTGATCTGATCGAGGCATCTCAGGCGATAGATGCTGGCATCGAGCAACGTTTTATGTCTCTCGATCGAAAATCAGAGCAACCCGTCTTCTTTACTCCATATAAGGAAGAACTTATCTCAACACATAAACCATCAGATGAACCACAATACCCAGCTTTAAGTATTGACTCCGGCTTCGATTCGTTTCACGATTTACAATGCATTCTTCAAACCTTCTTATATCAAACCCCGAGCCCAACTTATGATGAGTACTTGAATAATCCCCCAGGAATCAGGTCTAGAAAGTGTGAGTCCCCGTTTATTTTGTTGTGTTTCTACTTACCGTTTCCTAGATGGGGAGATTTCAATTTTGGCAACTTGTGCGAAATCAGATATGGAAATTTCAAATCTGGCAACTCGGGCGAACGTATTCACCATGACTGGGGGGTATTCAGGATATATTCAACACCACGAAAAAGTCAATTGCCTCATATGAAATGGATGATGTATAACGAAGTTGACGGACACGACGACAAATTAGCTCGGGGTGAGATCTTGAGTATCATACAGGTTATGATTGGCCGTTTGCATACGAAGCGTCTTCGTCCTCATGTGATAGCCCCAGTAAGTTGCTTTCGATAGTTACACGGTGAACAGCCTGCTGATACAACTCTTCGAAAGGTCATGGTCTTTTCTGTACTGTACCCATACCATGTTCGTGTCCTAGAGGCATACTATAATGGCAAAAATCTGATCATAGGGAAAACTAAGCTCTATGAGCGAATAAGAATATGAAGGGAGACGCTGGATGTGCTAAAACCATAGTTGCTGGGACATGCTACTGGTGAGACTACGACAATGTCAGTTTCATGAGGGATGGACGGGTTATCTGATGTAATGTGAGATGTGAATCGGCATTTCATATCGGAGGAATGCACTTGTATTTTATGAATTTCTAGTACACGATCAGAGTCTTCTGGATTTTATCTAGCCCAGCAGAAATTATAATGGAGAATGCTTGATGCTGATTCGCTCAAATTGCCCTGCCGCACACTTTCCAAAAGCAGTGACCGCCTTTGCGATCCACAACGCTGGAGAAGCAACAAGCTTAACTATAAACATTCAACAACACATGCTTTAAACGAGTCTCCGCTTTGTTCCCACTGAGTTGGCCCTCTATTTTCACTCATACGGCTCCTTAGTTCTCGCACGCAACGAGCCAACTGTGATCTCTCTGATTCTCCTCCCTCGTCAACGGCTATCCAGCCACCCCGCCTAAATGGAGGCATGACCAAAGCCAGTGACTTCACTGGGTTGCATGATATGGTCTTGATATCCGTGACCGCGGATTAGTGAGTGCTCTACATTGAAATTTGGGCATTTGTATGTAACTCCCGATATCCAACCGGCGTCTCTCAGTTTTCTAACAGGAGACTTTAAAACAGTGAGGTCACTTAGTTGAGCAGAATAGTATTTCTCCTCGTCTCGCCCCTCATACCCCCCGAAAACATCTCCCTGGGTCCTTTCAATCTTGGAATATTCCACGAAGTACTCCGTCATCTGAGAAATAGCAAAACCTTTCGGCCCATTGCAGTCTCTCCTTTTCTGTCTGAACTCTATCCAGAACCGCCGCCATGCCTTGCTTCAAAGGCCTGGCAGTTAGCATTCACACACCAGAAGGTCCCATTGCAGAGTTCTCCGTGCAGCGTCAATCTCGTCAGTCTCGAATCGCTTGCTACATACCCGTTCCGGCGCCAAAAATCACAGAGTCTGGGAAGGCAGAGTCATCGACCTTCGCTGTTTCGATTACCCTTCTCAATTCCGGACAGAACGTTCCGTATTCAACACCGAAACCGACGCCAGAAAACCCGAACCCTAAACCCCAGCTTGTTGGTGTAAATGATATCGACGACAACGGACAAGCGCATTGGATAAGCCCCTACCACCCGTTGACAGGTTCTCAAAACGAAACAGTTGCCGCATATATCTATTTTGATGGTCGACAGAAAGAGGAGGTAGCGACATTGTTGCGCCGAGGCGAAGAGACATGGGTCAATTCGCGATGGGTCAGTGTTCCTGACTCCGAAGGTGGTGGGCTTGCGGAACGCGAGTTCCTGTTCCGCGAGGTTGGGCTTGAAAGATGGTTGAATGGGTTGGACCTGGAAGGCAAAGACGCAGCAGCCAAGATTGAACGAAGGAGACAGAAGATGGAGAAACGAAGGTTACAAAGAGAGGCACAAGAGAGTGGCGATATGGAAATGGACGCCACGTCGTCCTCCACCAAACGAGAGAAGGGCATTATGCGATACGGGGATAATGCAAAAACCCCTCTACAAAACTTGTCAGACGATGATTTCTCGTCGGATTCAGATGACGACCCAATCCCCGAATCTGCCGGTCAGATTAAGGTCGCGCTGTTCAGGGTGTTAGCCTCTGGAGAGATTAAGAGAGGTGAATACTCACCGCAATTCGATGCCCATGATGACGATGATGAAGTGGGAGGTCAAGACGGAAATGGGGGTGCGGATGTTGATCATACCACCAGCTTTGCGAAACCCAAGACGCTCGATCCAAAGACAATCAGCACCCAGACCGTGACCGGCATTGATCCTACCGACAAGCCATATGCCGTGTTTACATTTATGTACCGTGGTGAACGTGAGTTTTTGCTTTTTTCTAAATATATTGCACGTTTAATCATTGGCGAGACTAACATTCAATCAGGGCAATTACAAAAAATGGGCATACTGAAACCAAAGACAGCCGAGGATACATCTGTCAAGAGAAAGTCTACCGATTTCTCAAAACTCGCACCACTCAAGCCAGGTGGTGCGGTTGGGTTCATGAATTACCGCGAAGGCGAAAGCGCTGTTACGGCAAAAACGCAGGGAAAGTCCAAGAAAAGCAGCGAAAGCGATATGGACAGTGACGAAGACGAAGATGACACTGTTGCAGAGAAAGCTGACGAAGATGAAGTCAATGACACTTCTAACTTGTCGCCCGAAGACTTGCGCCGACAGAAAGATTTGGCGGAAGGTGTGAGGAAAATCAAGGTACGTTGAGAGTAAAGTCATTTGATCTTGGGCGCAATAGACAAAGTTATAATTGCTAATTTGTCATGTGTAGTTGAAACGTCAACATTCAGCTGAACAAATGGGTGATACGACATCCACAAATACTCCTGCATCAGGAGCCACACCACCAGCTGCTCAAAGCTATGAATCATCGACACCCCCAGATACATCTGCTTTGGCCGGAGCCGGAGCGAGTGAAAACCCTAGCAGTCTTCCTGAAGACTTGAAGAATAGCGAATATATAGGCAGCCCATTGAAGAAGGCAAGAGCCAGCGTCTCTACAGCCGATGAGAACGGCCTACGAAAGAGGCTCGGAAGTAACCTTTCCAACAATATCAGTGAAGTACTGAAAACATCCAGTGGCAGTGACCCTGAAAATACGGACGCTGGCAAAAACGCCAGTTTTGGAGGAAGCGGAAGCCATTTCGGCGGGAGTGTAAATGTACCTCCTGTCGAAAGTATGCACTATCAACAACCGGACGAAGAAGAAGTTCTATGATCTCAACTCACTCATTTCCTCCTTATTTATTATCTATCATTATTATTTCGCTGGCTCCTCATCATTCTCGGTGCGAATGGACATTGCTTAGCTTTTTTATGGCCGCTTAACTTTGCATGCTATGGACGATTACTTGTCCAAAATAGGTGCTACATGATACCTCTTACCAACTAGCCTTGCTTTGCAGTTGCTTTTCTAATACTAGCCAAGTCTTCCTCTATCTATGTGATATTCTTACTGGCAGGGTGGGAGATTGATCTGGCCGTGGCGATTTGTTTGTCATTCTAAGAACAGATGCTTGTTTTTAAAGAAGGCTGGTAAAATATAGCTTGTCGTGAGTGATACTTTTGAGGAAAGACTTCTTGCTTTTATATTCATCCTTCGCCTTGAATAGATGCAGTCTAGGGACAGATCAATACAATCTTAGGTAAAGACAGGTAGTTCAAGATTGTTCCTCTTTTTCTTGCAACTGTCTCGCATTGTAAACTTAGGGCTTAGGGCAGTGCATCTCAAGAAAAGGTGGGCTACCCCTCCTCAGCATGTGGGCACCTAGTACCTACGACATGCAACAACTTACTCTTCCTCTTGTCATTATTTAAGTGAACCACACAAATTTGGAAATAAAGTGGAATTGCCGTGATAGAAACTCGGCGTGCACTGAAGCTATCCGATAGACCTGTCATATCTAAATGAACCGGCCAGAAGAACCAAGTTAGTCAAAAATGTCTTCGCTGTCAGACTCCACCTTGCGCAAAAAGATAGGACAAGTATGCACTGCGTCTGAAAGAAAAGCACAGCAACAGTTTTGACCATTCCATATTATAGCTGTTTGCCGTCGGTTTCCATGGTCTTACGCCGAGCTCTGAAATCAAGACTTTGATCAGAGAGTATGGCCTCGGAGCCATTGTCTTATTCAAGCGCAACATCCAGGATGCTGCGCAGCTACAGGTACTTTTTCTTTCTACGTTCTATCTGACTCCCATTGAAGTAAGTGTATGGACACTGACAAGAGTGGTGTAGGCTTTGACTCTCTCCCTACAACAGGAAGCCAAGAACGCGGGCCACGAGCACCCTTTGTTCATTGGAATTGATCAAGAGAATGGACTGGTCACGCGAATCACGCCGCCGATTGCAGCCCAGCAACCAGGCCAGATGGCCCTTGGCGCCACGCAGTCTATCGAGAACGCGTATGAAGTCGGGAAGTCTACGGGGGAGATGCTCAGCTTCTTCGGTGTTAACATGAACTATGCGCCGGACTGCGATATCAATTCCGAGCCCCTGAATCCCGTAATTGGCGTCCGTAGTCCAGGGGATGATCCGAGTTTGGTCGGTCGCATTTCACTTGCAACAGCCAGTGGGCTTCGGGATAGCGGCGTTGTGCCTACGGTGAAGCATTTCCCGGGCCACGGAGATACGGCTGTTGATTCTCACCATGGACTTCCAGTTATTGCCAAGTCGCGGAGCGAGCTTGAAAGATGTGAACTGATTCCTTTCAGGCGTGCAGTGGCGCATGGTATTGAGGCCGTGATGACAGCCCATATCGCTCTGCCGAAGATTAATAGTAGTCTCGAATTAAAAGGTTTGCCGGCAACGCTTTCTGCGGATGCACTAGGTATTCTGCGGAATGATATGAAATATGATGGAGTAATCATCACTGACTGCTTGGAGATGGACGGCATTCGTGCAACGTATGGCACTGTCGAGGGTTCTCTGATGTCCCTGAAAGCAGGCAGTGATAGCGTGATGATTTGCCACACTTATGACGTGCAAGTCAAGTCCATTGAGAGAGTCATGCAAGCAGTAAAATTCGGCGACCTATCGCAGTCAAGAATTGATGAGGCCTTTCGTCGGGTCAAAGCTCTCAAACAGAAATTCCTCACCTGGGAGCATGCATTGCGCACAACAACGGCAGATCTGTCACTGACAAATCTAGCTACTATGAATGAGAGACATGAAAATTGTGCAAAGAAGGTTTACTCCAAATCTACCACAGTCGTGAGAAACGATTTGAATACCCTGCCAATCTCACCGGGCACTTCTAAAGTGCTCCTACTTACTCCGGGTGGGAGAGTCCCTGTCGGAGGAGCTGTTGACGAGAGCGGATCCAAACACCGGACATATCTCGATGTACTGAAAGAAAATACCGGAGACAAAACATCTTCATCCGTGACTGAAATACTCTATCCAGATACGGGATTCCTATCAGACGAGCACTGGCAGGTTATCAAGGAAGAGGCCGACATAGTCATCCTAGCCACTAGAAACGCGAAAGAAGCAAAAGAACAGCGAAAATTGGCCCTGCAGCTGGTCAAGACCCGGCATGACCTGATCGTGATTGCTGCTTGCAATCCATATGATTTTCTCGATGACGTAGACTTATTCAAAACTTATATTGCGATCTATGAGCCTACCGTGGAAGCATTCGCATCTGCTGTTGATATCATATATGGAAAAGCAACTTCCAAGGGGAAATTGCCAGTTGCATCGAAATCGGACCTGAAGCCAAACGACAATTACGAGATCAAAGCTTATAATCCGTCCGAAAAGGATGCCATGATCGAAGGCATCACGAAGGTGTGGAAGGCGGCTCTTCCAGACTACAAGCTGCAGAAGGAGGATCTGGCGAAGGTGATTGACCAGTCGCATGGACAGCATTTTATCGCCCAAGAAAAAAGAGAAAATGGAGGCACCATTGTCGGATTCATCTTGGCATACAAAGCAGTCAAGCGCGGGAAACAATCAGCACACATTGCTGCCCTCGCTGTCGACCCCGCAAAGCAGGGTAAAGGAATTGGCAGTAAACTCCTAGCCGACGCACGAGAATACCTCTACGAACAGCACGGGATCAAGAATGTGCCACTGCGAAGCTATTTCCCCCGTTTCTGGCCCGGACTACCGGCTGACTTGCCGCGTGCAACGCGACAGTTCTTCGTCAATCGCGGATATCGACTGACTGATAGCAATGGTGGGAGCATAGCTAGATTAGATGTGAAGCTGAGCGCAGATCTTTACCAGGATATCAGGAACTTCAAGTCGCCGCAGAGATACCTCGAAAGAGCAGCAGCGGCTAAAGTTACTTACAAGGCTATTACACCGGAGACTTTTGCGGACTGTCTATCTGGGCAGAAAAGAAATTTCACCCATTACACGGTGAGTTAAGTCTAATAATATTCTTGGAGAGAGGGTGAAAACATTGTCTAATATCAGAAACCGAAATAGGGCTGGGTCGAGACGTACATTGCGCTCAATCCCGAGGACCACCCGTTCGGCATCATGGCGGCATTTGACGAGAACCACGGATCCCAAATCGGATGGACGCTAATGCTATCTCCAGAAGACGACTATGTAGCTCGAAACTGGGCGTTTCCGCCACTGGCAGGAGGTGGGAAGCATCTGCTCAAGACGGGTGTTATCGGGTGTGTGGGCGTGGACGAAGCGCATCGTGGCCGTGGTGTAGGTCTTGCGATGCTGTGTCATGCTATTGAAGATATGCGACGGAGGGGTGTGGAAGCGGTTTTTATTGATTCTACGAATAAGGTGGATTGGTATGCGAAGGTGGGCTTTTCAAAGTGGAAGGAATACTTTGTGGCTGAGATTTGATGTAAGCAAGCCGTTGCATGGATATAAAGAGGGAGTTCCATTTCATTATCAGACAAATCAATACGGATCTCTGTTAGATACTATGTCTATTCAGGGACAAGGTATTGGTCAGGAAGATGTGACAAAGCCATTCTTGCAGATGGTGGCACAATTTCAAAATCAGCTGACCTAGACTGCCCTAACTCCTACCAGGCAGGGATCAATCAGAGTAACTGTACATCTTGTGAACATACCCATAACAAAGATGAAAGACTAGCTGTAAGCATGTCTGTAGTCCCACTATCTACTAAACAATGAAGTCTAAGATATGAAATAGATATAAGACCAGGTCATCGTCCATACCAGACTGAGAACTATCTACATTCCCAAAACAAATCTTCAATCATCTCCAAAACTACAAGAGCAAAAACATGCCACTTTCAATCCGTCTTGTCCCCCAACCCATCGAACTCCGAAGCATGGCTCACGCGATGGCAGAAGCCACCCGGATCGAAGAAGCTGAAGCTGAAGCTGCGAGAAGTAATAACAACAGACAAGGGATGTCTCCTGGTGACGATGATGACGAGGATGACGATGAGGATGACGATACTACGGAATTCAACGACACTCACGTTTACAGCGTCCAAGAATTGATCCCCAATCTACATAGAGAGGAGAGCATTACACCAGTCAGTCGCTTCGATTCAAATTCGAGCTCGGAAAGACACATTGAAGAAGTTGAAAATGTTGATGTTGGTGTTGGTGCTGAAAATTCCGGTAGTGGACATACTTCCCTGAAGGCAAAGACGCGGGGTTGGAAAAATAGGGTCTCTGGGTTGAGGATGCGGTGTAGAATTCGGATGAAGAAAATGGTGAGGTCGATGAAGTCGGGGAGGACTGTGGTGGGTATTGTTGAATGGTGGAAACGGCGGCGATGAGAGATGCTCTTAGTGTTAGTTTCATGGAATCCTAGGTCATAGTAAGAGATGTTTGAAGTAGCATCTAAAATATATTATTTCTACCCGCTATAACGCATATATATCAAATATTTCCCCCCTTGTAAATGACCATATATACCCACCAGTATGAACACTTTCAATTATCTGTCCGCAGTCACGGAAATTGAAAATGGTGGGAAATAGTATCCAGACTTCTTATTTCTGCCCGCGATATCGCATATATACCGAACATTGTCATTTTCCGGAAATGACCATGAATACACACACTTCACGTTCACCAGATGAAAACTCCAAGTTCCCGATTCAAGTGTGTCTCACAACCTGTGTCTCAACATATTTCCAATATCTGTCCGCCGACATCGCTCGCAGCTGTTTGCCCTTCCATTCCATGAGCAGAAAGCTCATGCCGAAACCCCATGATAGGACGGCAACGGCAATGAATGTCCTTTGCAGCCCTTGGGCGTCAATCCAGGGGGTAATAGCATAACTAAAAGCAAAGCTGATTGTATTTCGGCATAATATCACCGAAACAATAGTTTCCCCGGAAAGCTCCTTGAAACAATCAACAGCATAAGCAAGCGCGTAGCTGCCGCCAGTGACATTGCAGTAACCACAGAGACCTCCCCCGAGAAGAACAACTGGCCAAGGAATTTGGTGATAGGCACCCACGCCCCAGATCAAAAGACCCGCAGGCATTAAAATGCAATAAACTATTAGTCCCCAAAGCCGTTGCTCAGGCTCACGGAGACCCTTGGAGCGTGATGCCAATTTTAGTGTCAACCAATCGGCAACAGGCCCCGAGACTATACCGGCGATACCGGCACCAATCAACGGCGCAACATATGAGAGACCAACGATAGCAGGGGAGAAGTTATAAGGTGATGCCGAAAGGATAGACGAAGTAGTAGCGTTGTAGACGTTGTACCTGCTTCACCGTTAGTAGGCGAATTAGAGACTATCGTAGAGTAAAGGGGGACATACCAAGCTAATGCAAATCCGTACATAAAGCCAGCCCACATGATATTAGGGAAGAGGAAGAAAATAAAAATAGGCCGATAACCCATTCGGACTACTTGTGACACAGAATTATGGCTATAAGACCATAATTTCATTTTTTGCCAGAAGGTCTTCTTTTGTCTCGCGACGGGTTCGGGTATCACGCCTGTGGAAGGCGAAGAAGATGATAGGTCGCGGGTGTCAGAGGTATCACCCTCATTCTCAGCCTCCACGCTTTCTCGCATGTACATCGATTCCTCGTAGAAAAAGAATGCAAGCACAAAATTCAGCGCCAGAACCAAAGCTGACCAGTGCTGCACCCAGTGCCATCCATAAGCGTCGTTCATAAACCCTGCAATGAGCGGGGCAATAAAATTGCTGCCACACAGAACAAGCATATACCATCCAATGTAGGTGCCCCGTTCGTGGGCGAAGAAAACATCTGGGATACAAATCTGCGGCAAGACTTCGACAGGAGCGCAGACAAGGCCATACAGACATCTCGCGGCGGCCCATGAAGAATATTGACTGATCCAAGCTGTCCATTCAGACACAGCGACACAACCGAGCAAGCTTAACAATATGATCGGCCGTCGACCGAATGTTAGCGCCAGAGGCTGCCAAATGATATTCGTCCATCCCGCCATAAGAAACAGGAATCCGGTGCCCGTGTTGAGTTGAGCTATGCTCATGCCTGTTTCGTCCGAAATTGGAGTAAATACCGAGTAAACTGAGGTCCCACCAATACCAGTCGTGAACACATAGAACAAGATCAAGCTGATATTTAACAATTTGCGTCTCTTGGACCAATTCAATGGGTCATCCGGGTCTGCTGAAGGCCTCGGAACCAGAATAATCTTGTCGAACTGTTTGCCAACCAGGTGCACAGTACCCGGAGGAAGCATTGTCTCAGACAGTGAGCTCATATTGAGTCCACGACAGGGGCCCTTGATCTCGGACAAAGCATTCAGTGGCAGAACTTTTAACTAGACAAATTAACCCTTGATTGACTGGTACCAAGGAAAAATTCCCCCATAAAGTACGGAGTAAAGTCACGCGGCGCTAACAAAGTGACTAGTACACAAGTTCAATAGTCATCTTAGAACAGCACAAGCTGGGGATACAAGGACGTATAAGAATGGTGGTCGTCGGATTGGGCAAATCAGGCTAGGGTGGAAAAGATAAGCTCAGAAATTGCGGATGAAGCCTGCGGCGTTCCTATTGGGCGGGCGGCGGCCGAATGTGCATGGGTGCCATGGGGGCTAGCCGGCTAGTGACTCTGATTTCCCCGCCCTCCCAAGCCTTATCTCTCGCTCTCTCGCTCTCCTTTGTTGGCAGAGCAAAAATTGCTCAAAATCAGCGCCGCTGCGAGCCACACTCGCACTCTGTCAATCAATCGAAAAATATCGTCCAAAATCTCCAATAGCCTGTTCACCGTCCACTTATTGCAGGATGCGTCTTATCCAAGCGAGGTAAGGGTGAGCCATTTTTTGATGAACACGCCGGTCGCTTCGCCGTCGTTCGCCAGACGATGGGGGCCAAGACCGCTAGCAAGCGAAAAGGAAAACCACGTGGGATTCGTCGGGACCGGGATTGCCAGAGCTGCAAACTTCGAGGCATCAAATGCGATCTAAACAGACCGCGGTGCCAGCCATGCGTGGAGTCTGGACTGCCATGTGGTGGCTATCCCCAGAGAGTCGTCTGGGCTACAGAGTCGAATTTCGGACAGAGGCGGGCCCGTGAGACCACCACCGCAACCACGCCGGCATTATCACAAGAATCGACATCACCGCCAGATGACGGTCCTAAACCGACCGCTAGCAGCACACCACACGAAGAAGTGGCCACGAGTTTGCCGATGCATGACCGATATATGACTTTGAACCAGTACAGTTTTATTAAACGTCTCACCAGCTTCTACGAACAAATCAAAGACGCCGACAGTCAATCGCGAGGAGGATATCTTTCGCCAGAAGCTGTTGAGCTTGTATCGCGGATATGGGATTTTATCCGTGCTAAGATGAAGGGTCACGAAACAGCAGACGACTCCACCCAAAAGCACCTGATAGACGCCGTTCACTTCCACGTCGAGGCATTGATGAGATTGACGGAAGCCATTGATAAGGCCCACCCAATTGCGTTATTCGGGATCGCGACATTTGCGTTTTTCGAGGTCTGCGACGGCTCCTTTGGAGAATGGCAATGCCATCTGAACGGGGCTCGTTCGTTGCTTGACTTCCACTGTCGCAACAAGGCAGACCTTGATCGGCTGTCGCATGAAATTGTTGGCATCAACGAGATTGTCGCCCATCTCGTATGGTTTGACACCATGGGTGCCATCGTTCGGGGCAGCAAGGGGCTCATTTTCGACGACTGGCATCGTGAAACCCTCAGTGATGGGTTCTTCGCGGGAGTTGGCTGCCCGCTCGACACATTCCATCTGTTCGTGACCCTAGCCAAGGCAGGGAATAACATGACGGCGCTTGACCTGAGTTTCGAGGCCTTGGATCAGCTGCTGCTATGCGGCGAGCCCAGCTCGACCGATTCGGCACTCATCGAGAACGCATGGCGCTGCACAGCAGCCATCGCCATCCTCAGCCAGATCGGCAACGCAGGCTCGTTATCGCGGCGGAAGGCGCTCTCCACCGCAGTCGACAGAGCATGCAGAGTCATTGCCATCATCCCGCCTAGCTCGGGGATATACATCCATCTGGCGGCCACGGCCTATCTAGCTGGCATACACGCCACGCATCCTCGACAGTGCGAGGTTGTGAGATCGTACTGGCGCAATTGCCGGGCATCAGACTTCCCGCGGTATCCGGACGGACAAGCCAAGTGCGAAGAGAAATGGCGCGCAGAGGGTCTGGCATGAGATTTGAGCATTGATTGATGAGTGCACATTTGTAAGAGTTGTAGATACCGTAACTAGCTGGAAACCTTGAAACCACCATGCATATGCATATGTATATAACCTTGCGTTCTGCATTGTATTTTAGGTGCCCTGCTTTTTCTTCATGCGTTGGCGTGCATTGAATAGCTTCAGCGTGATATTTATGTTTCTGTTATTTCCCTGACGAACAGTGTAGAAGAAAAAGCGAGGAAGAGAGAGCGAGAGAGAGAAAGAAAGAAAGAGGGGCGGCTGCCTCTGCTCCTTCCCATCCATCGCTTGCCGCTTGGGGAAAGTAATCTATCTACCTGACTCTGCCGGCGCGCTCATTGGCTGCAAACCTTAGTCACCAACTACCATTTACTATTTACACTTTAGAGACACAATCCATCTACATCACGTCATCATTCGCTTGCTCAGGGGGATATTGTGTATCCAAAGAAACTAACAGGGGAAAGCCAAAGCCAGGTTTGAAAGATAAACAATAAGAAGCAGAAGCAGAAGAAGAAGAAGAACCGAAAGACCAAAGTTTACTTTCATTTACACGATTGTCAGGCAAAAGAAAACATCTACATCAGGATACAATCGCCCTGTTGCTGCTGCTGGGCAACAGCTGATCGAGAGACGCGAGTCTTTTGCATGCGGCCACTGCCCTTTTTCAGCTCTTCGAGGCGTTCTCGGGCTTTGTCAAAGTTCTGGGCTGTGTTGCAGGTCAGACATTATTGTCCACGGAAGATAGGAGGGAAGAGAAATACTTACAGGCTGCCCGCCAGTACCATCGCTGTGCATCTTCCAGATTTGATGGCACACCAATCCCAACCTCAGTAAAGTAGCCCATGGCATATTCGGCCTTCGCTAGTCCGGCAGCCGCGGCTTTACGCGCCCACAGATACGCCTCGGTATCACTTTGCTGCAAAATGCCCTCCGCACCGGTCAGATACCATCCACTCAGGGCCAGTTCGGACTGGTGTTCGCCCTGGGCAGCTGCACGGGTATACCATATGATGCTCATGCGCGCATCAACAGGCAGACCCATGAGCCCATTCTCATATGCCGTGCCGAGGCGGTACTGTGAGAACTTGTAGCCGAGCTCGGCAGCCTTTGTGAACAAGTCTCGAGAATATTCCTCGTTACGAACGACAAAGTCAGAGTTAGACGAACTCTCGTACATCAATGCCAGCTCGTGCAGAGCGTGCGGGTTTTCTTCATCGGCTCCATCCGCCGCCCGTTTCAGCCACGTGACAGCCTCGCGAGGATTTTTCTGTTGTCCAAGGAGTCCCTTTAGCAATATTATTCCCATCTTGTACATGGCGGGCGTGTTCCCCAGTGCTGCAGCACGGCGGTACCATTGTACTGCCTTGACAGCATCCCTTCTCGTGCCACCTCCTTCCTCTTGGCCGAGTTCGCAGCACACGGCTGTGCGATACGCCGCCTCGGCGTGCCCTGCTTTGGCAGCCGATTGATACAGTGAAAAAGCCTCTTTCGGATCAGATTGCAGGCCTAGCCCCCCGCTTCCATAGCAATCTGCCATGTAAAACATCGCTTCGGGATATCCGTCATGGACCAATCTCTTCACAATCTTGGACGCATCGCTGATATACTTGTCCCTGTTTCTAGCCCTCGTTTTAGGATCTACGCGACCTTCTTCACCGACCAGACGCGTTGAAGCTTCGACATACTTCTTGGCTAGTTTCAATGCCGTTTTGTGATCGTCGGGGTTGCGCCGGACTATCAGATGTAATCTCTCAAGTTCCGTCTGTGTTAGGGGTGGAGACTCTGGACGGCCGTTAGGCGAAACCGGAGCACCATTCGAGGGGTCTGGTTGTTGCACTGAAGGCGGCCCACCATATTGTCGAACTGGCGCTGGTCGCTCCGCTGGCATTTGATCCAGACCAGCGCGATAAGGTAATGGGTGAGCAGGAAGAGCATCCGGGTTTTGAGTTTCAGGGTTACCGTTCGGCGCTGCACCATAAGCCTCGGCCTGCTGCTGCTGGTTGTGGCGATATGGAGCGGGTTTTCCATAAGATCCCATAGATAGAGTTCTATCCGAGCCATGGACACTGCCGTTGCGGTAACTATTGTTCATCCCGTTGTTGGCAGCATTATCAGCCGGCAGGTCAAAGTGAAAACCGGCATTTGCAAATTGATTGCCCTCCTCTGTTGGGGTGGGGTCCCTATAAGCTGCATATCCACTACCACCATCACCACCACCAGGCTGTTTTTCAGACGTCAAATGGTTTTCAAGGCTTGCATTGCGGCGATGTACCGGCTCCGTTGATGGCATCGCATCGAAATTGGGCATATCCAGCTCATCGTCTTCCGCTTGCTCTGCCTCTCCCTCGGGGTCCTCGCCATCTTGGTCTTTGAAGTAATCCGCGAACACGTTGTGGTGTACATACGTGCTAAAAGTTTTGTATTTCACCTCGTCGCCATACGCCGAAGTCGGCGCCAGTGAATTATTTGCGAATGCGGGTGCTGGTGGTTCTGCGTAGTCAGTAGGCTCGGTATAGGTAGCCTGACCGGGATATTTTGGCGATCGTAAGGGAGGGGTATATTGGGAAGGCGTTGTGGCGCTTCTTTGCGGTATCTTGATAGGCGGAGGAACGTTTGCATCGGTGTATGAACGCTGAGGCGGCACCGGAAAGCCAGAGCCACCATTCTGCTGGCCAGGATCCAGGTAGAACCCGTCATTGGGGTACCCTCTAGGTGCGCGAGAAGAATTAGAGGTGTGCGGCCGAGTAGGCGGCGAGGCAATGCTCATGTCCCCCATCTGTCTTTCCAGTCCGTGGTCGTCTGAGCCCCGGCGTCGCGACGGGGGACCATTGGCAGCATATCCATACGGATCGCCAGGAGGTGGCCTACGTTGAGCGGGAGGACGCCCCATTGGCGCTCCTCGATGAGGCGGCGGCGGTCCCCGACCAGGCGGCGGTCCTCGCGCAGGTGGAATGCGCCCGGAAGGTGGCCCTCGTACAGAGGGTGGTCCTCGTTGTCCGGGCCCGTAATCGGGTCGCGCTCGGCTTGACGGGAGACCTCTTGGTGGTGGTGGACCACCGGCCCCGTTATACGGTCCTTGAGCAGGCGGAGGGCGTGACTTTGGTGGTCCTGAACGAGGATATGCAGATGCGCCACCGTAGTCAGAGCCGCTGCCTCCATAGCCGCCGTACCCATTTCCAGGAGCACTCGGATTGTAACCGCCAGATCCTTGCGATCGGTAGCCCGGTGCGGAGGGCGGTCCTCGCGGAGGAGGCATTCGTTGCTGGGGATATGCCATTATGACTTGATAATGTAGTTGGATCTTCTTTTCCTGTGCTCCTCCGTCTCTTTCTCGTTACGAGTGAGTCATCGAAAAATGCTTCGATGTGGCCGGCGGAAATTCGAATGCGTGTTCGAACGTTGGAAGATGGGAGAGTGTCCGTCGAAAGAGATAGCAGTGCTGCGCACTGAACGATAGTTTGGCGAAACCGACTGTTAAATCACAGCGCCCGTTAGTCCCATGTCAGTGGACAACAGGTAGTCGAGGGACGAAACGGGTGAACTGGCAGTATGCAGTCAGGGGTGCGTGCCGCGACAAGCCTCGTGTTGCAAGCCACCATACCTGTCTGTCTTGCAGAACACGCGCAGTGCATTCATTACCTGACGGCGACGAGTTGAGTTTTGAATGCGACGTACCTGGCTGGAGATATGAGAACGAATGACTGTCGAGAAAAGCGCAGCACACTTGTGTCCGGTGTTCAGGAGGGGTCGGGCACGCAGCGAAAAAGCAGCCAAAACTTCCCCGTAGATATAGTAGATGCAATGTGGACGGTTGGTAACGATGGATAATGGATAAGAGGGAAGTTCTAAATTTAATCAATCCACGCGCAGCGTCGATCGCTCGCTCCTTAACATTACTCGCATGATATAAAAATTGCAGACAGGGACGACGAGTCGGCGGGTTTAAACAAATAGGCTGAGGCAAGCCTTGGTTCCTGGTAATTAATTAATTAATGTAATCTGCGTAATGGCTTGTATTCTGGCGCGTAATTAATCTTTTGAACCGTACGATTTGCCGGGCACTTGAGGCTCTACGCTAGTAAGCACGCGTATTGTCTTGTATTATCCACACAGCTGACACAGTCTCACGGTGTCGCTGGCCAATGGAATTCAACACTGGTGAATACGAGTTATTATACGAATAATACGTGCGAGACAAAATCCGTGGCTCATCGTCAATGATTTTAATTGATATTGAATGTGATTGAACCATAAAAGCATAGAACGAAATCAAGGGTGGTGCACAGCCACGACGTCATCTGCGCCACAGCAATCCCGGAGAAGTGGCTGGTGTCTCTCCGTGGCTGCCGCAAAGGATGATTTCATAGCATCAACCGTCCGAATTCCATTGCTCAAGTTCCAACCAGCTCGGCGGGGCTGTCTTGGAGAGGACGACGACTCATTTCCTACTACACTCTACCTAGTACCTACTATTCGTCATGGCCAGCACCGGGAAGTGGGTGAAGATGCTCACCGCGTAAGTTCTGCGCTGCAATGCGAAGAAAACACACCGAATCGACTGACACGGAATTGTATCTGTAGGGGTGCCATTGTCGCCGTGGGTGGGCCTTTGTTTGTCCAATATATCCGACCGACAGACGAGGAGCTATTCAGCGTAAGCCACAAAGACAAGCTTTCAAACGCCAAAAAAAACCCCCCCCAGAAACTAATGTGTCCGGCAAGAAATACAACCCGGAATTGCAAAAGGCAGCGCTTGAGAACCGTGATCGGCGAGAGAAGGAATACGATGAATATGTGAACAAATTGAAGGAATGGTCCAAGTCAGATAAGTCAAGTGCGTAGCATGTCGATTAGCCTGGGTAGCCATGGTGTGCAACTTAACTGACTGGTGTCCACGATTAGTTTGGTTTGCGGTCAAAGAAGAGGAATCTCGCCGACGAGCGCAGGCAGCGGCAGCCGGAGCATCGACGCAGTCCAGGGACGAAGAGCGAATACAGAGGGAAGAGATGCGACGAGAGCTCCAAGGGGACAAGTGATGTCAGGCGGTTCTTCTCTTCCCGCTTTGTGTGTATTATTTTCTATATCAACTGTGTACAACACCGACGAATCTCATGCCACATGTCTCATAGTACAAATCTGGAAATGGAGGCTGTTCAACCTCTTGTTTGGTTGCACTGAATAGATGCTACCTGCGAGCGCTTCCGAAAGACATGCGGTTACATCTGCGAACGCTCCTTACAGATGGAAATCGGTAATGCTCGAAATAGCATGTCTTTTGTACTAGACAACTGTAGAACCAAACCAATAATTCCTGCCGATTTCATTGCCCCGTTCTTCCAGAAGAGCTTCTCCATGCAGATCGAGCGAGCGGTGGCGACTGCAACTTGGTAAGAGGTACCTAATACATGTATCTGCTGGCGGCGTTCCACAAAACCAACAAAAAAACAAAAAAAAAAAAAAAAAAAAAAAGGGCTGCTACCCAGGTATACGTTGTTGTGTCATCAGCATCATCTCATCCAGCTTCATGGAAGCACTCCTTTTGCTTTGCCAGTAGATGCTGGATGTCTTACAATGGCGGATCTGCATGCTGTGATTCTCTCCATTGGGCCGATTGCATCAGTGTCTCTCACATGTCTCAGTCCAGAATGGAGGCTGAGATCAGGAATGCCAATAATTATTCTCAGCAGCGAAGTAGCTCACTCCGCAATGTTCATCGATAGAATTACCTGTGGTTGTGGTGTTAGCATAAATCAAGCCCTAATTCCTCGTCTTGCCGTGAGTCTCGTCATCATCACCACCTCACAGTGTTTTTCCTCTCTTACACCACCTCCTCTCTCTTTTCCATACCCAAACCAACCAATATGAAACTCATTCCCTTCATCACACCGGCTCTTTATGCCGTATGCGCTACGGCATTGCCAGCCAAACGAGATAACGGCCCCTTCACTGCCATCGCCTTGCGCTCTGCGTCTCCCATTCACCAGCTATCCATAACTGCGGCCGGCGAGAGCTTCTGGCTGGGAGGCAACACCGCTTCATACTGCCCAACGAACGTCGACCCTTGTCCTCCGGGCAATGTAACCGTCTTTGGCAATGCGTACTCCTTGGTAAGTGCTTTCTATGTTTACTCCCTAGCTAGACTACTGTATATGTTGACTCTCCTGTTACAGGATGTCGAGGTCCCCGGCGGACAGGTCATCTATGTCAACCCTTCCGGCGCACTCGCCTTCACCATGGCGCATTCCATCTACATTCCCAGCGGTTCTCAGCAAGGCCCTTTCAGCTACGACTCCGGCTCGCCGTTCGGCTCATACTCAACGTCCAGCTTCGGCGCCACGGGCTTCATGGCCTGTCCAGACGATGCGATGTCGCCGACTTCCTGGCAGGTGTTTGCAGCTATTCAGAATGCAACGGTGCCCACTGGCAACGTTGCCGATTGCCTGGGCTTCGATGCTGCTACGGTTGACTATGACGGGGATATTCCGGCGTGGCAGTATATTTAGTTGAAGAATCTAGGTGGAGATATATATATAAGTTTAATAGTAATTGCTTCTAATGCAGCTCTTCGTTCGGCATACCTGCGTCGGCAGACAGCACCTTCCTAATTCGGCCTTCGTTGTAACTGGCCCTTCCTGACTTCTTTTTCCCTGAACAACTACCTAGCTAACATATCTCGATTTCTCCTTTTGTTCACCACGCCTTTTTGTCGCCATACATATATATCATCATAACCGACACTTCTAGCCATGTACGCGCGCAATTCCGGGAGTCTTCACTTCAAACTAACGAGCAGCATTGAGTATTGCCGGACATACACCACATCATTAACGAGCAATGCGTCCCAAAAGCATCAGCACCGATACCATCGACCTCGACTATATACAACGACTAGAAGAACGACTAATCGCTCTGGACCGCAACATCGCCAAGCACCACCAGCGCATCCTCGACAAGACAGAGCGGCTCGTAGCCACTAACAGCCACAGCAGCCGTACACTGCGCTCACATACTCAGGCTCTCGCAAGCCAATCGTCTACCATCGACGGCACAAGACACATCGTCACTGCGCAGGCGCGCACCATCAGCTCGCAGGCTAGGAAAATCGCATCGCAGCAGGAGCTGATTGAGGTCATGCAGCGCGACATCTTCCGTCTGTCGAGGTGGAACACAGAGTCCAACAGCAGGATAAACGCGCATGACGAGGCGCTGATCAGTCGAGAGGATGATATACGCAAAGTCTCCGCAGGGTTGGAAGATCATATCAGGTTTTTCGAGTATATCGAGAAAGAGACTTATTGGATGAATGTCTACTCGAAGCAGATGATGATGCTTCGTGCGACGGAGCTTGAGAATGCTGCTGCTGCTACGAACGATGACGAACGAAGTACAGATACATCAACTATGGCAGATGATATAAATCCATCTCCTATTATTATCTCACAGCATATCCTACTTGATAGAATTGTCGTGCATATGGTCAAGGAACATGCATCAGGCCGGCTTCAGAACGTTATCGACGGATTTGAGGCTGTGCATGGTGTTTCACTCCATTCTTATGAAGATCTGATATTGGGTGAAACGACGACTGAGACAACGACCGAGGAGTGACAGTCACCAGAAGACGTATGATTTGGCGTCTATTTGACTCGTCCATTCTTTGTGCATGTTGACCTATTATAGTGTTCCTTTTGTCATAGTTTTAGCCACTGAATATTGATAGATCTGTATTCATGTTCTCATTTATCCAACTGCTGTTACTCGAATGGAGGCAGAGTTAGGCAATGAAAATACCAAGATAGCAGTTAACGTTACTAATAATCTACCAACAAAAACACGAGTGAATGAAATTTACTATACTATATCAACAACCAGGCTCAAATAAGATAGACAATTAAAACGAGACGGACCCGCCTTCTAGCCCGCTATCCAATTCAAGTTCAGGACAAAATGAAGTTAATCATTAAAGACAGAAATTCAAGCGGACGGCTTGATCTTCTTCTCTGCAGCCTCGACAACACCCTTGGCACCCACAACAGAGTCCTCGGCCATCTCCTTGGTGGCCTCGGTGACTGATCCGGACTGGCTACGGCGCCAGAGGAATATCCTTGTGACCTGAGCAAGACCGGTGCAAGCGAGGAAGAAGTTGACGGTGGCAAGGCTGTGGCTGTTAGTACTTTATAGAAGATAACAGAAGCAGAGAGTACACGTACAGGATGTTGCGGGGCGAGATGACGAAACACCACCGCGTCCAGATTGTGCCGGTGGCCAGGAGAGCAAGATTCTGAGTCAAGGAGAGCTTTTCGGCGGGACGAGCAAGATCGGAAATGCCTGCGATAACGAGACTCCATTTCATAACGGGGGCCCTATACGACGTTAGTCAGTGATCTTGTTTTTTTTTTTCCCTCTCCGCTGTGGTCAAGAAACATACCAGAAATGAACAGTCTTCACGCCAACAGGGCTGTTCCACAGCTTCTGGAAAGTGGACTGCTGCTCAGCAGCGGCAGCGCTGGCATCGGTGCTCTGGAATCGGAAGCCCTTTTGGCGAAAGTTGTTGCGAAAGGCCGCGCGCGAATTGGCGAAGAAGCGAAGACCGACACGAGATGACGACATTTTATTTGTTCTTGTATCCTTCTTTTCCCCTAGCTTTAAGCTGCCTGTCCGGTGTGAAAATGGTTTGATTGACGTCGACTCTGGTATGGCTAACTGCCTGACGAATTGAACCACAGTCGTTTCCAGCTCGCTTTAGAATAAACGGGATTTAAAAATCAACACAAGGAGTGGAGAGGTGAGGCGAGAGACAATCGTTGAGTGCGTGGGTGAGATGTGACTCCGATAACGTCCGTGTAAGATCTTCACCGGCATCTAACGGACTCTCGAAATTTCGGAGCTGCCTCTTAACTCCGCTTATGTAAGCCTACCGGGCTCTGATTGGTGCGTGCGGGCGGCCGCAGAACCTCAACATCGCCAAAGCTCTCTCAGACCAATCACTCACTTACTACGACCTTGAAACCGCTCGACTTCTTCTCCTTCCTTTGCTGCCATTTTCTCAAAAGGGAAAGACAAAAGCACAATGTCAGCCAAATACGCCTTCAACAAATCCCTCAAAGAACTCCGCTTCCTATTCTGCCAGACTTCATCCCACAGCGATGCTACGCGGTACGCTCGTCATATCATGGCTTTACGCAGAAAATTCACATCAATTTCGCTAATTGGCAATGGGTTCAAACCAGATCATTCTTGAACCGCGCATACCCAACTATGAAGAAGAACAACCCCTACGTCCCTATCCTCATCCGAGAGGCTTCCGGTACCGAGCCGCGAGTGTTTGCCAGATATGGTGCGTTGTCCATTCGCCTTGTCCCCCGCTCGAACTTTTGCCTCTTTTATAAATCAAGGGATATAGCTAAGAATATGAATTTTGACAGAGTTCGGAAAGGAGCAACAGGAATTGCTGTCAGGTGAGCACTGAAGAGAACTCGATGAAAAGAGAAGAGACTGACGGTTCAGCAGGGTTGACGGATAAAGAGATCGAGGAGAAAATTACGACACTCGTCAAGCAGACTGTATAGAATTGAATTTTTATTTGTTATATGTGTTATTCTATTTTACTGCCTGTCCTCCCGAGCGATGCGATAGGCTGGCTGGCTTCCAATTCGATGATTTTTCTCGACTTTTTTTTTTTGATCTCCCTCATCAGACGACGTGAGGTTTAGCAAGGCCATCAAGTGATGCGTTATGTAGATCGTGGATACATGCGCCTTGGATGGTTGGATCCTGGCTGTATTTATATTGAACCGATGCCAGTATTGAAATGTGCGAATCCATATCGACTGATTCATGCCTAAGCAGGTCGAATGAGAACAGTAACATGGATGATTTGAATGTGATACCAGAAAAGAGAAATAAAATAGGGGAACATCATGTACAGTGGATGCAATATAATATGCAAGACAGAAAAACAAAGTAATCTTTCCGAGGTTGCGGACCCTCAAAATAATAACGCCTTCCCACCGATCCATGCCAAAATCACGACGGAACGTGAAGCTATAATGCAGTATGCAGATTCGAAAACATGCAAATAAGAAAGAAAAGAAAGAAAGAAAAATATCAAGTACCGTCTCCATCTTCCTCAACAATCGTCGCAAACTTCTTCAACACTTGCTTCAGCGCCGGTCTGCGTATAGGCTTGGACAGAAACATATCCATCCCACTATCAATACAATCCTTGATATTACTCTCTTCTGCAAACGCACTCAGTGCCACAATGGGCGCCGAATAACCCATTTCCCGGATCAGGCGCGTGCTTTGCAATCCGTCCAGATTCGGCATCTGGATATCCATGAAGATGAGGTCGAACTTGTTGCCCTCTGACATTGCCGCTTTGACTGTTTCGTAGGCTTCCTGCCCATCCTTGGCGATGGTCACGTCGTATATGTCCTCGAGTTTGAGCATGCGCAGGACTACTTCTTGGTTCACGGCGTTGTCTTCGGCGACTAGCACGCGGATTTTGGTGGATTTGCCTTCGTCCGAAGAGCTGATTTGTCCATGGAGGGCTTGGAGTTTGGCGTCGGTGTCGGATGTAGTGCTGTTACCGATGCTGACTGTACTACCCCGGGGAGTTGGGGAGCGCGATAGGGCAAAGAATGGTTGGCTCAGGCCAACCAGACGTGGTTGAAGATCTTGGCTTTCAACCGGTTTTGTAGCTGGGCTATTGTTGCCCGCTTGACTTCGAGTGTCATCTGCAGTGGTGACTATGATATCACTGTGCGGGCGTGATCCCGCTGAACTAGAACTGCGTGTGCTGGAGGTCATCTCGCCGAGGAATTTCAAGGGGATAACGACTCTAAATGTCGATCCCTTGCCCACTGTGCTGTCGAGATGGATCTTGCCGCCCATGAGTCGAGATAGCTGAGAACAAATACTCAATCCGAGACCTGTACCTCCATACTTTCGGTTCAGGCCGAGGTCGCCCTGCATGAAAGGCTCGAAAACTCGTTGTTGCAGATGAGGCGGAATACCAGGCCCCGTGTCTTCAACCTCAAATGCGAATGCTAGCGTTCTGTAGTTGGGAGGTACCTCCCGAGGGTAATGCTCGAAATTGCCTGTGGTGCTTCCACCGCCACCTAGCTGACCGACCCCCATTGGCATGTATGTATCTCTGGACTGGAAGGAGGGAGTTCTTGATCGTATTCCTGAATTGGATTTGGAGTCAAACGACATCTTTGTACTTGCATCCGATGGCTTTTCGTAGTCTCCCAGACACCTGATGCGAACATCAACTCGTCCGCCTTCTGGTGTGAATTTGAGACTGTTGCTGACCAGATTTATGAGAACCTGTAGTATCCGGTGCTGATCACCCCATAATAGCATGTCCTTTAACCTGCCCGTCCCCGGAGGGCCATGGGCATGTCTTGAGCTAGTTGGCACGGACACAACAATCGGCTGCTTCTCGTCATTGCCGGCCCTAGCACTCGCTACATCTGTTGCTGTGCTCGGTGTGCCAATGAACTTCACACTGAAATTGACATGGTTCTCGTGCACCTGCTTTTCGAAAATGGTCAATATTTGCGACTTGATATCCGCCAGGTTGAATTCCTTCTCATCCAAGCGAATGGCTGAGTCGATATCATTTTTGCTGAACGTCAAGAGATCATTCAACAGATTCAATAGAAGATCGCCAGACTTGTATACTACTTGCAGCGACTTTTTGATTCTAGGTAAGTCGTCCTCGCCCATGCAGACGGCGCACATGCCCAAGATTCCGTTTAATGGCGTTTTCAGCTCGTGCGAGATGTTCGCAATGAAGAGGGTTTTGCTTTCGTTGGCTGTCTCCGCAGCCTTTTTGCTTATTTCAAGCTCGCGCGTCCTCTCGGCCACGCGTTCCTCGAGTCGAGTATACTGAATCATCAGCTCATCAGCCATTTCGTTGAACGTACTCGTCAACTCGGTCAGCTCGTCTGTGACCACATGCTTTGATTCTTTGACTTTCCCTGGCACCTTAAATACCTTTGAACGCCCTTCTGCACTTTCCGTGGCTTGAGTATTCCTCCATCTGCCATGCAGCAGGGTTGACAATGCTGCAATCATCCCACCACCACCACGTTTGGCGGACTGCGCATTAAGTGTTTCCAGAGTACCTGGGTCACCACTACCGGGATCGTTCCCGTAGTCATTCTGCGGCGATGGTTGTATGGACTTTTCCGTAGCTGCTTTGAGTTTCCTGATAGGCTTAACACTGTAATGTGCTAGCGGAATCACAACCAGCAAGATGAATCCAGCTGTGCCAAAAACACATGCAAGAATGAGTTTTCTCAACTCGGTCACAGAAGCAAACGCCTGCGTGTGCGTTTCCTCTATAATAAGCACCCAATCCACCAATGACGACTGCGGTCGGGCAACGCCCACGGCTACATTGTAGCCTTGTTCATTGTGCGTGCTGAGATTGCTGGTTGCATTGTTGGATTTGGATGTGGGATGGGCGAGCGCATCGAGGACTGCCGGATACTTGCTTAGGGGAAATGCGTCCTGGGTAGTGCGGTACTGGCTGTGTCGGTCGGTCTGATCTGAGAGAACTGTGGGCATAAAGACATATCGTGCTTGGGAATCTCGGAGCGCAGTCTCATTAGCATCCGGGTAACGCTTTGTTGCGGGGTGTGCATTTGGCTGAAAATGATTATCTGCAGTAGCGGGTCCGACGAGCAATATCGATACACTGCTGTCAAGTCCGTCGCTGTTGACGAGGGTAGACTGTATGCTTGTAGCACTTGATACGATCCTGGGTATTCGCACAAGACGAATGAGATTTTGAACATCAGCTTTACTTTGGGAGCGGAAAACTCACGTCATGTATCCGAGAATATCTGTATTGGACGTATTATTAATGATCGGAAGTGTAATCGAAAGCAACGAGAAGCTCGCATTCACATACACCGGACCCAGTATCAGGGCGCTCGACGTATTGAACGGAAAGTCGGGAAAGGCCCAAGCCGTGTCCTGCTCGCTTGTAGCATTATCGGGATCGACGCCATTGGCAAAAGTGTACGTCAAGTTCGGGTAGAGAGAAGGAGGATATCCAAGGCCAGGATCGCCGAGCGTAACCGCCTAAACCTGGAATGAGCATGGCTTTTACAACAGTTAAGGGGAGCAGCAGCAGCACTCACCGAACCGTTGCTATACTTGTACGGAAGAGTAATGTTACTCGTCAATGAGTTGCTGGTCACATTCAGTAGCCCGCCTTGATCGCCATCGGAATTTCGAGAGTAGATAATAGCTTGGTAGAGAGATGCGTAGCCACCGCTTCCCAATGCCGATTGCACGTCCTCAGTCGCAGCAGCCCAATTTGCATCCGTATCGTTACCCTCGTAAAACGTGTGCAGGGCTTCTTGGATAAGGATTCGGGTTGTGACAGCCGTGCAGGTGGTTTCGATCAGCTGGATGTCTGAGGCGACTTGGCCGGCTTTGAGGGAGGCACCAAGGGCCAGACTCTGGGATCTGCAATGAGCTGTTAGTATCGTCAGAAGAGATGGAGATAGGATCGCCGTACTTGACCCCAGTCACGAATTTATAGTTATTCTCCCACTGAAGTAAGCAAATAGCACGATTAGTCTTCTTTTTTTTCTTTTTTTCATCTGAATTGCCATGCCCATCGTCTGATGATGATTGCTTACTGTTGCGATGGAAATAACAGTCAATCCCAGCAGCGAGGTGAGAAGCACCAGCAGCGCAAGCTGCACAGCGATTGGGATCCGCATGCGATCTTTGTTCGGTATCCCGTCTTGCCTATCGAGATATTGATTGCATGATCTTAACAACCCCCGTGCTGCGGATTGCTGTCTGTCTACTCGTCGAGCCGAGCTGTCGCCGTGACGGAGCTGATAAGAAAGACTAGAGATCGAGATCGGCGGGCATTCTCCAGCTCTGGAATGTCACGCTAGGCAAAGCAAGAAAAAGGGTAGAAAGAAAGAAAGAAAGAAATCGAGGCTGCTAGAAGAAACGCTCCCCAACTGGGCCACAGGCCGCAATCCAAATATACCCCGTGAAACGGCGCGGCTCTCTGATGGGGAAGAAAGCGGACTCCGCCAAGATTTTCATGTCGGACGGGAAAAGCTAGCGAAGAAACCCCGCCGTGAAAACAAGGCGATTGGCTGTCCTGAGGCTCCCTACACGTCGTGCCTTGGAATCCTCCCATCGATCCGCCGGCCGCCAGGGAGCTGCGCTCTGATTGGACCGGATGTGCCTTATGTGCGACGCCACGTGAGTCCAGCCAATGGCAGCGTGGAAGCTTAAGCCACGGCGGGTCCGGCCAGGGCTGCAGCCATTCCTGAACAGGCTAAGTGTCTTTGGTGTCCTCCGGGTATCCACGTAAGCCTAGATTAGCCGAAGACGGTCTAGACTCTTCTCGTGCCATTTTTTTGATCCGCATCATATTTCATCTTCTGCAATATATACACCCTATGAATAGTTAATACTCCCCCACAACGGCCTGCGTTCTCGAGCTGTTGCCCACCGCGATAGTAAACTCCCCCGTCACCGGCATCACCCAGTTCTGCCGACGCGTGCTCCAGAAGCTCAGATCCTTCCGTGTCAACGCCATCTCGACTTTCTTCGTCTCTCCCGGAGACAGCTCTACCTTATCAAAGGCGCGCAGCACGCGGACGGGAAACTCAATCGAGTCGCTAAACTTGTCATCTTCATCGCGGACATCATCCGGGAATGAGACGTATAACTGCACCACTTCCTGGCCCGTACGATGGCCGGTATTGGTCACGTTTACAGTAACCACAACAAAAGTTTCGTATAGCGAAGGATTGCCTCCTTCACCTCCACCCGCGGGGGATAACGCTTGCTTCTTTTTATAGCCCTTCGGGAAGTCAAAGTGCCTTTCTTGTATTTCTGACAGATCGGAGAGATAAGGATAGATGTATTTGTGCAATTGCCGGAACCCCGATGGAAATAGTGCAGACTTTGCATCGGGCGTCTGCTTACTATATTTAGGCGGAGAAACGGGAGCCTCTGGTCGAGGCGATGGTAAAAGCGACTTCTCTCTGACGGGAGAGATGACAAGATCTGAATATTCAAAAGTGGTATAGGATAGTCCAAAGCCAAACTCAAACCGCGGCTCAATGTCGTTCTTGTCAAAGTACCGATAGTCGATGAATAATCCGTCCGTGAAATTCATCTGCGGGACCAATGCGTTCGGTACGTATAGCACTTGTGCACTCGGTCCGTAGTCTTTGATGCTTTTACCGATGGTATAAGGAAGTCGTCCGCTGGCGTCAACTCTGCCGAACAACACGTCTGCCAATGCATTCCCACTTTCTTCTCCTGGAAGGTGGGCCAGAATGGCGGCCTTGATGCTTGGATGGTCAATCCAGGACTCTACAATAACGGGGCCAACAGCATGGATTACGACAATAGTATCACCGCCACACTTGTCCGCAGCCCGTTGGATGAGAGAGTCGCCTGACTTCTGAAGGAAGAGGTTGTTTCGATCTCCGCTGATGTCTCCCCATTTTATAAATCCCTCGCCAGAGTCCGAATTGGCGAATATAATGCACAAGTCCTGGTTCTCGAGATGTTTGTCTTCGTAATCATCCGTCAGGTAACCCTGGAGATCGACTGCTGTCTCATTGAATGACTCCTTCAATGCATCGTAAGGCGTGACAAGATGAGGAAACTCAACCGCGCCACTACCCCAGCCAGAAGCCAAGGTACCTTGATTGCACCCACGATCCGCACAGGCATTGGGTCCCTTTCCTGGACCAGCATCTTCACCAAATATGCCAACTCTGTACAATTTATCCCCGGAGCTGGATCCTTGAGTGCTTAGAGGGAGAATGTCACCGACGTTCTTCACAAGGACAGCTCCTTCAGCGGCAACCCGACGGGCAGTAATGCTGTGAGCTTCATCGCCGCTACCTTGCACGTCAATAAACTGATTTACTATCCCGGTGGCCTGATCACCCGAGCCCTCAAAAAGATGGCCGTACTGATCATTTGTCCACGAGGAAAAGTTTGGAGAGTCCGGATTGCCTCCGGGTTCATCTTGTCCCAACTGATACCATGCTGCCACGATGCGTGTCACCATGTCGTTCAGGCGTTCCATGGGCATTGTTCCGTTGAGAATGGCTATGGTCAACTCCTTGCCCCAAAGGGCTTTGCCATCTGCCCACACAAGACCATCCCCCGGCATAGACATATCTAGGCCTGCGAGCGCGCTTGTCACTCCCGATCGCTGCGCAAGCCAGTCTGATTGCACAAACCCTTGAAAGCCGAGTTCATCTTTTAATATCCCATTCAGAAGCTTGCTATTGCCACAAGCATAGGAATTATTGACCATTTGATACGAGCACATAACACTAGCCACGTTGGCGCGAATACTCTCAGCAAACGGCCAGATAAAGACCTCATGTAGAGCACGATCATCAATGTTGGAAGATATCGCGTCTTGAATAATCCACTCGCGCCCCTGTCTGAAATGTTCCTGTTCGTTCATGACAAAGTGTTTCGCGGTTGCCATCACGCCTGTTCGTTGGATACCTCGAATGGTGTCTGAAGCCGCAACTGCGCTAAGGACAGGATCAGGAGAAAACCCTTCCCAGTTTCTGCCACCAGCCGGCATGATCCCCAAAGGGCCCATGGATGGACCTAGTAGCACATTAACACCTTTCCCGCGTGCCTCTTTGCCGAGCAGATAGCCACGTTCCTCTATCAACGAACGATTCCACGTTGCCGCAGTTGTCAAACCCGCCGGGAACGCAGTGATGTGGTCAGCGAAGCGTATCCCCAAGGGCCCATCTTGCAGACAGAGAGAGGGAAATCCAGAATCAATTGCAGGCCCTGGTATTCAAATTGTTAACAAGGGCTAGACAGAAGAGCGATCGCCACCTCAACAAACCTACCAGTATTACCAACGCACAAACCCATAGACCAGCCTACTCCAGTCGTAACATTGACTTTCTCAAGTAGCGTCATATTCTGGACCATCGCTTTGGCCCTCTGATAGCTATGAGCCCATGTCTCCGATGTACCACCTAGGGGCGTCGGATACCATGGCGGGGATTTCTAGAACATTGAAACTGTTAGTATTATCCATCAAATTAACTTGGTTGGTGTTATGACTGAAAGAGGGCGGTAGGCTGAGATCTCACATAAACTTGGTCGCCCCAGAAAAAGGACCTAATAGTGTGTTGATAAGCAATTAAAGGAAGGAAAATAAAAATAAGACCAGCTACCACGATCAAACACAGACGATGCCGTACGATGGTTGTCTTCAACGTAGTCAATAGCTTGCGTGTCTTGGAGAGTGAGCGAGCACGCTTTGAGCCTCGCTGCTTCGTATTCAAGGAAGCCATTGTCTCGTCAGCCTCATCGTCGTCGTCGTCGTCTTCCTTTGATGAGAGATCAGAAGCATCGGGAGCATCCAATTGACGCCAGCTCTGATCGTATTCAGCCTCGTATGTTTGGCTAACGCTGATGGAGGAGTGCTCTGTGAAATCAGCCTCCCTGTCGTGGCGCGGTACCGGTTGGTACTTTGAATCGACCATTTTGTCGAATGCCAACTCTGAGCTCGTAGGAAGGTGTCGCCGTGAGGAAGGCCCCAGTCGATCAGCCACTGATAGTTTCCTGATGTTTCACGTCGTTTGTATACCGGGCAACTGCCATACACCTTCGCCTTCGCCTTCACCTTCTCCCCTGACTGATACTAATGTATGGTTGGATGTCAGATGGCAACCACAATGGCGCCAGAGACGCGCGACTTCTTTCAATGTATAGCACAAAATATATCGATAAGTGAACCACATATGAATAACGACCAACGAAGCAACAGCTCACCTGAAAAAGATCCGAGTTTCGTTGATTTGTTGACGTCGATCGAATATACGCTTACATAACCCCATCCAATCAGCTTGCGCGACAACCGGCAATATCAGAATCAATTATTACCCGGAAGGGCATACTACTTCGAAATCACTGAGATATTTAAATTCATGTTGTGTTAGATCCAAAATTTACAGGGTTCCTTAGACAATAATGTGCCATGATCATATATTCAATAAATCTCGTACAGCAACGGTAGCAAGTTTATAGCACAGCAAAGATGCGGGAAAATGTAAGCAATATACGGGGAAACAATAAATTGTAATGGGAATCGAAGATATCGAAAAAGAGAAGAAAGAAAAACAACGCCGTACCGTCTAATGTATGAATGAAAAGGAACAATGCAAACGAAAATCTATCTCATGAAAAGTGTCTTGATCAAGAATCGTCATAACACAGAAAAGCAAGGCATAACATTTTTTTTGGTTGCTCTGTCAAACGAAGCAACTAACTTATTCTTCGTCGTCTGTATCAACAGGCTTAGGTGTGCCCTTGGGCGAATTGAGCCATTCGATGTGACGAAGGCGTCGGCGGGCCTCGCGTTCTTTCAGCTGGGCACGCGTGAGCTTCTTCTTCTTCCTGGCCTTGAACTTCAATTCACCGGTATCTTCTGCACCGGAGTTGACGGCCGATGGCGCAGCGCTGGAAACCGCAGAGCTGGCCACAGTGCTGGCCACAGTGCTATTGGGAGCTGGAGAGCCAGGTTGGCTGTCTTCAAAGCGATCCAAGGCCACTGCGGTGTTGCTTCGGTGAGTGATACGACCGTCAGCAATGTGGATCTGCTCCGGACATAGAGCGCCGACGAATTCTTCGTTGTGGGAAATCATAACTACACCACCCTTGTAGTCGCGGATGGCGACGGCGAGACCTCCGAGGGAGTCGCGGTCCAAGAAATTGGTCGGTTCGTCTAGCACGAGCAAGTGAGGGTTGTTCCACATGGCACCTGCGAGGACGACCTTGACTTTCTGACCACCGGACAATCCAGAGATCTGGTTGTGGTTGGCGATTTCGGGGTCCAGGCCGACATCCTCAAAATGCTTGGCAATAACTTTGGGTTCGAGAACCCGGTAACCCAAACCTTCACGAGATGCCTCATGGTCGTCGAATTCTTGAACAAGTTTGGAGAAACCCAACTCTGTCAATGTCTCGCGAGAGATCATGGTATTGAACTTCGGGAGTAGTCCAACCCATTTGATCTCGTACTGGAACGATTTCTTCCACTTCTGCCGACCCATAAGCGCTTCGATGCGACGCGGGCCTCTGCCATCACCAAGGTCGACAGGCTTTTCCATTTGCTCTTTCTCTTCGTCGGTCAAAATACGAGTCTGCTTGAGGTAGACCTCGCGGTCGTCACCATTGGCATATCGCCATTGTAGGTATTGGTTGGGCGTCTTCTCAAGATGCATTTCAACGTGCTCAAGCGCGTGCTGCTTGATGTATCCAATACGCAGATTGGGATGCTTTTCAACTCGACCAGTCTGCGGCACAGTCTCACCGGTGAGCATCTTAATAAAGGTTGATTTTCCAGCACCATTGCCACCAATGATAGCAGTACGAGATGATAGCGACAGTGTTATGGAAGCATCTTGAAGAGAAGGCTTGCTGGCTCCGGGATAGGTATACGAGCAGTTGGTCATGCGCAGAATAGCCTTAGTCTGTGACTTGATGCCGGTAAGAATTCCGGGTGGTGGGAACTTGAATTGAACGTTGGATGCTGAGAGAGTATAGTAGCTCTTTCCCTCTGGCTTCACCTTGACAAAGTCGGCAAGGTTACCTTTGTAGCACACTAGCTTTTTGCTCTCGTAATGGTAAATATCGGTACAGACTTCATCCAAGAAGCCGGAGTCGTGACTAACGATCAAACTAGTGATGTCGGTGTGGGCTTTGAGGTATTCTTGTAGCCACTTAACATTGGCAACGTCGAGATGGTTAGTGGGCTCATCGAGCAGGAGAACGTCAGCCTTCATCAGCATAGCACGAGCAAGAGCAAGCTTCATCTTCCAACCACCGGACAACGATCCGACCTTCTGTGATTGACGACCTTCGGGCCCAGCGGTGAAACCAAACTCGGTTAAGACAGCCGAGATGTCTTCCTTGCTGACATTCTGAAGTTCAGGATCGTGTGCACAGTATTCGAGAATGCTAAGCTCGGCACTTTCACCCTGGTTGTGCTCGACGAAGCATGTCCGCAGAACTTCCTTTGGCGGGAAGCCCTCTAATTTTCCATTTGCAATACTGCGCATCAAGGTGGATTTACCAGCACCATTGCGGCCACATAGGCCATAGCGATGTCCTTTCAAAAGGCGAAGGTTGGTGTGGGATAATAAAAGCATACCGCCATATGCGAGGGAAAAGTCTGCGTTTACAATTTCGACCTCTCCGTCGTCTTCTTGCACCGGCACGCCGAATTTTCGGTGATCTTCTTCGACGAAATAAGCTTCAACTTCGGAAGCCACGGCGTCATTCTGTCCGTCCTGGACTAGAGTGCGTAGATATGGTCCTACACAAGCCGAAATGCGATCGAGCATTCTAACATTAACATCTTCGCGAACCATGTCGGCAATGTATGATTTGACAAGGTCAAAGAAGGCTACTTGACCAGGCTCCGCTGGCCCGCCGTGAGCAACAATCTTCGCATCTAGCACCTTGAGCACATCTTCCGGGCTTGTCTTAACAACAGCTCCGTCAGCCACATTTCCGTTGTCATCACCCATGGCTTGTTTGATCACGCTCAAAGCTCTCTCAGCCAATTCACGCACTTCAGGGAGCGAGGCGCGATCCTTCACGCCTTGAACACCAGGCTTGAGCTTGGGAAGGAAAGTCCTAGCTTCTGTAGGATCGTGAACCAGTTTGGTCAGATTCTCAACTACAACGACAGTTTGGCGAAGCACTTCCTGCGAAGTTGTCGGGGTATTGAGAGACCGCTCAAGAAGAGGAGTCAACAGTGCTAGGACAGGGGAGGTGACAATGGCAACGAAAGTGGTTTGGGAAAGAGCATGTATCGTTTTCTGCAGGCTTTCAGTCGAAGGCTTCTCCATCGCATTGATAAGCAGGGGGATCCTGGGGATAACGTCTTCGTTGGTGATGAGCGTAGTGACGGCGGTCATTGTCTTGACTGCTTGTTTGCAGACTTCGTTCTTCAAATCGTGCATTCCGGACTCCACGACAGGAATAACCTCTTTCAAAGTGTTGCCCATAGCCTCACGGAGAAGATCCTTCTGTCGTTCTTCCTCTTTAGTTCCGGTGCCCATCTTCGCTTTATTGGCCATTTTCTCCAAAATAGCGTATGCGCCTACCGCACCCTGCCACTTTGCAGTATTTTTGCTCAAGTAACGGAGCACGGCTGGGAGGAGAGCGTTGACGAGTGATTCAACCTTGAGGCAGGCGAAGAGCGCGTCTATAGCATACTGAGCGGCATCTCGTACAACGGCGCCCTTGTCGGAAAGCGCGTCCAAAGCAATGCTCAAAACACCGCCGTCTTGAATCAGGAAGACAACCTCGCTGAGAGCGTCTTTGGGGGGGAACTGTTCGAAAAGGGCACCGAGGATAAGCATGGCACTTTCTCTCTTCGACCCATCTTTCTTATCGGCAGCGGCTTTCTTGATTTGCGGCAGGATGTTGTAGGTCAGAATTCCGCGGTATCCGACGGAGTTGATTAAGAGGTTCGTGAGGGCATAAGAAGCGTCCAGCGACTCCTGCGAGGTTTTTGCAGAGAATATGGTGTTGAGGATGGATGCTACGTCCTCCGCGGTGGGAGGAACCGACGAGGGCGTCTTTGACACAGCAATCGACATGGCTGGAGTCTCGGTAGGCGAGAGATGAGGCATTATATAATAACAAAACAAAAAAAGGCGAAGAGAGTCTTCGTTGTCGATGCTGCCCAGCCGGACGCTTTTAGGCGACTGCCGATACGCGGCAAATATATGTACAAAGCACGAATACCAGGAACACAAAAAGAAATGATAGAAAAAAAGTTAAAGTGCCTGGTAAAAGTGCTTGACTCAACTCAAACACCCGTGCGAAAAACACGGAAAAGATGAAGAAGAAAAAGATGCGATTGCAAAAACAAATGCAACGCGGGGCTGAGCGAGCCCTTTTTTTTTTTTTGGTCTTTTTTTATCTTAGCGCCGCATGTGCCCTCGGTGGCAATTTGCTGGCCAATCAGAGGCCGCGCAGTGCCGGGCTTATCAATCGACCCAATCGATTGGTCCGCCTGGAACGCTTACCCGATTAGGCACTAGTACATGTCTACTCATGTACTCCTCCATCTAGACTCACTCTGTAACATAAGTTACTCAGTGCTAACCTTGCTTACACTGCCAAAGAAAGCACCCTATTGGTTCCTAAATGATGACAGCTCTCTGTTTGAATCCATAAAACGAACTTTGGAAGCTTATGTTGAAAAATGGCACCAATTATTACATACTTTCAGGAAGCCGAGAAATGCTCACTAACAACTTCACTTCCCACGAATCCAGCTTCACACATGAGAATTATGCTCTTGAATACTAAAGCAAGTCCAGGATGATATAAACCACGCATGATCGTGTAATTGTACTTCCCACGCGGTTCGCCGGATGTCAAGCAGGGCCAGCCCTAGCCCTAACTTAGTACCGATAACAACCTATGGATTTCTATAAGTTTTCAAGGCTCATACTCAGAGTCGCAAATAGATGGAAGAATCATGTGGATGATATCAGCTTCGGAATATATCTAGCGGTTATCACATTCCAAGGTTTTTTTAGTGGATCTTTCTCTCTCTTTATCGCTATCTGATAGTCCCATAGGCCGTCCTGTTGGCCGTCGGAAAGACTTTCGGCGTACGAGATATTGGCAGCCATTAGTTAGTGCGTCTCCTTTAGCTCTGCGAGGCGTTATGGAGCTGTATATGTACATATGAACTGACCTTTGGTATTCTCTCAATTTTCTTGTACATTTGTACATAATCGGTTTACGTCTATTTTCATGACTTTATTTTTGTTTCCTTGACTTTTTGGATTTGGATGGTCCAGAAACGAAGACAGATCTTAACAAAATGTCTTCAGACGGTCGAATCGTCCAAGAAGGGCTGCGCAGCACCTTTGGAGTATGGTCTCTGTGTGCCATGGCTGTGGTGCTACCCGGGTAAGTCCATATGGACAGTTCTCTGTCATGTAAAGTGAAAATCTAACGGAATTTTTGACAGTGCGTGGAGTTTCGCTGCCAGCTCCATGGTGATTGGTATCTATGGCGGAGGTCCTGCTGTCGAAATTTGGGGTACTCTGGCTGTTGGAGCTGCACTCTCGATATTCTGCCTCAATCTTGCTGAATACGCATCTGCATTCCCAAATGCGGCAGGAGTAACGTATGCTGCAGCACGACTCGGTGGTCCAAAGTATGGTCGTGTTTGTGTAAGTCTCTTTCATCAATTAAAAAAAACACATTCGTTCATCGTGTACTGACGAGTCAAGTCCTATTACACCGGATCGTTTCTCTCGATGACCATTGCATTTATCCCACCGACTTTGATCCTGGTACTCGCAGAGCTTATATTCACTTGTGCCTGTCTATTTCATCAAGAGTTTGTTCCGAAAAGATGGCAGATCTGGCTGCTGTTTCAGCTGTTCAATATCGTCTACCTTTTCGTTCTCAAGTATTGGAGTACCATCATTGGTGAATTGAATAGAATTGGCAGTATGGACAATCAGTACCCCAGAATCAGTCAAATACTTACAGTGATACAGTCTTCGTATTGGCCACTGGCTTGATTGTCACGATCGGAGTTATGGTAGGGATGTCGAACGGAGATAGGCCCTCCAATGCGTGAGACTTCACTATTCTTTTGAGATTCGAAATGGAAACGGATACTAACCCCCTCAAAGTTTTATTTGGACGAGTTTTGAGAATGGCAGTGGATATAGCTCCCCAGCCATGGGTGCCTTGCTTGGTCTTCTAGGCCCTCTCTATGCCTACGGACCACCTCACTGGATGCTGAATTTGGCAGATGATGTCAAGAACCCATCAAGAAGCATTCCCATTGCCCTGCTAGCTCAGCAGATTGGAAACATTATCACGTAAGAAGTTCTTTATTTTTAACGGCTCGGATTCGGAAGGGTACTGATTGTTTTAGACTTTTTGGTTTCTACGTCGCCGTTTACTACTGTATTAACGACTACAACGGGCTTCTGACCACCTCATTTCCATCTCTGATCGGAGAACTGTATCTCCAGGGAACAAAATCGCCAGTCGCTTCGATCTTCTTAATGCTGCTTGTGATTGCACCATCATTGTTCGGTACTTATGGCTACATTTCTGCCAACATTCGCATGCTCTGGGGTTTCGCCAGGAATGGATCCCTGCCATACAAAAGTTTCTGGATGAAGGTTGACAAGAAGCACAACATTCCCATCAACAACCTGTACGTTTCAATTGGCGTCAACACTATTATGAGCTTCATCTATCTCGGATCACCCTTCGGCTTTGATATCATCATTGATTCTGCCAACTTCTTCTACAGCATGGGTTTCCTCCCTCTATTGGCGGCTTCCATCCTCACCAAACGGAAGTATTTGCATGCTGCACCCAAGTCCTACTTCCGCATGTCATATACAGTAGGGACATGCTGCGAAATATTCAGCTTTCTGTTCAATTTGGGCAGTTGTGTTGTTGAAGCATTCCCAAGTGCCTATCCGGTGACCGCCGAAAACATGAACTATGCTGTTGTTTTTGGGGGTGCCGGTGTTCTGCTTACTACGCTGGGATGGGTCTTCCATGGCAGAAAGCACTATCTATTGCAAGATTTGGACGGCGTAGTTGAGGACTATGAGCAGACAGCTGAAGTGAAGGTGTCGCCCAAGGAGGACGACTGAATATTGCGTTATATGGGTGGTTTTCATACTATGGGATAGTGATCTATCTAGAGTATATGTAGTATAGGCGAGTTTTCAACATGTCAGATTGTTTCGAATTCGACGAATTCACGAATGGCTAAGATACAGTTCTCATGTATACATCCTTGTAGGAACATAAGAAGTAGATGATCCCAAGCCTAGGTTACAGAAATCCTGCTCCATTCTACGCATAACGTGATCAATGCAACAGAAACTAAGAAAAGCCCAATGACTCCATCTCCCGTTCTCCGGCTCAGTTATGCCTAGATACATTAATTATTTACACATGATACTTTCACACTACCACGCACCACTCTTACAGTCATCCCGATTCACGGCACCAGAATTGAGCATTGAAATTAGAGACACGTGCGTGTAAATAATTCTGGCACCGCATATTAAGCTTCCGCTAAGTCTCTAGCATACGGGCAAGGTTGGCCGTTAATTATGTACATAGCCGTTATCTGCCCTGGCCGTAAAAATAGGTGGTCTGACTCTGAACGGCGCTTCACGGCCAGGTATCCAAGTCCTCTACTAGGACGATGTTGATGAATTCGTATATGAGGACTTATAAATATATTCAAGTGGCACAAAGGGAAATTCAAGGTACATCCTTGTTGAATCGTCTGCATTGCAAAAACGAAGGAGAGAAAAAAAAAATGTCAACCGAAACCGCCACTCTAGCTACCACCAAACGCAAGCCAACCGGCCGAGCTGGCATCGTTGATGGCAAGTTATATCTTTCTCAAGGGATTGTGCGTAATCTTGCACCAGCACACGGCAATGGCGGCGAATTCGATAGCATTCCAGTCATTGATCTCTCTGCCATGATATCTCCTAATCCCGACCCAATCGCACTTGAGAAACTGGTAGCGGAGATCAAAGATGCCTGCATGCGAGTGGGATTTTTTGTGATTAAGAATCATGGCATTGACTGGAGCATCGTCGAGGAGACGTTCGCTGCACTTGAGGAATTTTTCGGGCTACCCATGGAGACAAAAATGTTGTACCATCAAAGCAAAAGCCCTAGTTTCATGGGATACGAGGAGCCCTATTATACGAATGTTGACAGGTTGAAGAAGGGCGGTAAGTGTTGTGTGCAGTTATTGACAGACAAGGTCTTGAACTGACCTAAATATCACAGACCTCAAGGAATCTATGACAACGGCATATGACCCTTGGACTGATGAACTCGGAATTGGCGATGAGGTGCCCAAACTGATGATTCGCGAGAATCTGTGGCCGAATCCCAAAGATGCACCCAAGTTCAGACCAGCAATTGAAGGATATCGTGCTGCTTGTCTTTCACTAATGAGAAAGCTGATCAAGATCCTTGCGCTTGCAATGGGAGAAAAAGAAACATACTTTGACAAGAAAATAACATACCCAATTGCTGGCATTAGAGCTCTCTATTACCCTCCACAGACTGCCTCTCCAGACGAAGAGACTGGACTGGGAGCTCACACTGACGTTCAAAGTAAGTGCCCAATATTCCTTTCTATCCGTCTACCTCCATGTTATGTTTTCGTCTACATCTTTCTCACAATAATCTCTCTCAGTGATGACTATGATTGCGCAAAACCCCTACAACGCACAGTCACTGCAGGTGCTCAACGCTAAAGGCGAATGGATCAGTCCTCAGCTTGAGCCCGAGACCTTCGTGGTCAACTTGGGCGACATGGTCGCTCGACTGACCAACGACACCTTTGTTAGCACCGTGCATCGCGTCTGCAATAGCGGCGATAATGCTACCGGTCGCTATTCAATACCGTTTTTCTTCGGCCTGAGCAATGATGAGTTGGTCTCGACTCTGCCCCAATTCATCACAGAGGAGGCACCTTTGAACGAGAATTACAAAGATGCTGTCACCGGATATGAGCATTACAATAAAAGAATGCGCATCGCACATCATGATCATCCCACAGCTGATGGGAAAACTTCGGCTGCACTGCCGTATGGGATGACTAAGATTGACGGCGTGCTTGTGCCTGGAATATAAGAGCGATAGCAGCAGTCTACGAAATCTTCACTACTTAATTCTTTTCATCTATAAGCATCTATTTAAGAACGTTTTTAACTATCCTAGCCGGATCTCCTGTAAGTTCTAATGCACAGAAATGAACCACATTTTTGCAGGTCAGGAACAAACTTTTGCTAGTTACACTAGAGCATCCAATTTGCATCTGTTTCTGCTGCAGACTTGGCCGACTGCCCGTCTTATCTCTTTTACGGCCAGACCCCGCAACAGTAGGGCTAGGGTTAGGGCTTTGCAATTCACTTAGGATTTATAGACTTTGCCATGCTCTTTTATTCTCAATCTATTAACTAGAGATCTTGGTCGGGAAATAAGAGTAGAGAAAGAAAAACGCTCGGTGCCGTCAATCATGGATTCAACATCAAACCCCTTGCCTTCCGTAACCGGTACTTCGGAACGGGAAATCAACATCCTGCTTATCAATCCCAACTCAACTAAAAGCATGACCGAGGCTTGCCTGCGCAGCGTGGCACCTACTTTACCACTGCATGTTACCGTCCATGGGTTCACGCCCTCACCGCCCGCCCCGAGCGCCGTGGAAGGGCGTGTTGATGGAATACTATCCTCGGCGGAATGTCTACGGGCTATTCTCCCAATCGCATCTCGCTATGATGCATTTCTGGTGGCATGCTTCAGTGCACACCCGCTGATAATGGCACTGCGTGAAGAAGTGACTCAGCCGGTGATTGGAATCATGGAGGCGGCGCTGTACGCATCGCGAATGTGCGGAGCCAAACTCGGCGTGATCACAACCAGCCAACGGTCGAAATCCATGCATCAAAAGTCCATCAATGACTATGGCTTTGCCGAGTACTCCGCGGGATGTGAAGCAGCAAATGTTGCTGTGTTGGAACTTGAGTCAAAGCCGAAGGAAGAGGTTTACTCGGGGTTGGTTGCTGCAGCGCACAAGCTTGTCAACGAAAAGGAAGCCGACTGTATCTGTCTTGGCTGTGCTGGAATGACGGAGATGCGTATGGTCTGTGAGGAGGCTGTTGGCATGGATGAGAGACAGGTGATGGTGGTTGACGGGGTAGGCATGGGTGTACATTTTTTGACTTCTCTGGTACGCGAGAACCTGGGGACTGCTAAGAGGGGCGAATACCGCAGTGCTGCACAGGCGCGAGCACGGAGGAATCAGGATTGGCTATAGATACTTAGATTTTTGCAACAGTCTACTTGCCCAAGGACGCGATTAATCGTTGTTATTAGGGTTAGGGCTATAAATGACAAGCCATTCCGAATACGGTATAGCTGTTACTTGGCCGAGGGTCTTTCCGTTCTTTCCCGGCGGCCATCGTTAAGCTTCATCCATCACATTTCCTTCAGCTAACGAGCTCGGCATGGAGCTGCATGGTGGCCGCCAGCATCGGTCTAGAAAGAATCGGCCCTGCGATTTATGTCGCACTCGAAAAGTAGCGTGTAAGATCCAGACCACACCGCCTTGCGAGTTATGCGTCAGCAAAGGGCAATCATGTACTTTCGAAAAGGCTCCCGGTCCGCGAAAGCGTCGCAGACTCGATGCAGAGCTTCGCGATGAATCTTCTATCAGATCAAACCCCCGCACAAGCTCTATGTCAGGCAGAGAGCCTAGAATATTTCGAAATTTTGGCGATCCGGATACTGTGTTTGACTTCGATGGCTTCTCTCAGGTGTTCCAACACGGCAATGGTGACGGTCTGGTGTCTACAGTCCAGGACACCATTGTACAGGGCCCGACAGATGCCATGATTAGCACACCATCCTCAGATACGCCATCTCCATCAACTAGCACTGGCAATGGCAATGGCAATGGTAATGGTAATGGTCTTTCTCGCCAGGTCTATACTATGTCAAACTTGGAAGGTCCCAGCCATTCTCTCACGCGACCAGGACGGGATATTCGATTGCGTTGGAAGGAAGATATGATTCCCCAAGAAAGTCTCTTACACCAGCCTATTACTTACGTCGGGCCATCTGGTGACCTGGATCCCATGCTTCTTGCTCATCGTTCCTATAAGGACCGGATTTCGTCAGTCTCGAAGTACACCAAAGCAACTTACTATCGCATGCGGCCGCTGCAACAAAACGGCGGGAGCCTGCTCCCCCCTGCGGTCTTCACATTGATTGAAGATATCCCTGGTCGTCAAACCGACTTGTCCGAATCGTCCGAGCAGCTTCGCGACGAGCTGAGATCACGTTTTGAAGAGAAGATCGATAGTATTACAGCATCAGGCCTGCTTGCGCTGTATCTCCGATACGTGCATCCAGTTTTCCCAATCATCAGTCGGCACCAGCTACCAGCGGAAGAAGATTGTGTGTTAGATATACCGCTAGGACTTTTGGCGGCTATTTGTGCGACGGCTCTTCCTTTTGTTCTATATGATGATGCTCTTTGTGTTGAGTCTTTCCGTTTACCCACCCAAGACGAGCTATTCGAACTATCTTGGAATGCGTTGGTAGAAGAGAGTAGTAGTCCATCTATTCCCACTCTTCAGGGCTACTTGCTTCAGTTACACCGTCACTACGACGCCAAGGTTCAGTCTTGCGATGCTCTAAAGTGGTCGTTGTGTTGTCAAACGATCTCTATGGCTCAGGTCCTTGGTCTGAATGAAGACCCCTCCTTTTGGATCACTCTCCCAGGGTGGGAGAGGCACCTACGAAAGCGCCTGTGGTGGGCTTGCTGGGTGACAGAAAAGTGGATTGCGTTTGGTCAGGGCATGCCGAGCCATGTACATCAACGTGACTTCACTGTAGACCCTTTGACCCAACAAGATCTCGTTGATTACGAGTCCAAGGATTGGGAGCCAACTTCTTATTTTGTGCATCTAGTAAGGCTGACTGGCATATTAGATGATATAATGGAAAGTTTCTTCACAATTCGTGCCACTGCAAGGATGATGGAGAATGTCCAAGAGTCATTGCAGGCCGCAAGGGTGTTTAGACAGCGGTTGAAAGAGTGGCATCAAAATCTCCCGCCGGAACTTAATGATGATTCAGTCAAGGAGGGAAGGTCGAACGGAATTTTAGACCGGTCACCAAATGAATTGAATGGAAATGCGTCCTTACGGATTGCTTTTTTTGCGACACAATTAGCAATATTTCGCGCTCTCATTCGCCCAGTATCGATGTATTTCCTGTACGGTAAAAGGCATCCTGGTACTTTTCCGGAACATGCGGCAGCTTCTATCACAAAGGAGTTTATATCAGCTACGATGCAAGGAGCTGTTTCCCGGTTAAGAGATTTCATCGGCTTCGTGGAGAGATTGACTACCGCGGATTGGGATGCCTTCTGGCCAGGCTGTATGAACTGGATGCTCCTTTTTCCTTTTATCAATTGCAGTGCTAATAGTTTGCTCTAGGGTCCAGACATAACTTTGCATTAGCGTCTACACTACTCATGCATTGCCATCTCCTCGCATCTTCTCCCGAACTTGGTTGGATTCCATTAAATCCATCAGAAATTCACTCCGTATCGTCGCCGGAGGATATAACGTTGAACAACTCGGTCTTAGAAATGGACGGAACCAATGTTCCTACAATGACCCCATCTACACAATCTGAAGTCGGTATCCTTGGACGAAAATGGCGTTGGATCTTGCGCCTCGTAGCGCGAGGTGCTGCGGGTAAAAAGAATCTAACGGATATTAGCCTACACCGTATCGATGCACTCTTCACCGAGTGGAGCCAGGCTCAGATAAGCCAGTAATCAGATTCTAATAACAGACTACACAGCTTAGATATGGCAATCGACAGGGGTTTGTGATCGGGCTCCTCCGTAGACCATACCATTCCCAATTTATTCAACTATGTCTACTTATAATAAGCCAGGCTCTACAACTCCGGCACGTTCCACAATTAGTCCATATTGCTCTGGCCTCCGATGCTTGTGGAAGGCAAAGGTCTTTTCCTTTCCTCTTCGACAGTCCGCCAGGTCTATTTCCGCCGCCACTAACTCGTCATCCTTGCTCTTTGATTCCGCCAGAATCCTGCCATTGGGATGGACTATGATTGTTCCGGCAATCAAGGGATGGCCATCCTCAGATCCGGCTTTGGCAATATTCACACTGAAGCAAGCATTCATGTAGCTGTTGCCTTGGCAAGACAACTTGTGGTGAAAGACAGCATCTGCCTCGGCCTCTTCGGGGCTGATTTCTGTGCTCGCCCCCCAGAGCTGGGGTGCAAATGCCGTGGTATTATACCCACAAAATACAAGTTCAGCACCTTGCAATCCGTAACTCCTCCAGCCTTCGGCCCAGCGCCGATCGTTGCAGATGAGCATTCCCATGATCGGGTCTCCGGTTCCATCCATGGAACCCTTCTCAACTGCATCGCTGAATTTTGTGGCGTTTTCTATAAGCCCTGGAGCTCGAAATGCAGGAAATCCCAGGTTTCCCGGTTTGAAATAACGCTTTTCCAGTTGCTGTGTTGCTCCCGGTTCTTTGAAGGGTTCAACCACACCGGGTAAATGAACCTTGCGGTACTTTCCGACGACTTTCTTTGCCGCTGCCGAGTAATAGACGCTTGAGTTATAGTGGATGAAGTTTCCATCTGGCTGTGGACTCTTTTCGGCGTACCCAACGTATATGTCGATGCCGAGAGACTCGGCGTGATCAAAGAGGGCTTTCACATTCGAGGATTGCCGGATTCCACCGAGTTTTTCATCGTCTAACTCCAAGTAAGAGTCAATCTCCTCATCCTGGAGGAGGTGGCGGGGGAAAAATGTAGTGAAAGCAAGTTCGGGGAAAGCCACGACCTGCACTGCTTGTTCGGATGCCTGATTCAGCAGTGCTATCATGCGAGCCAACACTGAGTCCCGGCTATCCTTAATGTGAATAGGGCCCAGTTGCGCAGCGGCTACTTTCAGGGGTCTCTTCGCCTGGGTTTTGTCGGACATGGTTGGATGATGTATTTTCGAGTAGTCTAGATTTCATAGAACTTTCTGTCTGCAAGAGATATGAGCTCAATATAGCGATCAATCGCTTGCTCCAGTGACCGATGCATGGCCATAGACTAGTTAGTTTAGTTTGGGCGACGGCCAACTGTCAGAATCGCAATGCTTCGCCGCAACCAGCTCCACACGGCGCGGCCTGGACGGCCAACTGTCAAGAGTCGAGACCAGCGAAAAGAGTAAAGTGACTCACAAACATCAACAATACTCAATCTCCCTGGCCCTTACCTAGACCAGGGTTATGAGAATAAGCTGTCGTGAACTAGCATAACGGATTTGCATCCCAGATCAGAATGTCTTCGCAACTCTACTACAACGGCACAATCGTCACGGTTGACCCGTCAAGGCGGATCATACTTGACGGAGCATTTCTGGTTATCGACGGACGAATCAGGGCTATTGGAAAGACCGCAGAGTCGAAAACATGGCAGAATTCGCTAGAGAATGTTCAGCGAGTCGACCTCCAGCAGCGCATAGTCATACCTGGGCTTATTAACGGCCATGTACACTTAATCCAGTCTCTGATGAGAGGGCTTGCAGAAGACTTGGAGCTCCATGAATGGGCTTCATGTGCGATCTGGCCACTTGAAGTTTCGTATCGAGGCGAGGACGGCGCAGCAGCCGCCCGGCTTGCGGTGGCCGAAATGCTCAAGACAGGGACGACTTGCTTTCTAGAGCCGATGTTGCCATCATCTGCAGAAAGCAAGTTCTCCAGCATAGTCCAGGCCGTTGGGGAGATGGGCATTCGCGCTTGTGTCGGTAAACTTATTAAGATCAATAGAAGCGATCCAACTGCTGGGATTCCGGACAGCAGAGACGAGGATGCCCATGAGATGTCGATCGAAAAAGCACTCGCTTCTCACGGCGAATTTCATGGAAGTTTTAACGACCGAGTCCATATATGGATGGCACCGGAGACACCTCGTGGTCAGGATCTGGCAGGGTTCCAAGCCGTGGGATCCGCTTGCATAGAACATGGCATTCGGGTTACAGTTCACTGCTCAGAAGCACCAAAGGATTTCGAATTGATTGCCCAGAACTACACGTCGACACCTGCAGAATTTTGTCAAACTGCCAAGTTCACTGGACCGCACGTTGTCCTGGGACACATGGTCCATCTTGCTGAGGAGGATTACGCAATACTTCGGGACACAAAGACTTCGATCGCGCATAATCCCACGAGTAATGCCAAGCTAGCAGATGGGATAGCCCCTATCCCGCGTCTGCTTGAGGAAGGTGTCAACGTCTGCATTGGCACTGACGGTGCGCCTTGCAATAATGGCCACGATCTGTTCCGGGATATGCACTTGGCTGGACTTATTCACAAGGGCCGCCATTGCAATCCAAACATACTATCGTCAGAGCAGGTCTTGGAGATGGTCACTATCAATGCGGCTAGAGCACTTGGAATTGAAGACCAAGTTGGAAGCTTGGAAGTGGGTAAGAAGGCGGATTTTGTGGTGCTGAAACATAGCGGCATCCATGCAGCACCGTATGATCCGGCGGAATTGGCAGTAGGGGGTCTGTCGCCGTCGACGCTCTTGGTGCACAGCCTGTCGGGTGCAGATGTCGATATGGTTGTTGTTGATGGAGAGATTCTTGTTGATGGTGGACAGTTCACCAGGCTAGATGAGGAAAAAATAAAGAGTGATGCTCGGAATGCGATTTCAAGGATCAGGGAAAAATCCGGGGTTAAAGCGCAGCCTTTCAAGAGGGGCTGGCATTACGTGTAAATAACTATTATTATTACTATATTCTTGCAAACAAAAATTTCCAGACGACAGGTCTGAGTGGAAAATTGCTTATTCATACTACCTATAGCTATGTTTCCTGTTAAAACAAACAAAAGGCTATATCAAAGCCGTGGCATCTTTTTTAGAATATCGACTGCTTCTTGAGCCATTCCCCTGAACGCCTAGTTAGCCTGAGTATGACTGTAAAGCTTTACAGAACTCTTACCATGATGCCTGATACCCTGCCCCTCCAGCACCGTAGTTATGTATGACGCGAGCCTGGCCCATAAACTCCTCTTCGATGCGTGCGCCTCCATGTCTGCTCGCTAGTATTGGATGCGTCAGCCAACTTCTCACAGGGTCCTAAAATGGATGGCTAGCATACGTCGCAATCCCACACTGTGTGAAATCACTTTCAAGTCCTCCGGTTTCCCAAGCTCGGGTGCTAATTCACAGCACCGCCGTTTGATATCTTCGGCCAAATGTGCATCGATGGTTTCGTCCCAAGAGCCATCAAGACGACATCCTCCGAGAACGACACCTCCATGTCTACCTCGCGGAAAGACATATGTCGTGTCGTTATCCACGCGGCGTGGTGAACGAAAATACATTCTTGTCATGGGTATTTTAGGCGACTCGACGAGTAGAACTTGGCCCTATTTTTATCACTTAATTTACATCCCCTTGCCGGTAGTATGTCGGAACTGACTTTCGTAGGATAGACATTACCGTCTCCAACACCCTTCAACTTGGCAGCGCCAATACCTGAGCAATTAAAGTAGGCTGTAGCCCCAGGATAGTCCTGGAACAGCTCCTCGATGTGGGTGTATATCCTTCGATGCATGCCCACTTTCCGTCTTCGAGCCTCATTTTGCAACCTTACCCCGTAGGCAACAAGTTAGAACATTGCAAATATATATATGATGGCGATAATGTCGGAGATAGATACCATGGCAAGTACACCTGTGTATTGACCACAAAGGTGTCCGCGTCGTAGCCAAACTTGGCCCCGGCTGGTAGGAGACTTTGAGGAACCATTCTCAGCCCTCCAACAAGGCGTTCATACCAGATCTTATTGGTGGTTTCACTGAGCACTCCAGCTTGTGCGGGAGGTCTGTCGTAGATGGCACGTATCTCCATCCTTTCGACGCCCGTGCACTGCGAGTCTGTGGCCAAGGCGAGGAATTTCTCGAAGGTGACCCTGTCCCAGTTTTCTTGCCGGCCATTGTCGAGCGCTACGGAGAGCCAATTGGCGCCAGCTATGGGAGATGTGTAGCGCGGAGTCCTATCGCCTGGGAAGTATTGAGCGGCGATGATGACCTCGGCGTCTGGGTAGCGGTCAGCAAGCTCTACGGCTGTCGTAAGGCCGACGACTCCAGCGCCGAGGACGAGGAAGCGTGGCTGTGGCATTCTTGGGTTTGTCGATAGCTCTGTAGCGTACCGAGGCAATGCACTTATGTATGCATGTAGTGGGTGAGACTACTTTTTTTTTTTTTGAGTGTTGCCCGTGATGCACGGCCAGATATCGCTGGCCGCCTATCTGCACATTGGCCGCATTTGGCACTATTTAGTATTCAACTGAATTTCACTCAAAGACAGAATTGCACATGCAAAGTAGTTCGGATTGTCAAATTGAAGATGAAGTTAGACTGCATCATTGTAAATGGCATCATTGTACGTTATTAAAATCAAACTGAACAAGATTTATACATACAAATCGGCTAACTCAAGCGTGCATCAATCAGGTCACTGCGAGCGACGTTTTGCCCGCGGGTCTCGAAATCGGCATTCGAGATGGAAAGATTCACTGCGTAGGCAGCGAGCTGCCTCGCGAGGCGACAACTCGCATCATCGACGCTGAAGGAGCATATGTTACACCCGGCGGTGTTGACTCGCACACACATATCCAGCAAGACAATGCGCCAACCGGAGACACATGGGAGACGGGGTCTCGAAGTGCAATTGCAGGCGGTACAACGACAATCATTGCATTCGCGAGCCAAAAGAGGCATGAAATGTCCCTTCTGCCCGTTGTCCAGACATATCACGGCAAAGCCCGGGGAAACAGTTATTGTGACTACGGGTTTCACGTCATTCTGTCAAATCCTACCGAGGATATCCTGAATAACGAGCTGCCCGTTTTAGCGCGCGAGGAAGGTATCACAAGTGTCAAGCTGTACATGACTTATGAGCCCCTGAAACTCACGGACCGGGATCTTCTGTATGTGATGATGAAGTGCCGGGCACTAGGGATGACAACCATGATACATGCGGAGAACTCGGATATGATCTCGGTCATCATCGAGGGATTGCAGAAGCATGGCAATATGGACACATGGTTCCATTCGGTGGCACGCCCGAGAATCGCAGAAGATGAGGCTACCTATCGGGCTATTTCTCTCGCTGAGCTCGCAGATGCCCCGATTCTTCTGGTTCATGTCTCGTCTGAAACGGCTATCGAGCATGTTAGAACGGCACAGTCTCGACTCCTTCCAATCCATGCCGAAACATGTCCCCATTACCTCTTCTTGCTTTCTGAAGAGCTGAAAGGAAAGTCGGCATCTTTAGAAATGAACGGTACGAATGGAACACACAACCACAACCACGACCATGACCACGACGACGACAGTCATTTCCATGGGGCAAAGGCTGTCTGCTCGCCACCGCTCCGCCATAACCCCTCTGATCTCGATGCCCTATGGCGATGCGTGACAAACAACACTTTCACCGTTCTCTCATCCGACCACGCGCCATCCAAGTTCAACGATCCCGCCGGCAAAAAGCTCGGCCTTATCAACGGCAAGATACCAATGTTCACCAAAATCCCCAACGGCGTGCCGGGCGTTGAGACCCGTCTGGCCCTCCTCTTCAGCCAGTCTGAAGCCTGTCTGCCCTTTGAAGAGGCCAAGATGTCGCTTACCCAGTTCGTGCAGATGACCTCGAGTAATGCAGCAAAGCTTTACGGTCTATCAGACAGAAAGGGCAACATTGCGCCGGGCTTTGATGCTGATTTCGTGATTTGGCATCCGAAGGAGAGAGGCGCTAGGACTATTAGCCAGAATATGTTGCACCATGGCGTGGACTACACGCCATTCGAGGGGATTGAAGTCCAGAATTGGCCCAGGTACACTATACTTCGAGGAAATGTGGTATGGGATGCGGATAATGGGGGGATGGTGGGCGAGAAGGGCTTAGGGGAGTTCTTGAAGCGTGGCAGAGGCGGTGTTTTGACTGGGAAGGTGGGAAAAGATGCTAGGGGAATGGTAGCAGGCGAACGGAGGTTCTGGAGAGTGTAGATCAACTATTGACCTGCTGAACAGCAAGACTACTGTTAGATAGATACTGGCCTAACATACTAAATGAAGATTATACACACACACACACACACACACACACACACACACACACACACACACACACACACACACACTTTTCTCCTAGTAATCCGTTCAAGCCTAGGCTGGATCTGGTGGTGGATTCCTCTAGTAAAGCGTGTATCGGCGACAGGACACAGATGTATTTAGGGTTAGGATGGGCCAGAATCCTTCCTAGTTCCTTATCTCGGTTGAGTTCAGACGAGCGCAACTCGTCCACCTTTCTGATATGCCGAGTTTAGGCATCTTCATTCCACAAGACATTGCTAGAAGAATTCCTCGGAAGACGAACCGAAGCCGCATTCAACGTTTCAAGGAAGCATATCGAAATGGCTCCGGAGGTCCGCCGCACACAACGCGCTCCGCTTTCATGCATCGAATGCTATTCTCGAAAGCTCAAGTGCAGCAAAGAAACGATCCTATTCGACACGAGAATCTACGTGCATGCGCCCTTCGTGTTGGACAGCAGCTAAATCTCGGCTGGGACCACCTCAGTCCAGGCGAAACTCTGCTACAGCAAGAGGAGCGTCGGCGTCTGTGGTGGGAAACAGTTATTTGCGAATGGCTTTCGACTCCTGGAAAGCCACTGTGCATTATCAGCCCCGGATTTGATTGTGCTCTTCCTCTGGTGGTCAACGATTACCAGTTGCTACGGAGCGCTGATCTAGATCCCCCCAGCAGCGACCCTCTTCTTCAAGTCAAATATCACATCATCATGGCCAGAATTGCAACTGTTGACAATGAACTGAAATCAAAACTATGTGCCTGTGACTGGGTAGATACTGGAATTGCTAACTTTGTTAACGCCGCTGACAATGATCTGGCTGCAATCGTAGACGTCTTTTACATCAAAAACCACGGCATCCACGAGGACGTAATCAATGCTGCTCTGGGCCAGGCCAAGCCTTTCTTCCACCAACCAGAATCCGAAAAGCAGAAGGTATCAAGGGACAAATCTTGCCATTTCAATGGCTTGTCTCAGCGCCAGACATCAAGAGCATCGCCGTCTGAGTCACTGGATAACATGGAACAATTTGCATGGTGCTACGACCCACAATACGATCCGGAAACAAAGGATCTGAACTGCGTACCTGAAGACATCAAATCACACCTAAATCGTGAGGATTATATCTGGGATGGAATGGCGCATATGCCTCGCTTCAAGGATGATTGTATTCGCTATTGGCAGCGCTGTGTTCAACTTGCGCGAGGACTGCTGAAAATATTTGCACTTGGTCTCGACTTGCCTGAGGACTACTTTGATAGTGTCACTACGTACCCAGGAATGGAAGTGCTTACAGCTAGATGCGTGCATATATTTCTTACTGACTCGACAATAGTGACGCCGCATTCAACTTCTATCCCGCAGCAACCGCCGAACAAATCCTGAACCCCGGGGAGGACATCGGACTCGGATCCCACGCAAACTTACAATGCTTAACCCTGCTCTGGCAAGATAGCATAGGCGGATTGCAAGTCCTCACCAACGATGGCCAGTGCATCAAAGCCCCGCCCATCCCCGGCACCTTTGTCGTAAATATTGGCGACTATCTCATGCGCTTCACCAACGATCAATTCAAGTCAACGGTTCACAAAGTTGTATAACCGTTCTGCTCACGATCGTTACTCGATGCCATTCTTTTTCGGGTTTAATTTAAACGAAACGTGCTCAGTGCTGTGCTGCCGAGTTGTGTCAGCGTTGAGAATCCGGCTAAGTATGAGTGTGGCGAGGTCAGTGGTTCTGGAAAATTCTAGACACTATTTCTTGATATGTTAAACGATTTCCAGTGGATTCAATTGTGATTTCCGCAGGTAGCTGAACCCAGAAAAGGCTGAAGCTTAATTACGGTGATTGCCAACGGCTTTCACCTGCGGTGTTGATAGTTAGGGCTTTGGTTTCGTTGCCCTGATTCCGTATTCGGACTATGTATTCTAGTTTGTACCGTTTAATGCCCGATTTTGACGATTTATCATATAAAATATTAGATTACATGGTGAATCCAGTATAGCAGTCATAATCCACTGTCACATAGTCACTCACGAAGAAGCAGCAAATAAAGAAATCCATGGAATGAAAGGAGAAACAATCAGACTGCTCTACCGTGGCTTAGCTTACAGGTCTAAAACGCACAACGTTTCCCAACGGCTGATTGGAGTAGTTGGTTATCTCGCATCCTTCACATCCTCTCGTGCACGGATGAGGTCGCCATTTCGAGTATGGCATCAGTCATTTATTTTTCTTTTTTTGTTTTCTCGCTGTTTAGATCTATTTTGTCTTTTATTTTTGCCTTCCTCGCCTTTTCGGGGGGGGGTTTTTTTTTTCTTTCTTTTTTTATACCCTTGTCTTGCATATGTTTCTTAACTACGATATTTCGGTCCTGAAGCAAGAGGCGAAAACAGTGAAAACAGTCGATCGCCCTACTTTTCCAAAAATATATATTTTTGGCGGGCTAGTAAGTATAGTGAAGTCAACTAAATTGATATATCTCTTAATGAACAAATCACCGCCGGTCATTTACAAGTGAAGGGGTTGGTAGTTTCAGCTACAATACATTACTCCGACTCCAAATGCAGTTGCTAAATTACCCACGATGCGTGCTTAGAAACCCTTTTCGGTATTGCCTTCGCCCATACTCTTGCTACCACTACTGCCACTCTGAATCGCCCCCAAGATTCCATCCATGTATCCCGCGCCACTCCATTTTTGATGCGTAAGAACATCCACACCAAGTGCCTTCTCGCGCGATTGCACCAGTCGGACATAGGCAAGCATGCCCTCCTCCTTGAACGCGCGGGAAAGCTCCGAGGTGATCGTGGCATTTGAATGGACGCCGGCGAGAGAGATCAACTGGAGGACGAACCTAAAAGAAACATCGACTAGTTAGTACCACGTAAGAAGCATAATCTATCGGGAACAGAACATACCCATGCTTGGCAATGTCCCAGACAAAGGATTTCAGCGCGGCTTCACTGAACCCCTGGGCCATCCAATTGAACGACGGACTAAGATTGTAGACGAATTTCTTGCCAGGGTATAGCTTGTGGACATCAGCAGCAAGCTTAGCAGCCTTTTCCACGTTGGGATCCCCAGTCTCAACCCAGAGAAGATCAGCATATGGGGCAAACTCCATGGCTCGCTTGGTCGCGGCTGGAAATCCAGCTTTGTAATGATAATAACCCTCTCGCGTTCGAGGAGCGTCACATGACCAGACGAGAGGGGTGGTTGCCAGGCTGTTGGCAAGCTCGCGTCGCTTGGTCAGGGACAAGTCGGGATTTTTATTGACCTGGCTCCAATAAGCATTGATCGTCCCTTGAGATGCGCTCTCTGCCTTCAAATGGGCGTCGACGGCTGAGAACAGTTAGACCCAAACAGACAACAAAAGTAGGTGGTAATAACCTCACCTTCGTCAATAGTGACAAGTTTATGATTCTTGACCCATTGGCTCTCAAAAGCGTCAATTTCAGTACCGGAAACACCGTCGCGCTCCATAGCCTGGAGAGTCTCCGCCAATGGCTCGACTTGTTCAGTAATACCTAGAATGAACTCGTGGTCGCGGACATCAACGGCACTGGTGATAAGTCTTCCGCTCTCTGCGTCGGATCGAGCAATCGCGAGGTTTTCACTGCCCATCAAATCCCACTGGAACCGCGCGGCGATCAAACGATTGACATGCTCCCCTATTGGCACAAGGACCTTGCCAGCCAAATGGCCACATTTTTTCCCACCGTGCGACTGATCTTCAAAATGTACAGCAGCAGCGCCCTTTTCGGCAAATAATTTAGCCAGCTTGATCACCGATGAGAGGCCTCCGTGACCCATGTCACCATCGGCAATGATAGGTCGTAAGTAGTCGACATATGGAGTTTCGGTGCGCTGCTCGGGGCTTAGTTTGCGTCGAGCATCCCAGTTCTTACGATCGTGTAATTGCTGAGCTTTGAATAGTCTTTCCACCTGGTTAGGCACAGTGTTATAAGGATAGTCTCCGAAATCCGGGGAGACTTCGTTGGTAGTTGTTAAGAGCGAAGAGCAGGCCCATCCGGAAATATACAAGACTTCTTGGTTCGGGGCTTGCTGTGTCATTTGCACAGGATCGATAGCGCCCACTTTTGTTTTTTGTTCACGACGAAATCAGCGACGTTAGCGACCGGAAAATAAATGACTGACTTACTGGTATGGACAGGTTTGCCTTCAGCGGCGCGTTCATTGAGTAAGTTGAATAGCTTCCTTGCCATGATCGAGCTGGGATATGTCTGCTGCAGCGACCCGCGCTTGCTGACGACATCGGCTGCGCTGTAGGGACGCTTGATGCCTTCATAACGAGCAGTTTTCCACCAGGCCTCCACCTCTTTCACCTGCTGCTCGAAGAGCTCATCTTCGGCAATACCGGCCTTTTTGACACTAGACAGTAGTTGGAAGGAATCCGAGGGGAGCGGAGTTGATACAGGAGGAACAACAGGCGGCAGCGACGACGACATCCGGAGATGACCGCTGCTCACCGGCGCTGCAGAAATGGCAAAGGCTGCTGGTCGGAAAGGACGTCGAGGCAGTCGACGAGAGACGGTGCGAAGCATGGTAGGACAGGTATTAATCAGAGAATCGAATTGTTCTTTTTCGAAGGGGACATCAATTCATCGTCGCGAGGTCACCAAGCCAATCTTTTCTGCAGCGAAGTCGGACTTTTCCTCAAGTGCGGAGTAGTAGTAAGCAGAAACATGCAGAGGAATAGTGGCGCCAGTGAATGAGGTAAATTAATTGAAATTAATTGACAGCGTGCTCGTTGCGTGGAACGTAGCGTGTGTATAATGGAGTGTCGCTTGAGATGAAGCGGAGAGAGCTGAATAATACACGATACGTACCATTACATCCGAAAACCTCGGCAGCCAGGCACCCCGCAGCCAACCGAGCACTAGTGTAACTTACCATACCGGTACGGTATTCAGCGTACCGGTTACCCCGTACGGAGGCCGTCGAGTTGTAACAGCGTGACGGCAGGCATGCCTGCCTGCATGCCTGGGTATGCTCGCTCGCGCTGCGATTTCTCTTGCCTTTCCCTTCTTCATACACCTTGATCCCTTCTCGAGCATCACCCAGCACGCCCTTCTCTCCCTTCCGTCCCTTTCCATTCCAGCGTCGATCAATCCCATTGTCCTCTTAACCCCGGATTCTGGGCTCTCCGCTACCCCGCGTTTTCCCCGATAAGCTGCTGGCCCACTCCGCCAGCCATGTTGCTGACCTCGACTCGCCTCGCCGTGAGGCTGGCTCAGGTACGCACAATGCAATGCCTAATGATTTGTTAGGGATGAAATGCTCATTAATGCAATGAATAAAAAGGTTGCCCGCCCATTGCCCATTTTCTCTCGCACATATGCCACAACTGAGCCAGATCTCAAAACGACGCTCAAAGAGGTCATCCCCGAGAAGAGAGAGCTTTTGAAAAGAGTAAAAGCACGCGGGGATGAGGTCATCGGCGATGTCAAAATCTCCAATGTCATCGGGGGCATGCGCGGCCTCAAGGCAATGGTGTGGGAAGGTTCTGTGCTCGACGCCAACGAGGGAATTCGTTTCCACGGCCGCACCATCAAAGACTGCCAGCGGGAGCTCCCCAAGGGAACATCGGGCACTGAGATGCTTCCCGAGGCCATGTTTTGGCTGCTATTGACCGGAAAGGTCCCGTCGACTACGCAGATCCGTGCTTTCTCTCGAGAACTCGCCGAAAAGTCGTACCTTCCTCAGCATATCTTGGACCTCTTCAAGTCGTTCCCCAAGGACATTCACCCAATGACGCAGCTTGCCGTCGCCGTGGCGGCTCTTAATACTGTATCCAAATTTGCCAAAGCCTACGAGAATGGCCTCAACAAAGCTGAATACTGGGAACCGACTTTCGACGACAGCATTTCTCTGCTGGCGAAAATTCCTCGTATCGCTGCTCTTGTCTTCCGTCCAAATGAGATTGATGCGGTGGCGTCTCAAGAGCTCGACGTGAACCAAGACTGGTCGTACAATTTTGCGGACCTCCTTGGCAAGGGCGGCAAGCAGAACGAAGACTTCCACGACCTTCTCCGCTTATACCTTGCCCTTCACGGCGATCACGAAGGAGGCAACGTTTCTGCTCACGCTACTCATCTCGTCGGCAGTGCTCTGAGCGACCCATTCCTCAGCTACAGTGCCGGCCTGCTGGGTCTTGCGGGTCCTCTCCACGGTCTTGCCGCGCAGGAGGTGCTTCGCTGGATCTTGGCCATGCAGGGTGACATTGGCACAAAGTTTAGCGACAAGGATGTCGAAGACTACCTATGGAACACACTCAAATCTGGTCGTGTTGTTCCAGGCTATGGGCACGGTGTCCTGCGCAAACCAGACCCCCGCTTCGAAGCCCTGATTGATTTTGCCTCTACTCGTCCAGATGTGGTCGCAAACCCGGTGTTCCAGCTTGTCAAAAAAAATTCTGAGATAGCGCCTCGTGTGCTGACTGAGCATGGGAAGGTATGTCGTTTTCTGCTCTCGTTATTTTTTTTTTGAAGAGATGTGAACTCGTGAACTCTAATGAGAGAAATAGACCAAGAATCCTCACCCTAATGTTGACGCTGCCTCTGGCGTGCTCTTCCATCACTATGGTTTCCAGCAACCATTATACTACACTGTGACTTTTGGTGTAAGCCGTGCATTGGGTCCGCTGGCTCAGCTCATCTGGAGCAGGGCTCTGGGGTTGCCCATTGAGCGTCCAAAGTCGATCAATTTGGTAGGCCTGCTGAAGGAATAAGCAATTCACACACAGATGTACATACACAACATAGAATTATTTCTTTGTTTATTGTGGTATTTGTGCATGCCAGCCACACAGTCGGATTGTTCTCAAAAAGGGATTGAATTGGCGGTATGAAAGCCTTGACATGGATTGTTAATCCATTTTTCTCTTTCTTTCTTTGTTTTTTCTTATTCTCTGACTATTTTTTATCACACCTGAATGATACAAAGGAGGCTGGCATCCATGAATGTTAACGATTACTTCATTTCTACTACTTGATCAGTGTATACACGTACATGCATACGTAAAAACTACACACAAGAGCCATCAGCAGTCTTGTAAGTACATCACATTATCTGGCTAACTCAATTGGACCACATACCTAGGGTATAACTATTAGTTCGCTCTAGTATCCCAGCTATTACCCGTATATCAATAACCTCGGCTTTCCTAGACTACGTGCGTATACCATGCGGGGATACTACAACTCCACATAAGCTGCATCTCTGCGTGAATCAGAACCAGGACAGATGCAAGCCTAGGTCGTCCATTTCCCCGCTTGATCTGCCTGTTGCATCTGTTCCCGAGATGCTGTACTCTTGTACAGCTATATAGAATGCATATTCATGCATCCATCATATGCTCAAGTAGAAATATCTTATTCCGGTTAGTTACCAGGGATATGGATCAAGGTATCTATGTTTCCCCTTTGCACAAAATTTCACTGACTGAAATACTTCCCGAGCAGTAGCACCACTTGCTGCCTTCGCAGCAGCAGCAGCCTATGCCAATGCGAAATGGCACATCGCCAAAGACCTCACAAGCATATATACCGAACGAAAAGCCGAACTGGCAACCAACCGAGCCGGTACTGACACTGACACTGACACTGACAAAGAACAAAAAAATCATCTATATAGTCATTCGTACTGACCAGTGCTAATGTCCAGCTGCCAACGGCCGTCTCTGCATTTTCTTCCTCTTCGAGGACATCGCCACCGCGTATCCGGACAAGATTGCCATCTGGTCGCGCGAGAGATGCTATACCTATCGAGAGACGCTCGCCATCTCGTCACAGCTGGCGCATTACTTCCTGTCCATAGGCGTCCGGCCGGGACAGCTAGTCGGGTTGTATTCGATGAACAGTCCCGAATATCTGTTTATTTGGCTCGGTCTGGTGTGCATTGGATGCGCCCCAGCGTCTATCAACTACAACCTCAACGGTGAGTCATTGATCCACTGCCTGAAAGTCCCCAAGACGCGGTTTGTGGTTGTAGACGACGATCACGAATGTCGTGAGCGCATCGAGGCGGTTCGCGAGAGACTCGAAGCCGAGCTGGAAAATACCATTCTACCTCTCGGCGAGACCATGAACAAGGCCACGGAGGGATTCCCTTCGGTACCGCCAGACGAAACGTATCGGCTGAACGTCAAGGCTTCGTTCCCTTTCATGCTTATCTACACGTCAGGCACAACCGGCATGCCCAAGGGCTGCGCTTACACAACCCGCCGATTCTATATAAGCGTGCGCAATGTCGGTCCCAATACAGACCGCTGGTATTGCTGCATGCCGCTGTACCACGGCACAGGCGCCGTTTTCACCATGTTGAAGCTCCTCGGCGGCGTATCTGTTGCTATCGGGCGGAAGTTCAGCGCGAGGAACTTCTGGAATGATGTGCGCGACTCGGAATCTACCTGGTTCATCTATGTTGGCGAGACGGTGCGCTATCTGCTTAACAACGCGCGCTCGCCGCGAGACAAAGACCATAAAGTGGTCGGTATGCTTGGGAATGGTCTAAGGCCCGACGTCTGGGAACGGTTTCGCGACCGCTTCGGTGTCGAGCAAGTGATCGAATTCTTCAACAGCACGGAAGGTCTGCTGAGTTTGATAAATCTGAACCGAGGGCCGTTTACTTCCGGTGCCGTGGGACATCACGGCTTGTTGTTTCGCTATCGTCTCCGGAACGTATACGTCCCTGTTGCCATCGACTACGAGACGGGGGATATATGGCGAGACCCGCAAACGGGGTTCGCAAAACGCCAGCCGTATGAAGAAGGGGGCGAGATTCTTGTTGCTATTCCCGGCAAGGCGGCGTTTCAGGGGTACTGGGACAACGACGCAGCGACGGAGAAGAAATTCGCAAAAGATGTGTTCGAAAAGGGGGATCTGTATTATCGCTCGGGCGATGCGTTGCGTCGCACGAGTGATGGGCGGTGGTATTTCATGGATCGATTGGGGGATACGTTTCGCTGGAAGAGCGAGAATGTGTCGACGGCTGAAGTCGCGGAGGTGTTGGGCCAGTTCCCTGGGATCACGGAGGCGAATGTGTATGGAGTGCTGGTTCCGAATCACGAGGGAAGAGCTGGATGTGCTGCAATTCAGGTTTCTACTTCAGATATTAACTGGAGTGACTTGGTTCGTTTCGTGCGCTCGAAACTGCCGCGATATGCTGTACCGGTCTTCTTACGCGTGGTCAGGAGCTCTAGACATATCCATAATCACAAGCAAAACAAAGTGCCCCTGAGACAGGAGGGTGTTGATCCGGCATTGAAGGGCACAAAGGATGCAATAGGCATAGACGATCGTGTGCTGTGGTTGAAGCCTGGCGCGGACTCGTATGTCGACTTTGGACCCGAAGAATGGGATCTGCTTGTGTCTCGCGATGCACGCTTATAATTTGTAATTTACCAGAGTACATGCAGATAGCATACAAGAAGGAAGTAGCATGAAATCATCATCATCATCATCATCATCATCATCAACATCATCAACAAGACGACGTCAGGGCTAGACTGCTGGCAGCACAAAATCAAACTCGACAGAGTTACGGTAACAGAGAATTTTCAACAGATTGAACTGTTTCTGCAGCCGGCGAGACAGAACATCCAAACCATACTCATCACTCTCACGCAAGGGGAGAGACTTGATCCAGCCATCAACAATCTTCTCAGCAGCACAGCGGATTTGCCGTTTTACCTCGAGTTTGTCGTCTGTCCACATTTCGTGCCGGCAGCGCACGCGAGCAACTATGTCAAAGGCTGCAAGGACAACGGGCGGCGCGACGTCAACGTAGTGAATGGCGTGTAATCTGTTTCCGTAGAACATTTTGAATGTGTCGCGAGCGTGCTGGTCTGTCGCAATGTAGCGTAGAGCGGTTGCGTCCTGGAAGAATGAACGGCCGCGAATGGTGAAGGTGCCGGTGCGATAGCGGGCGCCAATGAGTTTCTCAGCATATGACAGTCGTATTTTCAGATTGAGTATGTCTTTGCTGTAGCAGTCTTCCTGGTTAGTCTTACCATCCGGCGAAGCGAGCTGGCGGTGGTTGTTGTCGAAAGAGAACTCGTCCCGAAGCTCTTTGCCACTTGGATGGGAGTCAGAAAAGTGGCTGGGTGTATTGAGGTTAAGGCTTGCAAAGCCGTAAGTATCGGCCTCGGTTGGGATGCTGCGAGCACGGTGCGCTGATTCGGTGCTGTTCCTTTCGAGTTTCATCTGCATGTCGTTCGATATCTTTGGCTCATGACCAGGGACTGTCTGTTGGTGTTGTATATCGGATCTCTGCTCGCTCGTTATGTTTCCCCTGTTCAGCGTATCTGCGAGCTTTTCGACCTGATATTGCATGGAGATCTGTCCTTTGGCATTTCTTTCGGTGCATGATTGAAGCTCCTCTGTATTGACGCCGTTTGCCTCGTTCGGTTTGTTGTTTAAACGCATCTGGTTACGTAGGGAGTCAATCTTGGCTTCCAAGGAACCCATTTGTCGCTGCAAAATCTCAGTCGCCTGCTGCAGGTGCTTGTAATCACGCAGCTTGCCGTCGAGGGCGTCCACCTTGGCCGTCAGAAATGCTATCAAGTCTGGATCGGACGCTTTCCCCTCGTTCGCGTCGGCTGCTGCCTGGTCGTTCAGGACGACGATGCCCTTGTCTTGCCTGGTTTGCTGCTGCAGGATCGCGTTGATCTCGCTGTTCTGCATGCGACTCAGTCGCACAAGGTCTTGGATCATGTCGTCCTGGCGCGCGACCTTGGCTTCGAGAGAGGTCGTGGACAGTTGTGACGAGGCCTTCATCTTGACTACTGTTGATTTGTGTGTATGTCAATGTGTGGCATCTTAACCAGCGTACTTCCAAGGAAGGTGATGCTGCGTGGGAGTGCCAAAGTCCCGGAACAAAGAAGTGGCCGAAAGAGGAAATATATATAAAAAAAAAAAAACATACCAGTCTCTATTTTTATTTTCTCAGCGCGACTAAATTATAGCTACATTATATCTAATCTACATTATATTAACCATCATATCAATCTATATACAAGAGTACTAAGATCTGACTATTGACTACATCAATCTATTCAGTCGATCTCCAGTGGAGCAGATCCGCCTCGCATTCTCCACCAGTTCGTCATTTTTTTTCCTTCTTCATCTTCAACCACCTGCTTAGTTACCCTAGGTAGGTGACAACAACAACAACAACAACATCATGGAATCCCAGCCCCAAACCCGCTACCTCATCCGCCAGCCAGTGGCCCTGCAATGGTTCGACAACGGCAAGCTCGTCAAGCGCAGGGAAGAAGAGCGCCAGGCCGGCCGCTTCGAGCTCTTCCTCGACCTGCTCTACGTCGCCATCCTGGCCAACTTCGCCGAGAGCCTCGCAGAGGATGTGACGGGCGTGAAGCTGGCCAAGTACATTGTGCGTGCAGACCCGCATCGTCTTCCACACGATAGATATATGGACCATTACTGACATCGCGTGTCCCCAACAGCTGATTCTTGCGCCGTCATGGCACGTCTGGTCCGACCTCCGCGAGCTCATGAACAGCTTCTTCAACGACGATATCCTCCAGCGCGTGCTCATCCTCTGGATCATGGCCATCCTGATCGTGTACGGCAACAACGCGCCGCTCGTCGACGAAAGCCTCTCCGCCATGCGCTCCACCGTCGGCGCATACATGGCCGCGCGCATGTCCGCCAACCTCGCGCACCTCTTCTACTCGTTCAGCAGCTACCACCACCGCGCACAGCAGCGGCTCTGGTTCGTCCTGTCCACCCTCGCGCTCTGCATCTACATCCCGCTTTACTTCGAGGGCGTCTCGCTGCGCAGTAAGATCGCCGTCGCCGCCGTCGCAGAAGTCTTCGAGGAGTCGCTCTGGATGTTCTGCTACTCCCCCATCGCCAAGCGCCTCCTCCGCGCCCGCTACACCACCGCCGTCGACATCCCCCATGAAATCGACCGTTTTGCCGCATTCTACATCATCGCGCTCGGCGAATTCCTCTACACCATTATCGTGGGCTCCCCGGCCGCCGTGGGCTTCAATCTGTCCCTCCTCCGCGCCGTGTGGACGCTCATCATCGCCTTTTGTCTGAATTGGATGTACCTGCACAACGACTGCGCCGTCCACTTCACCCACCCGCTGCGCCATACCGTGCTCACGGCTTTTGCCTGGGTTACCCTCCACCTCCCGCTCATCGCCAGCCTGCTGGCCGGCGGCCACGTCTCGGCGGCCAGCGCCGATGAAGAAGAGTCATTTACCATGGGCCAGCGCTGGCTGCTATGCGCCGGGCTCGGCGTCGGGGTATTCTGTCTGTACATCATGGCGCTCCTGTACTCGTCCAATGATGCCGGTTGCACGTTGATGCTACCCAAGAAATTCCGTTTAATCATGCGACCGGCCGTGGGGCTGATTTTGGTCCTGTTGCCGCTTGCGAAGAGTCTCAATCTGACCGAGACACTGTCCGTGATTATGGCTTTGGTTGTGTTTTGTCTAATATGGGAGAATGTGACGAGTTTGCAGCGCGGTGCCAAGTTTTGGGAGGCCTGGACGGATACGCGGTATCCTGAGGGGGGCAATAAGGCCCATAAGTTTGCAAGAGCGACGACGACGACGACGAATACTACGACCACTACCACGACTGGGGATGATTCGGAGAGGCGGCGTTCTTCGGTGGTGTCGAACCCTGAGGCGAATTATGTGAAGGATGCGCCGTCTTTGGAAGCTGGAAACAATATATCCGGCCGAGGTACATAGAATATTTAAGGTGTAATATCTAACTAAGTATGTATATCTCTACGTAATGTATAATGTTTCTGTCATGAACTTATTTGTTCGCTCTAAGTACAGGTACGTAAAAGAAAGCACTGGCAACTACGTATCTTTAAAACGCAAAACGCAGGCACGCAATGGTATCTATCTACTTGTAGGGCGCAACGATGCTGTCTGTCACGTAGAGATCAACGTACTTGTCAATGTCAGTGTTTTCCAGCTCCTTTCGGTTCCAGCCAAGCTCTAGGAGATGGTTGACGCGGCTGGTGTCAAAGTGGCCCTCAATGTGGCGCTTGTATTTAGCCAAAATCTCGGGCTTGGCCTCTTCACGGCGGAATTTGTGACCCAGAGGTGCTTCGACCACAACTTCATCGAGGACAGTGCCGTCGTTGAGGGTGATTGTGAGAGCGTTGGGGATTGTGCGTTTGGATGGGTCGTGGTAGTCCTTGGTAAACTGAGGGTCTTCAACACATTTGATGCGCTTGCGGAGATCGTCGAGAAACTCCGATGTGGCTGCCTCGGATCCATCGGCGTAGTCTTGAGCTGTCAGGCGGTTGAACACGAGCATAGTTGCAACCATGTACTACGAAATATTAGCATTAGCATCCTTTCTTAGATACAAAATAGAGATTAAACGTACTTGCACGCAATGGTCACGGTCAGCAAAGTTGTCCATGGCCTTGAACTGCTTGTCAATGATGCGAACGCAGGCCTCATGCGTCCGGTTGGTGATTTCTTTGATGTCCTTGGCTGTCTTTCCCAATTCGGCGAGCTTCTTGTTAACAATCTGGGCAGCCTCAATAGCTGTCTGAGAGTGAAATTCGGCTGGAACAATCAGCTACAAGCTCCTGAGAAGTTTAGACATGAAGGAACCTACCAGGATATGAAACTTTGAAAAGCACATTCTCCATCACATAGCTGCCGTACGGGCGTTGGAACTGGAACTTTTTGCCCTTGAACAGGTTGTCGTAGAAGCCCCAGACAGGAGCGTTCAGGACAGTCGGAATACCGCCCTCACCCTTGAGCACCTTGAGGACGAGATTTACCGCACGCTGGCAGGCATCACCGGCAGCCCACGACTTTCGAGACATTGTATTCGGCGAATGGCGGTAAGTACGTAGACTTTGACCGTCAACCCATGCTTGGGTAATAGCATCGGCAGTCTTCTTCTCATCAAGACCCAACAACTTCGAGGTGACAGCAGCAGTGGCCACCTTCACAAGGACGACATGGTCCAAACCAACCTTGTTGAACGAATTTTCCAGAGCCAACACACCCTGGATTTCATGGGCCTTGATCATGCCCTCCAGAACGTCGCGAACCTTGAGAATTTTGCCCTCTCCAATATTTCCACCGGCACGGTTTGTGCGTGAAATCCAGTCTGCTACTGCGAGAATACCACCCAAATTGTCGGATGGGTGGCCCCATTCAGCTGCAAGCCAGCAATCGTTGTAATCGAGCCATCGGATCATGGCACCAATGTTGAACGCCCCATTAACGGGATCAAGCTGATACGGGGTTCCTGGGACTTTGGTCCCATTGGGGACGACGGTGCCTTCCACAACAGGGCCGAGCAGTTTGGTACACTCGTGGAAACGAAGACCCTCGAGACCGCAGCCGAGAGTATCCAGGAAAACGAGTCGAGCAGTATCGAACTGATTCGTTAGTGAATTTAGTCCGACATCCATCAAAACTACACAAATCCATAGAAAGTAAAAGGGAACACACGGCAAGGTCGGATTCAATCTTATAATTGTGGATATAATCGGCCATATCCTTGATCTCGGGGTCATACTCCCGCTCCAGCACAGGGGTAGCTTGCAAAGGCGACATTGTCGAGAAGCACGATACTTGGCGATAAGACGAAGAAACAGCAAGAGAACTGGAATTTGAACGGCGGGCGTTGCGAGTCGACGTGGTGGTGGAGGAGGAAGTCAAAGACAGGGCGGGGGCGTGAGTGCGGGATGACAGCCCCAACTCCAACGCGCGAGTGCGGGGAGCACGATGGCCGAATCTTCGCAGCGCTGCTGCTCCGGCGGACATTGTGTCGAGATGGGAGCTGAAATTGGGGCAATTGAGAAAAAGTAGAGGGGAATTTGTTGTATGTTGTTACATGTAAGAAAGAGAGACAAAAAGGAACCTTGACAGCTGGGCCGAGGCTGGGGAAGGCGCTTGCCGTCACGTTGACGTTCCGTGTAATGTACGGGAATTACATAGATTACCGTATTGATCGACGCCTGGCGGGCCGGCCCACCCCCGCGCCCAGCCGAAACATACCATACATACATACATACCATACGATCTGGATCTGTGTTTACCCTATGAACCTGACTGGTTAATTGACTGGCTGCCATGGTAATTACACTTGATATTAAGCACACGTAACTTAACAAGTGCTGTTCTGTATCAAGCGTTGGCGCTGATCTTCCGGTTCTCGGAGTCCGGCGACAACCCCGACAAGTCTATCTGCCTGGACAAAAGTCGGCACTCTGATATAAACAAAAAGACACCCGAATTGAGGAATAACACTGGCAAAAAAAGTGACAAACGAGTGAACGGTTAATATTCAATATCCTCCTCAACCCACGTTCCAACCCCCTCTCAGTCGATCACAATAGCTTGGCTGTCAAGCTCTTTTTCATCCGTCTCCTGCAACGATTTGATAGCCGCACGATAGATCACTTCCGCGAGTCGCGGTGGAACGGAGTTTCCAATCTGTTTCTTCGCATAACTAGACGGAAACTTGTATTGTATAGGGAATGTCTGTAAACTAGCTAGCTCGCGGATAGTAAAATGTCGTAAACCGCTGGGATGGTAATTCTTCTCGCCGCCACCACAAGTGATAGTCTTTGCGAGTGAGTTCTCGTCATACGGGGCTCTGGGTATACCGTCTGCAAATGCCGTGTACTCGAGATCATGGTTCGGCGCTAGACGGGGAATATTTTCAATAACGTCCTTGATAGTCACATACGGCTGTAGGCCTGGGCCGTGTGTAGGTGCTGGGAATATCGGGAGCTTCTCACCGGGGCTGGATATATATCAACATCGACTTTTTATTGACTAAAAGACAGAATAGATATAAACTCACCCAGCAGCCATTATGAAAAGACGCTTGCGGGATTGCGGAACCCCGTACTTTTCGCAAGACAAAACTCGGCTATGAATAGAATAACCCAGCTCCAAAATATCCTGGAGCATTCGTTCTAGGGTTTCTTTGTGACGTGAAACAACTCCAAAAGTCTCTTCAATCGTATGTATTCGTGGTTTGACTTTCTGGATCATATTAAACGCACTGAAAATGAGAGACGAATTTGCCTCGTCCCGCTGCACGTTATATGAGCGTGTATGAGCAGGGCTGAACGGTTGACAAGGGGGGGAGCTGTGGCTTATATCAACTTGCAATTCGTCAGCTCCATGAAGGGCGTGCCAGCTGGTGAAGTCTGCATGATAACACCACGAGTGGATGAAATTTGTCCGATAAGTCTGACAGGCAGCTTCATCCATGTCAATACCGTATTTCACGCGGAGGCCAGCTTCGGAAGCACCAACAGACACCCCTCCAGCACCACAGAAAGCATCTCCAAATGAATACTGTCGTTGCATTTTTAGGGATCTTTCTCTTCGGCTCACTCGCGCTGTGGTAGAATTCGAGACCTCTTCGCTACCAAACGGGATAGTTGTTTCTCGCCATTGCTGTCGTAGAATGTGTGAAGGGACTCTAAACTCGTGGTCTGCTTCATCAAAAGATAAATACCGGATGATTGTTTCTCCTTTTTCGACAGTGTCTTGCCACGCCAGTCGACATATGTAAGAGTCTGGTAAGCGTGTAACGCGTGAATGCCAATTTTGATTTGTAAGTGAAATTCGCGAGATTCCTCTCACGGAGGATATGGCTATGTCTTTCTCAAGCAGTATTGACCCATCAGTATCCTGTCTCATGAGCCAGCACAGCTCTCGGTGGCGTTGGGGGAAAGGGGTGGGTAGTTTCATCAGTTTACTGAAATAATAGCCTCGCAGGAACACGTCGCCATTGAATAGACGCAGGATCTTTTTCACACGCATGAAGTCACCGTCTGTAAGTTCAACTGCCATGCCTGGGACAAGCCCGTTGTACTCCTGGATGAAAATCGTTGTGGGGTGATCGATTTGCGCTCCGACTTTGGAGTGGTCGTTCTCGAGATGGAGTAACGATTCAAGTTGGTCGTCATCTAAGTAGTCATTCTCGTTAAAGCCGGTATTCTCTCGCTCGCTTAAGTCTTCCTGGCCAGCAACAGAGCCAGCTTCAGTGTCGGAAGACACGTATCCATCATAATTCTCGATGGTGAGATCTACATGGGTCACCTCCTTTGGATTGCGAGATGTCGAAGGTGCGTGAATGAAGATATCCTGGCTGACGCGCGTTGAGATATTGACAACCGAATGAGAGATTCTGGGGTAGCCGTTTGGAATATCCAGTCTTGGTTTTCTGTTCATCATGGCGGTTTGGTAGGTACCAAGATGTCTCTTTCTCATGTCAGCAGGCCGTAGTCAGTTTCATAAAGGAGGTCAAACTCACTTAGCAGTCGAATGTTGGAGACAAGCCCTGTAGCCTTAGCTTATGCGTGATGGAAATGCCAAAAATACTGCCTCAAAATGTAGCTGTAAATTCTCGGTGAAGGAAATGACAGTTTCTACCCTAAAAGATGGAAGATGAATTGACAATGAGGAATATTAGAGACCATAAACAGAGAAGACTTTGTAAGAGATGGAAGAAGTGAGTATTGCCTAGGTAAGAGAGAGCAAAGATAAAGATATTGCTAATTCACAGGCTGTTTGGAGTTGGAAGGAGAAGGAGATTCATGAGCAAGATTTGGCAAGATATATGAGGGATATGAGGGGAACAGAAGGGAAGAAGTCTCACAATTCTTTCGCATGCTGTTGATGGAGGGGCATTCATGCTGAGTGAGAGGGGTAAGGTTGAAGGGAATGATGCCATGCTCAAAAGGAAGAATAATATGCGATAGAAAGAAGTAGTTTGTGGACTCACTGCCTAGGTTTCATATGTGAGGTCCAAGAATTTTCAATTTCCATCCAGCAAAGAAGGCAGGCTCATCCTCTTTGTTCCCATTCATTGCTGCCTGAATGCTTGACTCCGTGAGCAGACCCTAGCAAGGCCAGACTGGGTCTATAACAGGCATCATGAAGCTCAGACAAAGATAGTTATTTTCAACAATCTTTTTGTTTTGAACCCACAGGACAGGACAGTCTCCATCTGTCTGAGCGTAGGGCGGCCTTGATAATCTCTTCAGATAACATCTGGAGTCACTTTCAAACAGACTGACATTTTTTAGGGTTTTCAACCCCATAGCCAAGTTATGATCCTTGTATACCGAGTATATAATATCTCCAAGCATGCTTGAACTGAATCCTGATTGGCCGCTCTTCTCTTGTATAAACGCTATTCCTGGGTTGGGCAAGTGCAAGATTGCGCGGATAAACTGTTTATCCGCGTAACAATTTCTCCTGGCGTTGTCTCCATCTTCAATCTTGAGTCCTCTCCCTCATCACTCGCCCATTTTGACTATCAGTCTCGCTAATGCGTGACGTGTATAATCCGACAACTCGAAACGTCGAACTAACAAGGTAATTATCTTCCAATTACAAGCACTTTACTCGACAGCACATCCTCTTCATGATGATTTTTCAAAAATTTTTAGATGTTAGACTTCCGAATCTCATTGCGGAAATTTCTTTCTAAGCTGATATCAATCCGCGTCTCTTGCTGATGATTTTTCATTTTGCTGGCTGCGTTTCTCTTGCTAATTGATATAGTCTCTACAAACTAGGTCCATCGTCAGTCAGCTTGCGAATACACAAAAGTGACGCGCAAAGTCGTTACCGTCGAATGCTATAGATACCAAATTTTGTACCGAGCAAATAGTGGAGGTCGTTTATTTAGAAGAATCAAACAAAGAATACCGCTGTTGTGATGCTGCCTCAATCTCAAAAGAAAGACCCTCGTAAACACGCTGCGCTAGGAATCACGTGTAGAAAATTTCAAGTCGGCAGTTGTTTATTACATCATCGCAGATTATCATACACCTACCTCGCTCCGACCCTGCCTGTAATTGTCCGACTCTACTCTTTACTACTCATCGCATCTCTTCTCGTGCAAACATGCGGCTTACTCGCTCCATGACCTCGTCTCCAGTTCTTCCGCAGGCAACGACATCGGCAGGCAACAACAAGTCAGTCACAATCAAGACCGCATTCACAGTGTCCAAGCAGTATACTGCGCCAGATAGAAAGAGGAAAAGAAAAGCAGTATCCTCGACTATCCAAGAAATCGATGCCAATGCACTTCCACACAATCTCGGCAAACCAGCAGCAGATATCGTGGAAGATGCGCTAGATATTGATAGCGCTCGAAAACTCGATGCGGCAGCATCTTCCCTCCCGCACAAACGTATCAAACTGGAAGAGAAAGCGCCAGATCGTGCTGTGATTCAAAACAAAAACAATAAATACGGTCTCACGCCTGGGGTTAGTCCCTTTCCCGGATTTTTGCATCCCACTCCGGGAGAATGCGAGGAAGTCTGTCGGCTTTTGACAAGCATGCACGGCGAAATCAAAGCTCCCACCAAAGTGCCCCAGCCCTCGCTTACAGTGACTGGATGCGGTGAAGTTCCATCTGTTCTTGATGCACTTATCCGAACCGTTCTGAGCGGGGCCACTACCGGTGCCAACTCTGCAAGGGCATTCAAAGGTCTCGTCGACAGGTTTGGGATACTTGAGAGTGGCATTGGGAAGGGCAGTGTGGACTGGAACGCAGTTCGCACGGCGCCAATAAACGAGGTTTTTGAAGCAATGAAAAGCGGAGGATTAGCAACCACCAAGAGTAAATATATAAAGGGGATTCTCAACATGGTATACGAAGGGAACCTAGCACGCAAGGCCGCTTACCAAGCGACAGATAACGAAACGGATAAACCCTTACCAGCGGGCGCAGAGAATGAATCAAAGGCCCAGAAAGATGTGGAAATCGCGCTGACAAACGAGAACATACTGTCTCTAGACTGGATCCACGCGCTAGACAAGGAGCAGGCAATGCTCGAGCTAATTAAATATCCAGGCATTGGACCTAAAACTGCTGCCTGTGTTATACTGTTTTGTCTTCAGCGTCCATGCTTCGCTGTTGACACGCACATCTTCCGGATTTGTAAGTGGCTGGGCTGGCTGCCATCGGACGGGAAAAGGGTCTCTGAAATCACGGCTTTTAGTCACTTGGAAGTCCGCGTTCCCGACCACTTGAAGTACTCTCTGCATCAATTGCTGATTCGCCATGGGAAAAGCTGTCCTCGCTGCCGGGCGATTACGGGAGAGAAGAGTGAGGGCTGGAACGAGGGGTGCATTATCGATCATCTTGTGCGGAGAACTGGAAAAAGGAAGGGTATTTCTTAGCAAAGAACTTTCATACTACCTAGATGTCAAATAGACTTACTTGTTGGAACTGGCAACGGATATACGAACGAAAAGCTTAGGTTAGGTACGCTAGTGCTAACAATGTTTATGTTATGACCGGGTATATTTTCCTTCTGTGAATAATATAGGCTTTCATGATTGTTGGCTAGTAGGCCAATTTAATCAAGAAGACCAAGTATTGGATCGGAAAATGTCCGGTTAAGCTATTACTACAAGACTCAATGTCGTCAATATCGGCATGGATAGTAATACACAGATTGTCCAGATATGGCGTGCTCATCAACCTATCGCTTGCACTGCATTGGCATATCAGGGCGGGGTAACCTTTGATCAGAAGAAAACACTTGTTTACATGCGATGTCTTGCAAAGTACCAGGACAATTAAACCAAAATAAATTCTGGCACCGACAAACATGCCTGACACGTCAATTGAGAAATACAACCACGTCCCAGTCACCAAGGAGGATCGTGAGTGTTCCAGCAACACAGGCAACAAGTCGAGATACTTGACTGCTAACGAGGTGTCATGATAGTTGACTGGGCTGAGCTCATTACCCTCGATTTTAGCCTTTATGAAAAGCCCGGTGGAAAGGAGCAGCTGATCGAGCAGCTAGACCACGCAGTACAACACGTTGGTCAGTAATGTGTCGCATTATTGATGGGATGCTTTGCAAAGATGCTGAATAGGCTAAATACTAGGTTTCTTCTACGTGAAGAATTTTAACATCAGTCAGGAGGAGGTCGACTTTCAATTCGCTTTGGGACGGGAATTCTACGCACTGCCCTTGGAGGAGAAGCTCCAGTTCCACAACGCTGATGACCTTGCGAGAGGCGAGTACAACGGATATAGGCCTGCTGGACACCGTATGTAAGTCAATTGACGGTCACTAGAGTCAGAGGCTACGAGTAGTCTGATTGACTGACTGACTCTTCGTCTAGCCTGGGAAATGGCATCAGGGACAACGTGCAGGTGTACAACATTCCCAAATTTGACGGTTATCATCCACGGGGACAGCCAGATGTCTTGAAGAATCATATCGCAGAAATCGAAGCCTTCAGTCGGGTATGGCTTTTTGTCTTCTCGATGTACACTGATGTCTTGCTAAATTATATCGCTAGAAATGCCATACAGAGGTCGTCGAAAAACTGCTTCGCCTCTTTGCCATTCTCCTCGAGCTTCCGGACGAAGATCAACTGGTTCGCGACCACCAGTACAACATACGAGGCGAAGACCACTTGCGATACATGCACTATGCGGCTCGCAGCGCCGAGGAGAACAAAAAGGTCGGGGAACTTTATTCCCCGGGTCACACCGATCTAGGAACCATAACACTGCTATTTCGCCAGCCTGTTGCCGCCCTGCAAATCTTGAATTCGGAGGGCCAATGGAAATGGGTGCGCCCGCAGGATGGAACTATCACGATAAATACCTGCGATGCCCTAACTGCGCTCACAGGCGGGTTTATCAAGTCCAGTGTCCATCGCGTGCATGCACCACCACAGGATCAAGCGCATATAGATCGCCTGGGGGTGTTGTATTTTGCTCGGTTGGCTTTCCCCGTTCATGAATACTCAGGTATAGGGCATGGATGGACTGACAAGGTGTACAGACCAAACAACGAAGTCGTCTTAGACCCCATCCAGAACAGCCCAGTCCTCAACCGTCTTGGCCTGACTAAGAATGCCTTCACTGAACTCGGCCAACACCTCACGACGCAGGAATGGGTCAAGGTCCGACAGACGCAGCAGCAGCGACCCAATCGCGAGGTGAAAATCACGCAAGATGGGAAGTACGCTTACAAACCCAAGGATCTTGAGATCATTCCCGGTCTGCAGGCAACTGTTTATAACTAGAAGTGCTGTTGCTGTACATAGCGTCGCTGAAAACCTGTAGTAAATTAAGAACTTGAAGCCTTCGACGTTGCTGTGGAGAATGCACCTCGTATCGCCGTAAGCAGTTTAGCGCAGCTTCGCGGCGTTAACGACGGCCTTTCGGGCTCGCCATAATCTTCGTCCTGTCAACTAATTCTCCTTTATGCCAATGGCCAGTCAAACTTCTTACAAGACCAGCAGAGCCCTTGCCACCAGTCATGGAATTGGATAAGTCCCAATCTGGCCCCTCACTGGAGGACCTGACCCATACCTTTGTAGTGACCTCGGCGGCGCCGACCTCGAACTATCTTTCCGAGGTCTCAAAGGCCAAGGCTGCTGCCATGTCCAGGCAGCGGCGAGCCCATCGGAAATCTAGGGCGGGATGCGAAAATTGCAAGAAAAGGCGAGTCAAGGTTTGTTTCTCCTTCTCTCTCCTCTACGCTTCTAGACTCATCTGTGGAGCCGCCAGTGCGACGAACAAACGCCGTGTGCTAGTTGTGTTCGGCGAGGACAACCCTGTCAGCGTGATTCAAGGCGTAATAAGGAGCCATCAACTGCTTCAGTACCTCCCCAGATTTCTTCTCTCAGACCGAGGTCAATGGACAATAGCGTGAACCTTCTCCACTTAAAGCTGTTCCACCATTTCCAGACAGTCACCGTTCAGACACTGCTGTTTTCACCAACAGTGTGGGAGCACGCATTGCAGCTTTCTTTCCAATTTGATTTCTTGGCAGACGCTATTTTATGCCTCGCAGCCCGACATCTTGTTGTCTTGCAGCCGCATGATACAGTTTCTTCGACAGCGACGGCTACTCATTTGTCCCGCGCCTTGTCCAAATTCCGCCATGAACTAGCATCAAAAGACTTTACGTCAACTCACATTGATGCTTTCATTGCAACTTCACTGCTACTACAGTATCAACTATGGACTAACACTGAGGATTACGCCCTACCCTACAGAGATGGCCAGGCATCATTCGGTCCGTCAGGAGACCTCGTCTTTAACTTCTGCTCGAGTTTAAAGAAAGTCTTTTTAAAGTGCGTTCCGGTTCTTCTTGATCAGCCGTCCGTGTTTATGCCATTTATTCGGCTCGATTCCAAGGACCTCCTCGTCGAAGCTGCACAAATAAGTGATGGAACCCTTACTGCATACCAAAATACGTTTTCATACCATCGCCCATTCGACGCTCAATTGCTCAATCTTTCCCTTCCATACGATCGAGGCTCGGATGTGGCTATCTTAGAGCGATGGTGGTATACTTCCCCCAACATAGAAGACGGTCTAGATCCAATAGATGATGGATATACGCCCATCATCAGCCAACTTTGCCTGCTTCTGTCATTTCTTCCAGAGGCACAACCACCAGAGTCTGCTAGCGCCGGCTCACCTCTGTATCCGGAGTTGGTGAAATATATCTTGTCATTTCCAGTCATGTGCCACGGACCCTTGAACTCAATGATCCAGAGTGGCGATCCGCATGCGCTTCTCTTGGTCTGGCACTTCTATCGCGCTGTACGAATAATTCTTGCGCCGAGCAAGTGCTGGTGGGTGCATAAGCGGGCGATGGTGTGTGAGTCCGTTTTGAAAGAATGGCTGATGAGGAAAAGTGCGGAAAGAGCAGAATAAAGAAGTTTCCTAGCCATCTGTTGTGATAAGCAATGAAATGAGAACTGCAATCAAGCCTACTAAAACTTATCTTTATTTCAAGAGACACTGCGTGTTATTGTTGAACATCTCAAGTTCATCATTGGACTTCCCACTGCTGCATTGACTGCACTCGAGTGGTGCAACAACACGTCCGACAATGATCCAGCGAGATCTGTATGACGGGCCAATTGCTAATGGCACTGAATGCGCCACGGAATAAGCTGGCTGCATCAATGCTTATATTCAATTTTATGTTGGAAGCTAAGTTTTTATTATAAACTTAATTGCCGTCAACTTCACCCGACAACCCGCTGATAGTTCAGTTGGAAGAGCGCCAGACTGTAATTGAAAAAGTCATCTGGAAGTCGGCGGTTCGATCCCGCCTCAGCGGAATTTTTTTGCAACGCAAACATAATACCATACCTTTTTACTCCAAAAATAGAGATAACATATTTATTTATTCATTTATTTTGATGGTTATTTATTCGGCAGTCAAAGGATGTTCTGAATTTTGACTCTTATCACTATTATTATTTATCTTACAGTAGGTTTTTCGCACGATCCGCATTTTAATGCTTCATGCCGGACAAGCGCCATCTGGCTCCTCCGGAAAAAGGAGATGTTGTCGACGTTACAGTGGCAATTTCTGACGTGCTTGTAGGAAGGGGGCTTGTGTTGAGGTGCTTACTTGAATGTGAGATGGCCGGCGTGGTTCGTAGGGAGGAACTGGATGTTGCCCGAGTAGCACGTCCCGAGGAGGACGAGTAAGACGAACACGGGCGACGCGACGAAGCAGTGGCAGTAGAAGGAATTGGCTGATGGGATAAAGTATCTTGCTCACCTCCTAGTCAGAGACTGAGTATAAACATTGTTTGTATTAGAATTGGCAAGCACTTTAATTGATGTCTATTGTGTCTTTCTGTTGCATGCATGCTGTGTCTTGCTGTTAGAAAGTTATGTCTGTCCATAACTGACCAATGAGAAAAGATGAAATGGCTGACAAAGCAGCTTAGTGATCTCACAAGGAATAGCCCCTTTGGAATTCCAACGTCCATCCATACCGTATTTCGGAATTCGAAAATCCATGCTGCTTGCGACGAATAGCGGCCATATTTTTAACTCATATACGATGGAGGGTGCCTCCAGACAACCGCAGAAAATCACAAGATTAAGATCTGGATGCCGGACCTGTCGGTTGGTGAATTCTTCCCGTCTTCCGCGAGGTATAAACCCGCTGACAACCATCAGTATAAGACGAGTAAAATGTGACGAAACACCTGGAGAATGCCTCAGATGCAAATCCACAGGCCGTAAATGCGATAGATATGACCTCAATCGGCTTCCCTTCCGTCGAAAACTCACCTCAGAGCTTAATCGGTACCGCCCGCAGTTAAACTGGGCGGGGAAAACATCTGATGAACGGCGATGTTTATCCTACTTTCAATTTCTCACTGTCCCGACGATGAACCGCTGGTTTGATCATAGTTTGTGGGATAAACTGATTCCGCAGATGACAGAAGCCGAGCCTGCTGTTTGTCATGCTGTCGTCGCCTTAAGCACATTGCAAGAGGCGATAGAATTAGCGGGAGGTGAAGTACTGCTTGAGGATATGACGAATCGCCACCAACTATTTGCGGTGGAACAATACAATCGGTCCATCTCCAATATGAACTCACGCATTGGTTCGAACGATCCCGCTGTCAAGAATACCGTTCTTGTTTGCTGTATTTTGTATGTCTTCTATGAGCTCCTTCGGGGGAAGTATGATAGGGCATTCTATCACCTGAGGAAGGGCGTTGAGATTATTGAATATTACCAGTCTGCTGCTCCGCACCCCTCCTTAGATGGGCGGATAGAAGATACCGTGGCTGCTGCCCTAACACACCTGGATCTTCAAGGATCTCACTTCGGGGTATCTCAACTCCGGGATGTTTTAGAGTTATCAAAATTGGAAGCGTGGCAAGAAGAAGGCAATGATACTTTGGACAGTCAACTTCATTTTCGAACATTGTCAGAAGCTTGGAGTATAAGAAACAGATTATTTCACGACTTCTGTGTATATTATGGGTTTTGTGAGAAATTAACGGCGACCCAATTTGCAGACAACTTCTCTATTCTCTCTGCCAAAACAAAGAAACACCAAATGCAACTTGTGATGTTCGTACAAGCATTGGACAGGCTTGAAGCAATAGCTCGTCTTCGGAAAATCATCACCAAAAAGGAACAACGAGCTATTGACCTTTTACGCATGCATAGTGCCTCACTTTCGATTATGATTGAGACTACTCTTATCAGGTCAACACAATTTATCCGCGAAAATTACAGAGAGAGGTTTATCAAGGTTGTTGACTTAGCCGAACACATTGTATCTAACATTTTGGAGGATAATGGCGAACAATCATATTACTGCACGGCTAGCAGAGCTACGAATCCAAGGAATCTCCGCCCGCAGCTCATGATGGAGATTGGTATTTTTGCTCCGCTATATTTTATGAGTGAAAAGTGCGGAGACATGGCTATAATACAAAGAGCAATGAGGGTGATCCAGGCCTGGCCTCACCGAGAGGGCTTGTGGGATTCGCAACTTGCTCTGACACTTTTTCATGGCATGGTGGATGAGCTGAAACCAGTTCTCGATAATGATAAGATTCAGTAGAGCGTTACTAGATTTGATAATATCCATTTTTCATCAACTCAGCGATTATACACTACTCCACACCATCTATGCCGGCCGCAATGCTATCTTCTAGCTTTGTCCATCCTTTCCCATAAAAGTTTCTGAGCAGCTCCTCCGCCCGCCTAGCTGGTAGGATTTTACCCAAATCATGACCTTCATTTTCTGGCGAAGCAGGGATAATATCGTTGGTTGGACGCAACTTTCGCATGATGCCCAAAATTTCGGTCCAGTTATAAGTGGCTGCAAATGCAAAGATGCGTTCAGATCCAACACTAGGATCCAAAAGGGCAATGGTATGGATCTTCGCATCGTCTTCGACGTCAATGAACCATTCTAAAGATATTTATTAGCTTGAAGAGTCAAAAGTGAAGGAGGGATGAATTCATCCAGACGCACGTGGAATAAGCAGTTTCGTAACACTCTGGTCTCCTTTCAAAAGTGCTCTTGTCAAACCCATAGAGGATCCAGTAATCTGAGGATGAAGAATACGTCCAAACTGTCAATTGGATTTTTGTTTTTGTTTTGGTCAGTAAAGAGGATCACGTTGGTAAAGGGGAAGAGAGTATAATACGTTGATATTAGGTATGACGGAATTGAAGACAAAGCTCGGTTTCTCTTCTGCCATGAATTTCCACGCCGTACGTTCTGATTCAACTTTGGATGCACAGTACACCAAAGGGCCCCGAAAGTCCTCTGGGGAGTTTGGATCCCATGCGGCTTGAACGGCAAAATCGTTCCACGTGTCTGCACCCTCAAGGATTCAATACTTAGACGCATTTTTGAGAAAGATGTTGTATGCACACTGTACTTACCCTCATCCACAGAATATTCATCATTAACTCTAGGTAAGAGTACAGCACCTGCAGAGGACGTAAAGACAACTCGCTTAACCGATTCCTCTGCCGCAGCAGCCTTGAGGATATTTTCCGCGGCTGTTTTCACAGGTGGAATAACATAATTCGGATCCGGATTGAAGGAAATTTCCGTTGCCTGAGGAAAGAAAGAGGTTTACAACTGAGTCCGTGCAGGAATAAGAGGTCAATCACATACGACATGAACCACTCCATCTATGCCTTGCATGACGCCCCCAAAAGCGTCAGCAGCATCGAACTTGGGAACTACCACGCTTTCATACGTTCCAGGTCCATACTTTCCAACGAAGTATTCATCCAGCCATGGTTTTGATGCTCTCACAGTGCCTCGTACGCGGTATCCAAGCGCGAGTAAGCTATTGATTACATGCGAGGCAACGTATCCATTTGCACCTGTAACAAGTATCAGTGACCCACGAGGGAGAGCGAGATGCTGCGGTGGCATGGTTTCAACTTCCGAGGAAAGATTCACACGAAGGAGATATCTGGGGAGAATGGGTGTTTAGAGAACTCGAAGGACCCATGGATGCTGAAGCATGCCTTTATAGCTGATTATACCAACACCGACTTATAGCTGTGGTACCTAGATACCTAGATAGTTCTTGGTACCTAAGGGCTGCCATAGTGTGGAGTTTCACTAGGGAAATATATAGCGAGCGAACAAATCAGAAAAGGTGTGCAAGACCATCTTTAGTTTTGAACCAAATAATCAAAAAATATTTTGACTAGCTATCAAACTTCATGACTGCTTTGAAGGATGTGAAGTTCAAAATTGATGGATATTGGATACATAGATCTGGCGACTAAAAAGGTACAGAGCGAGCGGACCAATCAAGAAGTTTTGCCTGACCTTAATTTCTTACGTGAGCACTAATTTCTCCTGGACTCAGCTGTGACAATTTATGAACTATCATTGAAGATAATTCGAGAAGCCTGTGCACATCCTACACTATTTCAACGACGCTGCACCTGGATAGGTCTTACGTAGGTGTAGATATCCACCTATGTAGCTACGGAACGATAGCCCTAATTTGATCCTTCTTCCTAACTGGGTAATACCTAAGGCTGTTCTGATTTCTCCCAAAGACAGTTCTACTCAACTACTGTAAGCCAACTTTAGTTGCAATCTGCTTACGCGATCCTTTTGAAGCCCAAGATTCGCACAATTCCTTAATTCTTTGTACAATCATCTCTTCAATCATATGATTGATACGGTCGACATCGTTCCTGATAGCCTCGGTAGGGAAATTTTCTCTACTAGATGATGAATTGTGCGTCTTCCACTTACTAATGATTGAATCGCATACTTCAGTCGCCGCTTTTCTGGAGGAGCCATTGCACCTCTTGAGTAAAGTAAAATGCGCTACGTCGCTTTTCTTGTTTAGGGCATGGATAACTTCATCCGGTCCAGTAGCGAGTTGGAAGTCGTGGTAGTCAGTTCTAGAGATACCATATCGACGTCGAAACCCTTCAACAGCGCCTTTCAGCCTGGTAACATCGTGCTCTTCTATATAGCGAAGGGCTTCCTCGCTTTTTCTAAAGTCTCCCCCGTGAACAGCGAGATTCCTTGCGACTCGGTCATCAGACCATGGGTCGTTGTCGGGAAGAAACGATTCCAACTCAGCAACATGCCCGAGCATTTCTTCTTGATGAAGATGCATAATTCTCTCGCTTAGTGCGGAGTTCGAGTTATCCAGTACTGAAATCTTCTGCTCCAATACTGAATTTGATTGATTGAGTATTAAAATACTTTGCTCCGATGTGGAAGCCTTTTGCGCCAGTGTCGATATCGATTGTTTCATTTCCTGTAATTCCTCCAAAAGACTTGGACCCTCCTCGTTGCCCACTATCGGGAGGTTGGCTTGTGACATGGTGAGATCTTCCTCGGCTAACTTTCCGTTCGCGAGACTGATTAATGATAGCAGGTCTCGGATTTGTCCGTCCAGAGGTATTCGCTTGTACATTATGACTTCGAGGTAATCTGCAGAAGGTGTAGGTTTCTTAGTTTAGCAAGTACTATGATTGTGGATTTTTCATCCATGTTGTGAAGCAAATAGAACAAGCAGGTGTCTGGCATTAATAATATACATACATGGATACTTCCCTCAAGCGGCTTGTATTCGGAATACAAAGGGCATTCTAGAAGATTTCACAAAGGACGGCTTCAAAGATCTTGTGGTATCTCCTCCTGCCTTCACTCTTCCCACACATATTTTATTATTAATTTCTCCCTCTCCTTCACAAAGAGGGATACGATTTGCTGTATTGTTAGTTCGGACAATACTACAGGCGTAAGTCTTTTGTTCCCTTTCATCTTTCTTTATTACTGATTGTGCTGTTTAGAAACTGCAAATCAAAGACAGCCAAGCTGGGAACCAGCTTTGTCCACACAAACCCGAGAAATCAATCTCTCACAATGCCGAAGCAGCCGGACTTTCTTCGAGTTCGTTATCGGGGCTTTACCAAAGCCCAATAAGGCCTCTCACCTGCACTTCTTTACATTTTGTGGCTGGAAAATGATATTCAGATTTGATTTAACTTGTAGAAACATGTGCCGTTCATTTAGCAAGGTGTCCAATATCAACTCAAGGCTCAAAAACTGAAAGTAAAAGCCATTTGCTCGAAAATTAACACAAAACTGAATGTGTTCAAACAGAGAGGTCAAGTTAAATCATTGCTTTTCAGGCAAAGCTTGATGTTCAGCAGCTATTTCTTCATCAGACACACGTTCGCCCACATAGACATTACCGTCATCATGAATTGTTTCTGGAATCAGCGTTTCTCTAGCTGGAAATATGTAATTGGAGGCAATGTAAACAGTGAACGCACTGAAAAATCCCCATAGGTAGTTGAAATCATATATTTTCTCGGCACCGCTGACGTTGATATTAGGATTTACTGCGTTTATTAGGCCAGGGAGATTGGGACCCAACGAAATGAAGAAAGCCAGGCCCGCGCGCCAATTCCAACCTCCAATATAATGATATCTTGAGTATGGACGGTAGAGCGCTGGGACATCAATCGCTTGGCTTTTGATGACCCAAAAGTCGGCGACCAAAATCGCAGTAATAGGCGACAGGAAAATCGACAGAGCACTCATAAAGTTGATCAGACTTTCTGCTGAATAGACAATCTTCCACGGTACCATGACCCAGCCTCCAATAAGTGTAGCGACCACTGCTCCACGTCGAATATTTATGTAGCGTGGGCAGAGTGAGGTCAAGTCATTAGCAAACGAAATGACATTGGCTGACACGTTGACTCCAATTTGGGCGACGGTCCACGCCAAACCCACGAAGAATGCGGCTGCTCGACCGCCCGGACCTTCCCAGTGACTAGCAAGCTCAAGAGGATCCCAGATATACTCCCCGTAGACTACCTTGCTTGCACTTGTTGTGATTATACCGAGAAGTCCAATGAAGGTACAAATTGCAGGAACGAGTAGGGCTTGCAGCCAGATTCCTCGTGGCTTTCGAAGGTATCGCGTATAATCGGGGATATTAGTTGCCATTGTTGCCCATCCTCCAGACAGAGAAGTCATGTATGTTAAGATCAACCATGATCTAGTCGGTCCGGTGTACTGCGGCTTCTGGTTCCAGATGTCACCGCTTCCTCCAGCTAAGTGACACATACCGATGACTGTACCCACGGCAGCTGAAGTTACAAAGATACCCTTGAACACGAAGAACCACCGGAGCTTGTGTGGTGGGGTCAGAAGAAAGGGCAGTTGTACTATCCAGAAGATGAAATAAGAACAAAGCTCCTGGCTAGTAACCCCTGCACTAACCGGCAGGTGATTTGGAATATTTAAATATGAAGGCCAGATGGCCCGAATCACCTGAGTGACTGCCGTGCCTCCGGCATAGCTCTGGATAGCGTGCCAAAATAGGGCAGTCACCATGCGAACGACGACTGGAGCTTTCGAAAAGGTATAACCGAAGCTGGAGCGTGCAGCAACAGGGAATGGAACGCGTAGTTTTGCCCCGATCGAACCATTCAGAGAAATAGGAATCGCAATGATGAATGTGCCCATAATGAGGCACAATATCGCTTCCCTATATGTCAGGCCACCGGATATTACTGTCGATGCGCCTTCCCATGACTGTGCCGAGAGGATGTCGCTCATCCAGTAGCCAAGCAACGCCCAATGACCCCAAATTCGCCGGTCAATTGGCGTCACATCGTTATCGATATTGGTCCATGTGCCTTCTGGTGCAAAAGTCGACGATTGTTTTGGCAATTCCCATGCATTAATGGTTGTAGCCCTAGCATGAATGCTGCTTTTTACATCCGAAGCAGATTTCCGAGACATGTTGGGTAAATCTTCCAGATCTCGGATATATTGGATGTGATTTTACCAGCTTCCTTGCAAAAACCGGCGACAAGAGGAGTTGGTAAAGCATACGGTGTCAAGACATGGTATAAAGCGCGGACATGGACGGATATATTTATCCACTGCGAAAACGCCATAGGAAGACGAATCGATAGCAAATACAGTAGCATTCAAGGCTCAGAAGGGCAATAGATTGTTAAAACCCAGGCGGTGGCCTGGTCTGAAGCTAAGATAACATCGTCCGTCCGCAACGCACTGCGATAACTCCGTACATAGAATTATAGATAACAAAGGAGCGCCAGCCCGCGGGGTGGCCGCGCTTATCTCCGCCATTGATTGTTTCTTATCAGCTCTCGTCCTAAGTGAGGATTCAATTGACGATGGAGGAATGTTAAGAAATTTATACACACGAATAATACCTCTTGTTCAACCACTAGGAGTCTTTCCCAGCAGCAAGCACGATGGCCTTCAAGAGTTTTTCTGGGAGAACGTACGACATCGTGTCCGATAAAGTCAAGCAATCGGATAGTTTTGATGAAATTCCCATCATCGATCTTAGGCGGCCAGAAGACGAGGTGATTGACAGTTTGCGAGACGCATGTACTCGTGTTGGGTTTTTCTATATTTCCAACCACGGCATCCCGCAGGCTGTCATTGAACAGGTGCTGTCTACAGCGGAGGAGTTTTTCGCTCTGGAGAATGCGACCAAAAACCAAGTCCATTTCAAGAACGGAGCTGGACTATGTGGATATGAGGGCTTTCAAAATGTCCATACAGACGAGACAAGAAAGCCGGACTTGAACGAAGCTTTCAGCTGGCGTTATGCCCCGGATATCGATCGCTCGATCGAGCACAATTCAAGTCCCACAAAAACACAGCAAGGCAATGATGCGGTAGAAAGCTTTCTTACCAGTGGACAGAACCTTTGGCCCGATGCAAAGCCAGAAATGCGGCGGGATATCAGTGAATACTACAGCCACGTGTTGGTTCTGGCGAGGAGACTGATTCGCCTGTTTGCTTCGGTGCTAGCATTACCGGAAACACACTTCGACAACATGATGCAACATCCGGGCTCCATGGGGAAAATCTTGCATTATCCACCACAGTCAGCCAAGGGTCTGGATACTCCATTCGGCATAGGCGCTCACACTGATATCGAATGTTTCACGATTCTGTGTCAAGGTGGCGATGTGCCCGCCTTACAGGTATTGAATCCAAAAGGTGAATGGATTTTAGCTCCTCCCATAAAAGGAACCTTTGTCGTCAACATTGGGGATATGCTGACAAGATGGTCCAATGACACCTTTCGAAGTACAATCCATCGGGTTCTCAATATCACGGGCCGAGAGCGTTACTCGATGCCTGTATTTATTGGGCCTAGCTATGATACCATCATCAAGCCTTTGGAAACATGTCTTGAGGGTGGACCCAAGTATGATCCAATATCCGCTGGCCTGTATGTTTGGAAGAGACTTGCAGTTAGTAGGCTGGATAAAGATGAGTACGAACGGCAAAAAATCAATATCGAAAGCCAATTGGCAGCGCCGACTGAGGTATGAAAGGTACTTGACGCAGAAAGCAATATTTGAACATTTTATGAGGTCGAATTGAAAGAGAAAAGTCCGCTTTGCAGATGATCGCCTTCCATTTGTATTCGCAGACGACGTAGGCTATGTGTATATACCCAGACATCATAACATGTACTCGTGAAACATTTCAAGGGGGGATAAATTCGTAGCCTTGTTCACTCAAGCGGGGGGATTTCCACGACATAATATTATCAAAATTAATGAGTGTGGAAGAAAGCAATTGATTCGAAAAGGGAGGAGAGATAACATTTCTATTCCCCTCGTCTTGCGATGTATTATATGTGTCATCTACAGCTTCATAATCGGAAGCTTTAGTAGAATCCGTTCGCGTAAATGAGACTATGGAGTTCTTCCAGTCATCCCATCCGAGTGCTCGAAGCCTAGTAAGAGTATAAGACACCCACTCACTCATTTTTGCTTTCATTCGAAGTTGCCATTCAAATTCTTTCATTAAATCCTGAAGTTCTTGTGATTCTTCTGCGGTGACACTCGTCATGCGAAGAAGACCTAGAAAACCACCGAGGATTGTCGCGCATCCACCGGCTGCGAAGAACCAAAAAGCTTCCATGTGCTCGGGATGAAGATGAGAAATAAATTGTATCAGACTATGAGCGCGTGTCCGAAGCATTTTGCGAATAAAGTCGACAAATTCATCATCCATTCCTACTTTCGACTCCTGAATAGACCAAAGCAAGCGTCGGTGAAGTGCTGCTGTAGTGGCATGCAGTGCGAGATGAAGGAATCCACTGACGCAGAGCTTTTTAGGTTGTATATTCTCCAAGTTCAAATCTTCAGGGAGACTTTTCAGCAAATTGGCCAGATCAGTCCCGAGGGGTTTTGCAATAGCAAGAACCTGGTGAGGATCCAACACTTCAACCAGAGATCGCACCGAATAGAGTTCACGCAGCATGCTAGCTGTGATACGGCTCAATTTCACGAGTTCGATAAAGAGAGACTTCCCGTTCTCAATGCTCACACTTGCAATTTGCTCGCCTAATTCTTCGTCTCCGGCACCTTCTGAGAAATCCGTACTTTGAAGTGGCTTCACAATCCAGTCCGAAGTTTCAGAGATGAGACAGGGACGCCCAAGTATCAGCGCCGAAAACGTGTCTTGAATAAATAAAGCCCATGCAAGTCGCTTCCGTAAACCTTTCTCCCATTCGGGAATATCCCAACACGAACAATCTAAATGTAGTCCAAGCTGCTGGCCGAGCCCTATTAACGACGCAGTAAATGACCCCATCCAAGAATTATCAGTGAAGAGTGGATTGCGACGACGTTGTAAGAGCAAAAGGCCCGCTTGGATTGTGTTAAGGCGAGGTCGGTGAATGGCGTCCTGTACAGCTTGGTGTGCAACCTTCACTAGAGCGGCTTCGTTGATCTTCTCATGCAGTAAAAGATCCGGGTCATAGGACCACCAGCAAACGGCCAAAGCATAGACGGCAGCAAGCAGATGGGGGGTAATCTCGTGATAAGTCCGATTGTACTTTTCCAGAAAGACGTTTTTATGAAGAATAGGAAATGATGGATGTACAATGCGAAAGTATAAGCGAATTAACGTTGCACCGTGTGGATGTACAAGTGCCTCCACATCTTCGACGGTCACTTCATTCCAGATATCTTCACGACGAAGACTTAGAGAGACTTCAGCGTCCGGTGTCATTTGAAAAAATGCATTATCACCCACATTGCGCATCGTGGATGGCCCGACGATACCGGATGTAGCCAGAGTCCCACCATGAGACTTTGCCAATAAGTGACGGTCATACTCTCCTCCAGTGCCGACAAGCTCCGAGAAGCGGCTCTTCTCTAGCCCGAGGGTTTTAGTGAGTATAGATTCCTCCGGATAGTCCAGTCCTTGGTTTGGAGCAGAACTGGGCGACGAGTGTGAAGACAAACCCTCAGAGGGGCGGCGGCCGCGGGATTTTCTCGGGGCCAAGTCCTTGGTAATCCCGGCCGTAGCACGCCGTTTGGGCGGGGGTGGTTGGAGATACGTGCAGGAAGTGAGGCCGGCAACTTGACATGTCAGACAACTCGACGAGCCGGGGAGCGTTGTGCATCGCTGCTTTTTCTTGCGACAAACATCGCATGCCCTCATGTTGCGTTAATCCCAGTTGCTTCGTGCAGGGGCCAAGCCGGTCAGACATACGAGGATCGATATCCTGCTAGGATTCTGATTGCAGAGTGGATGTTGACGTTGGTGTTGATAGGATAGCGGAGGGATCGTGCGGGATACCCAAGGCGAGTGGAGGCCCGTGACTGTGGATACGTAAGGTGGATAAGATACGCAAAGATAAGGAAGGACCAGGGAACCCGCGGGCAAGTGCCGCCCCGGCCTGACGATCCTACCTACCATGGCACAGAAAAGGTCGACGAAACCCTTTCCTCCTGCTTTTCACCATGATGAATTATACTATTTTCCCTATCCCCTGACAACTGGGCCGTTTAATTTTGATTTTTCTTCCTCACAGGATGGTTGCTGCTCAATCGACCAAGAGGCTAGCGAACGGGGATCGTGGCGATGGAGTGCTGACTTTTAGCGCCCAGCCATACGCCTTCCAATTCAACCCTGAAAAAACAGCCCTGGTCATAATTGATATGCAACGTGACTTTCTACTAAAAGATGGCTTTGGGTACATTCAAGCAGGAGAAGCCGGAGTAGAGAAGGTGCAAGCTACTATCAAGCCGACTCTTGCTGTCTTGCGCGCGTTCCGTGAGTGCGGGCTCCATGTTATTCACACCCGCGAAGGCCATCGACCGGACCTACGTGACCTGCCAACGCCAAAGCTCCTTAGGCAAGCACGAGCTCCAGAGACTCGTCATTTGATGGTTATTGGAGATGTTGGTCCGATGGGAAGGCTTCTGACAAGAGGAGAATACGGGCATGATATTGTCGACGAGCTTCAACCGATTGCTGGAGAATTTGTGGTTGATAAGCCTGGTAAAGGGGGCTTCTTCTCTACTCCACTACACGAACATTTGGTTGACCGAGGCATCACACACTTGATTGTCGTCGGCGTCACTGTGGAATGTTGTGTGACAACAACGGTTCGTGAAGCGAATGACCGAGGATTTGAAGCGTGTATTCTTAGAGACTGCACGGACGGTTTTGTTCCGGCCTTCAAGTCCGCCGCACTCGACATGATCCATTTTTCAGAGGGTCTATTTGGATTTGTTAGCGAGTCAGCTCCTCTTCTTGCTACCCTATCTGGGCTACCAATTTACCCGAAGAATGGTGCCCCCAGCTGGAATGGTTCGGTCACTTTTGAAGCTCTCAGAAACGCATACGCTTGTGGTCTTTCCCCGACTACAGTTGTTAAATATATCCTCGAGAAGATAGAGGCGGATAGTTCGACACACCCCTCTGTTTGGATAAGCCTGAAACCAATGGCTGATCTTGTGCACAGAGCTGAGAATCTCGAACGACTGGGGGATCGTAATTTACCCTTGTTCGGCATACCCTTTGCCGTCAAAGATAACATCGATGTTTCCGGACTACCTACAACGGCTGCATGTCCATCATTTCAATACGTTCCAGATGTATCAGCCCGCGTTGTAGAAAGGCTTGAAGCTGCTGGCGCTATTGTGGTTGGGAAGACAAACTTAGATCAATTTGCAACGGGGCTTGTGGGCACTAGATCTCCATACGGTGCAGTTCATTGTGTGGACGACTCGACACGTGTTTCGGGGGGCTCAAGTTCTGGATCGGCCCTGGCTGTCGCGTTGGGCCAAGTATCATTTTCCCTGGGAACAGACACAGCCGGCTCGGGGCGCATTCCAGCAGCGTTTAACAACATAGTTGGCCTCAAACCAACGAAAGGAACTGTGTCTACAAGAGGAGTAATTGCCGCATGCAGAACTCTTGACTGTGTGTCTTTCTTCGCTAGCACACTATCCGATGCTCGAAGTGCGTGGCTTGCGGCCAAAGAATATGATCCTAAAGACCCATATTCGAAAAGATCACCTTCGTTACTTTCTCTGTCTAACAGATCATTGCTGCACGAAGAATCTACTTATTCTGTCTCGTTCCCTCATGCTGGTATCTTGGAAAGTTTGTTGTCCCCTGCGTACCTTGAACACTTTGGCAAAATTGTTGCTTTGGTTCGAAGCATGGCTTACAGCGAAGAAGTCAATTTTGATTGGTCGTCATATTTTTCTGCCTCCGACCTGGTATACAAGAGTGCTTTTGTTGCAGAAAGAAGCGCCTCTTTACGAGAGTTGTTAAGTGGCAAGGAGGAGGAAATAACGTTGCATCCAGTGACAGCGAAGGTTATAAACCAGGCAAAAGCAATGTCAGCAACGGATGCGTTCCGTGATATGTATCACGCTCAAGGATTATTAAAATGCGCGGAGGCCGAATTTGATAAGTGTGATATTCTCATTGTACCTACAGCTCCAAATCACCCCACTATTGAGGAGGTAGAGCAAGATCCAATTGGACCGAATCTAAAGTTGGGCATCTTCGCGAGTGCGGTCAATGTTCTTGACCTTGCGGCGATTGCCATTCCCGCTGGTCATTGCCAGGGTCTGCCATTTGGTATATCTGTCATTGGTCCGGCTTTTAAAGAAGGGTTTATTTTGGAAGTGGCACAAAGGATCCAAGCGCATTTAAACCATTTTGCATTAGACTAGTGATAGGACATTTAAATCTTAAGGAGTTTGTCCTGGCAGTAATTATCGCCATCAAAACGTTGCATACCTACTCTAAATACGTTCGATTCGTCAAAACCATCTCATCCTACGAAAGCTTTCTTTCCAATCCAGTACCCTTTGTCAAACTTCGGCTGAAATGAAACATTCCTACCATCTGCAATTGTACGCTACGTATTCTCTGGCTATTCCGTGCCGCAGTCCAGCTATGCACTAGTACGCAGATAAACCAGAAAGGAAAAACAAAAGATCATTGCAGTGTAAAAGTAGATTGATTTAACACCGAATGGAAGACTGGTGGCGAATCTCCCCTGCATTCTCGGGCCCACACGGCAAGTGGGTTTACCCGTAGCTTAGTGCCCCTACGGCCCCACAGTGGACGCCAACATGCTCAACTATTTTTTCCCGGGCATATCGCGTAGTAAGATGTCTCTGGGTATATAAGTGAAGTCTCCGTAGCGACTCTCTCGCCGGTGAAGGTAAACTAGGATCAATTTTAGAGGCACGTTACGCATGTCACCTAGCTTGTGAGAGATACCCTTCGCATACCCTGGCCTTTACCACAGCATATTGGAATGTTGCGACTCTTCTCATCTATCTGGTTCCCAATCATGTTGTCGTCTCTTATGCGGTCTTTGCCGCAGCCTGGACGAAGGTGGACACCGCTCAGCTTCTCTAATCCGAACTTTGTCCGGATCCCTGCACACCAAGCAATCGAAGAGGAGACAATCCCTAGCTATGTTGCTTCCCGATTCTATCCCACCCAGATAGGAGAAATCCTCAAGAATCGATATCAAGTTGTGGGAAAATTAGGCTTCGGAGCTAGCTCCACTGTGTAGTTGGCAAGGGATATGGAGTGAGTCGTCCTCGAGTTCTGATCGAGGACAGGAAACCAACTCATTTACTAACCTAGATCATAGTTGCCGCCGCTATGTGGCTATCAAAATCTTCATTCAGTCCGCATCGCTGGGGCAAGAGTTAGAGAATGAGATAAGTATATATAAGCGCATGGAAGGGACCTCACGAAAGCATCCAGGTCATACGTATGTCAGATCGTTACTTGACTCGTTTGATATCGATGGACCCGAAAATGCCAAGCATCGATGTCTCGTGCATCCTCCATTATGGGAGAGCGTACTTGCTTTCTTGTTCCGCAACCCTATACAGAGACTACCTACACCTGTCTTCGTGGTTGTACTTCATCGTCTATTTCTAGCCCTCGACTATTTACTTACCGAATGCCGAACTTTCCATACTGGTTTGTCCTCTAATTCCACATTAAATACCAATAGTTAACCCAGAGTCATTAGACATCAAGGCCGATAATATTATGTTTGGTATCGCCGATGATTCTGTTTTCAGTGACTTTGAAAACAACGAGCTTCATGATCCCTCCCCCAGAAAGGAGCTAGATGGAAGAACAGTCTACGTGTCACGGGAACTCAGAATGCTGAACTGGCTGGATGCGCCAGTTCTATGTGACTTTGGGTCAGCAGTCTTTGGTGACGAAGAGCATTCAGAAGACGTTCAACCTGATATGTATCGATCACCAGAGGTGATTTTGGAAATTCCATGGACGTATAGTGCTGATATATGGAATGTGGGATGCATGGTAATTCAGCCCATTAATAACATACTAACAGTTCTGACAATTTACCTCGCAGATTTGGAACCTCTACGAAGGCGGGTCTATATTTAGCGGCAAGGACCCGGAATTTCAGACCTATCGGAGCCGAGCCCACCTAGCCGAAATGATACGCCTGCTCGGCCCACAACCGCCTGGCCTTCTTGAACGGAGGAAATTGACTCGAAGGATTTTCTCGGCAGAAGGTAAGGCTTATGTCATGATCTTAAGACATGGCATTAAATGGCTCACTGTGACTTTAGGAGAGCAGCAATCTCTGTGACTCTTGGTCACATTCATCCAAGGCATCAATGACACAGTAAATTTCACCTCCGATAGTTTGACGTCCTATATCAAAAAGAATAATCCATAAAGCGTCAAAAGAATTAAAAATATTCTCTTCTCGATTTTTGAACTTGTCAGATATGTGTTTCACAAACTGTGGACGTTTATCAATAATTTGATATAGAAGGCCACGCAGAACAGCAGTCGCGGTACGATGTTCTGCTGAAGTGGAATCAAAGAAAAAGTATGCAAAAATGTCTTGTCTACTGTCAAAATCACACCGAACTGGAAGGAGTGCTATAAGAGTGATCACCATTATTGTTTTTCCTACTCCGGGGTTGCCATACAGCCATAGGATGGCACCAGGTGATGCGAGCCAAGTTTTGAATTCCTCTGTGTCCATAATCCATTCGCATGTGCCAGGAGCACGTTCTCCTTTGTTTCGCTTCAGCTTATTTTTTTCTTCATCAGGATGAGTAACGCACAGGCTTTGCAAACACGCCTCTTCTTCTGGGCCAAGCTCTCTTGCTGTAATCCACTTAGTAAATAAGTTTTTCTCTTATAAGGACCCAGGAGGTCACTTACAATGACCTGTTTGCACCTGATAGCCCGTCAGAGAAACGGAAACAACAGATAAAAGCTGCTTTGTGTAAGCTGCCGCAGTCAGGGCTGCATAGCCTTGCCAATTCTTTTGCTTATGAGAATCGGAGTAATCAGAAATTCCACGGATCACTAGAAACGGAAGTTGATCCATCAAACCTGCTGCCTCCATCTCAAAGCAGAGGACGTCTAGTTCCTGGGCGATCTGGTCTCGTGTCTCTCCATTTTTTATAAGTGAGTTTCCGGAAGCGATCAATCCATAATGCACGTAAGGCTCGTCTGTCTCTCGTAGCTGACGATGCCACAGTTGATTCTTGTCACAGGTTGAGCAGTCACCGCCTGGGATGTTCTGATGTTGATAACTTGTGTGGAAAAGCCAATCATCAGTAGGCCGGGAGAATTGGGTTTCATTTCTTTATTTTTCTCAAGGACAGTCATAACAATGCGCTGAATATTTTGCTGACCCAGCATCTGATCACACTGTAGCCGACTTATTGCCGTTAATAATACCCAAGCAGGTTTGTCGAGACATCCTGTCCTTTCGAAACCATCGTGGGTTCTTTTCCCAAAGTCATATTGTATCACCCCACTCTGATTCCTAGTTGGCGAGCTGACTACAAAGTCACCGAGCCGAATGTCAGTTTTTGTAGGCACACCACCTCCAATACCAACCATTAAGCCAAATCGCAGTGATGGAAATGTGGACAACATTTGTACCAACACTATGTTTGCCGCGGTGACTCCGTAAATACCTAATGGTAAGCAAGCAATCACTACATTATGTCTGTTAATTCTGCCCAGGGTGTAGTTGTTCCTATCACTTTCTGGTTGCGAGAGGTTTTCGTGGATTTCATCTAGCATAGCCTTTGATGCGGCCATCTCCAATGGCAATGCGCAGATCCATGCCACGGTGTAGTCACTGTGTGAGAGCATTAGGGATGTCATTGTAATGTGGTATTTGAACGTGGAGTATTGGTGTGAACAAAAATTTCAAGTTTTGCTCTCCAAATAGACATAAAGCGTCTTCCTTGCATTTATATCTATAGATCTCGAGCGGGGTTGTAAGGTTGGGCAAGGCTGATCGCAAGGCTAATGCAAACCCAACCATTATTTCAGTCCATAGGTCCAAATGCTGTGTTAGGTATGTAATAAAATGTAATATACAATTTAGAAACGTGTTCATAAAACTGGACTGACATTGCTTCACTATAAATATGATGCCTGGTGCAGGTCAATGCAGGAAAGCCTGCATTGACATCTCTATAACTACGGTTTATTGAAGAAACTACCTACAAGGCACAAACACCGTAATAGATAATTTGCTAGAGAATTAGAGTCGGGAAAGTTGACACCGACAGTTCCAATTTGTTTCCGGATTTACAAGGCAAATAGGTCGGTCTGTATATGAACAACGCGGCTTTCTAGCCGTATTACTAGGTAGTAATATTTCCCTCTGTCCAGTACAGTCGAATTTCAGCTCTGGTTAACCTGCTACAATCCCAGCTGCGAGAGATAGAGAGAAGGCCAGCAGGCCATTGTGAATGGATAAGTGGAACATGACGTGTCGCGACACACTAATATTCTTCCCAGAATGTGAACCGAATGACCAGTCAAACTAATTCTCTGAGTGCACTTATTTTCATAGAGAATACTGAAGAAGAGTAGGGTGGTTCACAATCGTTCAATTGCCATGCTACCCTTGTCATTATTCTTACCTTTGTCGCTGTCATGGCTGTCGATACAGGAGCTTTTATATGCACGGCACTACTTACACATCTTTTTGAGTCTATGATTTGTCAAGATTATTATCGAAACTATGATGGAATTCTATAGTATATATGTAAGATAAATGCTATACAGAGTAAATTTACAACTCACAGGTCTCTTCCTTGCGATCTCTATGGTGATATGACCGATAATACTGGCAAGAAGCCAGTCGTTAAACTCGGTTTCTCGGTAGCATCCTCGGCTATTGCTGAAGGGTCTCGTCTATCATTCAAAGTTTGAGGAATGTCGAGACTTCTATTGCGCAAACGTGTCGGCTTCTCGGTTACGGGGACTGTAGAAATATGTAAGGCAACTACCTTGTTGTGAGACTTTGTTCGTATTTAGGGCTTATTGTCAGCAGAGAGCTTCGATCCGCTACCTAGATGGCATTGTCCTTATACATGATTGATCTCCGGTTAGTTTATATATATATATGAATTCCGAGATATAATCATTATTTCTCAAATCAATGTGCTAAAGTCAATTTTTCAAAAAAGAAAAAAAAAAAAAAAAAAGGCTCAGTAAATTCATGGATATATATGCACAGATATGTACTGAAGTAGGTTTCGAGCGGGCCGCCGATAACCTTAAAAGCTTACGCCAACGCTGAATTTCCAAACTAGTATTTCAAATTGAGAAAGTGCGGCGAGCGTACTTCCCTGTAATCCCAGAAATCAAATTTCACATGCAATATAGCACTGTTCAAGAGCAATGATGTTTGCAAGATTCCTATTCCTGGCTTTTGCTTACCGCATTCCTGACCGCCAAGCTAATTGGCCCACTAATAGAGCTCAACCAACCGCGGCCGCAGCGCTAAGAAAGTAAAAACGGCAGAAATCGAATCATCCAATGTCCTTTCCACCGCGTGGGAAAAAAAAATAGGGATAACGCATCGCCGCATTCACCTCGTCCCTCCGCTGCGTTCATGGAAAATGGAGCATCTGCTGGAACCTCATATTTTCTGCCTCCAGCGACTCCTAGCCGAAGTTGATGTTGACTGCGAATCGCTGAAATTAGGCTCAATCGCTGCGATTGTGTCTGTGGTCGCGCTGTACTTCGGATACATCTACCTATCGAGTCTGGCGGAATCACCAGTCACATTCAACGTCCCACTACCAGAACAACTGAAACCGGAATGGAACGGGGTGAATTGGGAAGCCCTGGAAGAAAATGATAGGAAGATAGCCGAAGGTCAGATAAAAGGAGTAAGTGTGCTTTTATCCCTGATTGTTGATGCGTTTCAAGGCTCTAACGATATTCCTGAGTAGAAATGGAACACCGAGCGAATCGTGAGCTATTGCCCGGCCGATGGACGTATACTGTCTACGGATACTCCCCTTGATACGCGCGAGTCGGTCGATAGTGCCGTTCAAGATGCGAAGCGCGCCCAGGCCGAGTGGGCGCAAACGACATTTACGCAGCGCAGGAAGCTTCTCAGGACATTACTCAAGTGAGCTATAGGACTTCATCTTACTATTTACGCATGCAAGTTACGATTCTAACATCGGTAGATACGTTCTCGAGCACCAGGATGATATTGTCACTGCCTGCTGTTTGGATTCTGGAAAGACAAAGGTCGACGCTTCGTTTGGGGAGATATTGGTTACGGCAGAGAAACTCAAATGGACTATCGACCATGGGGAAAAGGCTCTCACGACCGAAAACCGACCCACAAACTTCCTCATGATGTACAAGAAAAATAGCGTCCGCTACGAACCACTCGGAGTTGTCTCTGCCTGTGTTTCTTGGAACTATCCTTTCCACAATCTGATTTCTCCCGTCATTAGCGCCCTCTTCGCCGGAAATTCTATCGTTGTGAAGCCTTCGGAGCAAACAGCATGGTGCTCTGCTTTTTTCGTTGATATTATCCGAGGAGCCTTGATCAGTTGTGGCCATTCGCCGGATCTAGTTCAGATTGTCGTTTGCTTGCCGCAAGTCGCAGATACATTAACCTCACACCCCGATATTTCCCAATTGACCTTTATTGGTTCCAGGCCTGTTGCTCATAAGGTGTGCGAGTCCGCAGCCAAGGCCCTGATACCAGTCACAGTAGAACTCGGCGGAAAAGATCCTTTCGTCGTGCTAGATGACTCGAAAACGGTGTGCGATCTTGCGTCAATCGCATCTATCCTCATGCGTGGTGTATTTCAGTCTGCAGGCCAAAACTGCATTGGCGTTGAGCGCGTGATCGCCCTTCCAGGTACATACGACAAGCTCATCGACATGGTCACACCTCGCATCAAAGCGTTAACACTGGGCTCAATTCTTCTTGACACAAAGATCGACCGGAAGGATCCCAGATCTGCCCCTTTCACACCTGATGTTGGAGCAATGATCTCACCTGCCAATTTCGTCAAACTGGAGTCTCTCATCGCCGAGGCTGTAGATCAAGGTGCACGGCTAGTCTGCGGCGGACAGGCTTATAAGCACCCCAAGCATTCGCACGGCCACTACTTCACGCCAACTCTATTAATTGATGTTACGCCTTCAATGCGTATAGCCCAAGAGGAACTTTTCGCGCCTGTCATGGTTGTGATGCGCGCATCGTCTGTTTCAGATGCGATTCGTATCGCGAATTCCACGCCTTACGCACTAGGAGCTAGTGTATTCGGACATAACTCTCGTGATGTGGAGACCTGTGTTTCTGGTATCAAGGCAGGGATGGTCGCTGTTAACGATTTTGGCGCTTTCTACGCTGTTCAGCTGCCTTTCGGCGGTGTCAAGGGATCAGGGTATGGCCGGTTTGCCGGGGAAGAAGGATTACGAGCAGTTAGCAACTTGAAGGCTGTTTGTGTCGATAGGTTTCCGAGGCTTGTTGGCACCAAGATACCCCCCCGAGTGGACTATCCGATTTACAAGGGTGAGGACAAGAAAAATAGTGGGTTTGGGGCGTGGGAGATGTGTAAGGGAGTTGTTGAGACAGGGTATGCGCTGAGTTTTATCGGGAGGGTGAAGGGAATTCTCAGAATACTAAGTAATTCATGATTACATTTCTTGATGTGAGTGTCGAAATTTCTTATTATTGTAAATATACAGATTAGGTTATTCTTTTACAACACCTAATAACTGAACAGACGATTTGTATCCTTATAATACATTGCGAAAGGGTATGTAGACAACATGATCGAAAATAAAAAGCGGGGCATGTAAATATTCGCGAACGAAGCAACATTAACGTAAGTCATTGCATGTCGTAAATGAAGTCATGGTCGTGGTGGACAGGGCAACGCCGACTCGTCAGGCAATTAATACAATCAACCAATTAACGAGCGCCTATCGGAAAACGAGCATCGAAGACGTAGGCGGTATCTAGAGATTCAGACAGGCTCTAGATATCAACGGAAGGCGTCAAGATCAAATAGTAGCCCTCGTTCTGGTCCGGTGCCTTCTTCTCCCACCAGCAGAACCACATGTCACGCATGAGATGATCACATCGAAGACAGTCACAACTCCGGAGATGATAGCTTGTAGGATAGCGCCAATGCCATTGACGATGGCCATAAGGCATGAGCCGATAGCCCCGAGTATGGCCTCGACCTAGTATATCCGGAAATGTCAGTACTGTTGAGAAGATAGGAGACAGGTACAAGGGGCAATGACGTACACAAGAGACGACAGCACCCATGGTGAAAGAAGTTTATTCGTCGTCTTCTGAGTCAGAAGTGTAGTTATCGTTAATGCTTTTGATGGATGTCGTGTAAATGCTTGAGGTTGAAGAGGAGGCGGTTGTTTGGATGGAATTTGGAAGCATGATGAAGTCGACTTTTGAGCAACGACACTGGGAGGTATATATGTTTGTTGAGGTACACGATATGGCAGATGATGTATGCAGCGAATATGTACTTATGACAACAAAAGATTCCAGTAAGGGGTTGATCTGTATTTCAGGTCTTCAAAAGCCAATGTGAAAAATATAGCATAAAAACAGGGATGATCAACGAAGGAGTGACACAGAAGGTCTCAAACCCAACCATTTCAAGCGTGCGTATTGGTCGGTTGAGGGGATATCAGGTTTCCTTGCTGTGCCTGTGCCAGGCTAATTGACGTTATGTCTACAATGGTTGATGTCATCTTCCATCAAGAAGAATGGACGCCACAGCAGTGTTGACGTCACGAAGCGGCTCTTGCCCTTTTCGACAATCAAACGAGGGTTTAGGGCTGGGTTAGTCCGCGCTTGCATGTGACATCATCTCGGCCACGTGCCGGGCGCTTTCCCAGCCAATGAAAGCGAGCACCAGCGTAACTTTCTCCACGCGTGCATCTGCTGATGGGCACGATGCTCGTCACACATCGAGGAGCATCGCAGGACCCAAGAGCAAAGTCGTTTCAGGGGAACTTTCCCTTTTGGGAAAACTCCAACAGTCAAGGACATATTCCTACTTCGAAGAATCTTCGACATAACAAGAGGACGCATCACTCTAATGATGTCTCCGGCATGACACAAAGCGACGACCTGAAAAGCTAAAGCTAAACCACATGTATGTGCTTCGAGTATCCAAGCGGTAACCAAAATGCCTTCCCTTTTCCATATCTGAAGCCGACATTCCTTTGTTTGTCATATTAAGGGAGACAAAAAAGGCAAAGCTCACATTATAGCGCTTTCCTAGAAAATCTCACCTGGACCTTCCGTCTTACGGGGTCTCAGTTCAGGTCAGGTAGTGACTTATGTAGTCCTTAGATGCATCTGCCAAAGCCGATCGACCAACCAACGCACAGGAAAATTTAACGGTGAGATGCTGTCTGGTAGATAAAGATACCAGTCATCCTCATCCACCAGGCTCAGAGTACGTGTCAACGCAATGCACTCGTGGTAAAAGGGATAGAAACCACTATCCTCCTAGTAAATGATCCCAGTCACAACATATTGGCCGCTGGGACAGGGCTCCTTTTTCACCATTATATTGCTAGTGCTGACATCCCCATGGGTGAACACAGATCCATGTGCAAATTTTGAATTATCGTTTTCCAAAAATGAGCGGAGAAGCCTAACATAAGTGGTACTACCATAGTGACGAGCAGAAAACTGGAGATCGTTGAAACCTTTCGCTGTCGTAATACCTTTGAACAAAGCGCATTTATCAACACGAAGCTCTTTTGACTCCTTCTCCACAAACTCCACCAAGCGCTTTGCCGTCAGTTTGTTGGATTTATCTTAGACGGTAGAAGTTTTCATCCAGCTGGCGTTTGATCGAGAGCTTCTCTTCGTGTGACAGGTTAGGCCATGCATGGGCCAAAGTTGTGCCAGGAATGTATGACATGAATATGATGCGAAAGGGACCGAATGCTACCAGTCCATGGGGCCTCGGAGCAGGAATATCAGGTGCCCGGTTCATAAGAAATTGCATGCTGGTGTACTCCGTGTAATCCTCATTTCCTGTCACGAGTTTGGCAACAATGTCCTTGTCGCATCTAACCACCACGCCTCTTACAGGACTTTCCTAGAGTTTTGGTGAATCCCAAATCAGCTTTTTCAAGGAACCACAAGCGAGTTCTCATCACTGATCAACTTGTCCTCCGGCCTGGAACACTGCGAAAGCAAAGCGATCACTGTCTCAGATAAGGGATAAACAATCGTAGCACTCACCGCGAGATCAAGGCGCGTTCTGAATTCAGGCGCGTTTTCCCCTTCCGTTTCTTCTCCATTTGAAACAAGCTTTGGTCCAAGTGCCATTTTGATTCTGCGAGAGTAGTTCTTCGGGAAAATTGAGAGCAGATCGACTTCTGGTTCGTGCTTCAGAGTGTCTTGAAGATCGTCTATTACGCGAACATTGATATTCGCAGCATACGACAGTTGACTGTATTGAGCGTTTCGATGTTCGTAGAGGTAAGATTCAGAAAACATTGACATCAGGTCCGCAGCTGGATTCCTCTCCAACGCGGCCTAAAATTCGACCATAAGCTCTCTATTCCATTGTGCCGCATTAGTGTGGGATAGTGACAATGCCGTTTCAGTACTGCTCATGTTGGCCGCTCGGGAGCTGGAATGGTGAATGAGTACGAAGTAATCTAGTGTGAAACGAAGAGAAGATGCAGAGGTTGAGGCTGGCATATGTGAGGGACTGATAAACAGAGCAAGTCGGCGACACGCTCGTTGCGTTCCGATTGGCTCGTCTAAACATAGTCATACAGTGGGTTGCGGATCCTCCAAAACACTAGTGTCTTGGCAATACGGATACATATTGGGCCATTTTTTGCAGAGCGCTATATTAGGAATATCAAAAGCCTGCTACTTCTTAGAGATGTGGTTAACATACCCTTGGCTTGGGAAGACTAACTATACACGGTATGTAATGAAAGCCTTCCGTGCATCGTTGTTGCTCACATGATGCCGCCTCGGTCTCGTCCAGAGACAAACACGACGAGCATCGCAGGGCCCAACAGCCAAAACACCACAGATTCCCACAATGGCGTATCCACCAAGAAACGCCGTCCAGGGCGCCCGCTGCTTTCCTTCGCTGAGCTGGCCGCCCGCAAAGCCGCGCGCCTATCGAAGCGCAAATATCACGATGATAACGTAGAGGCCTCTTCAAGCTCGTTGCTGGAAACAGCCCAAGCACGACGCGGAAATGCTTCTTCCTCCCTTGAGAAGCTACCTGTTGAGCTGCTGGAGAAAATCTTCCTCTATGCACTGGAGACGAATTTTTGCCGAGCGTCACCCTACTTGGCCGCAGCGGTGTCGAGTCAACGAATCTATCGTACCTTAATCCGACTCGCCTTTTTCCGCAATGATTTTCCTGGTCCATCGTCATCGTCAAACGGGGTGGTAGGCGTTCTTCAGAATGAAAGTGCACGGGAGAAGATCGCCGAGGCCCTGAAGCCTGCTGATTACGACACCATGCGGCTTGACGACGCGGAACGAGTGTACCTGCAGTCCACAATACTTAAATGCAGATGGTGTACCAAACAATGCATACAAGACCAGCTTCCAGCACTGATGCAGATGGTCATTCAAAGACATTGGGTCGGTGCAAACATTACTATCTCGGATCCTGTGCAGCAAGCGTCTTTGGATGAATTATTGCAGCTTCGTCGAGGTGGCGGCGCTATCGAGGATGTCCCCCCTGCTTCCAGCGTGTTGTTTCGGGGAAATGCACCAAATGGGAAAACATATTACATGTCCATAACCCCGCTGGTATCGGTGAGCATCAACTGCGCCGAAGCGAGCGTTCGAGACGTCCATCGTGTGCTCAACGTGCGAGTTATTCCGGATTATTTGCTGCGTGGTCGTCGCAGTGGACACGATAGGACGTTCTCGTTTGAAGATGAAGACATCGACCTTCTCGAAATATTTCGTCATGAATACGGTTTCGACGGCACTGGGCATGACATGTTGTTCTCTCGACCCGCCTTGCAAGCAGGCATAAAAACCGCACTCGACACTCAGAATGCGCGCGCTCTTACTTCTCTGCTGAAGGTTGACGAATTCTTCACTCGTCGAAGGCTTGAAACGGGATCTGCCGCATTAAATGCTAGCCAGGGCGTCGGCGAGTATTTCGCAATTCCAGGCGAATATTTCCTTCGAGTAGTGCAAATGCCCATTTTTGAAGCGTTGCCCTTTTTCAAACTGCTTCTGCGCTGTAATGCAGAGAGCATGCCGTCTGATTCCTCCGAGATAACGCAATGGGCAATGGAGCTGTCTACTGCAACGCCTGTATCTGAACTGTCCCTTTCCGAAAGCGACGATGACGAAAGCGACGACGATAACCTTGAATATGACGGGACAATTAGACGGAGAGCAAGACAGAGAAAGACACCACAGGAAGATACCGCAGCATTTGGCCGCTGGTTACTAGATTTCATGATCGAACTGCCACGGTATGTTGACGAAGCGCGGGAAAACCCCAGTGAAAAGGCATTGTTCTATTACGGGGCCATAAATTCGCACAGTCACGAGATGGGGCGACGGTTTCTCGATGAAGTCTGTATTGGCAGCAGTCGCGATGAGTTGACGCAGAGCTGGATACAGAAAATGTCGTTTGATGTATCGAAGACGTGGCGTGGTTGATGATGTTCTATAATATGTCATGAGATACAATAGTGCTAAAGGCATAGAAATACAACAGCAATAGCCATCATATCCGGTTAAGTAAATTACTTGATTCTCGAAAGACTCTAAAGTCTCATTGATATTGGCATAGCTATGATGAAATTTATATTTAGATGTATGGTGTAAACATGTAAACCTAGGTAATATATCTAGTTGAAAGGCGAAACAACTAAAATCACTCAAAATTCAGCCTCCTCGCCGAAACATCCAGATTATTCAGTACCTCAGCCTTAACATCCCTCTCTCTTTCCCCCAATACATGCCATCTCTGATGATACAACAACCTCACAAATGGATCATTCCTGCCACGGGCATATTTGACAGCGGCGCGGAAATGGCGCGTCTTCACGGGCCAATTTTGCGGATAGCTGTAGTTCTTGCTAACCACGTTCATGTACAGCAGTTTCTCGAAGGTGAGGTAGTCGCGGTCGCGGATGAGTTGGCGCAAGACGAGGTGTGAACGGTCGCTGCTGTGCGTGTCTTCGTCGATCCAGGCTTCTTGCGAGAGGAGGAGAAGGAACTCGAGTTTTTCGGCGGTCCACGGCGGGCGGAGGAGTTTGTTGGGCATGCGTGGTCGCTCGTCGAGCGAAGGCGCGCAGGGGAGACGGAATTGGTCGATTTCGTAGGAGACGGGGCTGGGTTCGCCGATCTGGACGGCTCCGAAATGGATCCAGAATGAGATTCGTACGTCTGAGAATGTTGTTACTGGCGCGGCCGTTGGTGTAGTCTCTGCTGCTGTTGATGTTGCCGTTGTTGCCGGTGCTGCTGGGGTATGCTTTTTCTTTGCTTTCATCACTAAATCACCGCTACCGCGACGTCCATGCACAGCCAAGTCAAACTCCATCGGACGCGAGAACCACTGGTCAATGTTGTCGAGTATCTGCTGGTCCCGGTCCGAGAAGACCAGGTCTTTGCATTTCTGCCGAATAATCTGCTTCACGTAATCCTGTTGGCATTGTCGGATCAATTGCAACGTGCACCATCGGCACTCGAGAATGGTCGTCTGCAGATGGGTGCGCTCGGAGGGCGAGACGGCCCAGTAGGTCAGTGGCGGTGGGAGAAAGTCCGGGGTGAAAAAGTCATGTTTGGAGCTAGTATTGGAGCTGCTGAAGGCTACGCGAACCAACCACTTATATATGATGGGTTTGGAGAGGATGCGGGCAATGTGCCATGATGCTCGGGGCAGGTTGATTTCTAAACTGTGGAAAAAGATCTTTTCGATAAGCTCTGCGGGAAGTGACTCGAGTGTGCAGCGTTGTGGCCGCGGTGCTGATATGGTGCCGGACAGTGAAGACGATGAGCCTCCGTCCGATGGCCCCAGGCTCGACGAGGCTCGCTCCATTCACACGCCCGCTCGCTCACTGACTGGATGCTGTTGTTCTCCAGTCGGGTTCTCTAGTCCGGTTGCATTCAAGGGACTTGGTGCTATCGACGCATGCCGTATCTTTATGCACGGCGATTCCAGTCTGGGTTTGGAGAAGCCAAAGGGCTGACAGCATGACAGCCAGTTCTTCTTATTTGCGGTGACGCGAAGAGAGTGACTTGTTTTCATATGAATGTGGATGATGGTAGCGACTGACTGCAAGGTTAAGGTATATCTATATCTATATATAGATATAGATAGAACTTCCCCGCCAAATCAAATGCGTTCTAAATATCAACACAGTTAGCGCTTCATGTCAGGCCAACAGGACATATGATAGCTGGAGAGTCAAATGCGCCGGTGGCAAACGCGCGTGGACTGACTTACTGCACGACCAAATTGGATGGATGGATGGATATGTATGACTATGTATGTTGGAGAGAGGGTGGGGAGACTAAGCTGAAGACCCCGGTCTGCTAAGGAATATCCCTGTCGTCGCGGGGTTTGGGCGGGAGACAGACAGACAGACAGACAGGGAAGAAAAAGCAACGAGCGCTTGTGTAATTCTGGTAATTTGCTCGTATACCGGTGGACGGACCCGAGCGAGCGGATAGACTCGGCCGGTCCGGCGATCCGATCTGGCTCGACGTCGACCAGCCGGAGTAGAGATATAGAGGATAGATATCTATGGCCCCTAGATATAGAGGCAATGATGGCGATATAGCCGACGATATGTGTATCGAATGACTTGCCGGAGGAACCAGAGACACCGGTGAGGAGGGGGCCCTATAGCTTATAAACTAGAGGACCTCTTGATTACACTAGTTGCGATAGTGTCAAATTTTGTTTTTTTCGCACGAAGACAAGCCGCTTACCTCGCACACGCCCAATCCTGAGATGGACCGATCTCTCTTGCGCGGACGTTGTACAATGAATGCTGCATGCATGTAACCCAGTCCGGGCATTGGTTCCCAAGCTCACGGGTCCTCATGTCGAGAGAGCTTCGACGAAGCAAGGAAGTAATCATCAAATACGACCTCATCCTCCCCGACGCTAATGACCTTTGGCATGGTCGATCCGTCGGGCAGATGCATGCACACGCCAGGACGACTGTTGTGGACAGAGAAGAGCAACATCTCGGCGGTTAGAAAATCCCCCGTCATTCGTCGCGGGACATGATTCGTGCATACATACACAATACAAAAACAATAACGACAATGCCATTCACTGAGGTCTGACACAGCACAGCTTGCTTTCCGCTCTGAAGGTAATGGATCAGGATCAGGATCAGGTAGCAAGTCCGGAGCCTAATGATAGTCGTTAGTACATGCAGCAGCAGCACTCGCTCGCCTTCAACTTCCAGGTTTCGCCTGGTGACATGTCACAACGCATGCATGCATGCTTCCGCTCCTCGCAACTTGGCATGTGCCAAAGAATATGTCAATGTTTATCAATGCTGTCTGATTTTCGACTTTCGTTTCTTTTTTCTCGTTGCCAGCCTCGATCTTTGCTAGTCTTTGCTAACGACCTGCGTTGTTGTGGTCGATCTACTAGTCCCCGGCCTGCCAGACTCGTCTCGGGGATCTGGCGTCGATGGATGCACACAGATCATTCGCAAGCTTACTAGTGATGCCTGGACATGTTTTCGGTTTGGATTGTGTCCAGAGTCGTAAGCCGGCTTAAGTGTATACTGATTTTGGACGCTGTTCCCGGAGTTGTGCGCATGCCCTACCTAAGTCGAGGGTTCTGATATTCCTAAAAAGCTCCTGTCATTCTATTCACAGAGACTTAAATATTTGATAATCCCCCGAAGAAGCCTATTACCGATATACTTTCCTACGGGGAGTAGAATAGAGGAGACTAGATAATAAGATAACAAAGGGAATGAATACATTGGTAAGCTGTCTCGGGGTGCTAACAGCTTCAGAGAGGATGAATGCCACTAAACTTGACACTCAGGGACTTTAGGTTTCAGGAGAAAGCATCTAATTGAACAATGTGGGTTGTTTCTATACAGAATTGACTAGTATATCATGCCCCATCCCCCGCTCGCTTCGAAACTGTGACGACCAAGCACGATAGAAAAGCCACTTTGAAAATGCTAGACTGGACATAAGAAAAAGAACAAAGGACCCGTCAATTTAAACAATGGAAAGGTCGCCGAATCGTTCCTTGTATCCAGCTGGCATCCATTTGCCCTTGGACACAAGTGAGGCGGTCTTCTCGTCGATCTCGGGCTGGGCGGTAGCAACCTCGTCCTGCAGTCACATAACGTCAATGAATGTCAAACACACATATAGAGAAGAAAGAAAATGAATGGAGATGAACATACAACTGTGAGCTCGTCGAATGGTCGGGCAGTTTCAATGTTCTGCAAGGTCTTCTGCAAGTTGACCAACTCAGCCTCAACGCGGCCCTTGGTCTCCTCAGCGCTCTTGATAGCCTGGGCCTCAAAGGCCTCGATGGCCTTGAGCTGGCGGTTGACGTCGTAAGAAGCGGGCTTGAAGGTCTTGAAGTGGTTCTCGATCTCGTCGACGACGGCCTGGTTCTTCAGCGTCTTGCGGTAGAACGAGAAGTCGATGGTCTGGGGCTGCTCCGAAAGAACGGTAACCTTGCGGCGGGCATCGTCGTTACGCTTCTTGAAAGCCTGCAGCGACGCGGCGGTCTGGCCACGGAGGCCCAGCGAGCTGGTGACCTTGGTCCAGTCGATTTTGAGAGCGGCGCTACGCTGTTTTGGTTTGGAGTTAGTTCTCACACGCGCGGTCGGGGAAATTGGAACCCTCATTGAAAACGAACGACACAATTGAGCTGGGCTGGTCAACTTACTGGGGCGGCCATTGCGATTGTGAGTGGTGGTTTAATGAGCGGAGAAAGGAGCCTTGCGGTGCAAACTTGACGCTGCCGGAACGTTGAGGAGGTTGTTGTTCTTTGCCGAAGACATCACGTGACCACGTCCGCCGAAAGCCGGGAAAAAGGCTGCACGCATGGCAGCATCTAATACGAAGAGGCCGTTATTAACATATGTTTACTCTTACAATGAGCAGATGGAGAAAATTGAAAAGCTATGTCATGGCTGCTTTGATTTACAATGTGAAGATAGAATCCTCACCCTAGCTCTCCGTAAATTGAAAAAAATCATAAACCCGCTAAATTGACAGGCTTATTTCCATCTTTTGGGATTTTTTTTTTTTCTTAACAAAAACAAACGTTCACTACGCTAACATCATATGCTGAGCGCCATAATGGAGTTGACGATATCGTTGTCGTTCTCTTTAAGAGCCTTGACAGCCTTCTTTCGGGAAACATTGGCTTGAGCCATGACGAGCTCAATGTCCTTGGCCTCCAGACCAGAGTCATCGACTTCCTCTCCATCGTCCTCCTCTTCTTCCTTCTTGTCGTCAGTCTCGGAGGCCTTGCCCTTGCCGTCGTGGGAGTGGTCGTGACCGGCGTGTGCGTCAGCGTTGGCGGCTTGTTCGGCGGCGGCAAGCTGCTGGGCAGCGTTGACCTGGGACTGGGCGTTCAAGTCTTCGATCTTGGCCTCACCGAAGATGCTAAATAGATTGTAAACATTCTCTTCCTTCCCAGACAAAACCTTAAATGAATATGTAATACGTACATCCAGGTGTTTGAGGAAGGAGAGCGGTAGACATCAGGCTGGTTGATGACGAAGAGGATCTATTGCCAGTGCATGTTAGTTAGCCCTTTTATCCATCTGCCAGTTGTGAAGCTCAAGCCTCCTCCAAGTTCATCCGTAGACCCCAGTCCGTTTCACCAACACAGGATATATCTCTTGTTCAGCACTTACGTTCTTGGGTCGGCGGAGAGTGACACGGGTAATGCCAGGGACGTGCTTCAAGCCAAGCTTGGCAATGGCTTTGCGAGCCTTCTTCTCGTTGCGAGAGTGAATGGTAACGGCAGCTCCGCCGGGGATGGTGGGCTCCTCGCCAGCTTCAGAGTCGGAGCTGTCGCCAGCGTCCTCAACACCGGCCTTGGGGACGTCGTCCTCGGGAAGTTCCTCGACTCTTGGGTTCGCCATAATGAATATTCAGTTTTCAGACTCCTAAATAGAGTGACACAAAGAATAATCCAGTCAGCACTCTCTGCGCGATCTCTTTAGCGATTATTCGACGTTAATCTACATCTGCCTGAGCAAAAGCAGTTGCGGGTTGGAAGCGTAGTGGGACTGTTCGACTCTCCCTAAAATCCACGAGTCGTGCGGGATAGAAATTGCAGGCTGGCACAATTGGGAATTATAAAAGCGATATTTGACGTACCTGGGCGTTGCTGAATGCTGGGTGGCGCGATGTGCAATTTTGTTGTTCGTTGGTGGTGTTGAAGTGCAAGCTGTGTGAATTCCTCAAGAGGGCCGATGCGTATCTTGCCGAAAAGAGTTAAGTGGGCTAGCCGAAGCCCTCTTGTCAGCCTCCCGCTAACTAACTACACGCAGACTACATATTAACTACGTAGTTTATGATATTACTACGATCTACGTTCACTTTCAAAAAAGCTTGGTGAAGAATGTAGGATTTTCTTCGTCCTGATATTACTTTTCATTTTCGTTACTCTGTAATTTCAAGATGAAAGCGGCATGTCCTTTTCCTGCCGTGTAGGAAAGAAATATCTCATGACACAGGTAGGACTCTCGTCCGGATATCAGAAGTTTTGTTGTTTTTTTCCTTCAATAATATGGACTGTCGCTGTAAAAAATTATAATGCAACACAGCGCATGATCACATGAACTCCAGCCATTTTGGAAAACCACCTAAAAAAACATCTCCCCGTTTATATCTCCTATGCAACACTTAAGCAGAGGCCCTGATCTTGGCGTGGGCCTTCTGAACTTCGTAACGGGTCTGTTGGAAACCAAGTCAGTGTATGTTCTAGAACGACTCGCAGTCGTCTCCGCCAGTTGTCCTTTTTCTCTTGGACCTATCCAAGGCCGAATGCAAACAAATATCTACGTACCTGTTTCTTCAATCTCAAGACCTTGAAGCGCTCAAAGTCGGTCAAGTTCTTTCGTCGCTCAGCCTGAGCGTTCTTCTTGGCCCAGCTGCTTGAGGCGAACTTGCTGTCGATTCCCTCCTTCTCCCACAGCTTGCGGACGGGGCCAGTACCGGCAGCGCGAGGAAGCTTAGGAATGACGAAAGGAGTGAGGGTAGCGTGGGACAGAGCGAGGGCGTGGCGAGGAACAATCTTCTCTTCTTGGGTTGAAGGACCGTCGACAAGCACCTATTCGAATTCAATTCCGGTTAGCCACCCTTAATAACACAGCACCCAGGTTTCCCTAGCATTCTTCCATCGTCGACTTCGTAATCGCGTGATCGAGAAATGAATTAAACATACCCGCTTGTGGTCGATGATCTCAACAATGGTGGCCAGCTTGCCCGTGTATGGTCCTGAGCGGATAAGGACCACACGGCCGACCTCCACGAGTTTCCATGACGTGGCTTTGATATCGATGTTGGCGGCCATGGCGAAGACTGTCTGGAAGTGAGAAAATATGCAAGTTAGCGACTTGGTAATCTTTTGTGTTTTGGCGATAATGGCAAGAGTCCCAGTTTTCGTAAAGACAGAGAAGGTGTATATATATGTGTGTGTGTGTATATATGTGGGTGCGAATGTGTGGATAGCGAGAGACTCACGGTCGACAACTCCGTTTGTGCGGCGGTGATAATTGTTGTCGAGTAGAACGTTGCTTGAAGTCTTTCGGAGACACTCAGTAGGATCGCGAATTTCGGCTGATGGGAGAGAGGGAGCCCACAATGAAGTCTCGCTTAGGGTTAGCCAATCAGCGGCCCATAAATGTTGTGTGCGGGCGGCGATGCGCGCAAACTCGCTAGGGCTGCTTGCTTGCCGCTTTGGGCTAGTGCGTCTCTAGCCGGCAAGCGATATTTTCCGTGCCGATTGAAGCGTGACTTTTTTCTTCTGCTAAACAAACAACTTTTCTCTCTTTTGTTCTGTCGACAACCATCGGATGCGAAGATATCTCAACAACCGGCCCATTGCACTTGGCCGTTTTTTCATGTGCAATGGGCCATTGGATGGAATGGTAAGTGTCATCACTACTACCACTTTTGATCATTCCCTCTTTCATTATTTGGCTACATGATGCGGTAATTTGCGATTGACCCGGGTTCTGTGAAGCTCTCGCCGGAGTTTCGATACAGGCCTGGAGTATGATATTCAATTTCTTACATATTCTGACTTGCATTCGTTCTTCTCATTGCTTTTATCTCTACGACCGTGTTCTTGGTGCAGCTTGACTAACGTCGCATGCGTAGTATAGTTGACGATGGCTCTACTATTACCACAACAAGGAAACGACATGTTGTGTTATGACGAGATTTCACTCAGCCCTCTTGTAGGACGTCCGAATAAGTACGTTCACAACCGTCTTTCTTTCGTCGTCTCCGATGATTACACCTTATCATGCCTAGATAGTAATTGACGCCTTTGGCGGTTGATATCACCTTAATCACCAAGATCTCTGAGGACCTTATTCATCAATTTCTTTCAATTCATGCCTTGTTGTGTCACGAATCTAACATATCGCATGGCAGGTATTTCTTCGATGAGCGATATTTTCGACATGGTTGTAAGAGGATTAACTTTTGGTTAATAAAAATATTACATGTTTGCGGTGTATCGTCTTTTCACTGCATTGATTATCACTGTAGCAGTAGCTTCCATCTCGTACTAGAAGACACTATGTATCCTTACCAAAGGCTTAGCGGTAGATCAGCGGATGAATCTAGTTTCAAAACGACAAGTGAGCAAGCTGAAATTTATATCATGGTCACATTAAAGCAGTTCTACAAGCTAATTCCGATGCATATTTCATACATTCCTAAATATAAGACCACTTTTGCCTTTTCGCACCCACTTCTAAAAGGAGAACAACGCGATATCCCAATCGGATATCACGAGTATAAATCGAATTGTGAAAATAAGAGTGCCCACTCAGGATGCAGCTGCTTTTGAAGCAGGTGGCCCTTCTCTTGAGAGAACCCACATGAAGATGAATTGGACGACGTAGGAATATATGAAGAGGAACTGCGTCCGGCGATTGCGCTGGGAACGGGCGACAGTGTGCATGGTTCCTGCACGCATTGGCACATCGCCGGTTGAGTCGGGAAGTAGAACATATTTCAGCGATCGGAGCTTTGAAATTGAGAAGATTTTTGTTAGCAGACTGCCCCTCTTGCTGTTTTACAGCGGGAAAACATACCAAGAAAAATGCATTAGCAAGGAAAGTATAGATGAATACCACCCAGCCTACCCAGCTGGCAGTTCCTCGTCCCGGAGTGATGATACCGGCACCCAATAAGGTGACGATGATTCCAACAAATTTGTAACCGGAGTAGGCTACTAAATCCAGTAATTGAGAATCATTGCTGATGCTGAGAATGTACATGGCTACCTTCAAACATAGGATCTCGAATACCACAACAGCCAAAGCCGTGGTGGTTATAGAGCCTAATAGTTCAGGATGGAAGCTGCCACGTAGCCCAGCCATGACAGTGCAGAGCAAAATATACGTAACGAACGCCATAGTAGGTATATACATATCAGGCGAATTTAGATCGTCACGCGGGGGAAGGAAAACAGAGGCATAATGTTGCTGTTGCAATTGACCATCGGGTCCCGCAGTGGCCATCCGAGTTTGCTGTCGTGACCAAGGCTTGTGATACCAAGGGAATAACACGAGGGAGATTTTTCTCAAAACGTATGAATTGGATACATTGAAGTAGTGTTTAAGCGCCGGAATCGAAACATAACGGTTGAACTGCCCACAATCAAGTCAGAACTCAAGCATTATACGTCATACTTGCATTGAACATTTTTTCTGGTGCCCTACATTTTGTTCCATGTATTCCTGACCTGCCATCATCGCTGTCTTGCCAACTTGGAACCCCATTTGGGCCGTTGGATCGGTCATAAAGCCTCCAAAATTGGGCGCAAAGGTGCCGCTACCCCCCTGGGCAGGGGCTGGCTGATAGGGATTATCATATCCTGAATGATGTGATTGAGAAGTCGGCGGTGGCGGCGAGCGCATCATAGGGACTGTCGACACATGCTGCGGTACAGGATGGTGAAGTGGAGGAGACTGTGCTGGTACAGGAGCGAATGGCGACCTCTGCATTTTGACGACGCTTGAGGGTTTCTTGGATAGAGGGCGGAACAGAGTAGAAGATATATAACGAGTGCAGACCTGGCGATGCAGCCCTTTTGGCGCTGTCTGGCTGGAGGGTGATGAAACGAAAGTCCGAAGGGTTATGTGTCAACAAGCAACTTGAGTATAAATTGACGCCGCAGATGCGGCTGTGGTACGCTAAATACGTGGCCCGTGAGCTTGCCCTGCGACTGCCCGCTGCAGAAGCTCCCCGCCACCCATTCACGAACTGTCAGCACTTGCGCTCCAGATCTTAACTCAGGCCAGTATCACAAAATGTTGGACGCATTCGAAATCATCACCACCTCCGGCGTGGTGCTTTGGTCCCGGTCTTATGCCCCGGTGGGCTCGCACATCGTCAACAGTCTTATCAGTGAAGTTTTCATTGAGGAAAAGGTTGTCCCAACGGACGGCGTGTCAACGGCATTCAAGAAGGAAAAATATACGTTGAAATGGAGACGCGCAAAGGATCTGGGGCTCATGTTCGTGGTATGTTGTCAAGCTTGTCTTGTCTCATCGTATGAACATGCGCCTAACATTAATCGCTTGATCTACTAGGCCGTCTATCAGTCGCTTCTCCATCTTAGCTGGGTAGACAAACTGCTGGACAATATTGCGATCATTTTTGCGGATATTTACAAGGACCAGTTGAAGTCCGCCAGGGCGAGGATACACGAATATCCATTTGACAAGTATTTTGACCAACAAGTCCGCGAGTTGGAGGATACAGCCGACCCATCTATTGATGAGTACGCTGGCTCATACGAGGACGGCAAAAAGAACCCCCTTGTCTCGTCAGATAATGGAGGCCCTCCACCACCACCTGAGCCTTCCCTTCTCATAGGTACGCTTCCTCCTTTGTCTCTTCTATGTATCACCTAATAACAAACACATAGCGCAGCAACAGGCTGCGCATCTGGCGGCGGCGACTTCCAACGAGAGCTCGCCAGTCGCTACACCGCAATCCTCGAGATCTGCGACCCCCTCCGCAAGCCATATCATTACAGCCAAATCCGGCCCAGCAGGCCGGGTGTCTCGACGCGCCCGCAAAGCTGCCAATGCGAGTGCCAATGTCTCCTCGGGAGATGAAAGCGTGCGGAAGGGAAAGCCTTCAAAGGAGAAGAAGGCTCGAAAATGGACAGATGACGGATTTGCGGATGAGGATGATGGAGTCAATCTAGATTATTCGGCTGCTGCCACCGATGAACATGTATCGGCGCCGATAGTGGAAGCTGTGGCCCATGATACCTGGGGTCGAAAGACCGCCAAGGGACAATTCGTCCTGAAGGACTTGGGTGATGAAGTCCATTCGATTCTAGATAAGGCGGATGCTGAGAAGGCCAAAGCTAATGGGGCCAGTGGTCTTGTCGGGTCGAGCTTCAGTGCCATTGGCGGGCTTTTCCGCAACATCGTGGGTGGGAAGACTTTGTCAGCGGAAGATCTGGAGAAACCTTTGAAGGCCATGGAAGACCACCTTATGAAGAAGAATGTTCCGCGTGAAGCAGCTCTACGATTATGCGAGGGGGTGAAGCAGGAGCTTGTCGGAAAGAAAACGGGAAATTTCCAAAGTGTCGATGCCGCGTTGCGAGACGCTACAGAAGCTTCTCTACGGAAGATTCTCACGCCGACATCATCTTTAGACATGCTACATGAGATTCAAGCTGTTACCGCACCCACTGTTAAAGGGCAAACATCGCGTCCTTACGTCATCTCCATTGTTGGCGTTAATGGTGTTGGGAAGTCGACGAACTTGAGCAAGATCTGCTTCTTTTTGTTACAGAACAACTATCGCGTATTGGTAGCTGCCTGTGATACCTTTCGATCCGGTGCTGTTGAACAACTGCGTGTGCACGTGAGAAATTTGACAGAACTGAGTGCCAGAGAGAACATTGGGCAGGTTGAACTTTACGAGAAAGGATATGGCAAAGATGCCGCCAACGTCGCCAAAGACGCCGTCACTTACGCGGCCGCAAACCAGTTTGATGTCGTTTTGATCGATACTGCAGGACGCCGACACAATGATCAACGTCTGATGTCCTCGTTGGAGAAATTCGCCAAATTCGCCAACCCGGACAAGATTTTCATGGTTGGCGAAGCCCTGGTTGGTACGGATAGTGTGATGCAGGCTCGGAACTTCAACCAGGCTTTTGGACCCGGGCGCAATCTCGATGGCTTTATCATTAGTAAATGCGACACTGTGGGCGACATGGTGGGAACGCTCGTGGGTATGGTGCATGCTACCGGCATCCCTATTGTGTTTTTGGGAGTTGGTCAGCATTACGGTGATCTGCGAGGTTTAAGTGTCCCATGGGCCGTTGGACTTTTGATGAAGTGAGAAGGGGTTTGTTTCTATGTAATCATATACGTCTTCGTTTAGCATGTCAAATTCCTAGCATAGCATTAAATTGGCATTGATTACCTAGGTAATCCCCGGGAAGTGCCTCAGATGCTCCCCAAGGGTCCTCAATTGTCAGAGAACAATCCTCAATTATATCCAACCAGAACTATGTTGGTCCAAATTTTTTTGATACTTGGAAACACTCACTCGAGCGAGCCGTGACCTTCGGCTTTTATTGAAGAGGTATGGAGACATCCATGGATCTCGGATATATATATATCATGATCTCTAAATTCCTTTTAACAAAACAAAGCAGTTTCCCGCTGCGCATTCTTGAATTAGTTTCCAATAATAATTACAAAATTTTTCTTCTATATGATTTACTTCTTATCTGGCAAAGCATCCATTGGAGAAGTCTAGGGTAATTGTAACCCTTCGTTAGGATTGCCCTATTCAGACAATTTTCTCTGACAATACCTTGCATTAGGCTATAGAAAACGGTAATCAGACATGCCAGCTCAGCTCAGAGTTAACTAAATAGCATGTATTATTATTTCAGCAACTAAGTGTGGAAAGATGATGTGCCCTGAACCTAGTATGGAACGGCCGCAGCCGTTGGTTAAATGTTTCACAGGAGATATATAGATGTGTCTTTTTTTTTTTTTTTTTTTTTTTCGAAAAAGGAAACTTGCACTCGATCAAAAACATACAATAGTAGACTTGAGCTGTCACTATGCTTGAACTATGGGATCACTACTCCGTAGTTTTGTAGGATCAGTAGAAATCCGGGGAAAAGCCGATTGTGGGGTAACGTCTTTGATGTACCTAGCTAGGTATGCACCGGACTATTGTCCGTAGTTTAGAGTCCGAAAAAAATTGTAGTATAAAATGGGAACATTTTATTCTATTTAGTAGATATCAAAATAAACGATTTGAATGTTGTACATAATACTATCATTCTACTATGTCTGCCGCCCAGACCCTATCCTTCGACTCTCTGCCACTTCGTAAGGATGGACCCCCAGGAAACGCATGGGGTCGCTTTGATGAGAATGACGAGTTGGGCACACTGAATCTCATCACACCACGAGTCACAGCCGAGGCTGCAAAACAGATTGTGGACGGAGTCCGTGTGTCAGTCGACTGGTCTCTCGACAGTATGTCGGTGCCGTGCTTTGGGCGTACGGGGCTTGAGCATAAGATCCAGCAAAAGGGGAGGAACATTGTTTTCGACGATGTACTCATGTTCAATACGCAGAGTAGCTCGCAATGGGATGGATTCCGGCATTATGGACATCAGAAGCATAAAGTGTTTTATAATGGCATCACGGTGGAGGACGTGGTGAAGACAAAAAAGAATGGTATTCACGGTAGGATATATAAAGAAGAACATGTATCACCATTAGGTTCGACGTCAGCTAATCACTATATTTACTATGCATAACAGTATGGGCTGAAAAGGGGGGCATCGTGGGCCGCGGCGTGCTCTTGGATTATGTCTCCTGGGCTGAAAGCAACAATATCCCCATAAACTGCTTTTCTACGACGCCGATACCAGTCTCGACCCTGAAAGAAATTGCCTCTAAACAAGGAACGACTTTTCGCCCAGGTGACATTTTATTCATCCGCACCGGCTGGACAGAGGCCTATTCTCGGATGTCGACAGCTCAAAAGGAAACGCTAGCAGCAACCTTCCCTCCGCCAGCAATCGGGTTGGAGTCCTCGAGAGAAACCCTGCAATGGATATGGGATCATGGATTCGCAGCTGTTGCGGGCGACCAGCCTAGTTTCGAGGCGTGGCCATGCCAAAATCTAGATTATCGGTTGCATGAGTGGTTGTTGGCAGGCTGGGGAATGCCGATTGGCGAGCTGTTTGATTTGAAACGCTTGAGTGAGGAGTGTGACAAAAGGAAGCGCTGGGAATTCTTCTTTAGCAGTATGCCATTGAAAGTGAGTGTTCGATGGATCTAGGCGGAATGTGTTGAGGATATTAACGTGAAATAGGTTCCTGGCGGCGTAGCGAGTCCTCCCAATGGGGTAGCTATCTTCTAAATCTAAATACTTTGCTAATTTTGTATCGAATAGCTTTCACCCGACGATTTTACTGTCGCAGTACTAGTTATTTGATTGCTTTGCCCATGTTACTCGCACTGGTAGAAACTGAGATGCTAGCTAGACTCAATGCAGAAACTGTCTCAAGAGAAAAGCCATTGGCATTTCATCTCCAAACAGCTCGCTTTTGCCAGATTTTCTTCTTTTGTAGTCCCAATTCGGTATGGGATTAGGGCTAGCTGTGTTGACACCTGAGGTGTCCAGGCAATGACGTCATTGATACATTCCCTCCACTCAACGCGGATTGATTGTCTTCCAAGTGTCAAATCATGAAGAGCTAATTGGTTCATGTTGTCTCTTCTTCCGTCTGCGTCGAGGATTCAGTCCGGACGTCATCTTGACGTTTCCGCGTAGGATGCTTCCAGCAGCCAACGTCATGGCTACGAATAGTCGGTCCTTGATGGTTAAAGACCAAAGCCCCCTCAAGACATCCCATTTCTTAAACCCCACAGCCCAAAGGAACTATACAATTCGATTAAAGCACGCTGATCCTTACTATGGCCAACACCGTTGCAGGAGGGCTTCACAAGGTCCAGGAGGTGATCAAATCGGCTGCAGGAGAGGACAAGAAGGTTGCAGACCTCCTTCGAGATACTGCCGACGTTCATAAAAAGACCAAGTTTACAACAGACTATGGAGCCCCCGTCGCCGAGACCGATCACTGGTTGAAGCCCGTCAGTGACAAGTCTTCTGGTCCAAGTCTGCTAGAAGACCAGATAGCACGCGAGAAGGTCAGTTTCTCATTGCAATTCTCCGTATGGACAAGGATTTGCTTCAGACTAGAAACTCACTGGATATTTAGATCCATCGCTTCGACCACGAACGTATCCCAGAGCGAGTCGTCCATGCCCGCGGCACAGGTGCTTTTGGCACCTTCACGTTGAAGGAGGCTATCCCGGAATTGAGTCATGCCGGTGTACTTAATGACACGACAAGAAGGACACCAGTATTTGTTCGATTTTCTACCGTCCAGGGAAGTAGAGGCAGTGCCGATACTGTCCGAGATGTCCGTGGCTTTGCCGTCAAGTTTTACACGGACGAAGGAAATTGGGATATAGGTAAATCCGGTAGACGATTTTCGGTGCTTTATGTTAGCTAATCCTTCGTACTGTAGTCGGCAACAATATTCCTGTTTTTTTTATTCAAGACGCTATCAAGTTTCCCGACTTTGGTATGTACTCCTGCCATTGCGCCTTGTTGGACGAAGTAATTTTTAACTATCCACAGTCCACGCTGTCAAGCCAGAGCCACACAACGAGGTTCCTCAAGGGCAGACTGCCCATAATAACTTCTGGGACTTTGTTTTCCTTCACCCAGAGGCTACACACATGTTCATGTGGGCCATGTCTGACCGAGCTATTCCACGGTCTTTCCGCATGATGCAGGGATTCGGAGTCAACACATTCAGTCTCATTAATAAGGAGGGCAAGCGCCATTTCGTCAAGTTTCATTGGATTCCACACCTCGGTGTTCATTCTCTCGTGTGGGACGAAGCCTTGAAAGTAGCTGGCCAGGACCCGGATTTCCACCGGAAAGACCTAATGGAAGCCATTGATAACAAAGCCTATCCCAAATGGGACTTTGCCATCCAAGTGATACCCGAGGAAAGACAGCACGACTTTGACTTTGACCCTCTTGATGCTACCAAAGTGTGGCCCGAGGAACTTGTCCCTTTACGTGTTATTGGCGAGCTGGAACTCAACCGTAACATCGATGAGTTTTTCCCTCAAACGGAGCAGGTCGCTTTCTGTACCAGCCACATTGTACCCGGCATCGACTTCTCCGATGACCCTCTTCTCCAGGGTCGCAACTTCTCTTACTTTGACACGCAAATATCCCGTCTAGGTATAAACTGGGAGGAGCTTCCAATCAATCGCCCCGTTTGCCCAGTCATGAACCACAACCGAGACGGTGCCATGCGTCACAAGATAACCAAAGGTACCGTCAATTACTGGCCGAATCGCTTTGATGCGATTCCGCCAACCAAACCCGAGGAAGGAGGGTTTGTTTCGTTCCAGGAGAAAATTCTTGGAATCAAAAAGCGGTCTCAGGGGCCCAAATTCCGTGAATATCACAATCAAGCACAATTATTCTACAACTCATTAAGCGAATACGAGAAGTTCCACGTTGCCAAAGCCTTTAGTTTCGAGCTCGATCATTGTGATGACCCTGTGGTATACCAGCGCATGGCTCTGCGTATTGCAGAAATCGACCTCGAGCTTGCTCGAAAAGTTGCTGTGATGGTAGGCGCACCGACACCAGAGACAGCCGGCAGACAAAACCATGGCAAGAAGTCTCGCGGATTATCTCAGTTAGATTTCAAGCCTCGCATACCGACTATTGCCAGTCGACGGATTGCGATTATTATCGGCGATGGTTTCGACTCGGTAGCGTTCAACGGTGTATACACAGCAGTCAAAGCTGCTGGTGCCATTCCCTTGGTCATTGGTACCAAGAGACAGCCCGTATTCGCTGATGGCGTTGACCCTCAGACTGGAAAGGGAGTGACACCCGATCACCAATACGACGGCATGCGCTCGACAATGGTCGATGCGACATTCATACCCGGTGGATCGCACATCAAGGCACTTGCCAAAAACGGACAAATCCGCTACTGGATAGCAGAGTCATTTGGCCACCTGAAAGCGCTGGGCGCCACTGGTGAGGCAGTCGATCTTGTCAAAAAGGTGTTGACAGATATCGATGCTCTGAAGTTTGCTTCCCAAGGTAGTACTGCTGTTTCCGAGTCTTACGGCGTGGTTACTGCTGCTGGTCCGCAGAAACCCGAGAGCTTTAAGGAAGGTTGGGAGATGGTCAAGGGAGCGAAAGATTTCCTGGGCAAGTTTTTCTTTGAAATTGCTCAACATCGCAATTACCAACGTGAACTCGATGGCCTTGTTCAGACTCTTGCCTTTTAATATTGATGTGTGGACGTTTCCAAACAAATTGATAATTTCCTTGATTGTATTTTTCGAGAAATCTCAAATATCTCTACTAATATAATCATAATTTATTCATGTACCCAGACGACAGAATGAATAATCTCGGAACTTGGACTTGCATGAACCCTACCCTAAACATCGATTCATACATAGACAGACAGTACCTAGCGCCTGGATAGCACCAGCTCTCTTTTCAAAGCTTTCACTTCATGCTGACTTGCAACATCGCTATCACCATCATTTCCGACTATAGCACTCGAATGAAAAAAGGGTGTCCCCGGACTCTTGCTCTGTAACTCCGCAATGTTGCTCGATCTGACCCCTCCGCCAGCAATAATTGCAATCCTGCCGTCGGCCGCAGTAGTCAACGCATTTATTTGCTGTGCCCCTTCCAAAGCACTCTTACCGGTGCCGCCGGAGGTCAAGATAGAGGCAAAGCCGGCCTCTATCACCGCTTCAAGCTCGTTCGCTAGCCCGTCATGGAGTAGTATTTCTTTGTGGTTGTTACTGCTGCTAACACTACCAGCACCGCCATCACTACTGTTACTAGTCATAGTACTACGATGTTGTTCAATAGATGTGATTACCTCGTCAAATGCGCGGTGAAAGGTACACGGCAGGGGCGCCGCAAGACGAACTAGATCCTCATTCCGAGCGCGATCGACTCTGCCGTCCTCGGTCAGAATACCGAAGACGAAGCCATTGACTTTGCTGAAGGATATATTGTTAAAGATGCCATCGTGCTGGTCGTTTGGTGGTTGTTCGTCGTTATAAGAGGCGTTTTTCAGTGCCAGTAATTGCTCTTTCATGAGGTTGAAGTCTTCTGTGGCATAGACAAAGTCTCCGCCACGGGGGCGGATCATGGCATATATAGGGATTGATTTTTTGTAGTTATTTGTCGTGTCGCCCTGGGCCTGTTGGAGGGATGAAATAACGTTCTTCAGTGTCGAGAGAGAGGGGGTGGTGCCGCCATGGGAAAAGGAGCCTTCGGCACAGAGCTCCAGGCGGTCGGCGCCGGCGGCGTAGGCTAGGAGGGCGGATGTCGCATTGAAGATGGCTATTTCAAGGGAGGAACATTGGGGCCTGGTATCTTGTTCTGTGATGCTAGTCGATGACATGGCTGGTTTGCAGAGGGAAGGGAAGTTGAAGTTGTACGGAGGACGTTAAAGCAAGACTACATACGCTACATAGACCAGCCAATCAGTGCCGACGTCGTGCACGCTTTGCCTTTTAGGTCATTGACGCAGAAACTTGAAACAGAGACTGACTCGCTATCGAAAGTGCGACAGGCTAGAGAAAAACCAAGTATTGGGCTTAGACCAAAGGAAAATGATCCTCGCAACAGACGTGGCGAAGCAAATGTCTGAATACCTGACTCCAACGAAGCAATTCTCGAAGTATATGCGTGGTGGCACCCATTTTCTTTGCCAAGTTGAACATCGAGGTGAACTCAAATGGCCATAGTTACTCCTTACAGCGACAGGAAAATTCCTTCCTGAACTACGATAAACCCCCTTTTTCAACTCAGTGTCACAATCTGGAAGCCAACTTCCCCGCAGGCACGAGGGTTTCCAATGAAGATCATCGTCATCAAAGGAACGACAACAGTCCGAACAAGCTGAAAGAGAGCAATGATTCAAGCGCTCCAATTTCGAAATGCCACAAGTACCGTCATGGGACTTGTATAGGATCCGACTGCTGCTGGTGCTTGCTCTGTTTCTCAGCAATATGACATGATGGTTGCGAGAAGGGGGCGGCGCTCGGAGGATATATGTAGGTATGAATCTGCCTATGTGATGATCGATTTCCTTCTTAATTATTATATTTCTAATAGTTTATGGAATTCTATTTGTATATTCCTTTCCCTCCTGCTTTGTGAGATGTTCGCAGAGACTGCAGCGGATACGTACACCCGGGAAAAAGAAACGAGAGACGGGATAAATTAAAAAGCAATTGATGCAATATATATTTCCAAAAGCCAGCCAATAACTGAAAGGAGCACTTTATTGTTGCTAAAAAGAACAATCCATGCATCTTTGGTGTCTTGCCTTTCCGAGAACATGGCTGCCGTGTTGAATAGTGCGGCCGTTGGTCCCGTTGCTCAAATTTTGACTGCTATCTGACCCAACAAGTGCTTCTTTCGAACTCTGTTTGGATACAACTGAGCTATCCAATGCTTTCTCAGGAGGTCTACTTTTGCGTAGTCCGTGGCAACACCAAACAAAAAGCTAAAAGGACCGTGCTCTGCCACTACACCTAGACGCGGAGTACGTAAGTTACTGCTGAACAAAGGCTCATGTCAATGAGTCCCTGCAGATTGACCGTTTCATGCTAATTAGAGAGCTCTAGACTCTGTCAATCTCTGACAGGACTGTGGGGCGGTTAGTCCATATGACTCTGGAGTCTGGACTAATATTATTGAAAGTTTGAAATGGTCAGCCTACAGTCTAGTGATGATACTCACCTAGGCTAGTTGGAACTTGTTAGGAGAGCGCATGGATTTGCAATTCTCAGGTGGCGTGCAGTGAATATCTCCTGGTCAGAAGAGTATATATGCATGCAGCCTATGTCTAATCGAATCAAGATGTGAACTGAACTCTCGGCCCCCAATGACTAGGGGGATGCCTATCTCCCGCAGCTTGAGTGTTTCATCATTATTGAAAATCTACCTCAAATCAGGCTAAAGGTGGGAATGATACAGTCACACATTATTGGCAGTTTATTTGACCTAGTCAGTCCCATCAGTTCGTCCAAATTTTTCTCGCAGAGAAAGACATCCGTCGACGGAGGCTTTGTTGGGGACCAAAGCAAAGACGTACCTGCATATGATGTAGACCCTGCAGACGAGTTGAATGGGGCATGGGTGAGTTAGGTATATAGCGCTTTCGTTTTGTCTAAATCTATGTCCTTTGTGAAAGTGGTGAAGTGAGGCTTCTAGAAGTCGTCGGCTGACACGTGTGTGGGCTTTGGACATGTCTTTTTTGTCCCGATTTCTGAAAGTCAATCAATTGACTAACGAGTTAGGTGGAACTTGATAGCTGCAGTATTTGATTTTATTTCTTTTCCTTTTTCGACGCAAAAATGGACATACAAAATGCGCGCACGGGTGTATTGACAATATGGATGGAGGGCGCAGTGCACCAAGTTGGAGGGTTACATGCACGACGCCGTACATATATACATGATGTATTAGCGTCCTGATGTCTTGACCATACAAATATACAAATGCACGAGTGCATAAAAGATAAGGTACAAAACACAATTCATGGTTTCAGCTGTTGAGAAGCCACCTAAGACGATAGAACCCAGTATAACCCCTAGCAAGGCTATGGCGGGTAGTGCTCGGAGTAATTGTAATTCTGATAATCCAAAGTGTGCAGCAAAAAATTAAAAAAAAAAAGAGAAAAAAAGAAGAGACTTATGCTCGGCGTATACATCATCAAAATACGCCGATTATAGTCATGCAGCGTACGCACTCCGAGACTCCGAGTAGAGGGGTTGATCCCCTCTCTACTTCTTCTACTTGTTGTCTTGCCTTATAGCCCAACCAACAAGCAAGCAGAGAATGGCTGTCAAAATGCGATATTTATCCAGGAATAGTCGTTATTGGACGTTGTGTCTTGACAATGTAGAAACGTCGAAGTCGGGGGCCGAAAATTGGGGGTGGGATCAGCAACCGGCACGAACGGCGTTGATAGTAGGTACACTCGTGTTACCTAGTGCGCTATGCCTGCACGAGGTGCATGAGCTGATGACTTCCTTTTCTTCTTTTGGTTTGTTCGATAGGATGGTGTCCTGAAATCTAGACTGACTGGTTGATTATTGCAAAATCGTATCCCCAGGCCAAGAAAAGATGAATACTATTCCCTGGGGATTCTCGAATATTGCCGCTGTTGGTAGTACAGACACTGGTACAACAAACCCTCGATGCGAGCCACTATTCAGCTCGTAAATATCAAATGACAGACTATAACTATAGCATTCCTTGAGAATCCTTATGAAACCGCGGGTTCCTTTTGACTGCGCAAGTCGACCTAGACATAGACACTTCCGTAGTTGTGCATATTGCATGATAATGATATTCTGACGCTGCTGACGTTTAGGCTGTCGCACTTAGACATGCAGTCTGTATTCGTCGGTACGGTAAGTAGATAGGCCGCTTATACCCGCGTTTTGCAGTTGTACTTCCATACTCCAAATGGCCCCCAAGCGCTTTCGATAGGGTAGATCCCCCGTCATCCCCAACATGTACGATGTCATGGCTGAAGATTCCATGCACATGAGCTTCTAATCATTGCAAGCCATATACCGTGCTGCTGTCCCTGCCACGACGGTGTTCTGTCAATGTAATTATAGACGGCGATGCTGTGTGCATGCATATGCACAACGCCCGCCTTGATCCAAACAAGCCCTCTTATCTTTTCTGACATCCCACTTCTCTCCTCATTTTCTTTTCTTTCTTCTTGCTCTTTCGTCCTTTCGTGAATTCCTATCGTCTTCAAATCCAATCTTCTGTCCTTCTAGCTTTCCGCCGTATCCTTTGTTGCTGAGATCGACTGTTGCGGGGAAAAAGAACAGTTTCCAAATCCGACCATATACATAGCTGCCGCGAGGCATCAAAGGAAGAATATGTCTTTGTTGTGTGTCTGACTGCAACGAACCAAATCCATTTCGGAGTTAGCGCAAACGGCCCGTTGGCTGTTGAATGTAAGCAAACGTAGCTTATATGGAGATCCTGAGGGTCACTCTTATTTGATGAGACAGCACACAACTGACATTGAGGGAAAACCCAACGCAGAGCCAGCCATGTTGTCTCATTTTGGAATTCGAGCCTGGCAGAAAAGGCCAAGGAGTGGAAAGTCCAAATCCAATGACGACCTCCGGAAAGTGACAATCGTGGGATCTTTGCATGATGTTCGCCTGCCTCCTGCGAACGATGCTGTGAAGCAATCTCTTCTAAATTCCCAATATGCTGGAAGGGCCAAACGAAGGACTGCCTCAGATCTAGACCAATCTTACATCAAGAGATTTTCACAGTCGGAGACCGCTTTACATCATTTGCAACCACACAAAAGTACAAGCGACGAACTACTAGGTCTTTCTAAAAGTGCCACCACAGACCCAATGATACCCCAGGGGTCTGAACGGATAGTATCGAGTGTATTAGCCCACAACAATGACTTGAAGTCTTCGAATTCGTCTCCCTCGATATCTCCACTTTCGCCAGAAACTCGGAAGATGGGCACAAGTTATGGAATCGAGGAATATCTAAGCCAAACCAAGTCATACAACAACCCAGAAGATCTGTCTGAAACATCCGTTTCGTCTTCATCGTCCACGGAGCTATGGGATCCCAGACCTCGTTACTGCAGTTCCGCATCCTCGAACTCAAGTTTGCGATCGGATGCTTCCTTTGAAGAAAGCCAATTACCCGAGACCAAGCCGATCAGACCCTTGAACACTTGTTCCAATCCTGATTTGAAGAATGTCGATTGTTCACATAGAAAGGATTCTTCGCAGAGCGAGGCTCAACGAACCACAGGCTCACGGGATATCAAAATGAAGAACAAGGAACAACATGTGAAACAAAAGCCCTTGCCGGCCGTCCCTTCTACGCTGAATGTATCTAAAAAGCACATCTCTGAATTGACATCAAAGTACTCGACCAGCCCTGTCGAGTCATCTGCGGATAGACTAATCATGTCGAAAGCAGCTGACAAGACGCTATCCGAAGCAACTCATGATCTGGAGCGGGAATTGGATATGCTGGTCGATACCCAACGATCACGTCCTATATCTCCTGCAAATGATGAAAATTCAGTCGCACCCTTGAAAGTCACACCGAAACCTGATAGAAACGGCTCGAGATTCGTGGCGTCGATGCAACAAACCTCAAAGACAACACAACCCCAAAGCCGTCCGACACCCAAACAGCACCCAACCTACAAAGTTTTTCCTCCAGCAAGTAAGAACAGCTATCTCAACAAGGAAAAGATCAATACTTTTCAGCACGCACAATACACGCCTAGGCCCTTGGCCGACGTGGGGCTCGCTAAGAATAGCATCAAACAAAGCCTTCAGGCATCACCATCAAAGAATTTCGTCTCACGCAAGATTAGATCTTCTGTGCACTTGCCGAGTCTACGACGACCAAAGATTAACACTCAAAGCACCCAAAGCAAAAATGAGAATACATCAGAGCCCCTGAGAAAAAGTCCTGTGGTCAGTCTCCGAGATGAACAAGCCGCCTTGGCTAGGAGTACAGATCGCTATATCGACGCAGAAATTGCTAAGGCTCTGAATGCGGATCATGACGAGGACAATGAGGATAGCGAGTCTAATAATAAAGCTGGCGAAGAAGGAGAATGGTCAACGATCTATCCGCTCAAAGCAGTGAAGAAGCTGGGCATCCCTTTGATGACAAGCAGTCACATTCCCCAATTGTCATATGCAGAAAGTGAAAGAGCACTACGACAGCAGTTGCCAAAGCTTGATACCAACTCTCTCCTCTCTGCTATCGAGCGCCAGGAACTACCCCTGCAACCAGCGATGACTGACAGAACATACCCAGAAACCCCAGATGATCTTCTACAGCTACGGTCCTTTAAGATGGATTCCACGCCCGCACCAACACTCCCCGAAGAGAAAGAACCTGTCAAGAATGATAAAAGATTAGACAGTGACAAGATCTTCATCCGTTTTGATCGGATTGAAACTGTTCCGAAAGACTTATCGCCCAAGTTGCCCAACTCGCCGAACACTCAAGAGGTCCCGTTAATGATGAGTTTTTCAAGCCCGTCTGCAATGTATCATCCGCGGACACGATCTACTATTTACGAGCTAGCTGAACACGGATCTACGCCAATAAGTCCTTCTCCAAAGCCCATTGGCAATTTCAGGCTACCCATGCCGTCTCATATGACGGATAAAGTAGTTCTGGCGTTGATGATGAGCGTGAATAACCTGGATGGGCTGTTCAATTACGCGCAAGTGAGTAGACAATTCTACCGAGTTTTCAAGAAGAATGAACTGTCTCTCATAAAGAATGCTCTGTTCAACATGAACCCACCTGCGTGGGAGTTACGAGAGATGAGTCCGCCTTGGAGTGAAGATCCGAGCGGTATGAAAGACCCGGATGCTCCTGTGCCACAATACACTCCATCTTCGTATCTACGACACTATGCCCGTGACATCTTCGTTCTCGCTAAGTTGAAGACATTGATATTCGCAAGATGCGGCTCTTTCATGCGTCCAGAGACGATCCGCGGTTTGACCGGGGAAGATGATGCTCGTGCATCGGAGATTGACGAAGCATTTTGGCGAATCTGGACCTTCTGCCGTATATTTGGATGCGGTAAAAACCGCGAAGGGGATATGAATGGCCAAATAGACTGGTTGAATGCTGGATTTCTGGCGAAGAGGAGCAAAGCAGGCGTCACCGTGATTACAGCCGAGCCGTTATTCAGTGCCAACAACGTTTTATTCGACCCCCCCGCTGGCTTTGGCATGGGGAACGCAGACGGGCTGACATGCAGACAGTTATACGATATGACTGAGATCTGGAATTGCCTTGGGACCCTTGTTCAAGTATTCCATCATGAATGCAAGGAAGCTAGAGTGGCTGGCATCTTTGATGGCTTGGACATTGCGGTGGGTGATATCGCCAAGGAGGGCCTCATGCTGGAGGAATGGACTCATTACCTCTTAACATTGGGACCGTCTGCACTGGTAGGGCTTAGTTCTGTGTATCCCAATAGTTCGATCAAAGAACAATTCGCCAAAGCCAAACAAATGGGAGTTACCAAGTGGGAAGCACCGGAGGACGGTGGCACTCGTTCGTCCTTCCTTCGAGAAGCAATTTCGCGCATTTATGAGAGAAGAGTTGCAGCTAAACCAAAGGAGACAGCTCCTCAGACCACTAATGTGGAATGTCCCAACGGTCTAACTGCAACAAACCAGAACGACAACAACAACAACAATGCCCATTCAATCTACGGGGAGCAACCGCAGGGACACTCCTTGGATGGGGGCTCTAGTCACCTGGTACCCCCATATAACTCTACCATGATTGAGAATATATCATCAGCTATGTCGAGCCCTCCACCAAGGTATTCGTCTACGTTTTTGGATCCCGTTGACAAGGCTATCCACAAAATAGTTCATGATCTTGGCTTCAGCGAACACGATGCGAAATGGGCGTTGAAGATCACAGATACAGGAGACATGTTAGACACCAATGCTGCTATCCGGCTTCTGCTCCGTGAGAGGGATAAACGTGCCATATCTAGCATGGAGGACCGCAGTGATAGTCTTGTTGATGCTTCCAAACATCGGGGAACAGTAGCGTGGCAGTGGGCCTGACACACCCCTTTCGTTCGTCTACATGTTATATACTGTTAGATTTCTTTTTCTCTAATTGTTCGGTGGATGGAAACGGCGTTACATATGAGTTCGGGATAAGACGGATACAATGAAGCGTTCTTTTGCTGGGTGTCATTTTATTATGTACCTATCGATGTCGGGACTGCACTCCTATTACTTCTTCTATTTACAGTAATAAATAGTTGTGTATTATATGAAAGATTGGTTAGATATTATTTAAGACGCAGCAATTGTAATATGTAGATACTTGCTATGACCTGACATCGACGAGCTGCTGCCAACCAAGCAAGGCGCTAGGACTGTCTCATGTCGTTGTCTAGTCCTTGAATATAGAGGACCTTCAAGTGTTTCTTGGAGTAGATAGAGTAGAGCCGCACGGCAGTAAAGCAAATAATCAAACAACATTATAAATAATATCGCCATTCAGCTTTTCAGCCTCGTATGTGTGATGAGTTGTCTACTTGACTAATGTGTGTGCTACATGTATGAAAAGAAAAGTGCACAGCCTTCCAAGATATTGCCACGGATACTAATTGGTCCTTATTACTACATGTGTGTTTTATTCTTCAACTATAAATATGTCACTGTAATTCATCACTTCGACTGTTCTGTAGAATAGCCGGGCAACCCTCGGCGTCATTCCTTCTGAAAATATGGAACTATCACCATCAACACAAACTGCCACCCTTACATATCTCAAGCGCGATGTACAATTTAGCAGTCAACAAGGCCTTAGGCCATACCGCTTGATAGGTGTACGACCGACATCCGAAGTCCCCGCAACAAACATGCAATTCGAGCAATATCAGATGCCCATTACGGATTTGCGGCGGTTTGATCAATCCTCCTTCCGGGACAGGTATACTCTGGAAGACAACGGTTTTCAATTGTTTAATTGGCCAACTACTACAGTTTACAGTGGGTGGGCATCTACTTCACATACAGATGATGAAAGCCCAGGACTTGTTTCGAATCATATGCCTCAAAACGAAGATAGAGGTGACGGTACGATTTCAATGACGGCCAATCATGACCAAGTCAAGGAATACTGCAGACAAATGTCGAATAGACTACAGGAGGAGCTTGGGGCAGAGAAGACATTCCTTTACGAGTTCAGAGTAAGCATATTTCTGTGTACAATCCTATTGGTTTATGTCTTTCGACTAGGGCGCTGCTATCGATTGGCGTTCGTCTCTTTAAAGGGCAAAAATGCAGAGTTAATGACTTTTTGATTAGTTTCGATCTAACTCCCTTCCATCCGGCCACGGTACTCTCGACAGCAAACAAGCGTACTCGCCCGAGCTATCGGTGGCTGAGAGGTTCCCTGGAAATCCAGCTCAAGTGGTACATACAGGTATACCTTTTTTTCCTCATAAGTTCGTGCTTAATGTTGAGAGAGATCTGTACGAGTTCGAGAGATTACGTAAATAACAAATTACAAGACCACAGCCAGGGCGATGGGTTAAGGCGACTACATCAACATTTGACCACCGATGAGGTCAAAAAGTATTTATTGTCCGGCGAATATCATATCCGATGCATCAAGTACGTTTCAGCCATTACGTTTTCCTTATGCTTTGTTAATAGGCACTTAATTAATATGGGAAAATAGTATTTGGAGAAGTTTCAACACAACCTCTCACGACTTGCCGCTAGCACTCTGTATACCTGATAGTATCACTGCCACCGATATACAGACAATTGAAAAGGTCACCCCAGAAGTGTGCAGCGAGTCTAATTACTTATATCACAACAAAAATCATCAATGGGTCTGGGTCAGCAATATGATGCCGACGGAAGTGTTGGCATTCACGACGTGGGATTCAACGAGCGATCGTGAGCAGCAGAAGGCAACCAAATGTAATTGTTGAACTGATGCCCCGAGAAACACTGTACTATGATGATGTCGCTGATCAACTTACACCTGTGGCGTATTTTATATATATAGGTACCTTTCATACTGCTTTTCCAAATCCGATCCCGACTGAGCCAGGTAAAGAGCATGCCCCGAGAGAAAGCATCGAGGTCCGCTTGATAGTGATCCAGAAATTGGCTTGATTATTTTTATTTATTTATGGAGATATATTTCACACTGCTGTGCACACATTGATGCGTTGTGTATATTTGGAGGACCAAATTTGAGATCAAAGTAATGATTTCCTAGAATTCAATCTGATGTTCATTCCTACTTTTTGAAAGGGGTGATCGAAAACATAATATACCTAGGTTCCGTCAAAAGCAAATCCATGTTGTCAACTAGCGCTCAACTATTCTGATCAGAAGATCAAAGGCCTCCCAATATTCTTCTCTTGTTTCAGACCCTGAGTCACTCTTCTGGATTCTTAGGTTCCTTCCAGCCAGTTTGATTGCCTCTTTCTCCGTTTCCTTACTCAGTTTCTCGTTTCCAAGATGAGCTGCCTGAGCTCTGGATAGGGCATACAAATGACGTGCACGGTACCCCCGTGGTGTCATTTGAATGTCGTCAATTGCGATGGCTTTCTTAAAGAAATCACTGTAGGTCGATGGTCAGCTTTGTCGCGCTACGACAAGTAGCCAACTAGTAGTGGACAATATAACTGACATGCTCTCCTGAAATTTCCCTTGACCTAATCTGATACGTCCTCCAATGTAGTTGTACATTCCATCAAGCTGAATGTTCCGTCCAGGGCCAAACTTCTCAATAGTCTCGTTGGCGAGAACCAGATGGCTATCAGCTAGTTCAAGATTGCCAGAGCGAACACCAAGAGAGCCGAATGCAAAGTGGATTCTGCAGTTTTAAACACAATAACTGGTCAATTATACTACGAAAATACAAGGCGTTCGGCCAATAGGTAGATGATGAAATGGAAACGTACAGTGCTTCCCAGTATAAGCTTCCCATCTCACGCGACATTTCCAAGGTCCTATTCAATCGAACCTCCGCGTCTTCGAAATCACCGTTGCAGTATGAGTTTCGGGATATGTTGGCGTTGATCAAAATACCCTTGGCAATTCCATAGCGCTCGGGGTCTGCATTGAAGAATTCTTCAGCCCGACTTAGGTAGTCAGCCCCTCGCTTGTAGTTACCGTCGCTTCCAAAAGCAATGCCGTAATCACTATTATACTGAACAACTCTCTCATTGTCCGGTTCAAGATATTGAAGTGCCAGCTCTAACGCATCGTGAGCCTTTTCAACTCCGTTCTTGAATTCGCCATTCCATAGATCCTGGTCGCTTCCTCTAGCCAGTATGTAAGCATGTATAAGAGGTGCTTCTTCTTTGTTATCCCATTTATCCCAGGCAAGATACGCGACGCTCAATACAAAGTCTCGGTTTCCTGCACTGTCATTTGTAGCGAGAAACCTGGGTGTTGTTAGACCAAAAGAAAATTCAAGATATGTGATAACTATTTAAGGATAACACTAAAACTTGGCTTACCATAAAGTGTCGCAGATTAGATTGAGAAAATTTAGAGAAGATCTTAGCGGATGCTGTTCTTTTTGGGTATCGCAGTATCTCTCAAAGGCACTAAGGACCTGTGGTAAGTATCGTTCAGCTTGCTTCCAGTTCCTCTCATCAACTACGCTCTGCCCACGAGACGGAAATTTGTCCAAGAGAAGGCGAATCGTAGCATCGAATTCGTCTTGTCGATCGTCCAGGGTCATCTGAAACAGAAACTCTGACTGAACAAGTCGATGGATAGTAATGGAATCAGTATCGTGATTTATCCTGATCAATGCAAGATTTGCTAAAGTTTCGAAAACTTCGCTTCGCCTGTGTTTGGGTCATGTTAGCCAGGAAGTCTAGGAGAAGAGACTTTGCTTTGTGATACGTACATATACTCATCTTCGCAAAATTGAAGAGAGAACTGTTCCATGCTCATATCGGACGCCTCAAAAATTTCTTGGGGAATCGAATCGGGCATCAAGAAAGATAGAATGCCCAAGCATGTGCGAGCATCTTGATCTAACTCGCTGAACGAAAGCTCCCAGACAGTATCGATTGCGTGATTGTAGCCAGGATACTTCCATCCATTCTTTCTATCGCGATGCATTCTTTTTGAATGCTTGTCATACATGACAAGAAACTTCTCCAATGATAATCCCTTGACCAAGATAAGGGCGGCCATTTGACTGATTGCGAGAGCATGGCCAGACAACCTAACTGAAATTTCGAGGGCCTTCTCGTACTCCTGGCTGCCTTCTACAATGTTCCTCTGGAAAATATTGTGAATGAGAAACTGTCTCCCACCGTCGGCATCGAACTCCTGCAATTCAGTTCTTTTTGCAATAGGCTGGGTCGTCAAACCAAGCTTGCGTGTCGTGATCAAAATGGAACCATGATTCGACACCGGCCAGTAAGATTCGAAAATCAATGGAGTTTCGACGTTATCATAGATAAGAAGCCATTTAGCATCTATATGAATGTTAGTTAGAAATCCGCTTCTCTTGCCTCCTGGGGTAGGGCAGGGACAGGCGCTAGGGTTAACCCTAAGAATTACCAAAAGAGAAATGTTAAAAAAGAAAAAAAAAAACACAAACAAATCAAAGCAACACAACGAAGGAAAGGTTAATGAGCTTGCCTGTTGTGCTCAACCATTGCATGACAAGGACGGCATTTTGTTTGTGGGAAGTTGAGTCTGCCCCAGTGAGCTTGAGTACTGTCAATGCTACGTGACTCAAAGCTTGCTGAATGGCTATTTCGCTCTCTGCTGGTACCCATATCACAGCATCCAACGCTTCCTGTTTCTTCCAGGCATATTCCAGGGCAGCCTGCGTTTTACCAACCCCCCCTAAGCCATATATTGCCAGGGAGTGGATACCAGAGAGAGAATTTGATGAGAAGAAATACTCATCAATCTCCTGAAGAACATCCGTACGCCCGAAAAAACGAGCGTTTCTCGGGACTGGAATGGTGTGGAAAGGTATACTCGCCGACTTGGAGTCAGCCTGCAAAGCCAAGGCCTGATAGTACTTAGTAAGATCAACCATATGAGATTGTCGGTCGGCAATTAGGGCCATTTCCCCAATGTGTTGTATGAGTGAGTCGACCTGCTCTTCGGTATTTTTGAATGTTGAATCGAATCTGACAGTGAGTTTCTGCAAATAGCTAAACTCGTCGCCTAAGAAAAACAGTCAATCGCTACTCTAAATCAATAAGGCGACGAGGGTTGGAGCAACCATTGTCTTCGGTTCGAAAGATCATGATGATATTGAACCACAGCATGAAAATCTCCCGGTTGATCTCCACCATCTGAGCCTTGAACTTTGCAAAGTCAGACACGGTGGTAAGAATCTCGTTCAGTCTCTCCAGCTTGTTGCTGATTGATCTGAGCATGCGGTGAATACGCTCTGTCGTGCCCTTTGACTCGAGGGACAGCTAACATATGTGGCATCTTAGAGACTGAAACTGTTTAATAGGGCCAGCCGTATTCGCGCACCTTGACCACGAGAAAAAGTAGCCCCCACATCATAGATACATCAACTGCGTGTGCCATCAGAGCGACGAACGATCCGGCGAACGTCTCGTAGTGCTCAATTGCTGGGAATAACATCGAAATTACTTCTTGGGGATTCTGGTCTGGGTGCTCAACCCGGAGTTGCCGAAGGGACATGCGGAAATCATCGGCCGTTTTTATTTTCAACGCACGCTGACGGTCGTTTTTCTCTAGTGTTGATGTACAGTGCGCGAGGGCGGCTTCCCATGAAGCAATATAGAACCGGTCGCTTGTAGATTATCAGCAATGATTTACTTGTTTCGATTGTCCGAGGAACTGACTAGGTTTCGCCAACGGAGCCATTTTCATCTGCTGTGCTGCTTTGTGATAGAACACCAGCCGCCGCTGCTGCTGCTGTTGTTGTTGTCGCGTTCATTTTGATCTCAAAGCATTACCTAGGACCTGTTTGCGATTGAACGAGACAGTTTAGCTTCGAGGAAAAAAATGAGGCCAGTGAATGTGTCAAGACGCAGTTATAGATAGATTTTCTCAGCGGACAGGACCTGAGAACATGCGAACATGCCACTTCGATCGTCTGAAATCAGCCTACCCAACATAATCAACAGCGGCACGATGATACCTAGGCGGGGTACATTGAAATGCGCAGGGATGGATGGCTATGCAGAGCCGCACCACTGATGTGCTATGTGACTCGAGCTTAGTACGTATTATATAGCCACCAACAGCACTATCAGCTGAAAATCCCTGTAATTATACGAGCTTTGAGTATCAAGGTATGTTATCATATCCTAGAATGCCCCGCATGGTGGCTTAGTTGGACGTAAGGTCCATGCCCTAATCACGAAACATGTAATGAATAGCACTATTATCCCTAAGCAGACCACTCTCACAATATCACACGATCCAAATCATACATGAAATCCCTTGCTTCTTGTAGCGAATCAAACATATCAGAATAAGCCATGCTGCATGAGAAGCCGGAACACTCGCTACATTAGACCCTCAGCCACCGAGACCATTGATAATGACGGGGGAATCACGTCCCGAGTTCTTAGAGTGCGAATGAGGAATTCGATAGAATGAGTCGTCCTCGCTATCGGAACGCAGGTCACTCCATGTTGAGTTTGTATGATCAAGACCAAGGATTTTCCAAGGTTGCTGAAGGATCGGCTTCGGTTCATGAATGGATTGTTCGTGATCCGCGGAGGTGTTGGCTGCTGAGCCAGTCACGATCGTTGAGGGAGCCATATCCGATAGATATGGGGAGAGAAGGTATATGACGACAGGAAAGTTATATAAACCGAAGTATTTCAACTCCGCTGTAGGGTCGTGCAGTTTTGGGAGAGAATTGGATTCACTTATATAGTTTGGTCATGTTAAAATATCTCTCTAATGAGTAAGTCTAGCTTCCTAGAAAATGTCTGCCTAATTTATTCGTAGTGTCGTAGATTATAACCTAAGGCTGTATACGAGTTTTGATTACCTAGGGAGAGTTAGGATTAATGCCATGAATGGTCATTACATCGTAGCTGAAAGCGAATTGATCAGATGCCGGCTTTCTTCAGAGCCGCATCTACTACAGCATTTGCCTAGGTAGGAAATGCATGCTGTGGCATCTTAAGTTAATCCGAGTCACAAGTGAAGCGTAGCTGTGCTTATTATTGCATGATATCAAATGAACAACGTTTCAATTACCATTCTTAGTAGGATTCCGACGCAACCACCGAACGCTATGACCTCCACGCTTGTCTGAGTCAATCCTTGACATGCTGCTCTAAGAGCACAGGCCTTCTGAAAGATATTTGGGGCCCAAGGTCAGCCAGTAGAGAGAGGCTGTAAAAAACACGTCAATCATGTAATTCAAAAGCGAAAATAATCGACTGTCACTGCTAGTATAGACAGTAAAGCCACGTGAAAGTAAAAGATGAGCGGAGTTTCGGACCTTTACTTCTATTTAATTCAGTCCGTACAAGCACACTAGGCAATAAATTGCCAAAGAGTCAAAAAGCGAGGGCATTAGCGATGTCCGGCTCTGCGAGAACTGGAAAGTATTCAGATACAACAAAACAAACCCATCATAGTGCTATGCAGAAAACATCAGAGCATCGAGATCCAAAGGAAACTTCAGATTCCGTATTAGCACCAATCAATTATATCGCGAATCTGTCAAAGTATCGAAACGAAGTTCCTTACTACCTGTTAGGCGTACAAACAACCCCCGAAGTGCCGGAAACCAATATCGAGTTCATCAGTAAAGATGTCCTGATAAAGGACATACGCATGCACACAGAACAAATCAATATCGAAGATAATGCTTTTCAACTTTTCAACTGGCCATATATTGGCATACGAGCAGAATGTAGCTATGAAGAGGTGAACGAGTACTGCAAAGACATGTCGACTTTGCTTGCCAAAGAGTTGGAGGCCGAAAAAGTATATGTATTCGATATTCGAGTTGAGTCCTCTGATTATTTATTCCTTTTTATTACATGTGTCAACATATTGATTGGTATTTAGTTTCGCAACAGCGATCCACAATCGATTGTCTCTAAGTCTCCAGATCCTTTAAGAAGTAGGGTTAGCCCTGCAAAAGACTTCCTCGAAAATCCGATTTGTAAAGCTCATGTTGGTAAGATGTCGAGAGACAGTCTTCTTTTTGTTTATTTACTGATCTCATATAGCTAACTAATACTGTACTATTATTATTTTACTTACAATGGAACCAGATCAAACCGAGACAGGCGGATTACGACGCCTGAGATTGCATTTGACTGACTTCGAATACCGCGAGTACGTGCTATCTGGAAGGTATCGAGTTCGAATTGTCAAGTAAGTGCTCTTGGCCACCAATGGAGCGGCCATACAGGGGGTGTTGACAAAACTATACTGGCAGTGTTTGGAGGAGTTTCAATGGCACCACTGATGATAAACCACTGGCATTTTGCGACCCGAGTACTATTGAAAGGGATGATCCCATATCTATTGATATTGTTGAGCCACATAGGCTGGCTCAGAATTATTATCTTCGTTATAGTGAACGGCATGAGTGGTTCTGGGCAAGCAACATGGTCCCCGAGGAGGTGATGGTGTTCACGACCTGGGATTCAAAGAAGGCGGAAAAAGCAACAAACTGTATACGCTCCCACGTTACAACATGATCGTTCTAATTTCTTTTCGGTGTTACTACTATTACTAACCGATTGTCTTATCTCGATTACCAGGTGCATACCACTCGGCCTTCCCGAATCCTGCAACGAAAACATGGCCACGAAAAAGTCTGGAAATCAGATCAATTGTCATAAATCACATAGTGAAGTAGATAGGAAACACAGAGTAGGGCTAGTTCTTGTTCAATATCAAGGCTATGATTGCAATGACAGTTTGTATCAGACTCAACGTAATTGAAATTCCTCCAACAACGACAATTGTCAAGAAGAAATTGACGGACTCTCCAGAATCCCTGGGATCAAGAAGAAACAGTGATCTCCACGGTGAAGGGGTCTGACTCGCATTGTAGTTATAAACCTTGAGAAGCTTCTCACCGAGAAAGGGGAAATCAGCGTATACGTCGAAAACCATCTTTTCTGTATCAATTGTGAGATAATCCATCAGCAGCGATGGTTGCTTTCGACCGCAGAGTGCCTGCAACACAGGGTCGTCGACTGAACCAAATCGGGCCCTGATACTTTCACGGGAGCGAAAGAGTCTTCGTGATTTTTGTTCTTGACCAAATAGTACTCGATAAGATATAAGGATTTCTCGTAAATATGACTGGATGACATTGGGCAAATCACGCTCACAACTCCTTGATTGCTGGAGGCAGGTATGAGCTGTTAAAATCCTAGAAAATTAGTAAGGCAAGAGTCAGTGTATTGTCATTCTTCCCATGATAACTTGTTTGCCACTCACCCCTGAAATACTTTGACGTCTGATTCCATCCTCTTCAGATAAAGACAGTAGGCCGGAAAGCGAAAGATTTTTAGTTCCTGTCGCTTTGCATCAAATTGACAATGTTCCGATAGATTGTTGACCCATAGAATAGAGACCTCACCGATTTGGCGCAGAGAAGAATAGCATACGGTCGAGAGCTTCATAAATGTAGCCGAGTCTCCTCCTGGAGCTCGAAATGGGGGCATGGCTGGGCACATGATGGGTAAAAGCCCCATCTTACGAAGCATAGTTCCCATGGGTCTATGCATATCTGATGCATTTAGGACGGCGGCATTGTTTGTGAGATGAGACGACATCGAATCCGTCCTAAGAATCCGAAAATCTGAGCTCCCAGAGAAGTCATGAAAAGGCGTGTAGAGCATGCTTAACCAGCCGAGGCACGCAAAGACGAGATGGTGTTCGAGGAGAAGGGTCATGTCATCACTGTCGCTATCATGGGCTTGGCGAACTTGTAATCTGTTTTTCACTCCCCAACTTTGCGTCTCCACTAGTAGATGTCGTACAATATCACTCAAGCTGGTCTGAGAATCCGAAGTACTGAGATATTTAGTAACGATTGTCAGAACGCTGAATATCTTCGCAGCCCATTGGTTTCTGGGTCCAAACACTGCAGACCATTCTGGTCCTGCCTTGGACACACATTTCCAGATCTGATGGTCAAGATAGCTTGAATATGCATGTAGTCCATCTCTCATGAGCTGTTCTAGTCCACTGTTTGTCCCTTGAATTGCGGCAATAAATCCATCACGGCCGCTTGGAGGAACGGAAGTTGGGTTGGCCGAAGGACCTGGTGTTTGCTGAAATACCACCATAGTGACATAGATCACACATTAAATCGAGCTCAGCTAACTTTAATGAAAGGAAGGAGTTTTATGTAAATATTCCTTTCCTTCAACTACTTTATATCTGTTGAAAGTAAAACCTTTTTGCACGCTATCTGTGACACGGGTTCGTTTCCTGCACCCAGTTAGATAGTCACATTGTTGCGGAAACTTTGATATTGGCTTTAAGAAGCAGCTAAGACGCCTCATCAAGAATAATTACAGTCAATGGTAGCACTGTGATGGGAAGCATCCCGAGCCAACGTTAGACTAGATGGCGACAGGCATCAGGATAATCTCAACTATGCCAAGACAGGTCGATACAGCCGAAATGTTAGGTAGCATATAATCGGAGTTCTTCAGGCCTTGCAAATATATACAACTAAGCTAGCAGCGGTCCAAGCGATGGCTACGGCGCAAAACCGGTCAATCACATGCATCAGGCAACCAACAAAAGTAAAGACTTTAATGGCTAAGTGGCAGTAAGGTTGATTATTTCCACATCAATGCTAGAAACAGCACCGTCAGAGCCGCTATAGAAACGGGGCTGCCACGTCGGCCTCACTTCCTAGAGTAGTGCAAAGTTACGGAAGTACATAATGCTCCCCTATCTTATTAGCCTAAGTTGAGCCTGAGCGTCTCCAAGTCATGCGGGGGAATACCTCCTCACGTCCTGACACCGCGGTGTGTCCATCTCTGTTACATTCCTTATACCGAGCTTCGTGGTCCTTATTACGTCCCAGTGTCTGCGTCTGTATTGCGCATCAAATATTCAAATGGCAAAAATAAAAATACGAACTGCCACTATGGCAGATGTTGATGCGATCGTTCAGATAGCTGTCGACGTGATCCCTCAAGAGCCGCAGGTTCTATATCAGTACCCGTACACCGACAAGTTCCCCGAAGACTGCTATAGATGCACCACGGAAGAGATAAAGGGGTTTGTCGAGAATGCTAGTCCGGCGTCAGATATTCTTGTGATGGTAGCTGAAGTCGACAATGAAAAGTCGCCTTCCGGAAAGACAATAATTGCGCATACAGTCTGGGATCTTATGGCGGTTGGTAACAAAAAGGCCGCTGCGCTGCGAGAGGAACTGGGAAGTGGTATTAAGTCGGAATTGGGTAACCCTTGACTTCATTCTTCGAACCTGATGCTCTAAACCCTAAAAGACATAGTGCTAACTTTCATCATATGCCAAAAGTCAACGACACAGCAGATAAATTCGACTGTTCAGACCGCCGCGACGCCGATTGGAATCGCATCGAATACTACAGTCGGATAATAAGTCGAATTACATGGGAATATCTCGAGCCCACCGACCGCACCACGCTGCCTCGAACGTACATCCATCTGATTAGAGTAGCAACATCCCCCCAATGGCAGCGCCATGGTGCTGGCACTTTGCTTTGTAATTGGGGAATCGACGTCGCTCAAAAACACAATCTACAGATTGGGTTATTTGCGACCCCGTCTGGTCGCGGGCTATACACCAAGTTGGGTTTCCAGAAGCTGACAACGGCATTCGTGCAAATGCCCGAGGAGAAGGAAAATGTGAGCATGACGGTTATGAAATGGTATCCTCAACCACAGAAAGCTCCCGGACAAGCATTAAATGCTGTGAAAAGATTACTGTTCTGTGGAGTGGACTCTACATGAAGAATACGTTTGCCTTCTTTGAGGTCTTGGTGAATGTTGATACCAACAGAAAATCCTTGAGTAATTTCTCAAAAACTAGTACGGAATGTTGTATTGCGTGGAAAGCAATAGTATCAAGTGATATTAAAAGACTCCATTGCTTCTGTTGTCTTATCAAGTCATCCTCCGTAGGCGAGACCGAAGCTTCCTTCGGCCACCTATTGCTAAAACGTCCATATCAGCGGCATACCACCTTAGGTAGCGTAGAAACTAAATTTTAAGATTTAGTTTTCCAAAACAGGAAAAATAAAACTGGGGTTATTTCACACAGCGAGCTCAACTGGTTTAATGACTGGGATCTGTTTTCGCCTTCTCGGAACTAGAACTAGGTATTTCGAGCTCCATGTGCTACGATCCGCTATTATTCTTATAGATATAAGTTTCATTACTTTTGCGCATGATTTATTGGCTTCGCGGAAAATGTAGAAGGAACAGTTGTTGCCCGTCGTAGTGACTGACGGTGTCGAAATCTTGGAAGCCTTAGACGCCCGAAGTGGTTCGCAGGCACAACATCCTAGGCAATCATCCCATTATTCATTAGTATTTAGTGCTGTATCGTGAGCTGAGTGAATCGTAGTTTGGAATATCGAAAAGAAACTTTGCAGTTGCAGTTGGCAGCTGCTGCATTGAGAGAACGAGAAATAGAATATAGATGCAATCCCGGATAAACCGTAGAGGAGTAATCAGTCAGAGACATCAACACCTTTAAAATACTTGTATAGAGAATTTCAAGGTTTTTTTGTCATTGATAAGTGATTAATCGTGGTGTTAACCAACAATCTTGCTCAATATTGAGCATAGATGGGTTGAGGATGGAAAGACCCTTAGAAAGAACAGCATAGCTATGGAGTGCTCTAAAAACTGCTCAGTCTTAGTTTTATTTCGAATTCGCTACCTTACAGTACGGTACTACCCAAGCATGCGAAATTAATACAGAGGAATGTAATATGAAGTGCGGAAGATTGGTCTGCCGTTGCACAACTAATACCTAACTTGGACGTGACTTGGATGGTGAATCAACAAAATCTATTTCTATTCGAGACTTCTGCACAGATAATTTTCTTATGAAGCAGGCTTCTCGCAGGTCTCAATCCACTCTGTGTCTGTCGTTGTACAGAATGGGTGGGATGCATTCATCCCATTCCAGACATGGGGCTAGTGTCCCTGATCATAGAAGTCAGCGCTCTTCGAGATTAGAGGTTCCTCGATCATACGGCGAAAGTTGGTAAAAGTCAGATTAAGCATTACTAAACCTGGAAATAAATCGAGGCCAGGCCCACATCGCTTTGCAGCCCTAGCCCTAGCCCTAACAGTGGGTACTCGCCCGCATTTTCTCCTCCATGACATCGGCCCTGAGCATCAAGTTAGTAGTGTCTGCCAATAACTTACTGCGGAATGCTATGTCTACCTCGATCAATACTGTGATGGGTTTTGATCACAGAAATGCATCTGTCCTCTCTTTTGCCGTCATATGGGCCCAGATTCCTCGCGTGGCCTCCTTTTTTTTTTGTTTCTTGAATACTCCGTGCATGATGAAATGACGTAGACTACGGTAGTAAGAAGGGTAGAATAGAAAATAGCGCGGCCTTGCTCTAGGCTTCTAGCTATGGCATGTCCAGTTAAATCTGAGGACTGGACTTAAAGTAGTAGTTAGACTTTGGGAAGCAGACAGCTTAGGCAATAAGCACATCACTTAGTTATTAATTGTGATTTCGCATTAGTAATCTCGTTCCTAGCCTGCAAAAAAACTAGACCTGAGTGCTGATGAATGTTCACAATTGTAGACCTGCAGCTAAAAATTGCCCGAATCACCGATTGCTCGAGCGGTGACAGTGTCAGCGCGAGGCCGATCCAACGCTAGAAAGATGCCGGTCGCCCAATTATGGCTGTTGAACTAGTTATCTGCTTAGTGCATTTCTTTAGCTGTTCACTAGTTAAATTAGGGCTATGACTATGACGTTTGCTTGTATTTTGACCAACAATCAAGGCCGTTAGTTATAGCTTAAATGCAGTTAGTCACATATGCAGTGGCTTATGACCATTGCTGTTAAATGACTCAATCAATGATTATAATATGTACGAAAGAGTCACTGGCTGTCGGATCTACGGATTAGTACCAAAATGAGTCAAAGATATGCGGCTAATATTCAGGTACGCCATAGATTACTAATGTTCTAGATTGTTATCTGTAAATTTCTTTTTTTGGCAAAACCAAAACTCGCCAGGGCATATGAAGAGAAGGCAAAGGGAACAAATGATATGGATCGCCACGGACCATGGAGCAGCAGCGTAATTGCACAATGCAATATCCATCAGCAGGGTGGCAATTTTGAGCATGGCTGTCAGGGACATCGGAGCTGTCCAGCCAGTAGGAAGTACCGAGATCAAAATATATTCTAGAAGGACTTACAATTTTTGAAAACACGCGGAGTTTGAGGGCGGGCAACGCGCTCCCTAGTCTCGTCAATGAAAACACCGAACGACTTGCTCCGATACTTCCATCAACACTGCAGTCAGCTCCTATCTCCTTCGAGAAATGCGAGAAGTTGTCTCCAAGTCATGGCTCACAGTATCCGAAGATTGCCGGAAACAAGTCACCTACTAGTTGTTTTTAAAGCGAAAGAAGGAAAGAGAAAAAACAATTAAGAGTTGTGATTAGACCTGCTATAAGGATAGTCATCATCGGACAACTTTTGATCAGTTGATCTACTTAGCTATTGTTTATCATTGACTACTCGTCTTTATAATCGCTACTGATATCACGCCGGATATAAACAGGACGACAACTTCCAGGGCACTGCTCGACAATATAGGACTACACACTCAAATACTTCAAGACAGCAAGAAATAAGGAGAATAAACCCATGGACAACGTCGCCTCTGTCATTGATGTCCTCAGCTCAGGCCGCATCAACACTCTTACCGATCTCTGTCGCATGGAACGCACTCTGATCAATGCAATGCAGCCCCGTGTTGAAAACCTGCGTGAAAGTCCTGCCATAGAATTGATGGCGTCCGCATGGACAAACTATGTGCAGAGTAACAACCTCCTCAATGAGCTACGCAATCTCACTCGCGACTATCCCTTCAGTTCCGAGTTGCTGGACGATGCGAAGGAGTTGGTGATGAGGGACCCTAATCGTAAGAGGAGCTGGAACTATGCATGGCTGGTGTTGACCAAGATTGAAGAAGAGTAAGAAGTCCTGTCCTTCTTTGTTTTTTATTTTTATTTTTATTTTTCTTCTTTCCCCCCTTTTTTTCATACGATATTATGGGCGATTCTTTCAACTCCGCCTAGCCCCGGTGACGAATCTTGAATTTGAATCCCCATCAGTACGCGTGCGACTTGAGAACAATAACTTCCGTTAACGAGATGATGTGAGAGTATATAGCGCACTAGTCGAAAAGCACGCAAAGGCGTTATCGACCAACCCCGAGATGTGGGGAGGAAGTCTTCCTCCAGAGGAGATGACGGTATTACTTGAGAACAAGTGCCGCGAAGACTGGACAAGAGCCGTCCGAATCATGTTAAGACACTGGCAACTCAAACCGCTTTTCCAGCTTCGAGGCAAAACAACCAGTACCTAGGTATACATGCCATCAGCCACGGATCAGTCTCGTTTCTATCCGAACATTGCTAGACCCTCCCCGATCTTTGAAGTTGGAGTTTGTTGGAGAAGTATTGACCGTTCAAGCAGTTTTATTATAGTTAGCATGTATTATAGAGTTATAGATCGAATGGGCATGTATTGACCGCGTATAAGTAACTGGCATAGAGAGAAATATTCCAAGCTTCTCATTGGCTCCAGGCGCATTGCTATATGACTAAGTAATTTACCGGTATTTCCTTGTTTATTACCATTTGCCGTGCGCGGGTGGAGTAGAATATTACGGTAATCCCGGTAATCCATCTCCGCATCCGACGTAATGACATGCAGACAGCCTGAGGAAATCCTTTCAGCCTTGCCATCTCCTCCTCATACTGGCACCGAGTATCAACCACGCCTTCTCATTGCCATATATCACGGCCACGGCAAATCTCTGCTCTTGGCTCAATCGATGCCTCTGCCTTGATGGTCCTCCGGAACCCCGCAGTCCATCAACGCGATCCCTTTCCGTGACACGCGAGCTCGGCTTAACTACGGCTCTCTTGGTTCAGGCTTTGTTCAGGGTCACACGATACAGGACCAATGACTCCATAATCTGATCAATAAATAATAGTTGCCACAATAAACGTCCTGCTTTGGCCTTGAGAATGGTCGCCTCGGAATCTACCCCCATTGTCCGCAGGCAGTCCACCCAGCAGCATTACCAAACATTCACCACACCACCGCCGAAGTCGCGCGGCCGTCCTCCGTCGAATGATTCAGACCATTCCCAACCCTTTGATAGTCCGCGATCCCATGATGAGGACGACGATGGCCATAGCTCTTCGGGATACACCAAACTGCCAAAGAAGCAGATGGCGGTGCTGGCGATGATCGCCCTCGCAGAGCAAACCGCACTGAACTCCATTAGTCCCTACCTCCCTGATATGACATCGAGATTTCCTGAGGTACATGGTAAAAATGTCGGGGTATATGTGGGTTTAATAGCCTCCGCCTTCGCGCTGGCGCAGTTTGTTACAAATTATTTCTGGGGGTGGCTATCAGACCGTGTGGGCAGGAAGCCGGTCATATTGTTTGGGACGTTTTGCACTGCTATCTGCTTTTTGTTGTTTGGATTCTGCACAAAGTTGTGGCAGGCAATTCTGGTTCAGGCTTTGATGGGTATGCTCAACGGCAATGCAGGTCTGGTGTCAACCTGCCTAGGCGAGATCACCAACCGCAGCAATCAGTCGCGAGCTTTCACTTATCTTCCCGTGTTATATGGCATTGGAGGCATCACTGGCCCCGTTTTGGGCGGCTCTTTGATTTTCAACACCAACCCGTTCGACAAGAGTCAGCCCAATCCTTATCCATATGTGTTTCCGAACCTCTTCTCTGCTATAATCCTGGCCATTGATTTCGTCCTGGTTATATTTCTTCTCGAAGAGAGTTTGGAGGAGGCGGAAAACTTACCGAACATCTCAGCCAGATTCAAAGAACTGTTCACCTGGCTCTGGCAATTTACCACATCTCGTCGGCCGACTTACCTGCGCGCTGCCCGCTCCGGTCCAGTCTATTATCGCGCAGCGCCGAGACGGGCACGTTCTGCCAGTGATTCAACTCAGGAATCAGATTTGGATTCAGCGTCGGACACAGACGACGACCTTGAGCACTCCCCTGAGCTGACCCGGGAAGAAATCTATAATCGCGATACCATTCTATTATTGGTCACGTATCTTATATTTGCGCTTGTTAACGTCTCTTTCAATGCTCTCTACCCCATCTTCGCCCAATCCCCGGAGCCCACTGGTCGAGACCTGACGCCTCAAGATATTGGATTTTCCCTAGGCTTCTCCGGCGTTGTAACCATTATTTTCCAAATCTGCGTGTTCGGAAAATTGCGCGACAAGATGGGAAACAAATGGTCATACCGTGCTGGCCTGTTAGGTTTCGTCATCTCTTTTATGCTTATGCCATTGATTGGCTACAAGGGCTCTGATGAGAAAGGCCATTTGTCCAAAAAATCGGCTTTACTGGCCTTTGAGCTCTGCTTTGTGTTGCTCGTTAAGACAGTGGCTGCCGTTGGTGGGTTAACGAGTGCACTCTTATTGGTAAGTTCTTACCTTCGCTTTTTCATTCGTCAAATGTTTTGCAAGTATGTTCATATTGATATGTATATTTAGGTGACGAACTCGGCGCCAAACCACTCTGTTCTGGGTGCCTTGAATGGCCTCGCACAAACATTATCGGCCGCTGGACGCGCCGTAGGGCCTTTCCTGTCCGGTGGTCTTTTTACACTTGCCACCAAAACGCAAAAGGGTGAAGTTCTCACATTCGGCGTTTTCGCAGCTGTAGCCTTTGTTGGTTTCGTGTTGAGCTTTGGAATTCGATCTTCCACGCTTGAAGCTGCAGGTTGGAGTAGCGACGAGGATGAGGACGACCCAGATAAATCGGACGATGAAAGCGAGCTGGAGGCTTGAAGCATGAACAGAAGTTCGAAAACAAAGAAAAGAGAGAAACGAAAATTAGTCTGCGCTTTTTTCGGGTCTCCTTCTTTTTTCGACGTGATGAGAAATGAAAAAAGCGTGATAAAACTGCGACTATGGTATCGCCAGATTTTGAGGGAATGCTACGCCTGTGAATGATGTGTATTGTATTATATTCCTGACATCCACTAATTATACGCCTAGATGTAGTATGCATGTGTAATCTTTCAATGCCGTCAAACTGGGAAATATAAGAACTTATTGACGGAGTCTCTAAAAGACAGGGAGAAAGATTTGTATGTTCGACCTACATTTTGTAATCGTTTCGCTACGTTACTCTTGTTAACGCCTTAGAGCAAACCCACTATACACATCACTATGCGCACGGTTGAAGAATCTTGATACATCGCGAGAACTAGCACAAAATATGGCCCGGTATCAAGGATAGTTGCATGAAGCAGTGTCCATGGCAGTGTCCATGGCAGCGCCCAGGGCTATCATATGAGAGCTTGAGGCATCTCGTCAGGATCTGTAGGAAGGGGCATTTTCTTCTCCGAGGAGAATATTTCTCTCTGGATGATAGAGATACCTTCTTAGGCCACGCGTCGGCACAATAATGTATGCCTGTAGGGATACATATTGTGCGTGCCGGCCACAGATTCTTCCTTCTTCCTAGATAAACTCCATAGAGCATGTTTATGCTATCTTAGGATCGACATCGTCACATCCTCCAGTTCATGAAAACTACCATGAGGCAACCACCATGAGAGGACTTTAATTCAGGGAAAGACCGGGGTGTCAAAGAACGAAAAGTACGTTTTTCTTTTTTTCTTTTCCCCATAGAAACGAAGTGGAATGACGCAATGAGAAATCCATAGCTTGTGAAGCCGTTGCATCAATAAGCTACCACGCGATGTAGATGATCTATATTATTAGCATAGCCACTTGATATTTGAATTCATCAATCAGCCAAGTAATCTTCAGTTCATGTTGCTTGACCTCCGGCGCCAAGGTAGGTAGGTGCCTATCTACTAGATATAGCAAAAAGACAGCCAATCTCCGTGTAGTAGATCCAGCCCCAGAAGCATCGGCCCAGGCAGCGTAATGGGGACTCAGTTTATTCAGATATAACGATGCTTTAAGCAAAGTTGAGTGTGAAGGATAAGAAAGAATCGCGTACTTCTCGGGGTACTTCAATGACACGCAGATTTGAAGTCCGGCTAAATCCAACTGGTATATATATATATATAGGCTAAAGTTTGAACTCCCACTCTATACGCCGATTTTGAAGGTATATATATAATACCTGCTCACCGAAATACGTGTTTGATTGCCGACCCGACATGGGCAATTTATGAAACAACTCGGCCTCCATAGACGCGGATTACAGGCTGGGTCTAGATTTCGTTCGTCGGCGTGCTTGAGACGATGATCAGTCGGGGACCATCGAACGGCGTTGCCATTTGATACGGATTTTGAAGTATGACTGTCACTCTTGCCTGAATATGGACTTTAGATGTTTACATAGTGTATATGTACATCATCTCAAGTCAACCAATAGGGAAAAATGAAACAGATGGATGTTTCACTACGTCGTTAAATGTCGTACAATGTCGGTCGTCGCGCGAATTTGGCCTGTCGTGTTACCTATTTTATGACATAGCAGCATAATAGCTTACTTAGAAACGTTTCATTTGTATTGCTGTGTGTTGGTGCAGGTTACATAGTCGGAACCCTATGCCGTAGCCCTAACTCCTTCGCAATACCAAAACAATCCAAGCCATAACTCGATAGGCAGCAATGATTGCAATCAGGATACCAACCCACTCCCCTTCGCGGTCTTCACCGTATCCATATTGCTGCAGGACACCGGATCCGCGTATCTTACACTGTGCTGCCAAGTCGGTCTGATACATGCACTGGCAGGAAGATCCGCAGGAATAATTGCGTCGGGAGAATTCATTTACCATCATGCCCTGGAAGACATATGCCTGTGTTGAAATAAAAATTCAATCCGTCAGTTACATGAGCTATGCTACAAAAGAAGACGAAATTGCAAGACAGTACCAAGATGGAGAAAGATTTACCTGATAATCAATATAATGAAAGACATATTTCCAAAACGGATTTAGAATCGTGGGTGACACCAAGAATCCACCGACGCTCATCCATAACCCATTTGCAAAGGCGACGAGGGCGAGAGCAACAACAAAGTTGGGGACAGTCGACGACATGAATACCACGAGCGACTCGGCAGCCACAAGGTCGAGAAACAGCCACATCACCCAGGTGAAAAACGCCACAGCACTGGGCTCGAAATTTGATAGCCAGTAGGCGACGATCGAGAAAAGTAGTGAAATTAGGACTGGTATTGGTAGAGTCAGCTCCTTCCTTTCATCATCGTTTCTGATGATATGGGGGCATGCTCACAGAGATAGGGCAACCCAATTAGGAAATTGGACAGAATGAATGGAGTCGCCCCATAAAGCCCATTTGCACGTTCTTTGATAAATGTAGAGCGGTCCTCGAGATAAGCTGGCACATATGCAATCGCCATGAATGACATGAAAGCCGAGCCAAAGAACTACTTGTTGTCAATTACCAAAAATCTGATTCTTATCTCTACCCGCGGTCACGTACAATAGCATTAATAAAAGGCTGTATATCTTCCTGAGATGTATCCAAGCGCAGCCAGACCGTTCCCATCATAATGGCGAGTCCTGTACATTGAATAGCATCAGGTCATTGGAAGTTCTGGGATAATATCAACTGAATGAACTCACCAAGGTACATGGCAATGCGAATTCCGTATGCCACGACGTCACGGTTGCTTTTGATCAAAGACCGATGAAGTAGAGAGAAAACAATTTGATACCATGTCGGGCGTGTAGTTGACACGTTTGCCGATGACGAGTTCTTTTCAAGGGTACGGGTTTCCTTGACGGATTCTGTTGTGTCCGAATGAATTGATTGGGCTTGTGATGACATCTTCCAGCATTTTTGAATATGTTCGAGACGCTCTGTTGCAGTCACAAAAGACTTTCGTTGTTCGTTTCCCCCATGGAATATGGCTTCCTCATCGTGAGCAAAGTCAGTGCTGACAAGATCCAACAAGTACTCTGCGGGGTTATTGTTGATTGGGAACGGATACCCAATGCTGCTGAAGTAATTCCCAAGATCTGCAGTCCGACCGAAATAGCACGTTCTTCCCTTGGAAAGAAGAAGCAATTTGTCAAACAGCTGGAATGTTGCTGTGGACGGTTGGTGGATGCTAGCTATAACGATGAGCTACAAAGGTAAGTATTCATTAGCAGGACATTGACTGCCCAAGGAATCATTAATGGGCGTACATTGTTTTTTTTAGCCACCATCTTAAGATATGAGATAATCTCATAGCTCGCAGAGGAGTCTAAGCCGCTGGTTGGCTCGTCCATGAAAAGTATCTTGGGCGAGGTTATCAGTTGACTTGCCACGCTAACTCGACGCTTTTGTCCTCCACTGATTCCTTTCTGGATGGGCGTGCCGATAATAGTTTTTGCCTGCTCTTGGATACCAAAGGCTTTGAGTAGGAGCTGCACCCTCTCATTGCGTTGAGGTTTGGAAATGGAACTGCATCAAATGCGTAATTAGGGTTTGTCTTATATCTTCAATGGTGTTCCTTCCTTGGCGGTACTGAAATACCTACAGCAATTAGGTGTATGTTTTACTTACCTAGGCAGTGAAAGCTGAGCGCTAAATTTAAGCGTTTCTTCTACAGTCAGGGATCCAATGAGCGTATCCTCCTGTTCCACGTAGGAACTGATCCGTTTAAAAGAGGCGTTGTCAATTCCGAGACTGTCGACCATGGTAAGTCCCGACACTTTGGCACTTGAGCTGTTACGGCGAGCAAGCAGGTTCAACAAGGTTGTCTTTCCACAGCCAGATGGGCCCATAAGTGCCATGAGCTCTCCTGCTTGCCGTTAGCTCAGAATAGTGGAATGTCAAATTGACATATATACCTTGTTCAACATTGCCGTCAACGTCACAGAGGAGATCCTTCGCCTTCTTGGTTTGACGGTCTTTGACCGTAACGTTAAGTTGTTGCCATGAGAATTTATGAACTGTCTCGTTGAGGAGAAAGCCCTGTTCGTTTTTGTTTCCCTCGATATCAATAGTGTCGGCTGCTTCTACGTCCATTGCAATGGCAAAAAAAAAAAAAAAAAAAAAAAAAAAAAAAACCAGAACACCCGCCCCCCTTTTATCTTCTAATTTTATACCCCAAGATTTGAGAGGCGTTGCTCTCGTTGGCCTACCACGCTGTGTACCAATAAAAGGGTAAAAAAAAAAAAAAAAAGAAAAAAAAAAATGTCGCAATAATCTAGGAAGAGGACTTGCTAAATCTAAATTTATTGGTTAACATACTCCATATATATATGCACCCTTATCAACGAGAACACGTACCCTAGACCCGTACTCTTCATGTATTCGCTACAGAAGTAGACGGCGTTTTCAGCCGAGTCATTAACCCTGCAAGCAACGCTACAACACCGGCGCACTCTGCCCGCGCGATCCGTGCCGGAGATCCCATTTTAGTCTCAACACCCCGTGCTTCTGAATCCAATAACATCTTGTCTCCTGGCGGATAAGTACGAAGCAAGGGGCCATGGGACGGCTGAAAACTGTCGGCGACCAGCCTCGGCGAATGATGTGGGGCGGTTTTTTCTTGCCCTCGTGAATTGCCCAAAACGGCAATATGGGTAAGGATCGGAGATATAGCGACACAGCCCAAACATTACGACCTTTAATGCTGCTAAAACTTTGTAGTTAGCTCTAGATACACACTTAAAAGAAGGAAAAATGATTTTCTTACGAGTTTAGAAGGCAACTTTATATGTATCTTTTGGATATACTTCCAGCTGCATTTGCGGAATAGCATTGCCCAGACACTAAACAATGTAACATACGCCTAAGAATAAGTTCTTTCTGGAGAAAGAGAATTACTATTCTATGGCCGCCCCCTAGGAAATCCTTCATTAAAACAATCAAAAGTGTCCCCGGCTGGCCTCCGGCGGCGCTGCGGTATGTAAGCCAATGAAACGACAAGACTTGCCAATGATCAGTGATGGCAACTTATTACTAACTACTATTGGACTATCATGTGAAAGCTCTAGGGGCCTGAGGGTTTAAGAATCAATTTCGCTTACTATTACGACGCCTAACGGCTTCATAATGCCTTTTACTCCCATGCACGTTGGATGTGCATTAAATTAGAAGACGCATGGATTGTATACTTGGCCGTAAGGGTGCAATGTCTACAATTTTACAATTTAACGAAGCGGAAAGAATTAAAGAAAAGAAAGAAAGAAAGAAAAAAGAAAAAAAGAAAGAAAGAAAAAAGAAAAGAAGAAAGAAAGAAAGGAAAGCAAAGAAAAGGAAAGGGAGATACTCGGTCAACAAATTGAATAACGACGACCATTGTAAAAATTGTAAATGATTGAATACGGCCGTCGCAGAAATATGAAGAATGAGAAACGTAAGCGGTATTCGAGACTGCCTTTCGTATCACAGCAGTTACTCGGAACTACTTAGGGAATACTTGTCTGTCATCTCCGGCATTGGCACACTAATTTTCAATAGCATACCTCTTTTCAGCACTCCTAATGCGAATCGAAACTTTCTCTGGCGAAGAAATACCTTTACTGTCTGTATTGTTCTCCGCAGGCTTGATGTCGTATCCCCATAGCACACGCGAGATGACAATAAAAAGCTTGGCACGTGCAATGTGATACCCTGGGCATTGTCGGCGACCAAATCCAAACGTGGCTGGAGGGGGGGGGGCTCGGGATTCTGTATATATCTATATCTATCGGGATCGAAAGCATCCGGATTTCTGAAAATAATCTCATTCATGTTCATTGCCAACTGGTTAGCAATCACAACCGAGCCTGCAGGGATTCGATGGCCCATGTATGTGTCGTCTTGGGTTACCATGTACGGAACGCCGAGTGGAGAGATTGGTTGGCGACGAAGAAGCTCTGAAATGAAGGCATTGATGTACGGAAGATTATGCATGTCACTAAAGAATGGCAGTCTTCCGGACCCGACAACCAAGTCGAGCTCTTGTTGGGCCTTTTTGACTACGTTGGGGTGGTTAGCACAGGCTTTCACGAAGAGGTCTAGGACCATTTTCGTGGTGTGAATGCCAGCCATGTAGAGTTCACCAATTGAATAGCATATTTCTTCCCATGAAAGTCCTGTGTAGTTCCCTTTTATTCTTTGTGTATTTGCTTCGACACTCCAATTTCAGCAATGATCAGGCCCGAGGGCAGCGCTGGCACATTCAATATACGCTTTTGTAGGTTGTTCATGAAGTTCACGAGCTTTGTCCCGCCATGTCATACACATATTTACCGGCAAGTAGTCGAGGATAGGGAGAATATCAAGCAATAATGGGCCTGCAGAGGCATTCTGGAGAATGAATGTAGCCATTTCGTTTATCTGATGTAGCCTGCTGTGATTGTGGTGGTGTTCATTCGCATTGCCGTCGTCATCCATTTCCATCATTCCGCCTCCATACGTAAGCGCAAACATAATGCTCGACGTATATCGATAAAACAAGCCAGCATAGTCATTTGACGAAAGCAGTCCACGCATTACATATCTGCTTTTAATATCCTGCAGGCTTTGATACGCTTTGGAAACTTTGATATTGAGAAAGTTTGAGTGCAGTCGTCGATGTAGCCTCCATTTAGTCCCATGCGGCATGAACGCAGATGCTAGCCCGTTGTGTAAGTATTTATCGAGAAATATCGAAGGGGCTCGTGAGCTATATATCGCAGCCCTTTTCTCCAGGAGATCGTGCGCTGCCTGGCGCGTGTACAAGATATTGAATGTTTTTGCACCAGTTCTGGCATGCACGATAGGTCCATGTTTCTTGTTCCATCCGTCAAGTATTTTGTTAATGTTCTTTTGACCTTGCATCCATTCGTAAAGAATTTCTAAGAAACTGGGCCCTTTTTGCTTCTGGCGTAGTTTATGAGCCATACGAACGAGTAGAGACATATTATAGAAAGAATAATCATTCTCTGTTATCGTATTCTATGCGTGTTTCCATATAGTAGCCAGAGAATAAGTTAACGGAATGCTGTTGAGATGCTGCTGATGACGTTGAGCGCAGTCGATGATGTCTTTCGACTTATAGCCCCGCCCTCAAGCCCTGGGTGTCCCGACGTTACATATACATTGGTAAAAATATAACCAATATTGTTTGCAGTACTGCAGTAAATCCTGGCACAAGCCAGGAGGTAAGGGAGGGGGGACATCTATAGGATTGAGTGAACAGAGATATTAAAGATAGACAAGCTACGTCATGAGTTGAGAACCTCCTCTAAGCTGAAACAGAACATCTGCGGCATAGTCTGAAGCAACAGTATAGAACCTTCAACATTTAAATGTCATTTAAATGAATTACATCCTCGCCCTTGGCTCCCACCTAATCCAGGGATGTTTCTCTCCTCCCGTTCTGATTAGATGTTCCAATCTGGTTGTGTTTACCATCCCCGGATGGGCTTGATTGGCATCTGTGATCCCACTGAGCTTCAGCGTGGATACAAGCTCATCTTTGAGAACTTCACTACCTGTCAGCCCATACTTTGCATATGTGTTTACTTTAATTAACATACTTTCAGTTAAGTGCTGGACGCCTTCCTGTCCATAGGCCAGCGAGTACAGGTATGGCCGACCAACGCCGACAGCCGTTGCCCCTAATGCCAGCGCCTTTAAGATGTCTGTTCCTCGTCGGATACCTCCGTCGACATATATTTCCAGCTTGTTCAAGATTTCCGGGCATTCCTTGTGGATTTCCATCAGTGTTAATATCGCTGGTTGCACTCTGTACCCATTCATTAGCACAATCCATATGGCAAGACTAACACGCCCAGTTCTGAGTGTGCTCACGTATCCAATGATCTTCCTCCATGGTTGCTCAACAAAATTCCTTCACAGCCATGCTGAGCTGCTAGTTTCGCATCCGCAGCTGTCTGTACACCTTTCAAGACGATTGGTAGGCCCGAAACCCTCCTGATCCAAGTCAGATCCTCCCAATTCAAAGATGAATCGATATACTGAGCCATGACTCGGCCCAGTCCACCCCCTTTCTTGTCGTTGATAGCTATCGCACCGCTCATTGCAGAGACAAATTTCTCCGCCGAGATGCGCTCATCGGCTTCTCGCTTTCCAGGAATGGGCGCGTCGACCGTCACAAAAATGGCTCTTATTCCCAACTTGCGGGCCTTGATGAGTAATTGCTCTGTCTTTCGGCGCTCAGAGTTGACATAAAGCTGCAAGAAGAATGTCTGGCCGGGACGCCCAGCGGCAACAATGTCTTGGAGAGGATATGAGGCATTAGTCGAAATAATTTGAATGACGTTGTCCTCTGCACAAGCTCGCGCAATCGCCAATTCACCGTCTGGATGGGCTAACTTAGCCATTGCTGCGGGACTAACAAAGAAAGGGGCGCTGCTCTCATAGCCCAGGATGCGACGAGATATCGAGACATCCTTTACATTGCGGAGCACGCGCGGCCTTAATAGTAAATTCCGGAAACTTTCTAGGTTATCACGATGCGAAATGAGATCTGTGGCCGCTGATGAGTAGAAAGCAAAGGTTTTTCCAGTGAATTTCTTTTGGGCGACAGCTTCAAAGTCTGCTACAGAAAGCAGCGTATGTAGATGCGGAATGTCCGGGATGGATTTCTCTTCAACCAGATTCTTTTTAGCTTCTTGAGTAGTTTGCATCGTTACTGTCTCCTCTTTCTTTGGCAGACTAAGTGGGTCAATATGGCCTTTAAAGTGTCTTTGAGATAACGCCTCGTCTATAAGCCCTGGTGCATGAACTTCATTATATGCTTGTGTTGCATCCGAACCGGCATATTTCAGGATGACTAGGGTAATGTCAGTCCTATTGCACTCGCTGCTGGCTAGAAGCATATAATCTGATCATATGATATTGAAGACTTACTTGCTGCTCCACCGGGATGGTCTCCAAGAAACTCAGTAACATTATACACCTTGGAATGAACAATAATCCAGCAGTCTCCGGTCGTACAGTGTCTTCGGAGCTCGTTCCAAGAGATGATGGACTTATCCGAGACCACGTCCCCCATTTTCTTCCTTAGGAGCACCCGGATGCAAATGTGTACCAAATCCAGTCCTATAAGGACGAATAAACAGAATCTTGATGTTGAATTTTAGATCGGAAGTAAAGATAGTGCAATAAATTGTATGTAGACTATCACCTCTGGCTCCAGCGAATCGGACTTGGATGTGCTTTCCGAAGCCCCTTTCGTAGGATAAACATGCTACGAGATGCAGCTCCGTCGTGGAATTGCATAAACCCATTCAGTGCGTGTGGATGCCGGGCACTTTTCCGAGGGGTGAAGCTCGGCAAGGTGTCCGCAAGAAGTCGGAGAATGTCTGATGGGGCAATGATTACCCAACTGGGAAATAGTGCTGATTATAACCATATTTTGCTTATCTGCGCGTGAAAAAGAGTGTGCGATGTATCCAGTTCGTAAATATAATTGCATTCAATGTCGGATCACCAAAGGAAACACTTTTTCAATCTCTGTAGGCAAGTCTACACCGGTTGCATTGGACTTAACTATTTCCTCTTAATACAATATGATCAGGTTGAATTACCTAACCGATACCTAGGTATCAGGCAGTTATCTATACAGTATCAGAACCTTGTTCCAGCAATTGCTGATGATGGATGGGCATGACAAGTCTCACCACTGGTGCAGGGAGCTTCATCGGCCAATTTTTCGTCAGGGAGCTGGTACCAGATCTTTCTATCTCGTCGCTTACACTAATGAATGTGAACAAGCCACCTGTACCATCTTCTGGCAGCTGTTTCTATCAAACCCTGTCCCGCTGCCAACATTACTTCGCTGTCAATTTGCCAGGAATCATGTTCATCGAGGGCTTTTACTCATGTCTACCTTTTGCACTCATGTCCGGTGCCGCACAGGCAGACCTTAAACTAGGACTAAATGTCAATGCCGGTTCAATGCACTACGTGATAGAGACTTTGCGTGATTTAAGGCCTGGGATTCGAGTGATATTCCCATTGAGCCTTGCAGAATTTGACCCAGTAGACCAAAAACAACGGGAGAAAGCGACTGAAGTTACAATACCCTTACCGCAATCTTCCTAGAGTGCACGAAAATAAATGCCGAAACACTGCTTAAATATTACTTTGGGAGGAGGATTCTTGATGGGCGAATCGTACGCTTGCTAGCAATTATCGTCTCGTCGGCTAATGCCTTCTGGGGCGCTTCTGTTTAGGGATTATCGCCCGAACCGTTGAATTGTGGAGGGGGAGAGTAAGTTGCCGGTGCTGAATTCATTAGAGATCTGGGCATGCCCGACTAGAACGGTAAAAAGGAACCTGGCTATTACCAGGATTATCCCCACGAAAGCATTAAGTAGGGTTGTTATGCGAGGTTCATCAATCTACCAGGTATCACACAATACAGGGAAAGTTTGATACATTGCTCCACGTTGGTGCAGAAAAGGCCCGAAAACTGGCTGAGTGGGTTCCATACAGGTATACCTCAATTGAGAAAACTGTGAGCCCCTAGCCGGCTGATTTTGAAATTGTGCGAGCTATTGAGCTTGGTTTTAAGATGGAGACCTGGTGAAGACGGTGACAGAGTTTCTAGAACATTATTTTCCTAAGAAGCCGTAGTTACTCTATACATAGCATTCCTTATGAATTCATGTTCAATCGTTCAGAACCATATAAGATAATATTCAACTATGTAGCTAAAAATCAATATTGTACACTAACTCAGGTTCACATTAATTGATCGTGTTCCTATAACCCTAATTCCCGTTTCAGGAACAACTACGCCCTTCAACGTACTTATTTGTTATTCGCGCCCAAAATTTATGAATTGGAAAAAAGAAAATTAAATCCATCCAAACGCGCCGTATAAGTGTTCCTAGAGATCCAGTCAGAAGTACATGGCAGTCGACAGAATGTGGTGATCATATTCGATAACGGCGTTCTTCCCGAGCTTTCACTGGCTATTGTTCGGTGCCTTGGTTATTACTTACAGTTTCATTCTAATCTATATGTTTCCCACATGAACTAAGTAGCTGATTTATAAAGGAGCATTAACAAGTATTTCGTCAGCTGTATTTCTTCAACGGGAAAAAAAGGTATAAGGCTAAAGCAACTCTCGACAGATTCATTCAAAATGACAGCGGTCCATACATTCACCCTCAACACCGGTGCTAAAATTCCTGCAATAGGATTTGGGACGTGGAAGTCTCCTCCAGGTGAAGTAGCTGCAGCTGTTGAAGCTGCCTTTGACGCTGGTTATAGGCATTTCGTATGTGTGCAATTGAGCCTTGTTTTGTATATCATTCGAGGGCTGACGTTATGTGTCTTTTTAGGATTGCGCACCATTGTGTATGTTAATGAAAGTTTACGTTTGCCAATGGTTATGCTAACTGTCCGTAATGAATCAACGCATGCATAGACTACAATGAAGCTGAGATAGGCGAGGTATTCAAAAGGACGAAAGTGCCTCGCTCGGAGTATTTTGTTACCACAAAACTGTTAGTACACATTCTTGCTCCAACCTGCTCCTATACATTCGGCTTAGTTTTGTTGCGATTCTGACTGCATTTTTTCGAAAATAACTAGATGGTCCTCTGATCATCGTAGGGTTACCGTAGCACTTGACAAGTCGCTATCAGACCTGTGTCTTGACTACGTGGACCTATATCTAATGCACTGGCCTGTAACACTGGATCCTACAACAGATGAGAAATATGGCAAAGAGAACCGCAAAATTCACTCCACTGGATGGGACTTTAAAGATACATGGCGAGAAATGGAGGCCCTTTTATCAACCGGGAAAGTGAGAGCTATCGGTGTAGCGAATTTCTCTACCGTCAACCTAGAGAAGCTGCTCCAAACAGCCAAGGTTGTGCCGGCAGTCAACCAGACCGAAATTCAACCTTTATTGCCGCAGGATAGATTGCATGCCTTCTGCCAGGCTAAGGGGATTCATCAAACTGCCTTTGGTCCCCTTGGAGGTGCAGCGAGCGGGAAGACTCTACATCAATTGAGTGCAATTAAAGACATTGCCGAGAAAAGAGGAACAGGCACGGGTAATGTCATGCTGAGTTGGGGCGTTCAGAAAGGGTGGAGTGTGATTCCGAAGAGTGTGAATCCAGTCCGCATCAAGCAGAATTTGAATGGCAACGTTGTGTTATCTGAAGAGGAGATGGCGAGGATCGATGAGTTAGCCAGGCCGAAGGGGAAGAGGTTCAACAAACCTGATTGGGGAACAGTAATATTCCACGATGATGCACAAGTTGATCTGGAGGATTAAAGGTGGTTTATTTTAAGATTTATACACAAGAATACAAGAGCACATTCCCAATATACCTATTACACATTGAGATATAGACATAACAATCTTCTAGAAACGACATTGATTACTCCATCCCTATCATGCCAGACATATCTGCAAAACCGAAATTTAGATCCGGAAACAGAAAGAGTTCATCTGGAGTCGTTTGAGCCGCTAATATCTGAGATAATGACTGATCGCTGATGACAGAATAATCCGGCTGATTATTCTGTATCCCGGTCGAAGCTGTCATCCCGCTGACTCCACCTCCAGTCTCGGTATGCATAAGCGGTTGTTTAGGTATAGAGCCATATGCGTAGACATAAGGTCGAATGCTCTCAACTGATAGCCCGGTACTCGACACGCAGTCATAGAGCTTCCGCCCCAATCCGATTTTCATCCGATGTATGGGATGTTGGGTTATGCAGGGAATTGTCTGAAGAACTCCTAGCACTTTCTCGACGAGAGCAAAATCGTTCTGAATCTGTATGCCGAGCTGGTCGTGGTGATTCTTACAAACCTCTAGCAGAAAGTTCCCCGCAAAAGCAATCATTATGTGGAAGTAATGCGGCATGCCAACTAAACTGGTATGGAGTGTCGTATCGTTTAGTATCATGTCGAAAATGGAGGCCGCTGCGTCATGGGCTGCCACTGCTGCAGTCAAGCAATGCGATGGTACAGGCTGGCCGTTGAGGTGACGAAAGACATAATGGCCAAGATATAGTTTGCTAAACTGATAGTGCAGCTCGAGGCCCTTTCTTGGAAAGTTGGCGATCTGTTGATTGGGTTGAAAAAGGACCGAAAATTTATTGAACCAACGGTCAAGTCGTCGAGAATAATTGTTAATCTGACTGAAAAGGATCTGTGGTACTTGGGTTTCGTAATCGTAACCTAGTGTATCTCGAATTTCGCTCATGATCAGTAGCAAGGAGACTTGGGACAAAATACGTATGTCATCCTGCGTTGTGTCTGGGTGATGAATGTAAGACTCCCAATCGACAGTCACGGCTTTATCGCCTCTCAGCAGAGCGTCTCGGTTGTGAAGAATGGAAAGATGTTGATCACATATGAAGAGCAAATACCATAGCCGAAGGCGATCGGTCATTTTCACATCGGGTACATTCAAGCCAGCTGCTGGTGGCACTCTGTCAGGCAATGGAGACGCACATCTGCTGCACGACGTATGGCATCGCTAGATAGAATGCGTGATGCATCAGCTAGCCAAAATGATGATATACATAGCGCGCGAATGTAGTTTATATCGCGCTTCTCGAACATAGACCGCGAAACAAGCTGACGGAGCTCCCGATTGCAAATTTCGTACAACCGCGCGTCTTGCGGATCATGAAGTGCAGATACCGTACAGATAGCAGCTAGTAATACCGGGGAATTCTGCCGCAGCTTTTGCAAATCGTAATGTCCTCCTGCAAAACCGTAGATATAATGGTCTAGTCTTGTAAAGTAACGGTCTAAGAGACTCTGTGCTACCGTCGTCGATAATATTGATCTGCTTATCAGATCTTCAAGCTCTATCCTTTTCTTGCTTTGTGGCGAATCTCTGCTGGATGGCGCACGTCCCATCTTGGCCATTTCGAGAAATGTATCGATAGGAGCATGAGCAGCAGACGGCGACTCTGGCGGAGACACCTCGCATCCATCAGTTTCAGTTGTTGGAGCCTGGTCAGCTGTCCTCTCCTGGATGACTGGAGGAACATTCTCCCCATCAGTAACGCTCAGTAGATTATGAGGGTTCTCAAGTTTGAGGTAGGCGCAAACTTTTCCTAAAGTGTGATGCAGGTTTTGGATGTCTATTTTGAGATTATCTATGTTCCTGACAGTGTAGAAAGTCTTCAGCCTATGTTGTAAGGAAGGATGCATAGAAAAAAATAGATTATAGAAATCGTTGCTTACTTCGTGTCTTCCAATAAGGATTGCAAGCTTCGATTCAGTACGCACGAGAGTGATCTCCGCCGACAGCGAGTGCACGGCGGTCCACTTGGCGGCATATCACATTTGATCTGAGAATTTTTCAATAAGCATTAGACATATGTATCACACAGCTAGCTGCATCACCGCGAGTGGGAACAAACCTTGTTCTTCCGGCATGCCGCGCATGCTGTGATTTTGCGTGTGATTCCTGGCAAAACGCCGGCGATGTCAGCCTGGCTCCCGCGAGCAGGCATCGGTGGACCGGCCGGCTGCTGGTGGTTATGCAAGGAGCTATTGCCATTGTTATTGGTTAAACCTTTTTCTGGATCCGTACTGGTGTTGGGGGCAAGAATCGTGTGGCTATGGCTTGACACTTCTCCCTCGGAACTTCGACGTGGCTCTGGAGACTCGGCCTGGAGCCGCTGTCTTTTGGCAGCCATCAACGTTAATAGCGCTTCAACGGCGTGGGGAAGTTGAGTCGGCAAAGCAAAGCAGCTCAGCTGTCTTGCATCTCGGGGTTGAAGCGACGAGGGCACGGCAGAGTGTCCGCGCAGTGAGTATATATGCTGGCCATCGGGGATCCCTCCGACGCTTATTGTACTGTACTCCTTTCCCCGCATTTGGCCTTTCCGCTTGGGGAAATCCGTTGCCCCAGGATCATTTTTATGTCGTCGTCGTCAGTCTTTTCTTTTTCTTTTTCTTGGCCTTTCCTTCGACCAGTCTCCGTTGAGTCTGAGGAATATTTACATTTACCATGACTTCTACAATTGCAGCGAAATCGAAGCAGCTGCCACCCGGCGTCTACGTGCCCGTGGTTTCTCTATACAAGAACACTCCCCGCCAGGATATCGATGTCGATGCGGCGTACAAGCATTTCACGCAGCTCATTCGCGGCGGAGTACACGGAGTTGTACTAGCAGGCACAAACGCTGAAGCTGTCTTGTTGTCGCCTTCTGACCGCCAGGAACTGATCCGCATTGCTCGGAAAGCAGCCACAGACCTGGGAGTCCTTAACTATCCTCTCGTCGCTGGAATTAGCGGCCAGTCCACTAACGAGTCAATTCAGCTGGCTGAAGATGCTGCTCAAGCTGGAGCTGGGTGGGCATTGCTTCTTCCGCCAAGTTACTGGGCCAAAGCCGTCACCAAGGATGTCATCTTGAGCTTCTACCGCGAGGTGGCTGACCTCAGTCCAATTCCTGTCGTTATTTACAGTGTAATTATATCGCCTTGAATGTTTTGAAATCTCTGGTGAGAATCATACTAATATACCACACTACACAATCTAAAGTTCCCTGGAGTCACGAACGGTGTCGATATCAGTTCCGACGTCATGTCCGAACTCGCCCATCATCCTAACATCATAGGGACCAAGCTTACCTGCGGCAACGCAGGAAAAGTCACACGCCTCAGCCATCAATACACACCACAGCAATTTAGTGTTTATGCCGGCTCGTCGGACTGGCTGCTACCTTGTTTGATTGGGGGAGGCGTGGGCTGTGTCACAGGCATGGGCAATGTGTTTCCGAAGTCCACCTCCAGACTGTATAATCTATGGGCAGTTGGAAAGACGGAAGAGGCCCGGAAGCTACAGGGACTAGTGGCAGAGGCAGAGAAGGTCTGCAAGGAAGGCATTGCATTGACGAAATATGCTGCATGGTATTTTATTGGTCGTGACTTAGGCATTGATGAGAAGGTATATTATCCACGAAAGCCATATTTTCCTGTGAATAAGGATCGGCAAGAATGGGCTGTCAAGGCCATGGAGGAGCTGGCATCATACGAGAAGACGCTGCCAGACGTGGTTGATGTATAAGTCAAGGAAGTCCTATATAGGGATTCTGTACAGAAAACTTTAAAGTTCGATGGTTACTGTCATGGTTATACCCATCAATTCCGCATGATTGTAGTTAAATTAGGGCTAGGATTGCCAGTACAGGAAACTCAAGCTGATACAGATACTAGAAATTCCAGAATATACATGATATTATACAATACGAAAGAAGAATCAAATGCGATTGTTCTAGTGATTACTTGAAAAATAAAATAGAATAGAAAAGACAGGTATCCCCTAGATAGATCTACTACGGTCTTCTCTCCGATGGCCATCCGACGTGCGAGGGCGGATAAACTTCCGCGAGGGGTAAGGAAGTATATCTGGGGAAGCTTGATATCCATACGTGATGTTTAAATATAAAAAAAAAAAAATTTATTATAACGTATAATGAGTAGCACGCAGAAAGATACATAAGGATCTGAGAAAAGAATATCCACGACAAAATGGCTGCTGCAAGCTCCAGCAAACCAACAGTGCTTCACCTCGGCGATGCAATCAAATACAATCACGAATTCTACAATAACGAGTTTTCCTCGCGGTTTAATGTCATTCAAGCCACAGAGACTGACCGCGAGTCGTTTATACAAGCTCTGAAAACAAAGAAGTATGTTTTCTTTCTCCCTCAAATCTGTGTCTCAGTCAGCCAACGTCTATGATCTAATCAAATAATCCAGATATGGCAATTTCTCAGCTTTGTTCAGACCACACTTTCAAACTGGTGGGTTTATGGGCCAGTGGGACTCTGTACTAGTCCCCCTACTCCCACCATCCGTCCGCATATTCGCCTCTGCCGGCGCCGGCTTCAACTGGGCAGACACCGACCTCCTAGGCTCTCACAAAATCTGGTACGCCAACGGAGCTGGGGCATCTGATGAGGCAGTCTCTGATACAGCATTATACATGGTTTTGGGCGTCTTTCGAAATTTCACACGCTCGCAATTAGCCGCGAGAACGGCGGATGTTGACACATTCAATGCCACGCACAAACTGATTGCCACTATTTCGCGGAATCCCAGGAACCATGTGCTAGGTATCGTGGGTTTCGGAAATATCAGTAAAAAGCTGGCTTACAAGGCTAAGACGGCATTGGGAATGAAGATTCATTATTTTGATATTGTGCGTGCTACTCCGCAAGAGGAAGAGGCGCTGGGTGCTACATATCATTCATCGTTGGATGATTTGCTCAAATTAGCCGACTGTATCTCACTGCATACGCCGCTCAATAAACATACTCAAGACCTGATAGGAAAGGAACAGATTGCACTCATGAAGCCGGGTAGTAGGATTGTCAATACTGCCAGGGGTCAGGTACTCAATGAGAGTGCATTGATTGATGCGTTGCAGAGTGGTCATATCTCGGCTGCAGCCCTGGACGTGCATTACCATGAGCCACAGGTCTCGCCTGAACTTGCAAAGATGGAAAATGTAACCCTAACGACGCATATCGGCGGAGGGGCCCTGGAGACAAGGATTAATTTTGAGTTGAATGCAATGAAGAATATTATCGCTGTCGTTGGTGAGGACGGCAACTTCAAGGGAGAGCCGATTACTCCAGTCAACAGAAAAGCCTTCGAAGCGGCCACGTCTAGTTAAGAAGTGTTGATTGCATCAGAAAATTTATTAACTGCTATCTATATAGACCAAAAATTGGCTTCAGCAATGCTAGCACGTCGCATTGGTTATAGCATCGAACTGCCACTGAAACAGCACAAAGTTCCATTACCATGCCAGGATACTCTGCTCTTTGCTACCCCCCTTCACTGTGTTGTTGCTGAGGCAATCCAGTTCCTTGCACACTGCAAAACATAGATTAGCACAAAAACTAAAAGAAAGAGCAAATATGCAAAAGTGCAAAAGCTGGATTTTGTATGTTGAGTCAAAACCTACAAATTTCGGCCTGTATGAATTTCTCGCTGGTCTTGGCTTTGTTCATTGTAGGTGTAATAAGCTTTCCCAAGGCCTTCTCGACTCTCAAATGAGCTTTAAGCTGGACTAGGATTTGAGATTGACTTTCTGTTCGTGTGCGCATATCTCAGTCGAAATAGCTCAATAAGAATAGTACGATAAGTGGGAGCATACCTTCATTTTCATCGTTCACTACTCGAGGTAGGTTTTCAAATTCTTTGGCTCGGATGCTAATCATGCCTTCGATCTGGGATTCAATGGCCTTCTCAACTGCTGGTTTCGGTTTACCTGCCACGGAATACAAATCCCAACGAATGTTTGTCTTTGTCGGTGATGCGGGCATCAGAACAATCGAGTACCATATATCCGCGCCAGGGATTTTGTATATCGCCGAGTTAGGAAATAGATCTAGTGCCATCGTGTGGGTAGGCTTCTTTGCCAACCAAGATCTTAGCGGAGATGACTTTGACATATCAGGAATTCCAATGTTGAAGAGTTTCGGGTCAACTTTGCATTCCAAGTATGGATGTCAGTCAATTCGGAGAGATCCAGATATGCTTCCTCCTCACCTGCATGCTTCCAATTGAAGCCACCTTCCACGGTCCTCCCACACAACCATCGACTCTTGTATTTCTCGATATTCAAGAAGCCGTCAACATGATCCTCCTCTTTCTTCTCTGCACCATCAGTCTCGTCCTCCCCCATTCTTGCTGCGTCCAAGTTAATGAAAACCGCGCCAGCGCCCGCACTCACCCTCACCGGAATTTCAAACAGAGAATTTTCTTCCTTTTTAAATCCAGGGACTCCATCAAACATGGGTGCTTTTACCAAATTTCCTTTGGTATCATAACTCCATCCATGGTACTTACACCCCAGAACAGCGCTACTTCCCGACTCTTTTCGCGTGATGGTGTACGCTCGATGGCGGCAAACATTATGAAATGCACGGATTTTGTGATCTTTACCCAAAATAAGAAAGATAGAAAACCCGCTCAGGTTGAAAGTATGGTAGTCGCCTGGCTTGGAGAAACGTGTTGAATGGGTAAGAAGAATCCAGGACTGCGTGCCGACAGGAAAAGGGGCGTCGAATAGGCCACGAATAAGTTAGCTAACTCTTTTGTTTTGATGTTTTTTATATTGTCTTGGAAATTGGTTTTGTTGCGATTTTCAATCGTTCCATGTATTAACAGTATCAAGAGTGGAAGTGACAGGGGGTTATCAACCTTGGAAAATATGGCTCGTGTTTCGAGATTGAAATTATCCGTCGAGGTAAACCAGTCAGCAGGAAATTCGATTTCTTTGGTCACAACTGGCTCGGATGTGCTTTCTTGTGTTGTCTGCGTTGTCTGTTTTGTCGACTCATTCTCGTTCCCACCGAGCCAACTAAAATATCGGGTGAATAGAAAGATAGAAACGATGCCTAGAAGGGTGACAACCACGCTCGCTATGAGGAAGGGTGAATCTTCAATCATGATCTATTGTATATTTATGTGTAAAAACCATGTGATTTATTTTCGTAAATACAACAAAATTGCCCAAATCTATGTCACCACTGGAGGATGCAGCTTAAATATATAGCATAGTATTGGAACTTATCAGACACATTACCATGTCACGTTTCTGGTCCGGGAGCTTTGTGTCAAGCCCTGCTAGGTCTCGCCGCTAAAAATGCAGCTAACTGAGGCGTTTCGAGATTAAATCTAGTTGCGTATAAAGAATGATGTCGAGTTAGGGCTAAATAAAAACGTTTCCCAATCGGGTAACTTTTTCCTCTTAGGCAGAATCTTTAATGTCTTGATACGGTACTTATAGGGGAGATAACTGAAAAATTCAAGTAGTTACAGTCAGAGTTAACTAAAAATGAAAATACAAGAGCTTTCCCACGATTATGAAAGTATGACCAGGCGTTGGTTGAATATTAGTAAATGTTAAGGTATCCCTCGATACACGAGGCACTCCCAAATTGCCTGCTCCATGCCTAAGTAGTATACAATTTCCATAATCAATTGTAAGTTTACTCCATGTTCAATGCAAGAGCGAGAAAATATCGCCAATCTTCATCGCAGGTTATTACGTACGTGCATCAGCATTGGCGTAGAAGCCATGTCCGATCTACCTAGATAACGCATAAACAGTGTCTTATCACGAATCACAATCTTCGACAGCAAATCGGATACAATCGGATAAATGTTTAGGTTTAGCTGCAGAAAACAAGCTCCCTAAAATAAGATGCCAATGCTTTATTACGCTTTCGGGATCTAATGTCCCAACAAGGAAACAAGATACGCCAGCCAATAGCACGGGAAAAAAATATGTATGGAGAACAAAGGTATAGAATCAGCAGGTTCCTATGCTGTAAACTTTACCGTTCAGGATATCCCAATTTTTATTCCTAAGGATAACAGTTTATAAGTCAACGAAATGGCGGAATTGACTCGAACATTGCCGGCGTCGTGGTATTGCAGTTCGCCTTTATATCAGCTGGAGAGACGGGCTGTTTTTTTGAAGGTAAGGTCAGGTCTGCGTAATATGCATGATCGAACAATTGGGAAATTTGAAAAAAGATAATAAAACTAACTACATGCATCTTCGTTATCTAGTCATGGTATTTACTCGGACCCGTTGTTCGATTTCTTGAGGTGGGAGAGAAGGTCAGCTACGAAATCGCACAGCAGCAGATATATGCAGTGCGAGAGTCTGCAACAACTGAATTTCCAGGCCCAAAGGACCTGAAAGTATTCGATGCCAGCACGGTACATTCATGGAAGCGCATATCATAAACACACACAAGACGTGTTCTCTGATGATTACCTTAGGGCGCCGAACTACCAAGCCATGTGACGCCGACAGGATTGTTGTTTGCAACGCTGTCTTCTTCAGCACCATCGTTTCATGAATTCTTTGGGGACCTTGAACAGCTACTAGCTAGAGTTGATTTCACAAAGCGTCCCTATCGACGAAGCATTCGATACGAGGGAAACTTCAACTGGAAAACCATGGTTGACGGATATCAGGAATGTCTGCATTGCCAGTATACACACCCATCTTTCAGTGTCTACTACCCTCCTACTTTCTACACAGTTTATAATCACCAGAACTTCTCTCAACATGTTGCCGACCCAAAGAAGCCGGATGACGGCTTATTCTTATACTTCTTCCCGACTTGTACTTTGAACGTCTACGGCGGCGGTATGAGTTCGTTCAGGGTTTGTCCAACCGAGAACCCCGGTGTTACTAGGATGGAGTTTGATTACTACCATATTGAGGAAGGCGATAAGTTTGAGGACTACTTCAAGTTCACCAGGCAGGTAGCCATTGAAGATTTCGAATTGTGCGAGAAGGCGCAAACCAATTTGGAGAGAGGCGTGTACGGGGAGGGTATCCTGAACCCAGAGAAGGAGAGTGGGGTTGCTTGTAGGATATGCCTTTTGATATTTCAAAGTGGCTTTTACTAATATATGCTTTACAGACTACCAAGAAAGGGTGTTTGAACTCGTACAGCAGCAGTTCAAGGACGAGAGATATCTGAGTGACTCCCAAAACGAGAGACCGACAATCACTTCGAGAGTCGTTGAAACAGAGGCATGAGCTATTCTCGTTCGAAAAGAAATGAGAAGACAAATCTTGATTTCATGCTTAATATCATCATGCCTCGGGAAGATATCATAAGGTTAAAGCGCCATCTGATGTTGGTTTCCTTGAAACGCTTCGGCGAAGAAGATTGAGTTTTGTGGATAGTTGCCAAACTCTGTGTCTTTGTTGGCCATTTATTGTTCATAAAAAGCGGCCCCCTGTTGAAAAAATCCTGGTTACCATTATTATAGTTATATTATTTTCATTATAAATCAGCTTAAATGTCCGTTCTGACTATCTCGGAACTTCCTTCATTGTGCAAAAGCTGGGTATTCCGATATGTAATCAAATTTCATGGCAGCTGTATCTCTCATTTTCTATTGGGTGGAATTTTAAATTTGGCAACCTATCCTACCACCATGCCAAAAAAGGGCGACATATAGTGGGTCTTTGGTGAACAATATTACACTTCCACCAACTAGTTAACGTAATCCACACCCGAGCGGATCACACCACCGAGCGGATCACTCAACTCCGAGCGCGTCAAATGAGTCAACTCTCTATATTCAACGCGCCAATATGCCACCAATTCCTAATAAAAATCAATCAAATTCTCAGGAACAAGAAGGACGAATCTTATTAGCTATATCCGATTTTAAAAATGGAAAATTATCATCAATTCGTCATGCAGCACGCACTTATAATGTGCCATATACAACTCTCTCGCGCCGCCTCAATGGTATCCCAATGAAAGCTGAGATACGTGCAAATGGGCATAAATTGACTCAATTTGAAGAGGAATCGCTTATTAAATGGATATTAGATCTAGATAAGCGAGGATTACCTCCCCGACCCTCTATGGTACGAGATATGGCCAATATTCTTCTTTCTCAACATGGAAATCAAACAGTTGGCGAGAACTGGGTTTATAACCTAGTCAAACGTCGCTCAGAGCTAAAAACACGATTTTCACGAAGATATAACTACGAGCGTGCTAAATGCGAAGATCCGAAGATAATTGAGGAATATTTTGATCGCGTACGAGAGGCTATAGCCAAGTATGGAATCCTATCGGAGGATATCTATAACTTTGATGAGACTGGCTTTGCAATGGGCCTCTGCGCGAGCGCAAAGGTTATTACTGGAAGCGATCGATATGGCCGTCCACATCTACTACAGCCTGGTAATCGAGAATGGGTAACTGCAATTGAGGCAGTCAACTCTACTGGCTGGGCCTTGCCCTCGTACGTGATCTTTAAAGCTACTAAATACTCCCAGGAAGGCTGGTTTGAGACCCTTCCAGATGATTGGAAGATCAATATTAGTGATAATGGGTGGACAACAGATCAGATTAGCATGGATTGGCTCATCAATCACTTTATTCCTCATACAAATGGCCGGATAATCGGACAATATCGAATGTTAATTCTCGATGGCCATGGAAGCCATTTAACTGCCGAATTTGATCGTACATGCACTGAGAATAAGATTATCCCAATCTGCATGCCTCCACATTCCTCGCATCTCTTACAGCCTCTCGATGTTAGCTGTTTTGCAGTTCTAAAGCGACAATATGGAAAGCTTGTTGAGCAGCGGATGAGACTCGGCTTTAATCATATTGATAAAATCGACTTTCTTACTGCTTTTCCAGAGGCCCGTACGATGGCATATAAAGCTGAGACTATTCGGAATGGCTTCAAAGCAACTGGATTAGTTCCATTGGATCCAGATCGAGTTTATAGTCAACTTACTATCCGATTAAAGACTCCAACACCACCTCCTAATCCACCTAGTGATTCTCAATCATCATGCTTACAGACACCTCAAAATCCACGCCAATTCAAACGCCAATTGAGTACGATTAAGCGACGAATCAGCCGGCGTACAAGGAGCCCCTCTGAAGTTATTGATGAAGCAATTAGTCGCATGTCAAAGGCGTACGAGACCAGTATTAACGAGCTTCTTATTATACGGAAGGAAGTTCACGATTTACGAGCTGCACATGAGAAAGAGAAGCGAAAGCGTACACGATCTAAAAAGCAGATATCTCATGAGCAAGGAATTACTAGAGAGGATGCTCAGGCACTTATAAATAGGCCAATTGAGGCATCTCAAGCTCCTACTACTGCTCCGGCCGAGCCTGAGCTTCCGGCCTCTCAACCACGTGTACGCCGTCAATTTCAATGTAGTGAGTGTGGAATTTTCGGGCATAGAAGGCCTCAATGCCCTAATCGTATTACTAATTAATTTTTTGTATATAATTATTATTTCGGGTTGAAAATTGAGGTTTAAAATCTATACAAGACGCTTTCTTGGAGCTGAGTGATCCGCTCGGTGGTGTGATCCGCTCGGGTGTGGATTACGTTACAGCGGCGGTGTTGTTAACTAAGCAGAGCCACTCCATAACTAACTTACCTTGTTGTCCAGCGTTTTCTTCGGTCCACAAATTGCTGTGTTTTAGGGTTTGGCTAGACATTCAAGTATGTTACTAAATCATAGCACGGTGGAAGCTAGGTAGTTAGAGGAAAGGCTAGTATTTGATCCATATACGCCGTAGTGAGTATATATTCAGGTATGCCTTAAGTATTCAGGTACATGATCAGTCCACCTAAACCATGGGAAAATTCGGGTTACAAACTCTAGCAAAACGCCTACAAACGTATCGATCTGCCATGCCGTTTTCTGAACTCGCTGGCGGCTGGTCCCTCGCAGACTATCGCCTGGTCACCAACGACAGCGGCAATGCCATCTTCCCACTAGGGACAAACGCCCAAGGCTTCATCATGTACACACCTGAGGGAGTCATGTCGGCCAATCTTATGAAGCCTGGAGCAAAGCCACATGCGAACGCCTCGCCGCACGATGGGACACCCGAGGAAAGAGTTCGATCGATGGAGCATTCACTGGCATACGCCGGCACCTATACGGTGGAAAAGCAGGATGAGCCCAATAAATTCATCCTTCGACATCATGTAACGGTCAGCTCATTCCCTAACTGGGTTGGGACTGTGCAGACACGCCTGGCAACGTTGACGGGGTACCGGCTGGTGTTGGAGACGGAGAAACCTGTGGTATTTACTCTTTGTGGTAAGCTGTGAGAAGAAGGAGTCAAACTAACGAGTGCAGGCTGGTGGGTTGAATGGTATCCTCACATGGGTTCGTGTACAGAATGTGGAGGTGAACTGATGATGTCGACCGTCCATGAAATAAGTATGTCTTGTCAAATGTGTCGTTATCTGATTAGATCTGACAAGGTACCTTGGTAATAGATGCACGATTTACGGATAACAACCTCCAAAATGGCGATAAAATCAGAAGCTATAGAAATAAGTCGACCAAATCTTGATTCTAATTAGGCTCTCATCAAAATGCATAGTTGCTAAGGGGTTATGGCAAGAGCCATTGAGGAAGAAGTTGAGGAGAAATATGAACTAGAACTATAACAACCCTCTTAAAAATAGATGACAAAGATAGGAAAGAAAGCGATTTCAAGGGACTCCATGAAGACATGAATAAAATCTGACGTAAGACGTTTACTACCAAATTATAACTCAGAGCCTGTGAATCTTGACCTCAAAATCCGTCTTCAAAATTCGCTTCGTCGATAAACGCATCCCATGTAGCCTGTTCATTAATTAGTACGTAATTACTTTGGTATATCAAGAGAGACGAACCCAATCAATATCTATTTCATCATTCAAATTTCGAAATATATCCTTCTTCATGGAGCCACGGCGATCAGTTGATTGAAACAGCGGACTAAATCCCGGGATTTCAAGCGGCAGATCAGGACTTTTCCTCCTCTGAGTCGTCGAGGGAGTTTGAAAGCTCGAAAGCATACCCGTGAGAATTTGACATACTCCGTTGGCCTCCTCACAAGATTTCTTTGCTTCACTCCAAAGAGCGCAGGATTTCTCTAACGCTTGCAAAAGAGGGGCACAATCAAACTCAATTGGCGTGCTTAACTCTGGGCCCCTTCGTCCGTGTTCTAATTCGAGAAATAATATCATAGCCACGAAAGCCAGCATCTGCCTGACCCCCGAAAATTTATACCAGGATGGTTCTAGCAGGGGCTGGTAATCTAGGATTGCTAAGGCTGAGGAAAGGCATCGATCACGAGAAAGTGCGTATTGAGGATCCAACCTAGCTTTCGCGATAAACTTACGGTGGAGAGTACACATTCCTTTGTGGTAAAGGGATTCGAGTTGCATGCTAGTAATGACAGATTGGCTACTCGAGGATTTCAGTTCTCCTTTGAGGTGAAAAACCCTCATGTGCGGAGGCATGTTCTGATATGCTTCATGCAAGGATTTGTCAAGGCTGAGTACAGTATCGTACGAACCTAGACCCGGAAGATTGTTGAAATCGGTAATGCGACCGAGAGCATGAGCTATATGTCCCTTAACAATCATGTAGGTCACCGAGGTAGGCTCAGTTAATGGTCTTGATGACGGAAGAACGGTTGTCTCTTCGGTTAACTCCCAGTCGTGAATATTGCGTGGTTCTTTCGTGTCCGAATAGATTGCGGCCATCATGCGAGGGAATCCGACTAGAAACGAGGCCAAGTCATCCATATGAGTTACTGCATTCCACACTCGGCGCCGGTACTCTGATTGCAACACAGAAAGGGAGGACAACTGAGAAGGATCACGGTGATATCCCATATTTATTGCAGCCCGTACTATGACCCCCGTTATAATCCATAGACCCCGACTGTTATCATCTTGTCGATTGAGCTCGGCGGTTGCGTTAAAGCGTAAGGTTTCAATTGTATATGGAAGGCATTTGGCAATATCTCCAATAATAAGACACTGGGCTGTGCGCAGCCGGTACAGTTGAAACAGTGATTCTGAGATCCCATAGTACCGCGGTGGCTCATCCCATTGGTGATAGGAGAGCATGACTGTGCTGAGGATAGAGAAGAGCAAGCCTAACCATATAATATTTGTCTGGGACGGGTCTCGCCAATGTTCATTGTACTATTACAGATTAGTAACGACTTCAATACAAGTGGGTTAGTTGAATACCTCGCGCATGAAAGTTGGCTCATGCAAGATAGCTAGTAGGTTTGTGAGCTTGTAATTAACACGAGACACTGTTCAACGTACGAGGAACTGCTAGAGGGAAGGTTACGGCGTCAAAGAATTGGCTTATCAACTCATCAACTTCAGGTTTACATGGCAAAGTCGCTAATATCTCTGCTCTCTCTATTTGTTTGACTTGGCCGAATAGCAAGCTTGCTCCATCAGCCTCCGTGTATGATAGAGGACCATGATCAGTGTGGTCATCTTGGGTTTGGCTCCAGGTCTGTTTCAGCCTGTTGATCTGATGAAGAATTAGTTTGACGTCGCTTCATAAGTTAATTGTTGATAGAAAGTAAACCACAAACCTCTTCTAGTACATTATGCCAATCGTCTGCAACTTTGTAAACGGAATGGACGCCATCGATTACGGTTGAGCCTGTATCTGCAATAGATGCTACATCCGAAGAATTCAGATGCTGATTGGCTACATTTACCTGGCCGTGGCCCTGGACTATGAGTCTTTTGACCAGATCTTCCAAATTTTGTATGCGGCGCTGCATCGATACCTCATGATTGTCTTGTTCACGGGCTATCGGTGTAGGCGTGTTTTTGGTGCCTCTGTACTTGCAGCTTGCCTGTTCATCGCGAACCGCACAATTCTGACAGGGCATTTCGCGATTACACTTTAGCCTAGCTATGTCAGCATCTTTTTGCCTTTAACTAAGGGCCAAACCCCTATTACTCGGGGTAGTTAGTCGAGTGACACACTTTCTGGAGCGGCAAGGATCACACGAAAGCGGAATTCGGGCCTTTCGACCGGGTTTGTGGAGATGAACGGGCAAAGGAGCCGGTATGGTTCGTCGTTCACGCTGCATGGCGAGGGGAAGATTGTTGCATAAGTCTCATGGAGGGGGTAGGGAGGTAGTAAAACGTACGTGGCCTGGATTTATCTCAGATGCATGCCTAGCACTAGCGCAACGCTTCTGCCGCTTTTCCCGGCATCCTTGTCATGTCTAGACGTGCCAGCCACTCATAGGCCTCAAATATCTCCGTGGACTTTTTGGGGGGGCTTCATATTACTGCTTCATCAGGCTCGGATATCTCCATGGACATATTTTGCCCTTTGTATTACGGATTTCTATATCAATGGCGTCAATCATCCTATCTGAGAGCAAGTGCAGATTTGCTTTGCTATCATCCTCTAATTGAACCGTTCAAATTAATCATGCCCTCCTACTTTGGCCATTTTGTCTACCGGCAATGGGTGCTCAATGTTCCCAAACCCACTGCTTCATTTGCTTCCAAATACGCCATCGTCACTGGCGGTAATTCAGGGCTGGGAAAAGAATCTGCCAAACACCTTGTTCGCCTCGGGGCTAGCAAAGTGATCATTGCCTGCCGTAACAAATCTAAGGGCGAGCAAGCAAAGCTTGACATCCTATCTGCGTTGGGATGCAGTGAAGGCGTGCTCGAAGTCTGGGAACTCGATATTGAGTCCGCCACCTCAGTCAAGGCGTTTGTCGACCGTGCCGAAAAGCTCCCCCGGTTAGACGTGTTGCTCAATAATGCTGGAGTCTCGACTGTGCACTACAGCCGTTCTTATGGGACAGAGCAGGCTGTAGGTGTGAATGTCATTGGCACAATGTTGCTTGCAATTCAACTTGTTCCTAAGTTGAAGGAAACTGCAAAGGCATTCGGGGGGCCGCCGCATATGACTTTTACAGAGTCGGCTTTGTATAGGCTTGCAAAGTACCCTGATAATCCTGGCGACGACATTTTTGCCTATATGGGTGACGAGAAGAATGTGATTATGGCGAGTCAAAACCAGTAAGCCGTAGCATCATCATGGTGCCGAGAGCAAAGAAAAGACCGCTGATGGGACGTTATGCTAGATATCACATTTCGAAGCTCATGCTTAACTGGGCAATCATCAGACTATCTTCGATCGTTGATCCGCTCAAATCTCAAGATCCAAACCCCATTGTCATCAACTCCGTCGATCCAATGTTCTGCAAAACTGGGATCGCCAGGGAGCTTCCTTTTCAAATCAAATTGATGTTCAAAGGGTTTGAATTTGTCTTTGCTCGCCCAGCAGAGGAAGGAGCCAGAAGGATAGTGACAGCTGCTTCTTCCGGAAGAGAGACACATGGCCAATATCTACAGTCAGATGGACAGCTAATATACGAAGATATAGTCACAAGCGATGAGGGTGTCAAAAGAGGCAACTATGTTTGGGAACTGCTATGCAAAAAGCTGGAAAAGTTGCAACCTGGCATCATGGCCAACCTGCGCGCTGTTTAATGTACTATGTATCTACATCTTCCTTCCTTATTTGTAGGAAAGCATATATAACATCTTACCAAAGTCATAGGTCAAAAAGTCGATACTTTTCTAGCGTTATAATGCGCCTCCTGGTAGTTTTCATTATATGAATGGATTTAAAGCTATAATACGTACTCCCTGTTTTTTGCCATATCGCTAGCACTATTATTTCCATCAAGTGTTTGAAGACCGAGTAGGCATTCTGTTTTGCTAGGCTTTCCTACTTATTGATGGTAAACTGATGCGCGGAATGGGGTACAGATAATTCAAAGTAAAATACCTCATGGTCACATGCATGAGTGCTGAATTGGCACCCAAGAGTGGCATTGGATAGAATGACAGAGTAATAATTCTGAGTATAAGAAAGCACACCGGAACGAATGAGTCGTGTCTGGCAACACTACTTTTGAGCTGTATCACTAAGGGCTCATACGTCCTCGACCATTGCGGTGGTCATATGTAGTCCAGGAAATGAATATAAGCGGACATGAGTACCAGGGATGTGGTTCTTTGTCTTGTAACTTAATTACATGGAGGTATCTGCCAACAACAATCACTTGAAACTCTCGACATGCAGGTAGATACCTTGATATCCAGTACCCTTATGAACAGCTAAATCGTCACTGGTTATTACCACTGCAGACCGCACTGATACCAAAAGCCCAAGGGGCCCGCAGGCTGCGACTGCAACCTCACCTCCTGCATGCACAACGGCTTCTCTCATAATCTCACCAAAAGCAGGCCGACCCTTGCGTAAGTCGGGGCACGACGTCACATGCGCCTTGGGAGCACCGTTCAAGGTAGAGATGTTCTCTGGTATGGCACTCTTTTCCGATGACGGAAGGTAGTGTGTGTTTTCAGATTGAGATGGTTTACAACAATTACAGTTATCATCACATTGGCATCCGTTCGAGTCTGCTGGGTCAGCCAAGGAATCGTCGCAAGTGGCATATACTTCTATACAAACTTCAATCCCGGCATCGTGAAGGAGATTAAATGATGTTTTTAGCTCCTCTGAAACCCAGGAGATCCAATTGTGCTTTTTAACAACCCAAATAAAACGTACGATCCGGAGAGGGATCTTCTCGGTTGCAGCGAGGTGTGCAATAGCAAGGAGATTCGACAAAGCAAACGTCACCCCTGTTGATCCGGCAATGAGGATCAAGGTGTCAAAGCAAGCAAAGTCCGAGTGGGAACCCCCATAGGGACCATCAATGAGGGTCACGTAGGATTTTACTGGCGGAGAATTGGAGTAGTCGGTGCTAAACTCTGAAGACGGAGGTGAAGATCCAGCTGCACTGAACAATCTCTTGGTGAAACGCTTGTGGGGTTTCATAAGCAACACAATGTCTCCATTGTGAGAAGTTGGGGTGGAAATGATTGTTGCTGGAATGGAAAAATAGAGCTCTATTCCGGGAATGGCGACTAGAACATGTCGGCCCGGCGTCCATGTTTTGATCAGTCGACTTGAGATTCGGATCCTGGTGGCGTCTCCCTCTAATGACTCCAAGCTGGCTCGACCTGGCCGGATGTTGTAGTAGATGTAACGGACGATGCGGGCGATGTTGGTGATGAGAAAGATAGCGACGGTGGCATAGACATAGTTCTGTGACTGTGGCCCAGGTGACGTATCGAGATGGAATGAAAGTGCGATGATAAATCCAAAGTAGGTGAGCATGTGCTGGATCACAAAGAACCTGTAAGAGAAATACCGTATAGGCGCGAACGTAGTAAGGTTCATCCACAAGATAAAGGCATAGGCGCTAATACCATAGATTGGACAGGTATCGGTAGTCCATTCTAGATCACTAATATGAAATATATCCCATCCGTGATTCTGAAATGCAAAATGAAAGGTTGAGAGAAGAAGGAGGCCCCGGGCAACCCAGCGATGGTATATATTCAATCGCTCGTAGGAGCTGTTGCAGATGAAACCAATGATATTGAATTTCCCTGCAAGGAGCACGAGCAATGGAACCTGGGCGGCACCAATCCATCCAGCACGTACTCCAAGCGATTGCCAATGACCAGCCTCGGGAATATTATTGTTTGTGAATGTCAGGCCCACAATGAAGCCAAAATAGGCCAGAATAATGTATATGGAGCCGACTGAGGGGAACATAACACAGCTCGAACGTCTCGCCGGGGTGAACTGGAGGTATGAAGCCTCCCGGATAATTGCAGTCACTGTAGATAAAGCCTTCATGAACAGGATCTTTGGTTTTGCAGGATGTATTTGTTTTGCTGCATTGGCGCGGATTCTTTACAGCCGATTAGTCCACAGTCAATATGTTCAAAATAAGAGGATGAAGTAACAAGAATCAGTCACCTATTACGTAGAATCAGCTCCCAAAGTCTGTTGAAGATGGCAGTGACAACCACCACCACGATGATCCCATACCAGAAATACCTGGCATAAGCAGCGCCCTGGATGGGCAGGAACATCTGATGCTTGAGATCATGCAAGAAAGCCGCAGCCTGAGTCTTATTAGAGAAGTCAACACCTGAAGCACTCAACCAACCACCACCCGGACTTGCACTCGAGCTCCCACTGCTCATATCCATTTTTTTTTTCAACACTTTTTACAGATTTTAGCAGACACTCGATAGATGGATTATTCGAGCATTTCGTTGGCAATAAGATATACAGTTTTTGATAAAGAAGACTAAGTTATAAGTGGATTAGGGGGCCATTTTTGGCGGGTAAAAGTGCACCGGATTCATCATAATCTGCTCAAAGTCTCTCATGAAGCAAGCTATAGTGTACTTTTTCGCTCCTAGGGGATTAATACAATACTAATACACAGTGGCTTTCCATACTATTATACTTCCGGTAATAGTTATAATGCTCAGGGCATCGATTGCACACAACTCCTGTCAGATTTGATGTCGGATAGTGTCAGGTGGATTAGGATAAGGAGATGTAATTAATTCCATCAAGTACAAGATGGTATAAACACATACAGTCAGAGCTAGAGAACTATAAATTTATAATCCTCCTAGAATATTGCTCTTCAGACCAGGGTTATGCATGGGTTCGTTCCATCTCTATTAAAGAGTCAATGCAGATAGTGCGCGTAATCAAAAATACCTTGATTCTGAAGCATCATACACGATGTCTACTTCAGCGGACATGGAGGTCAAATTATGCAATGATTTCCTCTGATGGTAAGTGTGAAAAAACTGCTGTCTTTACAAGATGTAGGGTTTGGATAACACAAGCTGGAAGGGATAGATCTGTTATTGAATATAATGATTATTAAATCTTGCGAGAAAAAATATTCTAAGCCGTCTTCTAAATGAAAGGATACAAAGTAAGAAACGAAAACCAAATCACATCCACCCTACAATATACAAAAATGCTTCTCCCATATACCCATTCATTGATAAACCCTGGGCATACTCGATGAGTTTTGAATCCGGAATGTCTAGGGCTTCAAAATATTCCTTCTCTCCACCTCCACTGCGAGCACGCACCCGCTTCTCCACCAAGTTTTTCATCATCTGTTCACCCGGGGCCACAACTAGATAAATCGCAGCTGTCTGTTCCATCGGTGTGATTGATACTGAATCCTGGGAAGATGGAGTGAGCCACTGGTGGCCCCCCAGTGTAGAAGAAGTCACATTTAATGGCTTTTTCCCTTCCAATCTTGAAAAAGAAGTTGTTGGTAAAGTGGCTTGGTCGGATTCGGACTCGGAAATATTTCCCATGATTGTGTACCGGATGTCGGCTTCGGGGGAAAACACAAGGAGAGTGTTCACGTTGGAACTCAGTTTCATTCGAAACGTGGTGAAGTTGCGAGGGTCAAGATATACAGTATGGCTCGCGGTGATGCTGGGTGGTGCGGTACCTCTCTCGCTGGGAAGAATCATTTGAAGCGCATCACTCTGCACAGAAGGAGGGCATCGTGGAGTGATTGCAACAGATTTAGATTCCCGGAGTGTCACGGACGGAATGCAGGATGATTTGTGTTTCACACTTCCTTTCTCATGGCAAACAGCGTTGCAAAACCGGACAATGTGGCAGGCTAATAGGAGTTAGTCATGCATACCTAAGTTTGTCTTTCGCATTGTGTAGACTTACTGTTGCACAGGGACGTTGTATTTGACTGACATGATACACAAGGTCCGTCTTCAAACATCTCCCACGCGCGTCTCTCGGCCGTCAATACCTCTCGCCGATGGATTAAATCCGTCACTCGGCTCCTGGCATAGTCCATGCGTGACCGCGATGGATGATCTAGTGGTGTTTTCTGAATTGATTGCAAAAGCTGTCCGTAATTCTTGATAGCTTCGTCTAAATGCCCGAGATGTTCCAAAGCTACACATAGTGCACTCAGCGCGTCAAAGAATTCCAACGAGTCCAGTCCCTTTGCACCATTAGTATCATCTAGAAGAGATAAAAATACTTCGCAAGCGTCTCGGTTAAGTCCAGCGTCCATGTATGCTCTTCCCAGAGTTTGCAATACGCGAAAGCTCTCGGCAGATTTGGAACGGCGATAGTGATCAATGATCTGTTTGAGGTCGGTTGGGAAGTCAAAGTTCCCAGAATCCTCAAGATATTTCATGACTGTATTGCGCGTCAAGGAGCTGTCATACCCAACAATAGTTTTACAGTGCGGAAGCATCTTCCGTGAAACTGCAAGTGACTTTTCGTTCAATCCAAGCTTCTGATAAAGGACGGACAGAATGCTCATGGAAACCAATGTGTTTTCATTTTGAAGGCCCAGAACTGTCTCAAATGCAGGGACAGCATCTTCAAGCAACTGCAAAGCTGATTCCAGGTCTCCAAGATTGGATTTTATACTGGCTAGTTCTTGCATAGAGTTCAACGTCTCTGGGTCATTATGTCCCAGCACCCTTAGCCTACCGGCTAGCACTCGTTCATAAAGAGCCGACGCTTCTGTCGCATACCCGTCTCGCTCGCACAGCTTAGCAATGTCGTTCAGCAACGTGTATATAACGCGTTGGTCGCGTCCGTATAACCTCCGGTAGATGGCCAACGCCTTCAGGAAGTAATGCTCCGATTCTCCTGCCCTTCCAAGAGCGCTATATATATAACCGATCCGATGCAAGATTCCAGATCTAGCTCGCAGATTCGTGTCCAGCGCTGGATGCTCATTGAGAATATCCGAGATCTCTTTATATGCCACGATAGCCTCTTTGAGACGTCCGTCTTCCACACACTTCTCCGCGCGGAATTGTATGGAATCAATCTGAGATCTCGGCGTAGCAAGTGAAGAATCAGCAGAGACAATAGAATATATATAAGCAATTTGCTCTAGTTGAAGAACACGTCGCCTTCCCGATAAATCTTCAACAATGGCGCCATCCGGAGTAATCCGCATGTGGATGAACGGGTTGGCGTAGTATTCACCGGCATGGAGTGAGCGAGGTGAACTTATTTCGACACTGTTATCTATCTGCTCGAGAATTCTGTTGCTGGTACGGCTTTCACTTCTTGCGGTTTCTGCACTCCTCTTGGGTTTTGATACAAAGGAAAACCGCACGGAGTGCTCTTTCTTCATTAACTTTCGAGGTTGACTCGCTGAGGCATCGGACCTTGACAGTCCTATTTTTGTTGATTAGTAACAGTGCAGGTAAGACCGGTTGCTTTTCACATACTTTTCGATAGTTTCAGCCCAAAAACGGATTTGAGAAGGGACATTCGACGAGGAGCTAAAGCACCCTTGCTTTCGTTCAAAGACGACCGATACTGTTCTGAAAAGTTCTCTTTCTCGTTACATACTGGCGAATCGATGCATTTATCATCTGGTAACTGACTGTTACTAAAAGTGCGCCATGAATTCTCAGATGAAACTTACCGTCAGTATCCCTCATATCCAACCAAGTGGTGAACTGATTAATGGGGAAGTCTATCACATCACCCGCCTCAACATTTTGGAGTGTGCCTTCTGCAGCATGGACTATTTGTATGTCAGTACTCTGAACCACCGTAGCCACAGAGATCTAGGCAATGAATCGAAATAAAATCTCACCTCTTTCCATGTCCTCCGGAAGTGAGAAGGCAACCGCAACAATCTCACCATCTTCTCCCTTTCCGGCTTCTGATCGAATTAGTTACATTGAGCTCACAAAGATTGAGGTGCATACTTTTCAGCGACCAGGCATTAAGAAGTCTCTGGGACTTCCGCTTGTGCACTCGTCTCATGACATTCTCGGTGGGACTCAAAGGGATAGAAAACGATGCCGTATGCGGGTGGCTAGATGCTCTTTTGTGAACAGCTTTTACTTCCTTTCGAGCTTGTCGGAACTCCATATCATCATGGTAGTCGTAGTGTAGCCGCAGCTCATATCTAAATAAGAGTTAAACTTTAATCATCAAATCAGAAGCTCAAGCAAGCGTACGGAGTATCGCATTTCTGACCACATTGCAGGCATATGAAATCATGTGTTTCATCTAACAAGGTGTAAGTACTCAATTTCAACACTGAAGTTTCAATACATACGTATGCTTTCATGAGCTTCTTTCGCTTCGTCACTTGAGAAGATTTCTTTACATTTGCCGCAGGGGACTCGTAGGGGAGAGCTTTCCAGAGGAACCAGTCTCTTCTCGATTCTGTAGCCCTTATTGATAAGTCTTTGTGGATTTTGCACATGTCAGCATCATTCAGCAATCTTCAAAGCAATGTTTCCATACTTATCTCTTGTCATGACATGGACCAGTATCGCTGCACCGGGGCAGAATTTGGTGAAGCGATGATTCTCTAACTCGGCCCTATATCGGTCAGTTTCAACCTTCAAAGGATGCGCTTCGCTTGGATTTTACCTCGACGAGAAAATTGCGTCACAATCCGCACATAGAACATCCCTGAGCTCGGTGGTGTATCCATCTTTGTTGGGCCTGGGAGGGAACTTTCGCAAAACGTCTTGAAAACTTCTAATGTCGGCGCTTGCTTGATCGTATTCTGCCATTCCTATCAGTTATTTGGTCCACGATGAGCTGAGAAAGATTCTCGTACTATCTGCCCAGGCTCCATCCCAGTGTGAAAGCAAAGTTGACGCTTGTAAGACGGACTTTCGCGGTCCCTCCGGAGCGCTAGCCTTGAGGAAAGCTCCTATCTCGGTATTAGGATCTTGGATCTCTCGCTGCCGGTCGCTATGGGACTTTTTATGGATGTCAAACTCGTCCCTTTGTATATATTTGATTAGTCTGAGATGAAGACACGTTAACACGAAATAACGCGTCAGCTCACCGGTCGAAGAAACGTTTCGGGCAGTGCTGGCATTGCATGACGTTCTAAGTCCATGAAACAAAGGTTTGGAGAAGACAAAAAATATGACTAGATTCAAAAGTATAGAATGGCATGCTAGGATTTATCAATCAGAATCATCCTAGCTATGTATTGGATGGCCCCTTTCGTCGTGTTCCGCGCCAGACTTTACAGGAAAACTCGAGACCAACAGCATCGAAAGTCGCGTCACTGAGATGTAGGTAACCCTCCGACTGTCTGTCCCTCGCATAATTTCCAGCACTATTAGTCATGACAAGCAGTGTCCAGGAGCGCGGTCAATGAGTGTTGGCAGAGCTGAGCTTGGCTGCAGTGCTATGCGAATTGGTAGGCACGAATGTAAGATGCGTCAATCCAATACGTCAGTGCCTTGAATAGTTCAAACATATCTACAAAGTAACGTCCCAGAAATGAATAGCTTTGGCGGGGTGGGTAGGGATGATCTTCTGTCCCGATCATAATAAAGTTGATGGCTCCGACTCCTTGCTTCTGTGCTCCACATCTGAATAGCACTCCGATTATCCTGGTTTTGTAGATAAACACATCACATTCACAGTAGCGTCGACGTTTTCTATTCTCTCTTTCTTTCGCTCGGACTCTGAGTGGGTGCCATCGATCATTTTCCTTCTTTTTTCCTATGCCAATGACATATTTCACTGTTCTCAAGGTCGATTTTAATCGCTGGTACCAATATCCGAGAGCCTCTGTCATCCAATTTTCGGATGTTCTTACTAGCGAAAATTTATTCGACGAGACCGATTCCTTCCAATTTCCGAAAATCTCTCCCTATGTTTTAAACTCCGGTCCGTTAGGAGATCTCAGATAAAACCCCTGTGTGATTTCTCTCATGTAAAGGATAGGACGTATGCTGAATGTTTCCGACCATTCGGTGAAGACTCTGCGTGAAGATTTGCATGATTGGTATCCCATCGAGCAGTTACCTCGGTGACTCAACCACGGATATAGAATTAGTATCAACAATTAACCTCGGCCGTGTCTGAAGATGCAATCATAGCAAGGAGGAGAATAGTTCTCCTTTTCATGACTGTAACTATTTGAATTGTTACAGTGACGAATAATTCATGTGATACGTGCTAGCGTTACCCCTCCAAATCGCCTCTATCATAATCGGGCCTCCCTGGCAATCACTGATCACCAAGAAAGTAAATTTTGGGGGTCCACCGGAGGGGGGCATGATGACCTATGAAAAAGGAAATATGGGGTCAATATGGCCAGAGGTGATTTCCGAGCAGCGGTACATTGTTGAAAATTCCAACAAGGACTAGTCGAATTCATACGACTGTGATGCAGGCATGCAAATATTTCATGGTAGGACGCAATCCCAACGTCTGGCGGTTATATCTCCATTTATCTCGGTGCAGTTACTCGCAAAGACTAATGGATGCTCTGTGCGAAAGACACTTGATTCACATAGCGAGCATCGGGTGTCTCAAGTGGAGATTCAGAAATCCAGTTGTCAAGTCGAATAAGAGTTAATGTAATACTATTTCGTAAGTAATTGACGAAGTGTTAGGTTGAACGTAGCAGACTTACAGTCAAACATGACTCCTCCCCTGAGAAGCCCCCGCGCAGGTAAACGTAAAGAATCAAGGCCGACTCGTGTATGAAACCTAGATTACAATCAGATCGCACATTCATCATGGGGTTAGACAGACCTACAAGCCACGACTTTAGGGCTTAACCTGCCGACACTGAGAACTCTCCCCCAGTCCTTCCCATCGATTCGTACCTTAGCCCAACCCGCTTCATCGTCGCCATTTGCTTCAGCACCAAGTTGCCTCATACGCTCACTAGGAAGTTGGTCCATATCCGTGTCTGGCATTTGGTTGGGATCAAGCGGGGGATTAACTAGTCCCGTCCAGACACTTGAGATACGCAATGAATCCGTCGCAATGCCAATCTTAAGCGAACCATGCATATTAGCACTCAATTCTAATTTTGGGCCAAAAGCTGCGGACGTCCAGGGACCCCCACTTGACTTGCTACTACTAGTCGCAAGTTTTGTGAAGCGATCCGAAATAGCTTTTAATTGAGCCAAGCTCGGTAAGATGATGTGAACATCTGGATCCCGACAGTGCGGCTCGTGTAAGCCATCGACTACAGATTGATGCAAGACCTTGACTGGTATTTCTTGCGTAATCACGGTTTCGCGTTCACGAGCAGCAGACTGATTCATTTCTTCCCTATATCCTTGATTAGGCCTAGCAAGCTCATTGTCAGCATCCACACCTAAAGGAACGTTCCCCGGGACGAGTGAAGAAGAAATAATAGTTAAAGCAAGCAGCGGAATGTTGCCTTTCTTGGTCAGCCGCAACTGGGCAGACGTTGCACCATTGGCTGATCGAAGAGCTCGAGAAAGCGCTCCGATGGGGACTTCGAGATTAACCACACCAGCAGCAGCTTCAAGCGTATAGCTTTCGTCAAATATTGCTTCCTATTCTGTCGGGTCAGTGATCGTAGTGTTGTCTCTGGAAGAGAGAAACTGACGGTAGGTAATGCAGCCCAGACCTGCGTCCCCTGATCTGGAATGATTGTAAAGCGTACGGTTTCTTTTTCCAGTCTCATCCAACAAATTTTCCCCAAAGATGTAAGAGAAGATGCAAGCTCTAGGCACAAGCCGAGTCAGTTTCCAATTCGTCTACTCAAGGTGTATCGTTCCCTTACTGGCAAAGGTGCTAACGCTGGAGAGTTGGGTTCGGAACCGCATGCTGAAGCAATCTCGAGGAGGTTTTTCTTGAGGACGAAGGTCATGAAAATACTCTCGACAAGAAAAAGAAAACACCAAAGATCATTTGAATTCAGCTTCAAGGTCCTTCGGTGGTGGTTGTTGCTGGTGAAGTTGGGATTTTTACGCGTGAGGGAAGTTGCGGCCGCGTTGAGTGCCTGGCCCGTGCACCGACCAGCTCCTGCCTTTTTAGGTGGCAGCATTACTCGAAGCACCTTCCGAAGCAAAACTCTCGTTTCGTTTATTTCTCTCTCTACATAAAAGCACCTACTCATTGCTTACTGCTATATGATGAATGTCTACGTGCTGCAGTTGTGCTCAGATCTCTTCAATGCCAACGCTGCGATCAGAGCTGCCCCAACCCCGGATCCGTCCTCGGCAGAATGCAGAGCGATAGGGTCAGAACACTCAGACCAGTCGAGTATCTCCGCCAATGCCTAAGCAGCTCTGTTCCGGAAGTGTGAGTAGTTGTTAAAAACAGAACCGTCAACGCCTAGGTGACAGGAACCCAGGCATTTCCTCTTGCTAATGGCAGCTATGCCGCACGAATACAATCGAGCAGAACGCGTGGCAACCATCTCAGTCAGATAACGGGTCACTTGCGATCCAAGGCGAGCGGTTTAATGTTGAGAGTTTTGTTGAAGATGAACGAAATGTCATGCAACGATCGGATGTATCTTCTTCGACGGTCGACAAGAACAGCGAGTCGATTGTAGTTTTGCCACGGAGCAATGACCCATCTTGTCCTTTGAACATAAGGTTAAGCCCGTGAAGGTCGAGAAGGACAAGATGAAGTACCTCTCCAATGTACAAGCCGGCCACCATCTTCTCATACAATTGTTGGCCTGGTCGTGAAGAGTTTTCGTCGATAGAGCAATCAAACCAAGTCCGTGGCAAGACCTCCTTTGCATTGTCAAAGGCACCGTGTTCCGCGTTGGCTGCAATTTTCAAGATCAACCGGCAAGCCGTGATGCTTCAACTTGGGTATAGCCCCGCACACTTCCATATGTGCCGAATTCACGAGTGCTGAAGATACTGCCGATTTTGATATTTGGTTCTTTATATGCAGACGCAACAAGTGTCCCGGTGGTATCTTTGACAACAGCAACTATGCTCACCGGTACATGCTGGAACTTTGACTAGGCAACGCATGAAAGACGCTAGCATATTAACTTACTCGCTTCGCAAAAGCTCTTTCGAGTTGAGGAACAACATCTTCGTCTTCGACCCCGTCTACATCAAAATCCCACGTCCATCTTTGCAGGATACCACTTCGGATGCTTGGTTGAGTCACTGGAAAGGAGAAGGTAAAGGCGAACGGTAGGAATTTCTCCCGTGTTTTGATGGCGTTTGTGGATGAATTGAGACATGCAGCCAGCCAAACAGTCCCACGATTTTTCTGCAAAACTGGTTTTAAGGCCCTCTGGCATGATAAACTTGTCTTGGACAAGGTCAACCCCTCCTTTGAGATCAGTCAACACGACATTGCAGACCCGTACATTCGTCCCGCCCATGTCGATTGTAATATAACTGCCAGTCTCGTGTACAGAAAATTATCCAAAGGACCAAGTTACATTCATAGGCTATGCGTATGGTACAATCAGCACACGTACGGACGGTTGCCAACGGAGAGTTGCCCACGCACAAGGTCACCATCCTCAACTGTCAGTCCTTCATGGAGCTCACGTCTCTCTGCTTGAGATCCAGCAGAACTGGTCCTGTTAGTAAAAAGCTGTTACCTTTCTCCAGTTCGGTTACAAAATGATGAGTAATGGCTTTCAGTTTCTCCCGGTTAATGACGAATATGTCCTCAAGACGCTCCAATTCAGATACCAGCTCATTGGGAACACATGTCAAAATCTCTGATGCTCAGTTGGTGTAGGCAGCCTTTGTGGCAGATACGGCATACTCACTTTCTCGGCGGTGCGACAGGAACATAGGCATACTGTTTCTGTAGCCACATGATTATAAGCAGTTAGTGATATTAAATAGTTCAGGGATCCGATTACATCCTGTGTGTGGCCTTATAACAACCCATGTTTCCACGTCGCCCTTCCATACTGAGTCTTTATACCACTGTGTCTTAATGTTTACCGGCGGCATGACACGGCGATGACGGCGCAACAAGCAGACACTCATCACATCTCTTTGCGATAACAATAGCTCCAAATTGTCAATGGCACTTCATCCATGACAAGTGGATATATCAGATTCATTCCAAAGTTGTTGTGCAACCCGGCTTGTCGGGTGTTCGTCGTGGAAAGGGCAGCACACTGATTGGTCGGAAGCAGGGGCTGCTGTGACGCGTGCGACGCGGTAAGGAGCGGCCAATAGGAGCAGCGGGACGGCGGAATCGGGCGGCCATCGCAAACACATATTTTGTCGGGCTGAGAGAAGCTGTTGTTGTACGATTTGACGTCGAAGAGGGAAAGAAAAGTCGAAAAATACTATAGCGATTCCACCAATGGCCCGTACTTAGTTTGGCTGTGTGTGGTGTTGCTGCGAAACCAGCTGCTTACAAATGGGGGCATCGCCAATCAATAGTGCGATCAAAACAGTTAGGCTTGGGCGCCATCTCGAACCTCATCTATTAATATTTTCGACCAGCCAAGCCCCTTTCGTCTCTTGCTCGGCTTCAAAATTTCTGCTCCATCATCACCATTACCCAGAAACAATATTCACCGCTCGCTGTCGAACTCCTACATACCCACCGCCCACCGCTTCCCGCCTTGCAGCAGTAGCACACACTTGGATCTCTACCAGTCACGACCAGTCACCCAGGACCCTTCCCCCCACAATCGTCTCGTAAGCGATCCGCTGTCAAACCTGCCATCTCAGCGTCCTTCTTGACTCCGTCACTGAACAGGAAGCTGGTACCCGGCAAGAACCACGACATCCGTTCAGCATGCTTGACTGGGGGCATAACCGATTTTCTCATCTTACCCAACAAGGGCGTCGGCTGCCGAACTTTTCTCGTCTTGTCATTGAGTAATTCTCTCGATGATTACGATGGCCGAGAGTCTCTCCTATTCGCTGCACGCAGTCCGCGTCCCTGTGCCGCCCTCTCCCCATAGTCCGTTACGTTCTCCGAAGCGCAGGCAACAGCTACCCGTAGAGGATGACCCGCTACTAGCAAGGCTCTCTCCGGAAGCAATCCTCGACGCTCTTGCCGCTATCAACGCTGTATCCAAGCATGAAAGACAGGCAAAGGATCTCCTTACCAAAAGCATATCCCAGGTTTCACCAGAGGATCGAGCCTTGGGGGCTCGAGCGGCCATTGCAGCCAAAAAGCTGAGGGAATGGCTGAAGGAGTTGCAAGCGTGGCAATGGCCAAAGGGCCTCAGCATACAGCAAGGCAAGGGCTTTGAGCCGCCATCGACAAACGGGTCGAGTGCTCAAGTAGAGTTCTGGGGCAGTCTTCCAGCTAGCCTGGTTGGAGAGTATGAAGCACGGATCGAAGAAATCCATGACGGTATGGACAGTCTAAACGTCGATGAGCTGAAGGAACACATCATGAACGTCCACGTACCAGGTCGCTCGCGGCCGTCGTCGGCACATAGTGCTCTAAGTTCGATTTCCGCTCCTCCGTTCACTCATACGCAATTAAGCGACTTTACTGCCGTCATCACCGCCACAATCCTGAGGGCCCTACCCACATTGGCACGGCTGAACGTGTTGCTCGATACCTGGAATGCGAGACTGCTTGTATTGCGGCAAATTCCTGAGCTCTTGGATTCAATAAACGCTGCACGTGCATCTCTCGACTTTGCAATTGCAATGCTGTCGACAGAAAATCCACTTCACAATACTCGCCCTCCCATCCTTGACGTGACTTCGAAGAAGGAAGAACTCGTACAAGTAATCGGCGTGGCGGGGTCACGTATGGACACAGTTCTTGATGCTTTGGAGGGCCGCGAAGACTCTATACCTGAAATTTGGATTGACAATATGGATCGGCTTGAGGCAGACTTCGCTACATGGGTCCAACAAGCGGAGAAGCTGGCAATTGAACGAGAGTGGAGAACTAACACAGAAGAGCCCGCGAAGTCCGCTGTGGAGGATCTCGAGTTGCAGCGTGATGTGTCTACAAATCATCAAGTGCCTAATTCAGCGAGGGAGCACGATTGTGAAACACCCATTGAAAGTTCACCTTCACCTTCTGTTGAAAAATCATTGTATCCTAGTTTTGAAGTCAACACCAACATCCAGCACACATCATCCTCTTCAGAGGGCAAGCGTGTGTTACCCTCAGGATCTTTTGTCAATCCTCCTATCACTGCTCAGGGTATAGCTCTTACATCTATACCCGAGAACGAGGAAGTCCCAAAGCCTGTCACTCCAGATTATTCTCCAGCCTTTGAACCAAAGAGACCGCAAATGTCGCAATCCTTGCCGACAGAGTCACTTCTTGCCACTTCATCAGATACAACAGAGATTGCTGGGGATATACCTATACCCAATTCTTCAATCTCAGTCGCTGACTCAAACTCCAAGCACGAGCAAGCAGCCAACGAAACTCCTAGTCATAGCAATCGGGAAGATACAGTCCCTATGGAGGAAAACTTGGATGCGCTCAAAACAAACAAAAAATTGGACCCCGGAAAGACAGAGCCCCAGCTAGATAAAGGGAAACCCGATCTATGCAACGTGGAGCTATCGAAAAGCCCGTCAGTTATTGGTAATAGAGCTTCCAGTTACGTCCCTGAAAAACAATCGGACACCACTATCCTCACTCCGGAGCATGATGCCAATTCACCAGAAGATGCTTTCAGACCGAAATTTAGCACTGAAGAACATTCCGTCCTCGAAGAGTCCTTGCCGACAATTAACGCTGATTCATCTTTAGTGCCAGAGATTGATAATTTTGGCCCACCAAGAGAAGAAGCTGATGACCTTGACCTTGGGGACGAGGTCAAGAAAGGAAAGGAAGAATTGGACGCGGGTGGCCACGTTCCCGGCTCCGAAAATATCCCTCAGCAACGGCCTATAGTACAGCCGGCTCATGGATCCAATGATATGGATGCCGAGGTGTTGGAAAAGATGCGTCGAGAAACTGGTGCGGATGAATTGGGCACTGGTAACTCAGTCCTGGAACTCAAAGACAACCAATCCTCGCCCCGGCTTTTACATCCCGAAGGTCCAAAGCCTACCTCGGCTATGTCGCATGTGCAAGAAGGAGTCAATGTCAAAGAAACAAGCGAAGACCGCTTAGAAGACTCTCCTGCTGGCGAAGTGACAGCCGATCGACAAATTAATCCCTCGTCAAAGCCGAGCCCCCCTCTAGATCCTGATGTACCAGTTCAGTCAATTGAATCAGATGTCGACCACAACATACCTACAGATCCAATGCCACCGTCTTTTACTAGAACGGTTTCGGGTGGACCACCAGCTCAGGATCCCACTGTACACTTTTCACCTAGGCTTTTCAGCAGTGCGAGTGATAGGACAATTCGTGGAATCGGTTCTCCGCAGCTAAGTAGCTCTGTACTGCATGATCTCCAATCATTCCAACATACCAAAAATGCGAGCCTGCCTTTACAGCGCTTTATTGATGATGAAACCGACGTCAATTATTCGATCAATCATGATATGCATTCTGATAGTTCTTCCTCTCGTGAAGAACTCTCCGACTCACCACGATATTTCCGCGAGAACTCCGAAATCCCCAGATTCCGCAATCGAAGTGAATCTCCCCCGCCGAATGTAGTTCCCCGACGGGCTGTACGGGGTCCTAGCTCAAGCTTGATGAGAGGCACCATCTCCTCACTGAATAAAGTTGTTGGAACTACAAACAATGAAACTACGTCTGAACGACTTCATTCACGTCACAGACTTGGATCACCTTACGATGTTGACGACTCAGATTCAACACCGTGGCGTCGAAAATCGTCTACAAAAGGCTTCCTTCAAGCCCCTAGCCATCATTTGCAGAACCAGCCAAGTATGGAAAGCATTGGTTCATATGGTTCCAGTAATGGCACCGGGCGCAGAAGGTACTCATTCTCCACTGACGGTGGATCTTTCGCTATACGACCAGTCAATGAAGCCGACAGCGATCTCCAAGAGAAAATTCACACCATACTCACAGGTATCCCTGGCAAAATTCGCCTCAGCAACAAGCCTGCAAGTGACTATGACCAGCAGTCGGTGATATCATCAATCTCGTCTACGAAGAGAAACCGTATTCAGGCGCGATCTCCCTTTTCTACACCCAGTCGAGCAGGTACTCCCGCACCATCTGAAGGTTTCCCATCATCGTCCAAGCAAAGGCGTACAACTTCGCACAAAAGCGAAGACAAAACTGTCAGGGTCTATCATTTACATCATCGTGGGAAAACAGAACCAACAAAATTGTTTGTACGGACTGTTGGTGAAGACGGGGAACGAGTCATGGTCCGTGTCGGTGGCGGCTGGGCCGATCTGGGCGAGTATCTACGTGAGTATGTTCTGCATCACGGCCGACAGACTCCATCAAACAGTAATGTCGAAGTGAAAGATCTTTCAGCAACAGCTAATTCCCCGGGATCAACAACCTCAACGGCTACTGCAGTGGCTATGCCATCTAGCCCGGACCATCCGTCAACGATGTGTGACAGGCCCGCTTCATCTCTTTCTGTTCGCAAAACCAGACGAATTTCCAGGCCGTCTGAGCTTCCGGAATTAGCAATTGACAGTGTGGAAACTGTAGCGGACAATCTTCCATTGCCGTCTTTTCCATCAGGTCGACGAACATCGGTTTCGTCTCTCAACTCGGTCAGCGTAACCTCTATTCTCGGTGACGGTTCCAGTGTCTACTCTCCCCATCCGGGATCAGCGAGGACTCCTCATTCTGTGTCTACCCCTCTAGGTCTAGCTGGTCCGAAGCCACGAAGCAGACACGTATCAATGACGCCGGAGAGCGAAGCCTGGGTAGAAGATGTCATTGGTCAAGCGCGGCGGACTTCGTCGATTGTCAAACCAACACAAAGACACAGCGATCATCATCTGATGAACCGTGACGTTCTTAATTCCTCGAGAATGGGCACTCGCAGTGTCAGTGATCTTGCTTCAGTAGGTCGAAGCAAGCGCGTTATCTTGAAAGGCCTCGAATCACAAGACCGATCGTGAAGATTGAATTTGTGTCTTTCTTTTCATCCCATTTCTTTCTTTTTCTTTTTTCCTTTTTTTTTCCCCTCATGTAAGGCTTTTATTTGAACATCCATCCGTTCAATATCCGATTGGCTACGATCAAGCCGAGAGTTTGCATTCCCTTCTCTTTATTTTTTTATCCTCTTAATTGCATTCTCACATACAAGTTCTGGCGTTAGTTACGATACCCTCTGTTTTATTTTGTTATCATCAGCATTACTATCATGTCCATTAGCATTCTGGCTTTCCCTTCTATTTTCTTGTTTCACGTTGGATCTACTTGTCAATCCACGTCCTGCATGTGATTTGCATTTGTCAAGCGAGGATTGCATTGCATACTGCCTACAACAATTATCAATACATATTTAATAAAGAAATAGATATTCCGATGTAGCACCCAATTGGGTCTTGCTATTTGATTCTCACGGCTCCGAGACTAGCCATATATCTCCGGCCGTTCAGGATTTACTGTACAGAGACCACTATAAATACCGACAGCAGAAATCCTGTGGAAAGCAATAGGAACTCTTGATCGCCTCCCAAGTACTCTCACGTTATGCAGGCTAGCACAACGTCAGCTAGTTAGCTGCAAAGTGCTGCGTAAGCTCAGCTTCGCTCTTCACTAGCATAGATTAGATTTCCCTTGGCTTTCTGGTTTCTATTACTTCGAGGCATCTTTGAGAAGAAACCACTGTTGAAACATGAGCAATAATAAGAGTATTCTTCCGCAAACGAAATTATGGCTTCTTTCAATCGAGTCGTTGGGCGCAGAAGACAAAGCCCTCCTCCAGAATTACCATCAAGAGGGGCTGAAGAGTATGTCGTCGACATCGATGCAATTCTCCAAGGCATTCAAAACAAGCAAAAGACATCCTAGGAAAAACGCTTGACAGTGAAAATTAGCAATAGCCGCAGAAACATCGTTTGCGTTGTTGCGTCGACAAGATTGTATTTTTGGTCAACAAATTCAAAGAAATCGGTGGTCTGCTTGTGCAATATGATCCGACGCATTATTCCGCGCTGCCATGGGCTGCCCTGCGATTCTTGCTCACTGTGTCCACCAACGATGTCCAGATGTCTGCCACCTTTGGAGAAAGCCTGGCGACTGTAACGCGTCTAACTTCGAGATTCTCTGTCTTCGAGGCTACATATCACCCGCCATATTAAGGCTTCTTCTTGACCACGGGGTCGACGTCGATAAGGCTGGAGGCTTCTTTGGCAAGCCATCACAGGCTGCCGCATTCCACGGATACCTAGACGTTGTCCGAATCCTCATGGATATAAGGTGCTAACATATTCGCGTCTAGTAAGTTTACCAATGCTCTTGAGGCTGCGGTTCTCGGTAGCAATCTAGTCCACTTGCCATGCGTAAAAATAGAGCAGATACCTAGGTCAAACAAAATGTGCTTCAACAGGTTTTAACTAGTAAATATAGCAGGACTTGGCTAGAATTATACATATATAATTATTTCTGGTATATAGTTCTAACTGGCTTTCCAAATTTTCTTACTACACGGTGTAACCCCAAATACAACACCGTACATATAGCGTACATAAATAGAACTGCTAGAGCGCATGCTTCAGCACGTAATCGCTGGAGATCGGAAATTCCAAATAATTAGTCATAACATGCAAATAAATTGTTAAAGTTGAAATAGAGAAACAAAACAAATCATTAGCACTGGCTCGTGAAAGCAAATTCCCGTTATATCCCATGACAAAATCTATCGTTAGATGCAAAAGATTAACCAGACGCTCAAATATGAATGCATGGCAAAGGTAATATGGAAGAGATGGGACAACGGCAAACAGCAAAGGCAATCTCGTCTTTGCCTTTCAAAATCAAAAAGATCGTAAATCGTCAAGAATGTGCATCGAATAAAAACCAAAAAAATACAGGGTATGAACAATCACTCGTTTAACTCATCACTGTCCCATTCGTCTTCTTGGTCATTTTGAACTAGCTCCAGAAATCGCTGAAGGCCTTCTTGTCTGACAGGCTGATTGCCTGGAGCATGACGGCGAGGTTGTAGGCCTGCTCCAGCCCGTTGCGGAGGTCGAGGAAAGGCTTCACGTGCCCCTGGCCGGTCTCTAATCTGAGCCATCGCAAGAGCTTGTGCTTGCCGTTCAGCAGCTACAGCTCTACCAGCGGCATCCAGGCCACGAGGATTGAATCCGGGTTCACCATTGGGGTTGCCGGCTACAGGTATCACTCGAGGAGGCACCGGGGCAGGAGGTGGTGGTCTCCGCATACCTAGACCATCTTCATCATCGCTGTCGCTGTCACTTCCACTGTGCTCTCGGAGAAACTCCCAAGCTGGACGGTCATCATCTCCGTCAACATCATCATCTGCAGGGTTTTCGTCTTCGCTATCAGAGTCAAAATCTGCCATGCCTGCTGGAATGCGATGGAGCTCTTCGGCACCATCCGGGTCGATACCATCACCACCCTCCAAGTCCCAAAGTCTGTTGAAACAGCCGCTATCGAGTGTATTGAAATGCTTGTACGGGTTGTCCTCTGCCAACCAGGCAGAACAAAGATAGCAAAAATGCGTACTGCACTGGAAGCAAATCATATGATTGCATCCCAATTTCTTCTGGCAAGGCGTATTGCACGTTGGGCACTGTGTGGTATACATTTTCAAATACTCCTCGGTTGCTTTTTCTTCTGCTGTAAGCTCAGCTTCTCGTCGTGGAGAGCACCTCGCCAACTCGCCATGCCATCCTTTTTTACAGACACAGCAAAACGCGTATGCACAGTCTTCACAGACAGCCACTCGATCAGCCATTGGTGGAAGCTGAGACTCGTCACCCATTGGGTCAAATTCCACAGCATCATCCTCGTCCGCGGAATCATCAAAATCATCTGTGATAGGGTTATCTGGCTTGGGGTGTTTCTTTGACCGGGCCGCCCCTTGGCACCATTGGCGAGGACAATATACTGTGGTCTTGTCTGACTCAAGCTTCTTTTTTCGTTTCAGAAAGACATATCGCTGGACTATGTCCTGTTCCAAAGGTATCTGAAGTAACTCACTTGGGCTGATGAGCCGCGCTTGCTTTTTCTTCCGCTTATGAGTGGCAGATCTGTCCTGCGATGGGGTGGCAGGATGTTGTGCTGAGTTGGGCTCTTTACCACAGTCCGGGGCCATACATTTGACATTATCCACGTCGCCTTCAGTTATACAAGTGTTATAAAAATCTTGTAAACAAGGGATGCAGAAGACGTGAGAGCAAAGGAGCATGCGATGACAATTCAGGCCCTTCTTGGGCTCCAGACACACGCCGCATTCAAATGTCTCTTGCTCAAACTTCACCCTTTTTGCTTTGATATCGAAGTCAAGAATCGCAATCTTTAAGCCGCGTGCAAGCTTAATCTCTCCACCATGCCCATCTGCGAGATCAAAAACATTTTCTATCATTTGCTGGATGTGGTCAATGTACGTATAGACCACCATGTCCTTTTCCGCTTCGAGCCATAATCGTGTACCATCTTCCTTTAACGCGGATATTTTACTAGGCGATAGCCACTGAGGATTGGTGCTGATATTGAATATGGGCGCCTCGTTTGATGGGTAACCGGCAGGGAGTTCGATGTCAAGTGTTATGGGTGGCAAGTGTGAGATATCGTGCACATCATCATGAATGTTTTCGGCAGCTGTTTGTGTATCCTCGGGGAATATGTCTTCTTTTTCGCCCATTGTATCCAACGAGGTGGGAGGTGTCATGGGGGCTTGAAATATCTCTGAACCCTTGTCGAATCGCACTCGTAAGGGGACTGACGGTGCAACAGGAATGTCTAAAGATGCTCTGAATGGATATCGTTCGTCGATTACAATCTCGGGATAGATGGCAGCGATGGACGAGAGCTCCATGGTGCGATCGTCCTCCTCGGGGAGGGGAGTTGGGATTGCCATCACGAACAGCGGCTGGGTGAAACCTTTAAAATATTCGACGGAAAATATCGATAAATGCAAGGCCCTTATGGAACTTCCGCCACTGACAGATATAGCTTGTTGCCAGTTGCTAAGGAGACATTTTAGGGCAATAAGCAGACAACGGACGTGCACGGTGCTGTCTGTAGTTTGCAAATTTTTGTTTATTTAATTGTCGGCCATTTCCAGCCTGTGCAGAACCAAATAGAATGATGTGGCGATAAGTCTTTCTGAAACCGGTTGGTCCACCACTGTCACATAAGTAACGGGAGACCAAGGGCAATCTCCAGGCGCGATGAAATCTGCTGTAGTAACGCCGAGGATGATAAGGGGGAAATTTTTGGTAACCGCAACGTAGAGGATGAAAGAAAAAGCGATGTGAAATAAGCCTTCATGGTTCGAGTGTGATGCGACGGGCTACGGAATTCCTGCCTGGTGCTGGGGAAGACACATAAACACGTACAGCAGCATAAATGGACGGGTTCGAGACGATGACTGACCACGAATAGCCAGCTGTAGTGTGCGGATGGGCATCAACAACCCCTGAATAATGTAAGAAGTGGAAAGCAAATTGTTTAGGTGCCCGTCGTGTTGTTGGGCGATGGTCGATGGAAGAATTTCGGATTGCGACGCAGCAAGAAGTAATGCCATTGGGCCATTGGCAGGAGCGACGCTGCCCCTCAGAACCCCCACGCCCGTCCACGTGACTCCGGTCATGTGATTCCGCGTGAGGCGCGCGCCTGCCTGAGGCTTGAGCAGACCAGCCTCAGGTGTCAACTTGTGTTGATATGATTCGCTGCCTTGGCTTTAGGCCGCCGGTGATGGCGTAGCAATTTTCCAATGCCCTCGTCGAAAACCACTGCCAACATGTTGTCTCACTGAAGAACCTCAGACAAGTCAACAAGCAACCCTGTCTTCCTGTCAACACTATGGCGGCACCCGACCAGCCTTTGGCCTCCCTTTCGCTGACCCACGTACACTATGTGAGTTGCATTCTTCAGCGGATCCGACTTGAAGTCATCGGTCAATGTGTAGCTGATCCAGAAGAGCTAGAATCCCAATGACATTTTTTCGCACGGCTCTGCCTGGTTGGCACTGGTTCCACAAGCATTATGCGTAGCTTATGTTACACTTATTTGGGCATCGAGGGAGGCTGAGATAATCTTGATGTTCGCGGGACAAATGGGCTGTGAAGCGTTGAACTTTGCGCTAAAGAGACTCATCCGAGAAGAAAGACCCAAGTGTGCGCAGATTCTTTGTGAAACACCCCCCGTTTTGATGATGATCAAGGCTTATGTTCCCTACTCCTTAACAGACATGCTCGGCAAAGGCTACGGTATGCCTTCCTCCCATGCGCAATTCGTGGCTTACTTCTCGTGTTACTTTACTCTCTTCCTTCTTCTGCGACATAAGCCAAACCTGTCCGTCATCCCACACGCATTGAACCCGCTTCAAAAAGTTGCTCTCTCCCTCCTCGCCTGCGCTGGCGCTAGTGCTGTGGCTATCAGCCGTTTATACCTGAATTACCACACCAAGAAACAGGTTCTCGTGGGCTTCACGGCTGGTGCGTTATTTTCGGTTGTTTGGTACTCCCTCATAAGCTATCTGCGGGCCTCCGGTTGGGTGGAATGGGCCCTGGGCCTATCCCTGTCCCGAGCGCTAAGGATTCGAGACTTGGTGGTGAGTGAGGACCTTACCGAGGCAGGCTGGCGACGCTGGGAGGCTCAAAGAAAACTGAAGCGACGAGAAAACAGTGATTTGTCGCATAAATCGGATTAGGTGTAAGACTGGAGAGTTGGGAGAAGCGAACTGTAAGTTTATTTCGGTGGAAGCGTTCCATTTCGAACACAACAAATAGTATATATCCATTCGAGAATTGTTACAGTTTCAACTATTGAATAATTGTAGAATCGCGTAGATCTGCCTATGTTGTCTATCTATCTGCAGGAAATCTAGACCAGGAACCACAGAGGTCACATGACCGATCCCACAGTTGACCGCCCTCAGCGGCGGGCATGCATGCTTCATCTCCTCCTGAATTAACACACTGACTTGCTAAAGCATCATGCTCTCCGAGGCGCCCTGTTGACGTGTGGCAGCATGCTTCCATTAAACGGCGTCATGGTCTGAGCTATTCTTTTGATAATAACCCCTCGGCATACCCTTGATGTTGTCGTTCTACGCAGATTTCTACTTTATTCTCTTGTGGTAGGACCCGGATCAACACCATGTCTACCGACAACGTTGAGACCGACGGTCCTGGCCACGTTATAGTCAAGGCAGATGAGGTGGACCAGACTGGAACTGACATATCGCCTGTCCCGGATGAGCAGCTCATGGCGGAGGTTAATGGCCTCACGTTGGAGCCATCCCCCGTCTTTGAAGAGCAGATTCAAGCCGCCCCTAGTTCTGGAAACCCCAGGTCTACAGCGCGACCAGGGATCACTCGGGATTCGGCTGCGCCTCCTCCACCAATGCAGCCGCCACCACCTGCTCCCGGCCAAAATGCAGCAGAGCTGGCTCCGGATTCGCTCAGTCTTGCACAGTTAAAACGTATCGTACAAGACATCCCGAGAACTGAACAGCAAGCGTATGCTTTCCACTATGCTGACTGCCAGTCTTTTCCCGAAGAGATTGATGAGTGGTTTCAGTATAGTGAACCGGAGCGAATGATGCTCGTTGGGTCAAAGGTATCATTCCATCAGCAATGGAAAGAATTCTGTCATCAGCGCTCTGTAGACACCAACTCGTCATGGATCGACGCCCAAAGGGACTATCAAAAGGCATTCTTAAAGCATCTTTTGGTGGGATTGGATGACTCTGATTTATTTTCTCGCATTGAAGCACTAGAAGCGATATGTTATGTGCTGTGCGGTGTTTGGGGCCTAACCGGAGGGAAATCCATAGAAGACTACCCACAGAACCCAACAGCTGAAGAAGAGTCAGAAAACCCAAAGTCAAAATCGCTTCAGATCAAGTGGATCGTAGACAATGTGCTCCTTCTCGATGAGTGTGATGGTATCTCAAAACTTTATGAGTACATGAGATCTGTTTATGATAAGGAGGCGAGCTCACTGGACTCCGATTCCGTCGACTTGGATGATGAAAAAGAGCACGCTACATACTTGATTGCTCGCGAGCGTGAAGCAAACCTTATTCTCACGTGCATGTACTTTGTTATCGAAGTTGCTAGGAGGTTAGAAGCACAGCATAAGGCCAACGTGGGATTGCGGCATGCTATTTCCGCTTTGCAACCGAGCCTACTCATCGCCCTTGTCAAGGTCATAGCCGGATTACGGTGGGAAGATTCAGCGACCATCCCTTTTACTCGGATTGTTTTACTTTTCTGGAAAACTGTACTTCTCACTTTTGGTGGAAGTCAGAGCTTAGAAGACGCTAAGAGAGATTTGGAGCCCCCGATGGACATCCCTAAAGATCCAGCTGATCGCAGAGAGCCATTCTTGACCGCGTCGCCACTTGATTATCATATTTTTCGTCAAGAAGTTACGTCAAAATACCCAGCTTACAACCCCCCACCTCCAGTTGTGCCTTTAGAGTTGGATCACAACTCAATACTTCCGCCTTTTGCAAACCATCCCAGTCGTCTAGCTTCAGTCAACGGGTTGTCTAGTGCAACTGCACTTGGTGGCAGTGTGAGCAGTGGCTCAATCATTCATCAGCCTGTACATATTGCTACGCCGGCTCCCTCGCCGCCCCCATCTCCCATAGGACCCAGCGGCAAGGCTGGGAAGAAGCAGAATTATCAAACGAACCAGAATTTCCCCTTCATGTATCCACCTTTAGATGATTTGAGCAATAACATTGGCGGCAAAGGCACAAGTGAGATGCAAGACACTCTTGTTGGGAAAAAGTGGGAAGGTAGCGATGTTCCAGCTTCAATTATAGAGGCCGGCAAGCTGTTCTCAACTCACGTAAAGATGACTCGTGCAACGCGTCAATTATGGGAAGAACGCGAGCGATTCATGAAATATGAGCGAGGCTGGAATGCCGACGAGACCGTTAACGAAGGCGGAATGGGAAATGAAGAACAGTCGGATACGAGTTCACAGCCATCGGAAAGTCGGAGAAGCAGTGGTAATTCGAGTAACCGAGAAACAGAGAACGAGGATGTCCAATGCCGCCTAGATGCAGTTGAACACTTTTATGTAGGCCATTCTCGGATCGTGACCAGCCAAGAAATGAAGACTGACAACTCTATAGAAACAAGCAATGCCACATCTTCAAGCAGTCGTCATCGTCTTGCTTAAGGTTATCCTGACGAATATCAGTGCAATGGTAAATCAAGCAAATGGTCAAGGCACTCACGGGTTGAGGTAAGTTGAAGGCAAAAACAGCCATTGGATGAAAAACTGGTTAACTGTCTTTTCAGCTCTAACGGCTATCACTATACTGGATCACGTGAAGAACTTTTCGGTGACGTTGAAGAGATTGACATTGTCAGGCTTCGAGAAGTCACTGGGAAAGCGATATCTGGGGTATTATTGCTCCTACTTAAGTGGTTCAAAAGATCTCGTAAGAATTGGATCTCTCCCTGGTTGAAGTTGATCTACCTTTTGCTAATGTTGTTTCTTTTCAAGATATATTGAAATTTGAGTATTTGACGCAACTGCTTCTAGACTCGAACTATCTTCCATTGATATTGAAGATGTTTGCTCATCAAGACATTGAGCTTGCAATAGGTCAGCAGAATGATTTCAAGCAATATAGGTATTACAATCTCTACTTGTCTTTGAATATCGCAATTTTGTTAATCTCTGTACAGCTTCTTTCATTTCTGTCATTTTCACTCTGATGACCCACCTGGGGATGATGAGCCTATCGATAATGAATCGATGGATGAAGAAGATATCGCCGTGCCAGCCCCTATTCCACGTCGTAGAGCAGCATCAATGAACGGTAGCTCCTCGGTTAGAGGCCCCTCGCCCGTGAAGAATGCGGCGGATCCGGGATATTCAGACGGCATTCTGCGTCCAGAAGTGGACGAACTGGGGAACCCAACGGGATCAGTCCCCAAAGATCCCATCACCACTTACTCTTTCCGCAACTTTTTCTCGATCATCAACTATCTGCACATCATGCAAAAGATTACACGGGACAAAGCACACCGTTGCCTACTCCTCGTCCAATACCGATCTAGCACAATACTCCGAAAGGGGTTAAAAATACCAGACCCTAATCTCCGGCTATATACCCTGAAATTGTTCAAATCGCAAGTTCCATACTGCGGTCGCAAATGGCGTCAAACCAACATGCGCGTTATTACAGCTATATATCTCTACTGCCGTCCCGAATTACGTGACGATTGGCTGGCCGGTTCAGATGTTGATGCTGAAGTAGAGGATGCCTTGCCTTTGGAACAGGCGCTGCGTGGTCTTACTCACTGGTGGCACCTACGTCGGTACAAAGACGTGTTGAATATCGAGGAAGGGGCTTCGCTTGTGGAGGAAGAACGTGATTTCTTTACCAGGGAGTTGGATGCTATGGGCTGGGGTCTCTATGGCGAGGATGTGCTTAACGATATCGTAGACGACAGGGACTTGGGAATGCCGCCCAATGGAACCACTGAGTGGGATGGGGGGCCGTTACAGATGGAGGGTTGGTGAATGTCGTTATCCAGTGCCGATACTCGCTTATTGCATCATGCTTATGTTCTCCAAAGCCCCATGGGTGCTACTAGCTGGTTATCCCGGCTTATGTTATGATTGGACATAAAGCTTACGTTCAAAATCATCATCCCAGTACTATTTAGTTTGGATAGAAGCCACGTGCAACAAGGAATTGATCCCTTTTTGTACAAGTTTGCTGGTCTCCAGGACATCATAATGCGGGTATCAAAAAGAAGTTCTTCAAACAGTAGAAGAAAAGAAAAGCAAAACTCCCAACGCCCTGAGATTTACTTCGAACTTTCAAAATTGCTCGGTTCGCAGCATACGAACCCGGGGATGATTTGCGGCACCCCTAGGAATTGTCATTGCCACCGGACGCCGTTGCTGTTGCTGTTGCTGTTCGATCCCCCGGTTCTTTCGACGCTCAATGGTGGCCTTCAAGTTCATCTGTACATATTGCACCATGTGCTCGATCATGCCAGTACCTTTACAATATCCCTCAAAGCATCCTCTAGTCTCGACGTGCTGCAACAGGTCGCTCAAGCATCCATAACTCTTCTGGCAGCCCTGGCAACTAAACAGACGGTTGTCTGGTATGTGGTACCCTCTTGTTTGAGGGGACTGTGCCAGGAACTCCCTCACGACGCGTCGTACATCTTCCCTGAGCGCTCCACCTTGGCACATCTCTGACTCGATATGATTGAAGGCAGCGGACCTGAGAGCAAAGGCTTCTCGACACAGGAAGCAGGAGACAGTCAGAGGACGATGAGAATTTGCATGGCCTGTCAGCTCATTCAACCCCCTGAAGGTCTGCTTGCACACCTTGCACATCATATGTCTATGCACAAAATGATTCTCTAGTCCTTCGGCAGATGGGGCATACCAGTTGCATGCCTCACACCAAAGGTGGTCCATCTCAAAATGATCTTGCAGCGCGGTGAATGTGGCGAAGTCCTTTTTGTAGTCACAGAGAGGGCAAAGATGGTGGTCAAGTGATTCTTCGACATGCTTCTCATACGACCCATCATGGCTTAGGAATGACTCATGGCATCGAGTGCATACTGTGCAGCCATTAGGGAATAGCCGTGCAGGTGTGTATGACGAGACAGTGCCTAGATTTGGGGATATCTTTGGCATATTGGGAGGCATTTGGCATATGTGTTCAGCTGGCTGTCTTATTGAAGCTCTTAGATGTGGATTTATTTCTGGGGCAGCCATACTGTGGGTATTATTATGCAATATGTGAATATACTCACGTCTATGCACTTTTTTGATGTTCAACTTGACAATTGGGATGATATGTGTTGACGAGTCTTAAAGATTGGGAATGAGGACAGAAAGATGATGGTATTAAGAATGCCGCACAAGAGAGGAAAGCTCACAGGCATAGCATGTTTAAGTGAACTGTCCTGCATATAATTACTATAAAAATCCATGGGTTATTCCGTAACAGTGGTGCACAGCACTGCATGAAAGGGCAAAGCTGACTGGATATTTCCGCTACAGTATTCTTTATGCTCTACCTAGAAAGAAACCATAGCTGGTGGCAAATCACACATAGCCTGCCAGTATAGAGTCCTTTTTAGGTGGCCGGTTGATTAGCAGGTCACTACCTAAGTAACCTGGATTTCTATATATTTGGTTCTATAGCAATTATATTTAAGGATCTAGGTACCAAGAACCCGTTTCTATAAAGATGCTTTTGAATTTAGATATGTATATCGAATAGCATCTAGCTAACTGCCTGATTCGGTCACAATTTCAGAATGTAAATCCAGTTATACTACCCAAGAAGTACTTGTCGACTACACGATGTGCAGGCGATTTTGCAGTGCTTACAAATTTCCCATTTGGGAGGCTCCCGATAAGAAATTTCCATCGGATCACGTGATGCTGTTTCCGCGGCGGGAACTTTTTTTTCTTCGTTATTTTGTTGTACGAGAGATCGAACATACCGCACTCTTCCATTCAGCCTCGAGCAAGGCCATTGAAAGGGAAATTTTACCAATTCCTCCCAAAGATGGCGTCAGACGAAATTGTCTGGCAAGTCATTAACCAGCAGTTCTGTGCATTCAAGCTCAAGTATGTGTTTTCATGCTGAGAAGAAAAAAGAAAATAACTGACAAAGCACTTCAGAACCACAAAAGGCCAGAATTTCTGTCGCAACGAATACAACGTTACCGGATTATGCAATAGACAAAGCTGTCCGCTGGCGAATTCTCGATATGCTACGGTTCGATCGGACCCTGAAACGGGTACCATGTACCTCTACATGAAGACCATTGAACGGTCCCATATGCCTAGCAAATGGTGGGAGCGGATCAAGCTGTCATCAAACTACGCAAAAGCGCTTGCACAGGTCGATGAGCGGCTGATATATTGGCCAAAATTTCTCATTCACAAATGTAAACAACGTCTGACGAGGTTAACGCAAGTTGCCATTCGGATGAGGAAGCTGGCCAAGGAGGAAGAAAGGCTTGGCGAAAGAGTTGTGCCTAAGCTGGCGCCGAAGATCAGGAGACGTGAAGAAACTCGAGAGCGCAAGGCCGAGTCTGCTGCCAAGGTTGAACGCGCTATCGAGCGTGAGCTTATCGAGCGGCTCAGGAGTGGTGCTTATGGCGATCGACCGCTCAATGTGGAAGAGGGGATCTGGAAGAAGGTTCTTCGTGGTTTGGAGAGACAGGGAGAAGGCGAGAGGGACGAGGATCTGGATGAAGGCGAGCAGTATGATGAAGAGGAGGAGGAGGAAGAGGGAGTCGGTGAAGTCGAGTATGTCAGTGACTTCGATGAGGAGGAGGAGGATCTCGAGGATATCGAAGACTGGCTTGGAGGCGACTCAGCTGACTCGAGTGACGACTACGATGACGACGAGGACAGCGATGAAGAAGAAGGCAGTGAGGGCTCAGCCGATGAGGAGCAGAAGAAGCCAGCAGCTGGCACCAAACGCAAGCGCGCTGCTCCCCCTCCCAAACCGCGCAAAAAGGGCATTCGCATTGAGATCGAGTACGAAACTGAAGGACCTGGCAAGGAAAGCGTTCTGGCATAAATTCCCAAGTTGCATTCCCGGCGTTGGAGGTGTTTGCACTGTAGAAATTATTGATTGCGCACCAAGCGCAGTCACTATGTTCACGTACCCTGTTTCCTTTCTTCTTTCTTACTTATATTATAAGAATAAAAGCGTTTGTTTGTTTAGTTAATTGTTTGTTCCAGCGTAGTTGAAATGTTTAATTTGGGTGAAGCTATTCGATTTGCCGGAGCTGCGGTCCACGCAGGGAGCGGACCGCCTTTAGTCCGCTGACTCGAACCCAACCAACGTCTCTCCTGTAGTCAACTACTGGCTGTTCTCAGACAATCTCTGCTGAGTGACTTGTGATTTCACGCGGACTCTCACATACGGTTTACCCCTCCTTGAAGAGGGTTATACGAGTCTCACAACTTGTCTCACCCGTCATGTCTTCCTACTTCTCATCCCTCACCTCGTCGACGAGGATAACCAACATCGGGAGCCGCCTGAACAGCCTGCGTCGAGCGATTACCTCAGGCGAAGAAGCAGACGACCCGGACAACGAGGACAGTTCGCACATCTCCAACGTCCTGAGAGCCTATTATACAGAAAAAGGCCGGTCATATCCCGAATGGCTTCCCCCAGATCCGAAAGCACCCACGCCCCAGCCCCGATTAGTTGCTACGCAGGCATCGTTTCAGCAAGGGAATAATGGCGGATATGGCCAGCCGATGACCATACAAGCGTCCAGCCGAGGCGGTGGACTGGGTGATCTCTGGGGGGAAACGGGTCCCTCGCAGCCGCCGGCGTCACAAACTTCCAGTCTGCGAAGTCGCAGCGGCGGTGCTCGGACGCCAGTCGCAGCCATGAATAATTCGTTGCGTCCAACGCAGTCACAGACCCCGCCGCCTCAATCGGTCTCTAGGCGGCCACTTCCTAGCCAGCGTGCGGGGTCGTCTCAGTCCAATCTAAGCACGCAGTCGGGTCCGGGGGTATTGGAAAGGGCTCCTTCAGGCGGTTCCGCGCAGGAGAGATTACGCGCTCGGCTCCAGGGCGGCAGCAGTAGCTCCAGTGCTTCTCCTTCGCAAACACAATCTCAGCCACAAAACCACGATAGTGGATATGGACAGAGCTACCATGGCTCCGGGGGAGGGGGAGGGGGAGGGGGAGGATATAAGCGGCCAGGGGGCTTACCTAGTGGTCTGAGACCAGGGCATCGTTGATTTCTACTTGCTTCTTGCTTGCATCTGTTTCAAAACAATACCCAGCCTCGATACGTCTAATTAATGAAAGCGAAAACCTTGGAATGACAATAGATCGACGTGAAAGTCTGGAACTTAGGGGTTTTGTGAAACAATATACAATCTTTTATTCTTTTCTTTTCAAGTCTATACTCCAGGTTATCCTGTTTCCCCCCCTTGTACACCATCATCTGGGTGATCGTCATACCAGTGCATTATCTCCTTGAATTCATGGTTCATGACATGCACCTTGTAATCATCGGGCCTTGTCACCTCGGAGATTTTCTCCATCGGCACGGCGTGTTCATCCTGCCATGCTAGAATGGCGTCGAAGTCGCGACACGTATGATTGATGTTGAAATCTGCGTATGGATGCGTCTGCGCATCGATCCAGGTGTGCGTGTACAGGTCCACATTGCCGGAGCACATGAGGTTCTCGAGCAGGACGTGCACGCAGTGAGTGACGTGAAGATCATGAAAGGCGTCGGTGGGCATGCCGCTGGGGAATTCGGCGCCGTAGTAGTAGTCAAAGTTGTTGCGCAGGTTCATTCGAAGCGTGTTCAGGCAGTGAATCTGATGCAGCACGTCGAGCTTGGCTACGTATGCGTCCGCGCCGAATCCGAATGATTCGGGCCACTTCACGGCGTCCGCGGGGTCTTTTCCCATCGCCAACACGTCTTCCCGACTGATGACCACTGCTTCTCGGGTCTGGATGCGATTCCACGCGGCGTCAACCTCGGGTGAGGGCGGCTGTCTCCAGATGGAGGTGTCTAGGAGCGTTGCGTTCATCTTTTTGACAACAAGCGGGATGTCAATTTGCTCCAGCAGAGGTGCTACCAAAGCCATGAATTAGCATGTGTAAATATATCCAAATCACCACTTGCATGGATGCTCTCTCACATGGCTGCGACGTTAATTTCAGAAGCCAGTTGCGTCCGTGGTGGTTCACGTTCAACGAGGCCGCGGTAAGGGCCACGGACACAACAAAAAACACTCCATTCAAGACCAGAAGCCAGGCAGGCAGAGGATATCGCCTGCTCGATCGCGTCTCTGGTGCTCGCGAAGCGCTTCCATCTGCCGTCAGAAGCTCTTTTTCTTCCTCGGCGGCGTCCTGTTCCCGCCCAGAAAGGGACGAATATTTTATGGAATCCATGAGCAGACACAATAGCGTCGAGAGAGGCGAAAGCGGAAAACCCCCTGTGAGCAGTTATCTTGAACAACGCATTCTCCCAAGTTCCGCGCTGAGTCATGTCTGAAGCCACAACTTGCAAGTATTACGCACAATCAATCAAAATAAAGTTGGATTCAAGGATATAAAAGTACCACCTTCCTGATGCAGATGCAACGAATAATAAATATAAATCCAATAAATAAATGAAACAAGATCTTATCGCCAGCGATGCCTTCGGGCTTCGGCCGGGCTATCCGAGGCAAACCTCGCTAGACACAATCTTATTCACATACATAGTTAGTGAATAGCTTATAAACGTTAATACATACCAGGTACGCAACATGTCCTCTCTCTCACAAAGAGGGGGTTTTGAAACAGCGGTCTCGCGGTCAGTAGTGCTAACTTCTAAGCCAAAATCTCACTAGCGAACAGTCAGCTCGTATTGCTTCAGCAAATGGTAGTAAGAGATAGCCGCAATGAAGTTCTTATCGTAGCCTCCGCAAAGGAAAGGGTTGCAGTCAATTCTTCAGCTTCAGACCCGCCCAACTAGCCTGCTTACTCTAATATAGACTAGATTAGATGGGCTGCCAATGAGATGTCATGATCATAGGCTTATATCGAGCCTGGTTTCTTCAGTGAGTCTATGCGGACTCATCGAGGAATGAGTTTGGTCACAAGAACGGCCAGTCTTTCTCTTCGAGAAGCCTACCTTCCATACCCCAGGTATCACTACCCCTGCAGTATCCCGTCCTACGGAATACCGAGTAGAAACAAGCTAGAATCCTTCTGTGGGCCCATGCGGATAGCCATGTCCGTGCAAGACACCTCCCTACACACGCGACAGTCAGACAACCCCTCTCCATACTCCATAGTCATGGAACTAATGCACAGCTGATAAGACTAGTTGCAGCAGCTGTGGCATCGCTTCATATCCGGGCAACTCAAATTCCTACTCGTGTAATCTTTGAAGATAAACAGACGCCATCGAGACTGGATATATAAAGGCTCATCATTCGTCTGATAGACGAGCATCTCCCAGTTTTCTACCACACGAGTCACTCAACAAACCTCCAAAAAAAAACCCCGCTCCTCCAAAAAACCTCCTCCCTCACCTACAGCCAAGATGCGTTTCTCCGCCCTCGTTGCCGTCATTGCGGCTGCCACTCCTCTCGTCATGGCCGCTCCCTCTGGTAAGTTCACGGAGGACGTGGGAACATATATAGGTAGACGTGCTGACTTGGGCTTGCAGACTTGGACTTGCGCAACGTCGACTGCACCATCCCCGTTGAGAAGCGCGAGGTCGAGTACTTCTGCTTGGGAAAGCGTAGCTTGGAAATGGAGGCTCGCGAAATCGACTGCACCATCCCCGTTAAGCGCGAGGTCGAGTACTTCTGCTTGGGAAAGCGTGACCTGGGCTTGGACTTGCGTGAAGTCGACTGCACCATCCCCGCTGAGAAGCGCGAGGTTGAGTACTTCTGCTTGGGCCGACGGGAGGCTGAGTTGGCCGCTTAAATTGGTTGATGTTCTCTTTCTCATGTCTGCATTATGATTTATCACCATGTTAGATGCCTTTCAATGATGAACAGCAACGGCCATTCCTAAGAAATGTAACCTTTGTCTCCAGTAGAAAGCTAGAGGTTGACACGTAATCGCCCACCTTCCCGTTAGCGGTTAGTGTGAGATGCAGATAAGATAGAATGACCAATCACACGTGCTGCCAAGGCGCTAACTCAACCCCCCATCTGGCGTTCGTTATAGAGAGGATTACACTGCGGCAAGTTTTTGCTATTAAAGATAGTGCTGATATATTTGTTCAAAACCAGAATTTCCTTCAATTTCGAAAAATATCTCTTATATTGCCATACAATGAATGATTCCTTCCTTTTCTCTCCCCTGATCTTTACATGCTGTTCCGTCTGTCTACAGATATGGCAGTATATTTGTCATTGCGAGAGCCCGGAACGTGCTCGCGGACACGGCTGAATTCGCTAATTGACTTGCCTTCTTTCCTTAATCTTGACTATTTCTTCCCTGATGCTCATACTCCATCTAGGCCCATTCTAATGCTGTGTGGTCCAACACAGCATTTACATCTTATGGTTGCAACAAGTCCCTATGTGTCCATAATTCTAGCTTTCTCTTGCCTTGCAGGTCTAATCATCATACTAACAGCCGAATATCTATACATTCAACACAATCCATTCTTAACTAAATGGTCCGATACTGCTCTTGCTGCGTGGTTTTCTAAATAACGAACAGGATACTAAGTTAGGCAAGGCTTTTTGACTAGTCATTGTATGTCTGGGCCCTGCTTATTTAGATTATATTGTATAACGCATTTCTATGGGGAGCGTTGTAACACTAATGTGCAGTCAGATCTGAGACATGCTGTGCCTGATCTAACGGCAAACTCGGGCTCAATGTCCAGAACTCCATCTACACAAGTCACTTCGGCAGCTGCTGCCTACGTTGATATTGTAAAAATATACCCCCGGAGGACTAGGTAAGAAGCTACAATGGTACCCATGAGTTCGCTTAATAGTAGTTTCGTACTACCTTTGGGCACTAAGCCAACTTATCTCGCTCGCGAAGATTCAGCAACATCAAAGTCGAACATGATCAGGGATATACTAGCAGCTTCTGTCCTCGCGTCATTGGCGCCTACGGCAGTTGCCAGTAGTGACGCCTACAGTGTTTGTGAAGGGCCATGTGGCGGCGACAACTGCGTGAAGAATCTTTTGAGTGATGGCGCTTGTTATGAGACTACTGGCTATCGCTATGTTTACCTTGGAGGTGGATCTTCGCAAGCAATGTGTTGCATCCCGAATACGGATACCTCTTGTTCTAGGGGCATGGATAGTGTAATTGCTAGCATTGACAGCTGCAATGATGTCAATTCATACAGTGGAAGCCTGGAGATCAATTCGGTGTTGGGGTACAGTCACATACAATGATACCCCAGTCGAGTCTCAAGTTTGTCTGAGTGGTGAATATGCTAAGGGTTGGTGATTATCGACATGCTCGGATTAGCAACTTGAGGCCTTCAGCTTCTACACTCCATTTTTGTGAAATTTTTTGAATCAAAAGGATTGAAATGATTGCTTCCACAAGATGATACCTGTAAAATTGAACAGACCGTGAAATTGCCTCTAGGTTTATAGCATACTCGGCTTGTCGAACCTGCGTTCCTATTGGCCAGATTGCTTCCTAATAGTGAATACTAGGCGAAACGGATTTCACGTCAATATTAATCTGGCAGGATATGCTTGTATGCATCCGACTAATAGCAAGTGTAGCTTCTGCTGTGGCTTCACGATTGGACCCAACAAGTCTCTCAGCCACGGCACGAGTTAAGTATATGGGCAATATTCAGTGGCGACAACCCAACCATCTGAGATAACCATGGAGAAGCCTTCCCCAGAGCCAACGAGGCAATTTCTCATGGGGATTGGTCCTCTAGACAGTTCTAGAAACAAGCCAGGCACATCGGCGAGCAGCAAATCCCGAGCAGGTCAGATGACTGGCCTAGTGAACCGTGGGCCGGCTGCCACATTCGGCATGCCGGACGGGGCTAGAAGACGCCGAATTGGCACTCTCTCGTATTCAACCCGAGTTTAATTCGCAGGCTGCGTGCTCTCCTGGCCGTATTCTGTCGTCGGTGAGAACGAGTCCCCGCATTGCCCTCATCTGCCCAAAATCCGGAGATTATTGAGTCCCAACGGAGCACTCCGTGCCGGAGACGCAGAACTTGGAGAATTCTGCCGATGAAAAGTTTGAAGCGCATACCCCCCTGGGGAAGCGGCAACTCCGCATAGTCAGTCTATGACGATGCTTCATACACCGTATACTGTGCTATATGCCACACTCATATCATACCTACCAGCATACGTACGGTATACAGTGCACAGATGGAGGAAAGCACGGGACCTGGCAGACGATGCCTAAGGCGGCACAATCTCGGCCGGCCCAATGAATAGCCGGAGCAGCCCCGCTATGGGGGATCTGCAGGCATGCGGGCATTATGATTGGCCCGTCTGCCTCGTTCGGAGAAATCGCGGGGAGCCCCGTGGGTGGACTATATAACGTGCTCGATGCTCCCCTTGTTCTTTGTTTTTTTGCTTTTTTTTTTATTTTTTTATTTATTTATTTAATTTTTTTTCTTTTCTTTTCCTCCTTGTCATCCTCAAGCTATCCATCAAGCATGGAGCATTCCCAGCATATCGAGGCTGCTAACCCAGCCGAAAAGGACATCGACATCCCTGACATCGACCCCATCGATCTCAAGGAAAACTCCAATGCTGCCCAAGAAGCCGCCATGGATGCCGAAATCGCCCGGCTCGAGGCAGCATCCCAGGGCTTGAAGCGGCCGTGGCTAGAACTGTCCTTCTCCAACCCAGTAACCTTCACCTACCTGCTCGTCGGCTTTGCCTCCATGGGCGGTTTGTTGTCTGGCCTCGACCAGTCACTCATCAGCGGTGCCAACATCAATCTACCCTATGATCTGCACCTTTCCTCCAATGAGGCCAGTCTGACCAGCTCCGGCATGCCCCTGGGCGCTGTCGCCGGAGCTTTGATCTTGTCGCCTTCCAATGAATACCTGGGTCGCAAGAATTCTATTATCCTGTCCTGCATCCTGTACACTGTTGGTGCCGCCCTTGAGGCCGGTGCCATCAACTTCGGTATGATCTTTGCTGGTCGTTTCATTCTTGGGGCTGGCGTCGGTCTCGAAGGCGGAACTGTCCCCATCTACGTCGCCGAGAGTATCTCGTCCAAGCTCCGAGGGAACCTGGTGTCGCTGTACCAGTTCAATATTGCCTTGGGTGAGATCCTGGGCTATGTCGTGGCAGCCATCTTCATCGACGTCAAGGGCAACTGGCGTTATATCTTGGGTTCTTCCCTCGTATTCTCCACCATCATGCTGGTCGGCATGTTTTTCCTGCCCGAAAGCCCGCGTTACCTCATGCTCAAGGGCCGTGAACTCGAGGCCTTCCAGGTCTGGAAGAAAGTCCGCGGCTTCGACACGTACGAACCCAAAGCCGAGTTTCTTGGTATGAGGGAAACCGTCAACATGGAAAACGAAGAGCAGAGAAGCACCGGCAAATACGCCTGGTTGGACTTCTTCACAAATCCTCGCGCTCGTCGGGCGCTGGTCTACGCCAACGTCATGGTCTTTCTCGGCCAGTTCACCGGCGTTAATGCCGTCATGTATTATATGAGCACGCTCATGGAAGCAATCGGTTTCACCCCCAAAAATGCCGTCTTCATGTCCCTCGTTGGCGGCGGTGCGCTAATGCTCGGCACAATCCCCGCCGTCCTCTACATGGAACGATTCGGCCGTCGCTACTGGGCCAATGCCATGCTTCCCGGGTTCTTCATCGGTCTCATCTTCGTTGGTGTTGGCTATCAAATTCCCATTGAATCAAACCACAGACTCGCCGAGGGTCTGTACATGACCGGCATTATCCTGTACATGGGCTTCTTCGGCTCGTATGCCTGTCTCACCTGGGTCATCCCCGCAGAGGTCTACCCGACTTATCTGCGTCATTATGGCATGACGACCTCCGACGCGAATTTGTTCCTGTGCAGTTTTATCGTCACATACAATTTCACGCGCATGATGAACTCGATGACCCGCATTGGTCTAACACTCGGTTTCTACGGCGGTATCGCCGTGCTCGGCTGGGTCTATCAGATTCTGTTCATGCCCGAGACTAAGAACAAGAGTCTCGAGGAGATTGATGAGTTGTTTAGCAAGCCGACCTCCGTCATTGTCAAACAAAATGTCAAGAGCACCGTGCAGGTCATGCGGGACTTGAGTCGATTTAGGCTGAAGAAGGTCTTTATGCCGAATTAACCTCTCCTCGACTCCCTCGCTCTACTTCAGTTCCAACGATGCTACTTACCTACCCACGTAGGCAGGTAGCTTACGTGATTTTTGATACCCATTTCAGTGTTCCACCTAGATATTTATGTAGCCATGATATGACGAGATTATATGTAGTTCGCGAATACATATATATATATGCTGGAATTCCTAAGGTTTCTATATAAGTAGTGTGAAAAAAACAAAAAAACAAAAAACAAAAGCACAGCAACTATTGCAAATGCCCACACCTATCTCACAAAACCCACCTTCGTGGTATCTAAATGAATCATGTATAAAAGGATCAAAGTTCACTTGGAACAGATAACGTATCCAATGTGAGATGATATATAGACTGATAAAACAAGTAATTAATACATCAGGCAAAATCGTGACAATAATGAACAAAAAGATTCGTTACGCCAGTCAAATGTATGGAAATAAACATGACAAGGCACTCGTTTGAATAAGCACACAACATGATTGTGCTCAAAGGAGGAGAAAGGGACGAGGGAATAAAATGATATATAAAATTAAGACACCTCGGAATAGAAAAAAAAAAAGTTACTTAGTCGTGTGAATAGGAACGACATCATTATTTGGCCATCACATCAACATAACCTCGCCCCTTCTTCTTGCTCTTCACAGTACCGCCCTTGCGTGCTTGTGGCGCTCCAAGTAGGTCGTCAATCGAACTAGCATTGCTTAGAGAAGTAGTAGAAGGCCGAGGTAGTTGCAAGCTCGGACTTGGTGGGATTGCGCCGGCGGGAGTCGTAGACGCAGCACGAGGCAGTCCATTTGGACCGTCAAGAGCCGCGCTCGTTCCATACGGTGGCGCACCGGCACCCGTTGATGGTCGACTATTTGGGGCTGTTCCTGGCTGGGGCACAGACGGTGGACGCTGCAGAACAGGCGGCCCAGGCATTATACTGCTGGTACTCACTGATCTGCTTTGAGGTACAGGACCCTTGGGAGGTGGCGGAGTTGCTCGCGCAGAGACTGTTGCGCTATTGGGATCCTTCTTGTTAACCCATTTCTTGAGCTCCGGATCATAGTAGAATGAATTCTCTTCGCCGAGTTTGGCTCGAATAGGTCCACCAGATGAATCTCCGTCCTTCTTGCCTCCCCACCAGCCGCCGAACCAGCTTTTCTTGGGGGCCGGGGCTCTTTGTGCTGTTTGATATATTAGTCAATTTAAGCACATTCAATAATAGTAACATAACTGAGACATACCATCTGCTTCGGCAGCTTTGCGGACTGCCTCGTCCGCTTCTCGGTCACGTCGAGCTTTCTCCGCTTTTTGAATGGCTTCTGCTCGGGCGGCCAGGTCATCTTCGTCCTCGTCGTCCATGAAAGATTTCTTTTTAGGCTCATATTCGTCCTTTTCAGCTTCCTCCTGTGCGGGACCATCGGTGGCAACACCGAAATCTGGCTCGTATGAAGGTGGCTGGTAAGATGACATGCTCGGCGGTTCGTAGCCACCATAATGCGGGATTTCGGCTTCTACTACCTCATCCTTTTGTTCGGTCAGGGGCTGGCCGAATCTCTCTGGTGAAGCCTGTAATCCACTCGTAAGTGCTGATTTCTGAGGAGCGGCTGGGTATGGTTGTTGTGGTTGTGTAGGTAAATCTTCCTCCACAGGCGCAAGCGGTACGTACGAAGACTGTGGTGGAGTCGAATGGAACGGGTACGAAGTTGGCGAGCTATAGTTGTTGGACGATGCATAGTTATAAGGACTAGTAGGGTCCACCGGTGTGGCGGGCTCCTGGGAGCCTCGTCTTTGGTTATAGTTCACGCCAATCGAAGGCGACCTTTGAGATTCCATAGAAGATCGTCCACGATATTGCTCAGGCGACGAACTAGGAGCGAATTGATTTGCTGGTGCGTAGCGAGAGAATGCATTGGATGCCGGTTGTGCTGCTGGATATGAACCATACACGTCAGAGACTGAAGGCGGCCGGCTAATAGTAGCCGCTTCAGTGACTTTTGCAAACGGACCAACGTCAGCATCCATCATAGAGCCATTAGAAGCACCGTCGCTCTCATCTCCGGCAACAAAGCTACTAAATCTTGCCCACATAGATCCAGAAACCTTTTCCATGTTTGGCTTAGACATCCAGGAAGAACTGCCATCACCAGGGGCTTGTTTTAGTCGTGTTGCGAGTTCGTCAATTTCGGCGAACAGACGCTGATGAAAGTACGGAGAAGGTTTGGTGGATGCTCTGAGCACACTGCCGATTGCCTCACAATACTGCAGGGCTTCGTTTCTAAAGCCCTTCTCGGCCAGAATATAGGCATGTTGCAATTTAAATGGTTGCAGATATGGCAAAGCAGCTGCCGTATTGCCTGCCAAGACACTTGTTGCAAATTCGTATACTTCAGTCAGAGCAATTGCATCTTCGTCACGGAAAAATGTGGTAGAGTATTTCAAGTGGTCTGTGCCTATCAAAACGATTGAACTCTGAGGATCGTCGGCTCCGCCAACGATGGGACGCTGCGAGAAGGCTTTAGCGAACAAGTAGCATACGTGCGATGCTTCAATCCGGCCATATGACGCTAGCAACTGACCCATGGCAGAAAGTGCTTGGTGATCACCGGCACTGCGATTATTTAGAATCAAACCAAGAGTCTCGCGCCATCTATCCAATCCATCTACGGCGTTCTTGGAGATGCCCTGTCCTTCTTTGCTGACCATTTGCAATCCAAGCCTAGCAGAAGGAGGAACGAGTTCATCGATGCTCTCTTCGATATTTCCAGAGATAACTGCATACAAAGCGGATAGGGATTCGATATTGCCGCCAGCAGAGCGCACTTCTCTTCTCACAAATTCCTGTGTCACCTGCTTCCAAAGTGCCTTGTCCAGAGTTGAGGACAAAATCATCGCATGACCCCACAAGCGATTATCCACTGCTCGCCAGACAGCCTTCTCACGGTCTCCAACCAGGAGATCATTCTTTATGTGTCCGAGGATATTGGATGCAATAGGCTCCGGTGATAGAGAACCGTCAGCCGACTGATATGACCCCGATGCCACGCCAGAATCAAATGCTTGGTTTTGATTCGTCGACTCCAGCTCTGGTGATACGATACTTCTTAATGACTTTTGAATGTCATTAGACCCTTCCAAGGCACCATCATTCTCAACCAGAATTTTTAGCAATTTCCAGAGAAGAATTTTCTCGTCGTGTCTCTTGTATCCATTGGGCTCCGAATGTAGCGAGGATGGCATACCCTCGTTCTCTAGAGCAGCAATTCGACTGGATAGCCAAGCAATGACGTCTTTCTTTTTCGACTTCACCTTGAGCGGACCAGGATATTGCAAAATATCTCCATCAAAAGGAAGAATTTGTTTGAACTGGCGCACCTTAGCCTCCCCAGGGGCAGGCTGGATCATGGGAGTCATCTGACCAGCAGTATACCGGGGAATATGTTGGGGAAAACATGAAGATACCATTCCACCGAAGCCAAATTTAAAGACAGGAGCTCCCTTCCATCGCTGCAATGGATCCAACTCCCGTCCATCTGTGGGTGGCATGAAGTTAAGTTCTGGAATCTCTCTGGTAGCTGAGGCTACCGAAGGAATGGTATAAATGTTGGAGGTTTTGGTTGGAGAACTAGGCGCATGTACAGAAGCAGGCCGCTGAACAGGTTCTATTGTGGTTCTGACTGGATTTGCTCCAAATGACTGTTTGCCTGGCGATTGTGTCTGTGACCTTCGTGGAGGCGCGAAGCCGACATCATTTGAGATAGGCGGTATATGAGATTGAGCGGTACCTGTACCAGGAAGATAAGAGTATTCGGTTGATGAACGTCGAGGTGGCTCGCTAGGAAACCCGGGGGCGTATGGATTCTTCTGCGCATTGAAAGCGGACATCGACAATTGAGAATCTGGAGGTAAATCTTGTGTCGTTTCAGCTGGTAACTGAGTAGTGGGAACTGAAAACGATCCTCGAACGTGATTTGTTGACATGGGATATGCTAATGAAGACGGCCCAGCTGAAGTAGAAGGCCGCGACTGCCGCTGCTGTGCTTCATAAGCCGTTTTTTCATGATGGGCGAGCGGGCTCGAGGTGCGCGGCTGAAACGGAAGGTTGGAAGGTTGGGAAACGTAACGAGGTCGAGCTGTCGACGGAGCGTTAGAAGAGGCTGGTGCTGGTGAGTAGCGAGGATACACTGGCGACTTGCTCGTCGTCACACTAGGTGGCTTTGGAGAATACCGAGGACCAATGCCCGGCCCCGCTGGTGGCGCTGGGACGTTAAGGTTTGCATAGGGGCCAATGCGTTCGGGAGCCTGAAGTTGATCCTGGTACAGATTGTCCGAAGCAGGCTGCGCGGGAGACAGAGCTGAAGATACAGGTAATGGGACTATAGGCGCATTTGGAACGGGGGCATTCGAAGCAACTACCGGCGAAGGAACATATCCACTGGTACGACTTGCGGGGCGTGGCTTCGGCACGGGAGGAGGTAGCTCTTCGAAAAAGTTCTTAGGAGCAGAAGTTGCACTGCTCACAGGGCTTGGAACGTTTGTTTGCGATGGCGTCGGGTTGATAACCGGGGCGAAACTCGAGGGTGGAATGCTAGGAGAGGGGCCCGGCGTGGTCGATGAAGGAGGAGGTACAGTCTTGCGCGGTGCTGCTGGTCTTCGTGATCGTGCTAACGACTCAGGGAGGTCGTATGGTGACTTGTATCCCTCCCTCGCTTGGTCCACAAAACTTTGTGATTTCGGAGCGGGTTGACTATCGGGCTGGTTTTGAAGCACCCCGAATGGCGTCGCTGTTGGAACTGCTGCGGGAGTGTAGGCATTTGGCAATCCCTGGAGTAGCTCAGATGAGGAAGGTTGGTGTGGAGCGTATGGATTCGCATAATTCGAAGTTGCTGCTGGTTGTGGAACTCCGTGCTGCGACCAAGAGTCGGCCGCTGAAACTCCATTTGGCAAATCCACTTCTTGCGGTTCTTCTACTTGTCCTTGCGTTTGGTGCGCACTATCATCTTCCAAAAGCAGATCGTCATCATCGTCCAACTCTGCTTCCCACCTTGCCGCCAAATCTTCCTCTTCGCTTACCCCTGGGGCCGCAACAGGGTTCTCGACTGGAGAATCTGGAATGCTAGCATTGAGCGAACCGAGGACATCGTGTGTACTTTTCCGGGTAACTGCGGGTATCTCTGAGGTTGTGGCATCGGCTGCAGTTGTAGATGCGAAAAAGTCATCACCGTCGTCGTCAGCAAAAACATCATCAAGGCGAGGCTCGTTCTGATTCGCAATCTCTGGTTGGGGATGTGGCTCGTTTTCCACCAAAGGAACCCCCTCTTCAAAACGGGACTCAGCTTCCGGAGGTATATAGATTGGTTTTGTCTGCGTTTTTAGTTGATCGAAAAACCCATCCTCGTCATCCTCTACATTATTTCCATTTGCTTCCCAGAAACCGTTGTTGCTTTCGCCCAAATCTGTATGGGAAACTGGATCTGGCTCTCCTTGTTCCTCAATCCGCAAGCCATGAAGGGGCTCGGGCGCGTTGGGTTCCTCTTGGCTCGCCAAGGGCTCATCATCGTCAACGGCCTCAAGCTTATTTTCCATCGGAGGGAAAGAATTCGTCCGTCCGGCGATATCTTCTCGAGAAAACGGATCCTGTGACTGCAAGTCCCAAGTAACACTAGTCTCCTTGTCCCAATTGATTTCGTGCGGTTTGGTCTCTTCAGGTGATGTATCCGTCAGTACCTCCTCCGAAGGAACGTTTGGATCGGGAAGCTCATCAGTCGGAGCAGCATTTTCATTGCGCTCGTCTGTCGTAGAAACTTTCGAGTCTATGGGGTTTTCTTCCGTTGTTGTTACATTTGCGGAGGTCTCTTCGCTCGGAAATGGCGATTCCATCGTAGGCGCTTGAATCGACTCGGCTACCGAAGCACCTGGCGCGTCCTCTGGTCTCAGGGCTGGATTCCAAGACGGTGTTGTCAGGTTCTCCGCAAGCCGTGACATCGTTTCTGCCATATCGCCAGAATATAAAAGCAAAAATTAAACTGTCCTCAGTCAGTACATACATGACGCGAAGGATCTTTCAGGGGCCAAGTAGCCAGTATGAGCTTGGGGGGGGGCGGTTTTCGGACGTACACGTATTAGTACATAGATAGCAAAGAATAAAAAGGCGCGGATAAAAGAGAAGGGAACTGTGGTTAATTAAGATCCGGCCTAGAGACGCTCAACCAGGGCTGTTCGTGGCATCTTGAATTGGTTGGAGAACAACATTCAGACTGAGCTGGACTGACGCTATCTTGCCTGTCCATTCTTGGCATGGCGGGAACTCGGGAAGCCTGCCTGAGGCAGAAACGCGATGATGCTCGTTTCTACTAATGAAGTTAGGTACTCTTAATTAAGCGAACTACTTTCTTGCATTCTATATTTCTCATCAACATCGTCGGCACATAAAATGTCAGCAAAATTAGGCCCGTCCTGGTTTCTGCCCAGAACAAGAACCTTAAGACGTTGCTCCTACCATGGAAAGACAGCAATGATCCTCTTCTCTCTCCTCCAGACCCCTAAATATAAAAAGACCCCGGCTTTACACAATGGAACCAGTTAGTTTGTTCGACGTAACCATTGACTCGGAAGCGGCGGGAATGCAGTTATGAAATATTTCCAAGTCGATTATGTATGTATGTCAACTGTCGGGAAACGTGGACTCTTGGTTAGGCCGGCCGCCAAATCATGTGATTTTGTGCTCCGTAGGCCTCCATATTGCTGGCCACCAAGTAGCATTCGTCCATTCGTTGCATTCTTCACAACTGCTGTTCTAGATTTCCCTTTGCAGGCGGAGGGTCATCAGCGACTACTTTCAATAATCTGTTTCTTATCTATTCCATGAATTCTTGAATTTGCCTTCTTTGCTACCAAAACACCGTGGACGCGCGACGACATATAAGCACGCACTGCGTTGACATGACTTACTGTCTAATTCACAGGGGCTTGCCGTGGTTGCTCCTTCACTGATTCATTGTCTACGTATAGCCATACAACTTAGGCTCAATCATGTCGCTCTCTAATGAATACCTCCACGGCCTTGACCATTCCGATCCCCCTACCGACGATGACCTAGATCTTGAGGAGCTCGATCCCCAAACGGCTGGAACTTATCATGCAACTCGACCCTCGCGAGACCACAATAGACAAGCGAGCGGCTATGGAGCTCGCATAGCTCTAAGAAATTTGCGGACTCGCAATAAGAATCGTTTGTGGGGTCGAGACGTATCAGGACGTCATCAAGGAGCAGAGAACGACCTCGATAGCCTATTCGATGACCGCGATGAGATCGCTTTTAATCCGCATGAGGACGACGCTCCTCTTTTGAGTGGACAGAGAAGGAGCGGAGCATCTTTCGACGACCGTCGTTCGACAAAATCTCGGCTTCCCAGTTTCCGATCTGCCAATACCCCGTCGCGGCCAGCTGAAGAGTCGACGAGTACGGCTTCTGCCCGAGAGGTCTTGGTAGGCCAGACGCAGCACCTCAAATTTCCAGCTAATGCGGTATCAAATGCCAAATATACGCCATGGAGCTTTCTTCCGCGCACGCTGTATAACGAATTTTCGTTTTTCTTCAACTTGTATTTTCTCTTCGTCGCGCTGTCACAAATTATTCCCGTCCTCCGAATTGGGTTTCTCTCTTCATATATAGCTCCGCTGGCCTTTGTTGTTGCCATATCATTGGGCAAAGAAGCATGGGATGATATCGGCCGGAGAAGGAGGGACGCGGAGGCCAATGCGGAAGAGTTTACTGTCCTGTCGTTTGGACCACCTGCAGCTGGAGGCAATGGGCGCGGAAGGGCAAGAAGCGCGGCTGACTCTGTGCTTGATGGAGGCGTCTACGAGATTACTAAGAAATCGCGAGATCTGAAAGTTGGAGAAGTGCTAAAGATCAAAAAGGACCAGCGACTACCTGCAGATGTCGTCATATTAAAAAGCACATTGACAGAGTCGTCTGTGCAAATAAGACAACCGGATGCAGCCAACACCCCTCAAGCGTCCGAAGTCGATCTTCTCGAGTCAAGCTCGGAGCATCCAGAAACGGGTGACAGTATCAGCCGAAAAGCAGACGAAGACAATCAAGCTAGCGGCACGAGTGATACTTTCATACGAACCGACCAACTTGATGGAGAAACCGATTGGAAACTTCGCCTTCCAGCAGCACTTACTCAGGCTCTCGATTTGCGAGATTTCAAGCGATTGAAAGTCCATGCCAGTGCCCCCGATAAGCGTGTCAATGAATTTCTCGGCAAGATTGAATTACTACCGCCTCATTACAGCTCATACGATCCGCCTGTCAGCAAAACAATAGCCCCAGACAATGGTGTGTCCAACAATGCACAAGATTTCGAAACTGGCGTCGAGTCAGCTCCTCTGGGCATCGATAACACTGCCTGGGCAAATACTGTGCTTGCCTCGAACACTGTCACATTTGCTGTCATTATATATACTGGACCGCAGACTCGGTCCGCTATGTCTACCTCACCTTCAAGGTCCAAGATCGGCTTGCTGGAATATGAGATTAACAACCTCACGAAAATACTTTGTGCTTTGACTCTCTTATTGTCAATCACCCTGGTGGCACTCGAAGGGTTCGAACCAACAAACGACAAAAAGTGGTATGTTGCTATTATGATATATTTAATCTTGTATTCAACCATCATTCCTATGAGTTTGCGTGTGAATCTCGACATGGCAAAGACAATCTACGGCCGCTTTATAGAACGCGACCAGGATATTCCTGGTACTGTCGTTAGGACCAGCACAATACCTGAGGATCTAGGTCGCATCGAGTATCTACTTTCAGACAAGACGGGGACGTTGACACAGAATGGTAAGTCATCAGCTGTTGAAGGTTATTACAGGCTAGTCACTTACGAAAATAGAAATGGAACTGAAAAAAATTCACGTTGGAACCGTTTCGTATGCCAACGAAGCCATGGAAGAAGTTGCATCATATATTAAACAGGGCTTTTCCCTATCTGAGAGCAGTCGCCAATCTCTGGTTACACCATCAACAGTTTTTGGTGCTCAAGTCGGCACCGCCGCAGCAACCCGCACTAGAAGGGAGATTGGTACTCGTGTACGCGATCTTGTGCTAGCTCTTGCTTTGTGTCACAATGTTACTCCAACGACGGAAGAGGAAGGGGGCTCCAGAGTCACCAATTATCAAGCTTCATCTCCTGATGAGATCGCCATTGTCAAATACACCGAGGAGGTCGGGCTCCGTGTGGCTTATCGTGATCGCAAAACGATTCTGCTGGAGTCAACAAATACAAACCAAGTTGTCGTTCGCGTTCAGATCTTAGAAGTCTTTCCCTTCACCTCTGAGAGCAAGCGAATGGGGATTCTCGTAAAATTCGACCACACCACTACAGACACTGGCCCTTCCGAGGGTGATTCCGAAATATGGTTCTACCAGAAAGGAGCAGATACGGTCATGTCTTCGATTGTTGCAGCAAATGATTGGCTGGACGAAGAGACAGCTAACATGGCAAGAGAAGGGCTGCGTACGCTAGTTGTTGGACGGCGAAAGCTATCTGCGGCCCAGTATCAACACTTCACCTCTGCATACAAGGAAGCTTCAATGACATTGCAGGACCGCGATAGCAGCATGGCACAAGTTATCGGCGAATTTCTTGAACGCGACCTTGAGCTTTTGGGAGTAACTGGTGTGGAAGATCGTCTTCAGCGAGATGTGAAGCCATCTCTTGAATTACTTCGAAATGCTGGGGTGAGGGTTTGGATGTTAACTGGGGACAAGATTGAAACAGCACGATGTGTGGCAATCTCGGCAAAACTTGTTGCCCGGGGACAGTACATTCATACCGTCTCGAAGCTGAAAGAGAAAGCAGCCGCCCTAGAAACACTAGACTTCCTTCGGCATAAAACCGACGCTTGCCTTTTGATAGATGGGGAGTCTCTATCCCTCATGCTCGGGCAATTCCGAATGGCGTTTATCTCTGTGGCAGTTAATCTACCTGTCGTCGTCGCTTGTCGATGCTCACCGACCCAAAAAGCGGAAGTCGCTGAATTGATTCGGCACCATACCAAGAAGAGAGTTTGCTGCATTGGTGATGGTGGTAATGATGTCTCCATGATCCAGGCTGCTGATGTAGGAATTGGTATCGTTGGCAAGGAAGGTCGGCAGGCTTCTTTGGCTGCTGATTTCAGTATCACACAATTTCATCATCTCACTAAGCTTCTAGTTTGGCACGGACGCAACTCATACAAACGGTCAGCCAAACTGGGGCAATTTATCATGCATCGTGGCCTTATCATCAGTGCATGTCAAACAATGTACAGTATCGCCAGCCATTTTGATCCAAAAGGCCTATTCATCAACTGGTTAATGGTTGGCTACGCAACTCTCTACACCAATGCGCCTGTATTCTCTCTTGTTCTCGACAGGGATGTTGACGAGGAACTGGCAAACCTATATCCCGAGCTATACAAAGAGTTAAAGACCGGTCGTAGCTTAAGCTACCAATCTTTCTTTGGTTGGGTTTTCATTTCGGTTTACCAGGGCGCAGTCATTCAAGGATTGTCTCAAATCCTCTTGGATACAACTACCGGCGATCGTCTTATCAGCGTCTCGTTCACAGCTCTTGTTCTGAATGAGCTACTCATGGTTGCAATCGCTGTGACAACTTGGCATCCAATAATGATATTCTGTATCGTCGGGACAGCATTGGTATATGCCGCCAGTGTCCCGTTCCTGGGCGACTATTTTGACTTGGCCTATGTTATCACGCTCGACTGGCTTTGGCGTGTGGTTGCTGTATGTGCTGTTTCTGTGGTGCCTGTGTGGCTTGGGAAAGTCATCAAACGATCATGGAAGCCTCCCAGCTATCGCAAAGTTCAGGGCTAGGGGTGCACTGTATATATTTGTATATTTAGAAATTTTTCTCTTTGGGCTGTTAGTCCCTTTTCTGCATACAATTTTCAATTCCAGGCAATTCAATATGAAATCGTCACTATTTATGATTTTATATAGATGCGAGACGGCGACATCTTATTAGTTAGCGGACGGTCTAGTCTGTGATTGGCAATCGCTGCGATAAGCTCCCGCATTACGTCGTGACCTCCGCAGCTGACTGACTCTTTCATTCCTTCCTTCCGTAGGCATCCACGAATCTTGCATCAACTCAACAGCCGTCCTTTCGCAAATTGATGGGTCTATGATTCCGATATTCTCTTTTTCTTTTTTGTATGTTGCGGAACGCGAATAATCATTTTGACCTTCATTCACTATGGTAGGCACAGCTCCGAAGCTGACCCCGCCGCCCTCGCCGCCGTCCCCATCGGCTTCATACTACGATATCAGCGATGATGAGGAAAGCGAGTACAACACCATTGCCCATTCCAGCTCTGGGCGTGGCGTGAAACTCTTGTTCTCAAAGAGCAAGGTACTTTTCCTTTTCGACAAATAATTAGTTGAAATTAGATCTGATTTTCTTTTCACTTATGCAGGTGTACATTCACCCTACTCCCTCGTCAAAAGACAATATTCCCGGTTTTATTGCCCTATTACAACAGAAGCCAATAACAGTCAGGACATCCGAAGCTGTTTCCGAATCTTCTTCCCCGCAGCGGACCAATTCTTCCTCCTACCTTCTCGCATGGGTGCCGGAATCTGCCATGGGCGACGCGTACAGCACGTACGTAAAGGTTGATCTCTCTGAAAACGACTCCCCGCCTCGGCAGACTTACCTCGTGCCGGCACTTCCTACGATGACATCGTATCAAGATACAATTGGCATGTATGCCTTTGCAGTCCCTCTTTCTGAGATATACTCCTTGTGGGTGCGTCCGCCGAGTCTTGGGTGGTGGTACGGAAGTTTAGTTATATGCACAAAGTCTGGGGATAACTTCCCGGCTCTATTCTTTCATGACAACGAATGCGAGTCAACGATTTTGCAGAAACGAAGGAGAACTCGAGAAAGCTTCGACCCATTTTCGGATGACGGCGGCATGTTCTGGGGTGGAGACGAAGTTCTGCGGTGGGTGAGGCGGTACGCTGATGTTCAGCGGGCCGGCGCTGATCCAAGCAAATATCTCATTAATCCATCGGAGGAAGATAAGATCTCATTTGGCCACTCGCTTGCCTCCAAATCGGATACGACTCAAGCCGCATCTTCAAAACAAGTACCGCGTGACGCCTCTATGGACCCTTTTACGAAAGCCATCAAAGAGACACGGTGGAAAGTATTGGAAGGCCTCAGTCGTATCACAACATTCACAAGGCGCACCGCGAACGAGATTGCTGAGAATTCTATGATCCCAACGCAAGTACGGCGCTTAATGAAGAACCCTGAAATACAGACGTTGCAAGACGAGTTTGACAGTGCGAGAATCTACCTTGCTCGGTGGGCAATGAATATTGCTGAACAAAGTGAGCGAGATAGGAATCAGCGCATTTGGACTGCTCAGGATGTGCTAGGGTCAGAGGACAGTTCTGTCGGGGAATTTGAAATTCTGGAGCTTGAGACGGGCACATTGTCTATCCAAGAACGCCGGAAACCAGTGACGATACAAGAATGGAATAGCTGGTTTAATAGTCATGATGGTCATTTACAAATCACTGTTGATGAGGTCAAAGAAAGGATTTTCCATGGCGGCCTTGATCCTAATGACGGTGTTCGCAAAGAGGCTTGGCTCTTTCTACTAGAAGTATATCCATGGGATAGTAACGAAGATGAACGAAGAGCCATCATGAACTCACGCAGAGATCAATATGTGAGGTTAAAGGGTGCATGGTGGGAGAGGATGGTGGATGGAGAGGTTAGTGGTGAAGAGTTTGAATCCTGGAAGGAACAAAAGGGCCGGATAGGTAAGGTGTTTAGTATTCGTGTGATTTTGATATTGTGCTAACCCGTCATAAATAGAAAAGGATGTACATCGTACAGATCGAAATATTCCCCTTTTCGCTGGCGAGGATATACCTCATCCTGATCCAAACTCGCCTTTTGCCGACGCAGGCACAAATGTTCACCTTGAACAAATGAAAGACATGCTTTTGACCTATCATGAGTATAACCCTGGACTTGGTTATGTGCAGGGTATGAGTGACCTACTGGCGCCGATTTATGCTGTTATGCAAGATGACGCCGTAGCATTTTGGGGATTTTTTGGGTTCATGGAGAGGATGGTATGGCTATTATTGGAGAATAGTCTCGATCTGAATGTCCGTAAGCTAACAATGAATGAAGGAACCGAACTTTCTCCGTGATCAATCAGGCATGCGTGCTCAATTGCTGGCCTTGGATCATCTTGTTCAGCTTATGGATCCACAGCTCTACCTCCATCTTCAATCCGCCGACAGTACCAACTTCTTTTTCTTCTTCCGGATGCTTTTGGTCTGGTACAAGCGCGAGTTCGCATGGGGTGATATTCTCCGATTATGGGAGACCCTATGGACCAATTATTACTCTAGCAGCTTCCATTTATTCATCGCTTTGGCAATCTTGGAGAAGCACCGGGATGTCATCATGGACCATCTGAAGCACTTTGACGAGGTTCTAAAATACAGTATGTTAAACCCTTACTTCGAAGGTCCTTTGTGCTTTCATTCTAACAGATGTGGTAGTCAATGAACTCTCGAATACAATGGAGCTTGTTCCAATCCTTACGCGCGCAGAGTCACTTTTCCGTCGCTTTGAGCGTGTGGTACAAGCAGTTGACAAGAAAAACAATTTCCCCGAACCCAGCAGTGTCAGCCGGAAAGACTCTAACTCTCAGCAAAAGGGGAAATCCCCATCGACTTCAGCCTCCCTGAACAACGCAGACACGAAGGAGAAGGTTATTTCTCCTGAACTTCGGCAGCTGCTCAGTCGGAAAAACCGAACGGTCAACTCATTCATTAGCCGGTCAGAACAGGCTGGGTCAAGTACCACCGCTACGTAGTGCACCGAGAAAAATTGTTTTAATACGTCATTTGTTATTTGGTTTTCAGTCAATAAGCATCAAGCATTTTTTTTGTATTCAGGATCGGTCGTTATAGCGAGTTTTGGAAGGATTCTTTTTTTATTGGAGGCGTTTGTGGTTTGATGAGGAATTTTTCTCACTTCAGAAATGAGTCAGGCTTATTTGGTTTTTTTTATGATACGTAATTGGGTTGTACAGACGAAGTTCGTAGTCAGACAACTAAGCTTTTTAACAATACCTCATTTACGGAGATCAAATCTAAACCTCATAACTATAGACAGTAACAGTCCAAGGATATCATGAACACCAACCCCGAAAAAAAAATTAAGAAAACAGACCAAAGGAAAATCATACACGTCGTAGCACAATCATTATTTAAAGATGAGATCAAGTTCAACTCAAGAAAAAGAAAGTCATGCAGCTTCCAAACATACCCTGGGGGGTAGATCAAAACTTCGTTGGAATGAAATGACTTGAATCACTTTCCTGCTGCGAAAAGCTTTCATTAAACGCAGCCAATCCAGCGACGATCGCAACAGCCATGAACGCCACCGAAACCAGGGACCAAATAACACCCCAACATTGCGAGGAACCGCCATATCGCTCCGCGAAAACGCTGGCATCTGAAGTGTTGACTTTTCGTAATATCAGGTCATCGCAAATGTCCCATGCGCTGTAAAGACAGGACATGACGCCAATAAACAGCTATTTGTTTAGAATTATCAAATATTAGTTTTCACTTGAGACGAGATAATATGAGGGGGGCAAAACCCCTTACCACAAGGAACCTGAGAGCTTCGGCATGTGCAATGAACCAAAAGCCAACCAACAGTCCCACCGCCAGCAGGATGGTTACAATAGTTAACATATCCTTTCGCGCCCACCAAAGCGTGAGCAAGAAACACACGCCCAACACGATACTCGCGACTTTGCTGGCCACGATATCGAAGCCACAGAATATCAGCAGTGCGCCGATTAATGAGGAGCCTAGATAGCCGGCTGGTAAGGTGATGGCACTCGCACCTCCGACCATGTGCGTCACGCCGCCCTCATGGGGATCCAGGGATATAGACTTGACGTGGCCACCGGTGCATACCGCGGTAATGGCGTGCCCAAATTCATGGAAGGCTATAACCAGCATCTGTTTTGTATCTATCTGTTAGGGTCTGACTGACTACAAGCACAAGGGTAGAGATGGCGGTACTTTGAACGGCCAGAGGGACCATCGAATATAGGGCAGGTTCCATAATAAGGCGATTACAACCACATAGACGGCGATAATGCCCAGTGTGACAGCTTGGGTGTGGTTGACATTTGTCAGGCTGCGGCGGAGGATCACCGAGTCGGCAAGTTCATGATAGTGGAGTGTTGGCGCCATGGTTGTAGACCATAAGTCGTGAGTCGTGGACTACCAGCTCGAGCGATGTCAGAAATAAGAGGCAATTTTGTGGTGGTCCACGAGTCTATATATAGGCAGGCTTAGGTATGCTCCTAGAAAGGGCGGAGAGAGTGGAGCACGCAAGGAAGGGAAGCAGCACCCGTGGATCGCGCTGCCCAGCCCTGCGCCTCGCCGCCAATGGATTGTCTGCCGTGGCTGAGCTGCTTACACATGCCGTGTGGCTTGGCACGGTTCTGGTTTCTGGTTGGCCGCTTTCATCTAAGGTACGTGTCGCGCTGCGTCACTGAAAATGCCCAGATTGCACTAGTCCGGGAGTGGTTAGGGCACATCGAACTAGATATACCATATGGCTGGTAAAGCATTATATGAGAGGAAAATACATGGAATTGCTTTAGCTATGTGAGGGAAAGTATCCATAGCTAAGTGTAGAGTAGTGTAGCTAGGACCTGCCTGTACCCAGCAAGTTGGCAGCCAGCCAGCAAACACACGGCTCTCCAAAAACTTCCCGATTAGGCAATTTTGATACAGCCTTTGTAGGGCGTCACATCTGGAATTCGATGGCCAAATTTTATTGAAGCCGCTTGACTCTGTCTGCCGAAATCAACAGTGACCCAGGTCAAAGGAAAGGGAAATAGTACAGCATGGAAAGATGAGACATCAACAACCATATCTGTCCATGATAGCCCTAAATGAAGAGTCCTACAAAAGCTGTGTGGCAGTCAAGCGTTTCTCTGGGCAGTAGGTAAATACCCTACTCGTAATGAATGCACATGTCTCCGCTCAACTTCGTCGGCATCCGGTCGAAAATATGCAATCCCTGACGCAATAATATTATTCGGTTTAACCGCCATGCTCTGATCATACCACGATTCAAGGCCTCCAGGGTGAGTATAACGCCCACTCCAAGATTTAGGCAGCAGGCCCAGGCATCTAACGATACCAGATACGACTCCACCACCTAGTGTAGTAGAGAATGGCGTAAAACCAAGATAAAGTCTTGCGAAAATAATCATATAGCTCCACATATCACGTGCAAAGCTTAGACCATTCCCATGAATTCGATCTGGGGAGCAAAATTCCATTGGAGGGTAAACCACGTTGAGGCCTAGAGTCGTTAATATTCATTGCCAGACCAAAGTCACCAAGATAAAATTGATCTGTCCTTAAACTCTCGGGAATCTCAATAGGTCTAACAAGCTCTCCTGGCTTCCAAAGGTCGACGAAAGGTATTATTTGTTTTAGTGGACGACCAAGTAATTCATATTGGCGCTTCGACTGAGATTGTGAAGAGGAACCATCCTCCACATACAATTCCTCTCAACCAAGTCTGTCAAATATTCATTAGAATACAAGCTAACAGGGAAAGAGAAAGATGATATATAAACGGATTAACTTACCGCGGTGTACAATTCCAGCTTTGTGTAAACTTTCCAAGGCTGATAATAATTGGAAGGCAGCGGACATGCGAGTGACCATGGAAAGCTTTGCCACAATACTATATTCAAGGCATGGGCCCATCAAGGGAAGTGCTAAAACCCTATGATGACAATTGCTTCCACGGAGTAGAAATGTCTACAAGGACGTGACAAGGTGGGAGGTATCCTGCATGCGAGTTTCCCTTTCTGCCCATTCACCCCCAGACATGACTTTAAGTGCTACAACTCTCTTGTTCTGCAGGTCATGAGCCATCCAGAGAGCATAGAAACCGCCAGATCCGACTTTATGCTCGATCAAGTATCTTTCATTGAGCAGGCTGGCACTCCGCTCGAGATAGTAGCCATTTGATGCGATGATTTATGGATGCCAGAAGATACTCAGGGATGGAATTTCGAGTTTAAGAGCCAGGAAACTACAAAAGAAAAAGTACACAAAAATACATATGTACAAAATGACTCTGACACAACGGGGGTTGTGTGGGAATGATGGGATGTAAATCTACTTCAGAAATATCAGACCTCCGATCACGTGGGTAAGACTAGCGTCGCGTCTTGCCGTCGACTAGACCTAATCGGTACTCTATGCGATGTATAAAAATGATTTAGCAGTAGACCATACCATTTTAGGACTAGCTGGCCCGAGTTTCTAACCTAGTTTGGTAATTAGGGTCTACGCCGCGGCGGCTATTTATAGAGATCGTCTAGGACATACGTACCATGACTAGAGAAATCCCTAACCAATTGGTTTTGCTACAATAATTGTCATAAGGCATTCCCTGCGCGCCGACCCACTTCACTTAAGATGTTGACTCCAGCATAACCCGAGCGTTTTAGGCCCATTAGATGATAAGCCTGAATTTGCTCCATAATTTTTGTTCTGAAACAACTGAAAACCAAAAATGCTTGCAGCTTCAAGAGTATGCTAATTCTTAGGCACAATGGCTGGGCGGCAAGTAAAGTCATCCATCAAAATGTAGAAATTATTATCCAACGAATTGATTGCGAATCTATGTATATGAAACAGAAAACACTAAGTCCATCTTTCTAATCTACCCGACAGGTACGAGTCTTTGATAAATGACTGATGCGAAGAAACTTAGAGGGCATCCTCTCGGGTTAGCTCAACATCTGCTGGATACATAAATCCGCCGTTATTCCCTTCCCCTCTTTCTCTTCTTTCGCCCTTATCTCTCAGACACTCACATACTATGACCAGTATGCGGATCGGGGATGGTTGAAGGGGTAGCTTGGGCTATTTAATCTGTCCAAAGCTGGCTCCATGAATTGATCTCAGTGGAACAAGTAGCTAGATAACAGCGAATGAGCTCAGGTAGGGGATGTATTCAAATTGTGCAGAGCGCCTTGTGTAGGAAAAACCAGACCAAAGCGTGGCTCAGCCTCGTCTCATCTAGTACCTAAATATATTTACTATTTTCAGCGGGAGAATGTAGTTAAACGACAGAGCACGTACGGCCAGACTGGAGAAATCCAACGGTAGGACGGTCGGACAAAGGGAAGAGTAAGCGTCCAGAAACACAGCATGGGGTGTATATGAAGGGGGGATGAATGCCTGCAAGCCCCACGTGAGTTGGAAGTACATACCTCAATCACATGGCACAAGGCTATGATGACATAAGCTTCACATGTCGAAATTGCATGTGAAAATAAACTGTTTTTATCCTGTGCAGGGCGGGATTTTCGCTGCCTTTTGCAAAACACAGATTCTACGGCCAATCATGTCACCGGGAAGCAATACGGTTTATCACGAACAAATAATGAGGATTTATATATCCAAGCAAGACGCTACAACAAGAACGAATCCTCGCCATCGCTGCCAGTAGAAGAGCCACCAAAAGCGGCACCAGACCACTCGTACCAGAACTCATAACTCATGACGGTATGGTCAGTATACGTGAGCAGCACACGATAGCGGCGAGACGAGCTGATCCCATGCCAGGCCTCCTGAGGTTTGTGAGTCCAATCGGCGGTTCCATGGCTTTCGGCAAATGTTAGTTCTGGCATTTCCAAAGAGTGTGTAGATGGAGGCGAGGGAATATGATCGTGCATATCATCACCACCAGCGACTCCACCACTACTATGATCGGAAAAAGAAGTAGACTGCTGACGTTCATCGCCCTCGACTGATTCCTTTTCGCTGTGGCTTTCCCATTCTCGATGTTGGGTCGTCTCAGATACGTCGTTTCCATGGCTTCGATAATGGAAAGAAAAGTCCTGGTGGCTGGATACACCACACGGCACATGGGACATATCTGGCTGTTTCTCGAAGCCTTGAATAGGGCTGACTGCAAGTCCCAGTAGTCCCAGTAGCGGTCGTTCAGCATGTCGTTCCTGGCTGGCCAAAGGGAGCATCCAATTGATACGAATCGCAATATTTCCATCGGCAGTTTCTGTCAGAGATATGACTGCAGCGCGGCCTCTTTGGGTCGCTGCAATGACAATACCAAACTCAGCTAGGTATTTCACCATATTAAACCTGTCGAACCCATATAAGGAAGAAATAATTTCAGGAACCTGTTGTCGCAGCGGTCCACGTGCTACAACGGTGGGATGACGCGCAAACGGACTTCGTAAAAGACGGATATCTGTCTCTGAAAAGTGCAAAATCGGGAAGTATAAACATGCGGACTTTGGGACAGGGTATGGACCGGTACATTGTTCCTTGGGCTCCAAACAAAATGTGGATACTGAATGAATATTTGCGCGTTGTCTATGCGCATGCAAATGATGTTCGAAGGGGGCATCATGAAAGACCAGTTCTTCTTCATCTGAACTATCATTCGGGTCACTGTCATTCTCGTCGCTGTCGTCCGAGGTTGTTCCAGAAACTACAGCGCCATTGGCACTTTCAAGCAGTATGCGGACGATTTCTGGGAAGTTGGACTGTCCATTTTGCCATGGGAATGTTAGATTTTCATTCGTCGGGCGTGATTGGTTTTGTTGAGGTAAATGTTGGTTAGTGCTTTCCATCGAGTTGTGGTCGGCTGTGGAAGCATCATCTTGGTTACTATCCGGTTCATCGGCAATGAAGGGGGCCTCTGACGGTGGTTGCTCTCCGATCTCTGGAGAAACTCCTGGTACAATACACGACTGAATGTCGAATAGGTCTGGCAATGTCGGCTCCTCTTGGCTAAAGTTAACGGCAGCAGGAGAGAAAGGATTATAGACAAATGATATATCCGGAACTTCTTGAACAAGGTTCGTGACGTCCATAATAGGATAAGGGTTGCAAGGTCGAAGATACGGCTTGCCACCGCATGCTTCGGTGTAGGACTGATGTATGCGGAAGCTTCGTGGGTCCAGTGCCAGCACGCTCCAGCCACGTTCCCTTCGATCGAGCTTAGTGTTTGAGTTTACGACATGGCAATAGAGGGGGGAGGAATTTGACTTACCCTACTCGCAATATATCCGGTAACGGTTCTCCACGGTGGAATTCAAACTTTCTAAATGGAGTGAACTGATCCCATATCGCCCAAACAAACATTCTGTTATCAATATCTGTGCTAACCATCCACATCCCTTCGGAATCGAGGTCACTGTTAAGAAAACAAATGCACGGAATATTCGTAAAATGGCCCTCGTATGATAATCTCACATTACGAGAGCGATGCTTGTTCGTTGGGATCAGCTGACGAAATTTTTCGAACTGCTCGGAGTCGTCTACATGCAACCAATTTTGCCCGTAGTTCTGGAAATCGTCGAGGAACGATTCTGAAGGACCTGACGGTTCGCCGTGAGACTCGTCAGCAATTGCAAAAGCAAACACAGTGATAATTCCTGTATTTGAGCTGATAGCAATCAAACGCGCATATTTATGGACGGCCAAACCCCAGGCGCTCAGGCCAACACTTTCACAGAAAAAGGGGTCGATACGAGGGTCCAAAATAGGGCGTTTCTCTCCGTTTGACATGGCAGACTCGATATAAGAAAATAGACTCTCAACATGATAGCCACAAACATTTCCCGAGTCGGTGGCTAGAAGCAAAATCTCATCGCGGCCCAGGTCGTCGACCAGTATATTGTTGATTGCGTGAGGTGAATGCCTAGAAATTATACCTTCTGCATCAGGGTCCTTCATAATAGGCGTGAGGATCATCGTCGGTTTGGCTCCAAGAACCTGCCGCGGACCGGCAGGTTCCCATACATAGATTTGATGATCGTAGGCCACGAAAAGTATGTTTCGCCTCTGTGACAGCGCTGTCTAAACCATTCTATCAGTAAGCAACGGTTGTTGTGGAGATAAATCCTCAGTGCACATACAAGATTGTTTCTGTATGTCGCAACTCTAGGTGGGAAGACTCCATCTTTTCTGCAAACCATTAGTGGACATGGACATGATGATTCCTTGTTTGATTTTTTGATCCTTACTCGGAAAACTAAATTGACAGAAACATGAGTACGATCCTTCATTGATATGGGTACACATTTGATTGCTCACCCTTTTAGAGCCCTTCTCGACATTGAGGGGTCGGAGGCGAAGATCACTTTGCGTCGGCGCTTCGCCGTCGTCTATCTGGACAATATAGGGCGTCCTGTACATGGCTCTGCTGAGTTTCAAAGGATAAACTCAATTAAGTAATCCTCATAGCCCTCTGAGCCTTTTAGAATCAACGTTCTGACGTGCGTGAAGCTCGTGATTAGGTACCTGGGTATCAAGTGCTTCACCATCTAGCAAATGTATTTCTCATGGAGTTAACAACTGGCAAGCACCTAGCCAGACAGCGAACATGTCTGATGACCAGCAGGCAGAGATAGCTCGTCATAGAGATTCAGTAGGTATTTGGATAGAATCACCGTGAGTCGGTGAAAGAGAGAAGAGGTTGCGATGGCCAATTACTTCATCTCTCGGAAATAGCGGCATCCGATTGGTGCGTCGCAACCCAATGCATTTCCCGATAAGATAAGCCAACGACCTCATCGTTCTTCATTTTCCTCACTTGCAACATAATACGGTCTAATTTCCACGATTCATCGCCATGGATCTCGTCGCAGGGATTCGAAAAGAAGGCAGCCGGTAATCACTGTTAAATCTCTTGCAAGGCTAGCATTTTTCTAACGCGAAGGCAACTTTATTCTAGCGGAGGTCGCGACTCCTTCAAATGGTCGGATGTCAAAGAATCCTCGCATCGAGAGAACTACTTGGGCCATTCGCTGATGGCACCAGTCGGTCGGTGGCAACAAGGTCGCGACCTGAACTGGTATGCGAAGAACAAAGACGGCGACTCGCAGCAGCACGAACGCAACGAAGAGCTTCGCCGCATCAAGGAGGCTGAGCAGGATGCAATGGCACGCGCTCTCGGACTACCCGTTGCGCCTCGTTCTTCCAATGCAAATATGACTCCATTGGGTGGGAATGAAGTGCGAAAGGCTATACAAGAATCTACAGATGCAGACGACAAAGATGAAGCTGGTCGCGGAATAGGGTTTGGTTCATATGGAGGACTTGCTATGGATGACGCGGAGGGTGACACTTTAGCGGCCATCGGGATAGATTCTCAACCTCGGTCTCGAGAGCAGGAGGAAGGACGAAGCTTTCGAGGTCATCCCTCAAGGGGCGATAGATCTAGAGACACGGACCGACGGCGGGAGCGTAACCGTGACCGCGACCACAGAGATCGAGGTACTAGGCACAGGAAAGACAGAGATGCATACAACCCAGATCGGTCGGAGCACCGCTATCGTCATCATCGAGAGCATAGAGAACACAGGCGCCATCGCTCGCCCACAATATCAAGATCCAGATCCCCGAAACGAGATCATCGACACCGTCACCGCGAGGAAAATAGAGATCGAACACAAACTTCAGATACCCGTCGAGAACATGGTCGACATGAACGTCGCCGTTCATATTCTCCACGTCCTGATCGTCCTGATCGCGGTATTGAGAAGGATGGCAAACACTCTAATCACCACACTCCGGTTGACCGTCTCCACGAAAGCCGTAGAGGCAGGGATTTTGACAGAAGTCATCGGGATCATCGTAGGTAAACACCATCCTCTTAGTAGCTATATATATGACAACTGTGCGTTTGCTAGATCTTGCACTTCTGGACATTTGATATCAACTACAAAATGACATCCTTGTCTCATCCATTTCCTGTCGACAACTATGGCGTTTTCTCCCATAAATTTGGTAATATACTACCAACAAGGGGATAGCCAAATTGAAATTATAGGACAAATCCCACTGAAACAAAATCAATCTCTCTCATACTATGTATCCAAATAAGTATCAAACATACTAAATATACTTTTCGCTAGGCTACATATTGCAACAAACCAAGATAAATCAAATCTAAAGTTATATCCTGTACATAAATACACTCGACGAAAAGGTTGGATGAAATGCATAATAGAAACATGTGCTTTCTCTCGGGAAAAACATACAAGAGGATCTACTTATCACAGTTCGTCGTGACCTCCGGATGATGGAGTGATATCAGGCATATTCATGACCTTAACGACCAAACTTGTCCAGCCGGTAAAATGCTGAGTGCGTTGACCCTTGCCTGTCTCCGGGTTGTATTGCTCCCAGGCAAAACCGGTCTCCCTCCATTGTTGGTAGATGTTCTTGACAAGGTTCTTGCGCAATTCAGAGTAGATCTCTGCTGCCTGTGCTTTGTGTGGACTCTGAGAAGTTGCAATATTCTAGTAACAGTTAGCGTATCTCCTCTGTTTGAAATTTGATAGATTATTTGGGAACTTACGTATAAACTCTTCACGACCATATAATTGATGTTCATCCACACGGGGCTGCGCCAGTAGTTCTCATCAGTGCCGTAGAATGGATCACTTATGCTGAGACTGCGAATGCCATAGTTGCTCCACAACTCGTCGGGATTGCGAATGAGGTCAAGCGTGGGCTTGAGACGAGAGCTATCAGGACCAATAATGCCTGCCAGGAAGGGGAATATCGAAACATAACCCTTGTGGCATACATGGACGCTTTCTTCATATTCACCAATGGTTGCGTCGCACCATGTTTGTGCATCTTCGTCCCAGTGAAGGTCATCGATGTTGCGGCTAATAGCGTTCTCATAAATTGCGAACTCCTCCGCGTCTTCGGTCTCGTCGATGGCTTCGGCAATCTTACGAATTGAGCGACTCATTAAGCCCATCCAACTGATGAGATCAGTATGTAGCTCGCCGGGGTGAGGGGGCTGTGGTCGGGGATAATCATCAAGACCCGATGTCAAAATATGTTGAACAGTCCGCCCGCGCCAGCGGTATGCCTCCTTGCTCGAATAAGCTTCGCGGTCATAAGACTTGACATCTCCCCATTGAGTTTTCTTGAACCAGAAGTATTGCCTCTTGAGAAGCGGGTAAATAGACCGTAGGTATGACAAAGACAGGTCCTTGTTCTCAAGGTGGGCAGATCGAAGACTGTCCGCAACGTCACCTCGTTCAAATTCCAAGTTCTCAACACTTTCATTGAATTTCAATTTATCGACAAATGCCTCCAGGACCATGAATAAGGTTGGTGGGTTAGCATAGTGAGGATATTGGACGGTAAATTCCGGGGGAACCTTGCTGCGAGCCTCAGGGCCAAGAATCTGCTCCCGTCCAATCCATCCATCTTCATCCATGAGGTTGAACCAGCTTTGGACTATTTCTAGTGCCAGGCCAATATCCCAGTCAGTCACTGGAATTAGGTGGAAGCCTTCATCCCACAAGAAGCCCCGAGGGAAGAATGGCCTAGAAGGTATGGAGGTGAACAACTCTCTGGGGTCTTCTTCTATTGGCTGAACGCGTGCTCTCGCCTCTGCGGCTTCTTCCCAAAAACCCTCGTTCTCTTCTTCGTACTCGGGAGCTTCAGATCGGTCAACTAGTCCACCGCCATAGAAATAACCAATGCCTCCAACGAGGTTTGAAAACATGGCCTTGGAGAACTCGGAATATTCCGGCTTGTTGAAGGGAGCCTGCGGAGCAAAGATCTTGTCGTATCGGCTTGAGAAAGAAGAGGATATTTCATTTATTTTTTCGGTCAGGATTTCAGCTGCGTAATGAAAATTAGTATCACTGTGAGCAAGACCCTAAAAAAACACACTTACATGTGACAGGAAGAGAAGCAGAGCCTGATTCGAAAATAATGTCGAATTCAAACGCCCCTTCAAATACTTTTTGCACAAAATGCAGGTTTCCTTGCCCAGCGTGTACAGGCACCGTGAAAACCCTAGGGGCTGGAGGGGGTGACTCGGTCCCGTATTTTGCAAACAAGGCCTCAACATCAGGCTTCATTGCAGTAAACAGTAACGCTATATTATAAGCATCAGTCAAAAATATTCAAACGCCGTGCTAAAATTCAACAAACCCACGTTTGACTTGCCACAGGTGCTCTGGCGGTGTTTGTAAACTAGCTACCAGAGGGCGATCCAACGGCTTTTCAATGCTGCTTGGATGGTCCAAATCAGGATGTCTGTTGCTGTCCGGGCCCGGAGTGATGTCGATGGAAAACTCGCCAAGGTCTGGGGTCATCCCTTTCAGCTTCACGTTCTCCTTGAGACCGATCTGGTTTTCGACTGTATTCTCAACTTGCACACTACCAAGACCCTCGAGAGAAGTATAGAAGACAACAGTTGTATGCGTATCGGCAGGGGCATCTTCCCGCGGAACGCCCTTTACTCGCGCTCCCCAGCTACCTCCGTGGTGTCCTCCGGGAATCTTGACGAAATCTATTGTGATGTCGACGAAATTGCCAACATCATGAATAGTCTGTCGGCCGCCCTTGCGCACGTCGTATTCATCCCAGCCGTATCCTCTCATGCCTTCGTTTTGCTCGCAGGTATGCCTAAAGTCTTAGCAAAGTTAGCGATTTCGGTACTATTTCCACAGTACGATTGCAGCACATACTGGCTTGGGCGGTTTCATAAGAATCGACATTGGCCCACAATAAACCAGCAGTCAGACTCTTTGCGATGCGCGGCTGAACGCCAAAATAGAGGTTGGGCTTGTATGGCCCCCATAGTAAGGACTGGTTGTTCGCTCTGGCGAACTCGTTGACTAGTATGGACACATCGCTGTTAGAGGAATCTGGGCTCGCAGCGTAGGCACAGCCTGCAACGAACGAGGACCAAACAAGACAAGAGCTGAATGAAAAATGCATGGTCGCACTTTAGCAGAGCATCAGTCAAAGCAAGAGACAGCGATTGTCTCTTCAATTGAACGTGCCACTGCTTTCTCGCAGTCGTGGTGTGGAAGTTGCAAGCTGTAACTCTTTCTTGTATGCGGCGGAGATTCCACGTAACGGTTCCACTCCACTCCCGCTCCCGCTCCTTCTTTAACCACTGCAGGGACCAGGGCCAGGCACCATCAGCGCTCAACGCTCAATCTTCATTATGACGGACAAAAGCACCTACTTGACGGCTAGAATACTGAGGACCTGGGGAAATATATATTTTCCACCATTCATCACGTTTGACAGTCGGCTCCCTGACTTCCACCGCTCATCTCCTATGCGCCCTTGATGACAGCGACCCATCCAACAATTGTTAAACGTGTCAAGGCCATGAGAAGAGGTAAATGCTGTTTATAAAAGTGTATCCTGGAGCTAATGTCAGCTGTTCAAGAGCTGCCCTGCTCTGCAGCCTCTTCTTCCCCCCATCGTGACCAGCCAAGGTACCCCTGAAGGCCCGAGGTGTAGAACGTCGGCCGGTGATATTTGGTCAACGGATATCCGTGAAAGAGCCGTTCTGGTAAATCAGGATTTGAGGTGAAGTGCCTCCCAAAGGCGGCCAGATCTATGCGACCTGCATGTTGTGAGCATGCATCTGACAGCTCAAATGACAGGGGCAGCCACTTACCTTCGTGGATTGCCTGCGCTGCAGACTCTGCACCATAGCCTCCAGCACCAATTACCGGCGTGGTTCTGAGAATACGTCGAAATGGCCAGATTGACGCGATCTCTGACTTCTCGGTCGGATGGCTGCCATTACTGTGCTCAATGTTTCCGGAAAAGGCGCCCTCTTAGCTTAGCTGATCGTATCTAGGCTCCACGATGTGGACATACGCGAGCTGTCTCTTCTCCAACTCGGCCGATAGCACGGCGAAGGTGTCAATACGGTTGCTATCGTTTGTCTCCTGCAGGACATGGTACGGTGCAAGGCGAATGGCAGCCCTATCACTTTCTATCGCGCCAATCACGCCATCGATAACTTCAAGAGCGAACTTCAATCTACCCTCGACCGGCCCGCCATACTCATCGGTCCGCTTGTTGATGTTATCGTGCGTGAAGGAGTCAAGCGGATAGCCATTCGCACCATGGATCTCGACATCATCGAAACCGGCTACCTCGATAGCCAAACGGGCCGCATGTGAAAATTGAGAAACCACTTCCTTGATATCCTCAATGGTCATCGCATGAGAAGAACATATGGCTCAGTGCCATTCTCGTCGCCAAAGAGAAGATGCTGCTGGCCAGGTAGATGTGCCGTAGTCGAGCTCAAGGGCGCCAGTCCACCCGTCTGTGACGGGACAGACACCCGGCCAACATGCCAGAGCTGGACGAAAAAAGTCCCTCCCTTTGTATGCACAGCATCTGTGATGGGTCTACATGCAATTGCCTGTTCTTTTGTCCATAGACCTGGAGTGCGAGGAAACCCTTTTCCTCTCGGGTGAACGATTGTGCCCTCGGAGATCAATAGCGAGCCTGGCGAGGTCCGTTCTGAGTAGTAAGTCTCAGCCGTCGAGTTCGGAACACCAGTTTCGTCCGAGGCTCGCATCCGTGTCATGGGAGCCAGTACGACCCGGTGTGATAACCTGAGACCGGGAGGAGAAAGGTTGCTGCAGAATTCTCGGTGGCTCCATGTTTATAAGCTGTGTACTGCGGTCAATATTATTTTCATGCGAAGAAATGGTTATCTACGAGGTTCGCTGCCTTTATATTAGAAAGTGTAGGAGCTTAAGATGCAATTTATTCACGCTTGCTAAGAGATAAGATCCCAAATTAGATAGTGCCGATACCAAGGGTTCTGAGGGCTTATCCAGGCCCGTCCAGCCCGCGATTTGTGATGTGCTCGCATGTAGCTATCAATCTAAGTGGCTGAACAATCACTAATCAATTGATCATCTCACCGTCAATGTTACAAAACGATACCATTCGACCGCTAGGATCACGTGGTAAGACACATATCAAGGTTGTTTTTGTATGGAAATGGCCGGTAATTTTGCTTGGGGGCCTCACGAGAGAGTGCCTGGAAACGCTTATTTCCGGAGTCTATCAATCTTCGGTGTTCTTCAATAAAGAAACATATTTTTTATAGGGCTTGAACCGTCACATTCTTCGATCTTCTATCTGCTCCCCTTTCCAACGTTCTCTCCCACCCTTGACAACCCAAAAAACCATCATAAACGTCAAGTTACCTTGGACGGTGACGGGAATTACCACAGAAACTGCGGATTTCATCCACAACTAGAAGTTACGCCGTCTGCCTATGCTTCGTAATACCTTTGTACGACAAGAGCTAAATGAAGAACTCGATTATCCGGGTCGATATTTGCATATCGGCATCTGAAGAGCGTTTAGCTTGCCCATTGCCGCGCGGTAGATGCGGAATAAAGCTCACGAGAGCACCAACATGCAGATTGCTTAGCAGTGTCGGTATCATCAAGGCCGACTCACTGAATTTTGAGAACCTTGACATCTTGACAGCGGAATATAAGCCATAGTTTACGCATGAGCATTTGCAGAAGCTCCTTTAAGGGAACCCTCTTTAGAATCTGGTTGCTGTAAAGCATAAAATAAGTATAGATGGGTTTGAAGAAAGAAAAAGAGAAGGCTTTTGGATTATTATAATAAATATACCACCTCGAAATCACCTCAGTCAAAAACAACTAAATAGAAAAGGTGCCGTTGTCCCCCTTTTTTTGCGATCATGCTTGATCCAAGAACTTTTGAGTTTCCTTCGCAGAGAAAGGAAAGGGAAAAAAAAAAAAACAATAACCGCCTCCTTTTTGTGAGTTGAGATCGTTTGACAACTTATTTTGTTTAAGAACAATCAAATGACTGACATGAAAATAATACATGAGATAGCGTTTTGTTTCATAACCCCGTAACATCGTCGTTGCTTCGTGAGTATAATAGCAGTACAAAAATAAAAGGAACACCGGTTTTTGGCTTCGTTTTTCAATGCTCGGACAATAGTGAAGTGAATAGGAATATAATGTAATGACCTAGGCCTGCATATACGCCTTGGTGGACCCTGGAAGTAGCATCTATCTGGTCCAACGCGAAAAGTCGAGCGCTTGAGAGATGTTGTTGTCCGAACCTGTATTCCATTCGGATCCCACATCCATACGCCCCGAAGATCGTGTTGGTGTATCATCTTCAATGTGGACATTCGCTCTTGTATTGCGGCGTTGGCCCAAAAAGCCTCCCTCCGTGGCATCAGAGGGCGCGGCAGGAGGTGCAAGCATCCGTCCGCGCAGTCGCTTGATTTCACGAAGTCGGTTTCTCCATGAAGAAATATGTTCGCCACCCTCCAGGTTCCACACCAGTGAGAAGACTGACGCGTTCATTGCCAGAATTCGTACGTATGCAGCAAGGCTTTTGCCCGAGATCACTTTGGGTGTTGAGGCGGGCGAGAGCTCAGGCAAGCCAGGTTTGCTCATGACTCTGACGATATAGAATAGCTTGTCGTAGTCGCGGTCAGTAGTATCCATGTTTTGATCGAAATCGGACTCTGCAATTCGGCACACAGGAGTTATGACAATGTTGATGGAGTTGAACTGCGATGGAATCGTCTCAAAATTAAACGGTTTGTTTGAACGATTAAAAATGATGTTGACGAAATCGTTACCAATATGACGTTTCTTTGCCACGCACATAGGATCCCTTTCGAGATTTGTAGGCATCATGGTGGCTACGTGATAAACCATCTCCGTCACACGATCTCTCCAGGCATATGTGTACTCCCCATCGATATCACTGTGAAGACCTTGGGTATTGAATTGAGCTTCCCGAATAGAGACCTTGGTTCCGAGACCATTCAAGAAGTGCTCGTAATCTGGGCTGCCAACCGCATTCGCCAAAATCTCCGCTTCTGAGGTTTGGTCCTTGTCGATGAAAACAACACCCACCTTATGTCCATCGACAATGTCGTTCCTGTCAAATAGACTTATAGTCCGACGAGTCATGGCGTCGTCAGGTAATGGTATGGGCTGTGAGACCTGAGGTGTAGGGAAGGCAGTGGTCATCATCTGGAGAAGAACATGAGAAGGTAATATGGCCGTACGGCTGGATGAGTCAGATCTTGACAAAGAATCAGGCGTTGGAGGTACCTGATGAGGTAATACCGGGGCTGTACGTTGGCGGTATTCGACATAGGTTGTGCCAGATGCCATCCGCTTCGTAACTTGTGTCAGACCAGAAACAACAGCAGTCTCAACAGTGACAATACTCATCCCGACGATCCATGACTTAGAGATGACTGGCCCGTCCTCCGGGGATGGAGGAAATGTTTCAAAAGGAACCGTATCTCCCAAGTCCGAGTATGTCACACGTTGCATCAAGTCTATAAACACTTCGCTTTGTTCTTCAACCACTTCCTGGCCTTGCTCATTAGTGAAAATAAGCCTGTTTGTTATCCAATTCACATGTTTTGCGCGGTCTTGTAGCTTCAGAGACAGAAACCAAAAAACGAGGACATGATACGTCAGCGTGTATACATATCTAGACATTCCCTCGTGCCAAATTGATTCAGAGGAATCAGGCTGCGTTGCAGCTATCTCTCTCAAACCACCACTTAGTCTTGTGGAAATTGCACCAGTGCGACTGGCAGACAAATCGTTTGCCTTGTGGCGATGTTCTCTGCTAGTTTGAATGAAGCGAATACATATGCCAAAGACAGTACGAATCTCTTCTTCTCGCAGGTTGACGTAAACATCAGGAAGTCGAGCAAGAAGTGCCAGAAACTCCAATATATGCACAGCCACATAGGCCATCGTTATCACTTTTGCCATTTTATCAAGAATTGCATTCAATGATTTCGTCACTGAAAGTGGTATCTCATGGCAGCATACTGATAGAGCGTGGATACATCCTCGTGATGTGCCGTCCCAAGATCCGATTCCAAGCATGAACGCGCGGACCAGTTCATCCTGCTCACTCTTTGCAAAGTATTGGTGATACCCAACGAGCATTGCCAAACAATCAAAAATACACATAGCTACGTCTGCTTTCTTGATGCCAGCTATAGCCGGCGGTTCACGGAACATTTCGCTCTTGATTTGGCCGCACAGAATATTGCGAAGCATTTGGATCTGCGGAACGGCGTTAGAGAAGAAGTCTCGGTTGCTGAGCTGGGGTCCTAGATGAGCAAGTATGTAGCTGTAAACGTCCCATGATGTATCGCGTTTCTGTAGCAAATCTATGACCGTTTCTAGGTAAATATTGACTTTCAATACTTCTATTGATTGACTTGAAGGCTCGGTCGCAGCAGCCGGTTTGTAAGTATAAACAAAGGGACTTGAGGTGGGCGATGGTTCCTCGGGAAGACTTGAGCAAGTTTGCATCCAACTCGGAGGCATCGACTTTGTTGTTGCGCGTAGATGGGAACTACTCATACGGGGCATTGGCTTTTGTACTCCAGTAGAAATGGATTGCTCCCGTAAAGACAGTCTCCCTGTATTTGCAGTAATGCCCTCGTCACTAGTTATTGAGGACCGCTCAATATTGGCTAATTCTGTGTTTGTAGTTTGTTTGACTCCAATATCAAGAGTTCTACTTAGCACAGCCACCAAAAAATCATTTTCCACGTCCGTGACAACGATTACTGCTCCAGAAGAATCACAGCGTAACCGAAACAAAAGTTTAAGAACAGTGAGCACAGCGTCGGCTGGTCTTTTCCTGGACGTCTTGATGATGAATATCAGAGTTTCGAATAGTAGCGCCGCTCGCTGGGCCGACACATTTAAGAACCGAAGAAAAAGCCGCACAAGACCAATCATGCAAACATTTGATAAAGACGGCTCGAGCCCAGATGCAGAGCTACGGCGTGATTGTGATAGTTGCCCGCTCAGAATAGCTGGATCCTCGTCTTCAAGCGAATCAGAAGTCATCGGTGAGCTCAAAGTATCGACGATAGTATGAAAAACACCATTATTCGCTCGACTCCCGATCTCAATCATCACTGAAACAAGCGATGCTAGGTAGATTGTGTCTGTCTCATCGGCAAAATTTTGAAGTAAAAGGCTAACGATACCGGCTTGTTCAAACTTTGCTAGATTTTCATCTTCAAAAATAGCCTCCTCGAGTGCCTCTATAGCAAAGAGGCGCACGTCCGAAGACTTGCCCGGTTTTTGGAGAAACGAGTCAACAAGCCACTTAGCATGGTGTTCCCAGTCATCATTTCCCGGAAAGATATATCTTTCTGTCCTAAGATAAGTTATCAAAAGACGCGCTTGGGATGGAGAAAGATAATGGTGCGTTGTTCTCAGGAAGCGCCCGATTTCCCACCTCTGCTCAGGGAGCATTCGCTCCCACAAGCTCTCTATTAGCGACGTTACGCGGGAAATTTCAGCAGCGAGGTGATCTTCCTGAGGCTTATTTCTTGAAGGAGAAAGAACAGGAGATTCTGGGCTGGTAACAACTTCTTGACTGATATTACCAGAGCAATTGATTAGCAGATTCGCGAATGTTGTCCAATCTTGTTCTCCTATGCTGATGGATGCAAGGTCACCATCCAATAGACTCGCACATAGTTCAAGGATATTTGCGTATAATCTGTCACCACCCCGTTCCGCAACTCCCTGGAGGGAGTCGACCAATCTCGAAAATGACAACTCTGGTAGGCCGTCTCTATCGAAAACTCGGGTCATATCAGTGAAGGTTTCAACAGCGCCCCGCGTTACGTTGAGATTTCGACCATGGTCTTCCGGGACTTCTTCCAAGAAAGAGTATAGCAGATCAAACATGGCTAACCTCTTGGGGGATTTGACTATATTGCGTATAACCCGGGAAGTGGGACCTGAAAGAGATTTGACAGAAGCGCGAATGCTGCACAAAACCTCCAACAACGGAACAAAACTAGCACCCGGAATTTCTGCGCAAGAAATTATGGCATCAACTATGGACAAAGAGTTCTTGAGGTCCCCTGGGGATGTTGTCCTCTTGCAAACCTTGAAGACTTCTTCAAGTAAAAGTTCCGTATCTTTTTCCTCTAAAGGGATATTCTGAAGCGTGATAATATTGAGGATAAAGTCGAAGAGATTACCCAAGTGTATTTCTTCAACGTCATTGGTACGCGGAGATCTGCTCTTCTTCGCTTTCGAGCGCAGCGGGGCAACGACTTTGAACAACGGTAATAGACAGACTGCAAGTGTTGGTAGGATATTGATTTGCGCGCTGTCCAATTTTCTGCCATTATCTGTCAATGCAATCAATGCATTAACCCGTGCGGGTACTACATCGACTGGCGTTGATGCCAGTATGCTCTTGCTTAGTTGAATCTTCAAATCGGTTGAGAGATCCGGTCGCTCCACGATTGCTTCCAAGAATAAAGATGTTTGCAGTCGGGCATTCTCGGACACATCCTGACACAGGAGGTACGCACTAGCTTCCCAGAGGGTTATTATTTGTTCTGGGGTGAACCTGGTCGCATGTTTAGTAAGGATTTCGACCTCGTCTACAGCTAGAGCGGGGTTTCTGAGAGTGCGCAGAGCAGTCTCATAGTCCGGAGCAGCATCGGGTTCCAAGGAATTCGTGGAGACACTTCCACGTTGCATTGTCTCGAATCCAAAAGTCATCCGAGAACCTCTGCGTCCATCAATACCATGACTTGCCGGGTCGGCCGTGTTTTCGGGAGCAGAGAGCGGCGAGATGGATTTTCGGCGACCTGATGCTAAAGTTTTGAAAACGTCTGCAAACGAAGATGCAGCTGGTTTTTGAGGTGGATCATTTTCGGAAGACATTCGCAGCTAGTGCAAAGCGTCTGCACTTGACAAGGCACTCTTGTATGTAACTTATGCCTTTTGCCTAACCTTTTACAAAGACTGAAACTCAGGCAAGCTCCATTAGCAGAGGACACATTGCAAGACGGCAATATGTTATAGAGGGCAACAATAGAGTTAGAAAATGAAACGAATGAATTTGACGTACAGGGTGGATAACCTGACGGGCTCAACCAAGAGTCTTTTTTCATAGCATCGAAGTGGAACTTCCAAAAAAAAAAAAAGGATTGCAAGGTAGCAGTAGTCTAAATGTAACTAGGGTAGAAGGTGATATTATAACTGGGTCTCGGAGGTCTTGGAAGGGTTCCCCATCGTTAATCTTAGGCTGATCTCGAGATAAGCGGATGTCAGTAGCGGCACCTGATGGCGGTTATCGCGGCCAGAAAGCTAGCGGAGCTCGTTGCATTGAATTTGTCTAGGGATGGCGAGGGAAACAGGCCGACGGGTGCAGCAGTTAACAAATATACATGATCAATGAAACCGGTGAGTGAGTTGTAGAGAAGAACAGTCGTTGGGGGTTTGAATCGAATATAATCACGGCGGGTAAGTTGGAAGTTGTTGGCAACAATACGTGGAAGGGCCCTTCCTAAGAAACAGCAACTATGACTGTCATACTTCGGAATGACGTTTTTCCAGGCATCACATGACTCTCCGGACAGTAGCAGCCGGAGTAGGAACAACGAAACGCCGCCAGAAAAACCCCCGCCGCCGCCCAGGAAACATCGCAGCTGCGCTCACCGCCTTCAGGGTCCCGCCAAACAAACTGCCAGACAAGGAAAGCGGCGTTTTAACATTTCTTCCCATCATTCTTCTTCAATTACCTTTCCTACTGGAGAAGGCACCAAGCAATTCGCGTTACGTGTCACATCATCAAGAACCTGACGCTTTACGCTACCTTCAATCCCTTTTGATCTCACACTTCGTCCCTGCAATTACGTACTTCTTCCGTCATTACCATTCGTGTTGACAACCTCGAAATGGCAAATAACCTGGGAGCTGTTGCTCAGCTGTTGGAGGCCAGCTTGGATCCCAGGCAGAACAAGCAAGGTTTGATTTTTCGCGGGAATGCCGTAATATGAGATCCTGTGTCTGATTTGGAAACTTCTAGCCGAACTCGCACTCCGCCAAGAAGAAAAAAAGCCAGGGTTTTCATTATTCCTTCTCCAGATCACAGCCTCCGCAGACTATCCATACAACACCCGGCTCGCAAGTGCTCTATGTTTTAAGAATTTGATTCGGAGAAGCTGGGTTGATGAGGATGGAAACCACAAGCTACCACAAGATGAGGTTGTCACAATCAAGCGGGAGTTGATCAATTTGATGATCAATGTCCCTGGCGGCATCCAGACTCAACTCGGAGAAGCAGTCAGTGTGATTGCGGACAGCGACTTCTGGGAGCGATGGGATACACTCGTGGCTGTATGTTTGGACAAAGTGCTACATAAGATGTGTCAGTTAACTGACGTGCACAGGATTTGGTGTCAAGATTAGACCCTAAGAATCCGGTCGTCAACAACGGAGTCCTCACCGTAGCACACTCAATTTTTCGGCGATGGCGCCCTCTCTTCCGATCAGACGATCTGTTCACCGAGATTAACCATGTGCTGAACACTTTTGCCACACCATACTTAGCATTGTTTGAGGTAAAATCCCTACTTGTCTCCTGTTTTTAGGTGGATGATGATGTTCATTTTTCTCTCATAGGGGCTGGACTCATTTATCGAGGAGAATAAATCCAACAAAGAAGCTTTATCCCAGGGATTCACTCAGCTCAATCTCATGATCAAACTCTTGTATGACTTGAATTGTCAAGATCTAGCGCCAATGGTTGAGAACAATGACCAATCTATTGCCAACCTGCTTCTGAAATATCTACTTTATGACAACCAATTACTTCATACGGACGACGAGAGCGAAGCGGGACCTTTGGAATTTGTCAAAGCCGGCATCTTTGAAGCGTTAACCCTATTTGTCCAAAAGTATAGTGACGTCTTTGAGCGCTATGTCGGGCAGTTTGTGGAGAATTCTTGGAACTTATTGACTACTGTCGGCCAAGAGACAAAATATGACATCTTGATCAGCAAGGCACTCCAGTTTCTGACATCGACTACAAGTATGCCCGAGCATGCCAAGATCTTCCAGGACCAAGGGACTCTTAGTCAAGTCATTGAAAAGGTAATCTTGCCAAATATTGCGCTGCGGGAGTCGGATGAAGAGCTCTTCGAGGATGAGCCCATTGAGTTTATCCGTCGTGATTTGGAGGGCTCGGACAGCGACACAAGACGTCGTGCAGCGACGGATTTTGTACGACAATTGGCAAACAAGTTTGAGGAGTCGGTCACCAGTGTGGTCTCTCAGTACACTGACCATTACCTTGGAGAGTACGCCAAAAATCCCGCATCAAACTGGAAGTCAAAGGACACTGCGACATATCTGTTCTCTGCGATCGCCGCCAAAGGTGCAGCAACCGCTTCCCATGGCATTACGACAGTCAATAAACTCGTGGATATTGCGGATTTCTTCCAAAAGCATCTTGCAGCTGACTTGGTGGCCGATGGTGGAGTGCACCCAATTTTGAAAGTTGACGCTATAAAATATCTCTATTTGTTCCGGAGCATCATAACGCCGCAGCAGTGGCAAGAAGTATTTCCTCTGCTTGTTAAGCACTTGGGCTCTGATAATTACGTGGTGTACACGTACGCAGCTATTGCCGTTGAGCGAGTGCTTGCTTTCCATGACTCCGCCGGACAGCCTATAATCTCACCGGCCAACATCACACCTTTGGCGAAGGAGCTGTTGGAGCATCTATTCCACCTCGTTGAAAAGGAACCGTCGCCAGCGAAGGTGCAAGAGAACGAATTTTTGATGAAATGTGTCATGAGGGTTTTGATTGTCATCAAAGAAGGTGTTGTTCCACATACGGATGCGGTCCTAGAGCACCTTGTCAAAATCACGAGAATCATCAGTGCTAATCCTAGCAATCCGCGTTTCTATTATTATCATTTTGAGTCGATTGGTGCCTTTATTAGGTATGTCCGGTCCCATCAAAGTCCAAAGATGTTTCTGATTTTTTATTCTTTTTCGTCTGAACAGATTTTCTGCTCCTGCCAATCCCGAGAAATTGGAGCAAAGTCTCTATTCACCCTTTGCTGAGGTACTTCAGGCGGATGTTCAAGGTGAGAAGGTGTTTTAACTGGTAACAATGAAGAGAATTGTGCTGATTGATCAATACTGGCCCAGAATTTATGCCTTACGTCTTTCAACTCTTTGCTGCACTTCTCGAGGCGAACCCATCGGCAACCTTGCCAGAATACTATCAAAGCCTGATTGCGCCTATCCTCATGCCGGTTATGTGGGAGTCCAAGGGCAATGTTCCTGCATTGGTTCGATTACTATCTGCCATCATTCCGCGCGGCGCACAGTTTATTTTGCAAAACAACCAGGTCGAGCCCATACTGGGAATTTTTCAAAAGTTGCTCTCGACCAAAGCCAACGAGAGCCACGGATTCGATCTTTTGGAAAGTGTTATTGGAAGTTTTCCATCGTGAGTTTTGCGCCCTTTTTTTAGTGGCAGGACTGACTGACTTTTACATTAGCAACACTCTGGAGCAGTATTTTGTTTCCATCATGCAGATTATCTTGACACGTCTGCAACACTCCAAGACCGAAACTCTTCAACTGCGATTCGTTCGCTTCTACCACTTTGTTTCGGCTCGGGATGACCAAGGCTACAGTGCTGACTTTTTTATCCAAGTCACGGACAAAGTTCAAGCTGAGTAAGTTTCGCATAACAAGATCTCGTATTTTCCCGTTAATTTGGTGGGAGCTAACAGCTAATAGGCTATTTACACCCATCTATCTCAATGTCATCCTGCCTGAATCCCAGAAACTAGCTAGGCCGTTGGACCGCAAGACAGCGGTTGTTTCCTTCACAAAAACGCTGGCAAACTCGGAAGCTTTCGCACAACGGTACAAGAAAGGTTGGGGCTTCACATGTGAAGCTCTGCTCAAATTGTTGGAGCTGCCGCCTCTGCCGACTACACGAGACGATGTGATCACAGAACACGACGTCGACGACATGGCATTTGGAGTGGGATTTACGCAACTGAACACAGTTCGGCCGCGCCAAAAAGATCCGTGGCCAGATACCGGGGCCGACCTCAAAGTGTGGGCAGGAAAGTATTTGAAGGAGGCCAACTCGAAGCAGGGTGGTCGGGTTAATGGGTTCATTCAAGAACGACTGTCGCCTGAACTGCAAAAGATCCTTGCTGGTTACATGGCGTAGGATGTGGCTGAGTCATATGCATCGTTCTCTTTAATTTTTCTGCGGATTTTTGTTGTTCAAAAAATCCATACCTAATGCATTTGATACCGGGTTTTCTGTGAATGTCATAGTCGAGTAGAAAAAAAGAAGTATTTTTCCCCTCTTTCTTTCCCTGACTACAACTTGTCATGTCCATCTATAGCACAGCAAATGAAGAGTGCCGAAATTTGTATGTCTTAGGGTGTTGCCGTAGGCTGAGGGGCATGCGAAGTAATCGGCGATTCATTTTTAGTATCGCATCGTTCTCCTTCCTCCTCCTCTTCTTCTACAGCTTCAAAAACACCGTCTTCAGCATCCTTGTCTTTCCGCTTCGCCTCCTCCAAAGCCCGATATTTCCTGCGCTTCTTTTTCGTAGAACTGGCTTTCCGTTTGCGCATCAAAGCACTCTTGATAGCCGCACGGCTCTGTTCTCCTTTTTCCAACTCTTCAACTTTGGCAGCGAGGATTTCGCGCGCAATCTTTTGGTTTTGCGAGCGGGATCGGGTGGCCTGGCTTTTGACTACGATGCCAGTTGGTTTGTGGATGAGTTGAACGGCAGAGTTTGTTTTGTTCTGAAGTTTTTTCCTTTGTTAGCACCCTGTGTCATTAGAAAAGGCATGAGCAACAGGAGACGTACAATCTTCTGGCCTCCTGGTCCTGTGCCTTTCAGGTAGGACCCGGTGATATCCTTGTCGTCGAGCTTCGGCCGGGGTGGCAGTTGTTTGACGGCGAGGGCGGAATGCGTTGAGAAGGGCCGGATCAGCCGTAGGGGTCGCAGCCAGCTGCGGCATGGCGCGAGGAAGACATTCAGGTCACGCATCGTCTGGAATCATTGCGGACTGGACATCGCAAGATGCAAGAGAAGCCACAAATTGGTTAGCGTCGGCGCCGTTCTCCGCCCCCCACAATTCTACCCCTTCTTTTTTTCGTGACTGAGGCAGCATCCCCTGCAGTACCAGGAAGAGGGTTGATCGTGTGTATTTGAGAGCGTAATTATGATATGATGCGAGTGTATAGCATTTGTAGTTAATATAAATAAATATACGTCCTTCAATGGATAGCAATGCTTCGGGTTATCAGGGCGTTGCAGAGAAAAACACTAAGTAGAAGCACGGCGTGACTTCGAAGCTAAGCCTCTTGCCACGCTTTCTTTTTATCATCCACCTCCATCCCACACTCTTCCTCTTTTCTCTCTTTGATCAATCAGTCAATTAATCATTCGGTCTCAATTTAGATAGAACTTCTCTCACCTCGATTCCCCTTTCGTCCCCTGATTCTGCCAGAACATACTCTCCTGCAGTCACGGAGACTCTTTTTTGGCCCGAGAAACACAATCGAAGAAAATTCAACGTCCAAACAGTTAATCGACTCAACATCATTCGACAGCTCCTACAGCCTCGCCAACTATAACCAACAATGTCTTCCCCTCCGTCTGTCTCGCCTATCACGTCCTTTTTGCGGTGGCTGCGCTTGAAGAACTACCAGTACGAGGTCACGTTTGCCCTGTACATGCTCACGCCAACCGAGAAATTCATTTTTAGTAAGGATTTCTTTTCCATGCGTCCATCCATTTCATTGCTCGATAAAGATTTGGCTAACTCAAAGTCCTATAAATAGACTCGCTAGTTATCACTTTTGTCTCCCTGTTCCTCATGGCCGCCTGCGTTTACCTTCCGGATCACGTCGCTTCGATTTATGGCCATGTCCACTACTACTTCACCGCCGATGTCTCCATGATCAAGGACTATATTCCGTCCGCAAGCTCCATCTTGCAGGGTGCCAGCGGCCCGGCGACGGGTGCTTTTAATGTTGTGGCTGCATCGACCGCGTCGCTCGAAGAGTTGTGATCGCCCGGACGACTTATCCGGCATGACAGTATTGACAATCTGGCTTGGAGAACGTCTACTCTGGCATACATATAACAAGCATAATTCGTGAATTGCCCCCTTTTATTGCATATTTCTACCAATCATTCCTGAGCGAGGCGCTCGGTGGAGTTTGTGAGTTTGTTGGTTGTTTAATTTGTGTTGCATTTGGGTGGAGGTGTACAGTTTTTATATTATGGTGGATCAGGATATTATAATACCCTTGATACCTGAGATCAGAAATCTCTAATGTCCAGTCTTTTCTTATCTGTTTCCATGTATGAGCAAGTGACAGGAGACCCGATCAATATTGTTAGAACCATGCAAGCTTAGAAGGATATAAAATAATACAATGCGTGAATAGTACATAAATACAGATTAATACATGATTGATCTCATCTCATCCATATCAATCTTTCGTGTTCGCGCTTTCCTATGCAATAAACGGATATCATCACTCACACCGTCCCCTCACTCGAGCCTTCCCCTTGCCCTTGTCCTTGTGCTTGCGAGGCTATCGTCTCCTGCTGCTGCCGCTGTCTCCTTTCCCGCCGAAGTGCATCCACCATCCGCATCCTATTCAACTCGCGGTCAATCTCTTCCTTCGACTCCGGAATCTTATGCGACTGTTCGGCCGTGGGCCAGAATCCGGGCACGGAGAACCGCTCTTCGAGGTTCGTGCCGAAGTAGTACATCCATCCAATGGGAAAGAGGATGTACATTCCAAACTGGAGACGGTTATAACATATATCGTTAGTTTTTGTATCTTCGTGGTGATCCAAAGAGAAAAAAAAGAAAAAAAAAAAAGAAGACGGTGGCTGGTGGAAGGTTAGTACGTACCTTGACGACTTCCAGGTTCCCGCCCTGCAGTCTGCGGAGGATATTCGACATGGTCTATGGATGTTCTTTTCTCTTTCTTGATATCTTAAAAGTCGAGCGATGGCACTTTTCTCGGTGTGCGAGATGTTTCGAACGTTCAAGCAGCTCAGATATCGTACGATTGATGGATGAAATTCTGCTTTGTCGAATAGGCTGGCCGGATTGGCTCACCGCCTTGCCGGACATTCATTCATCAATTCATTCATATTCAACCACGCGAGCATCTCAATGATGCGGATGGTAGTCAGTACTGCGATTGGAAAGAGAGCCGGGAATCGATTTCTAATTACCTAGGGATTTGGTCTGTCTCCCTATCTCAGTCAGAACGCAATCATCGAATCGGCCATCTTCCTACCACACAGCAACACAGACAAGACACAGGGGAAATGAACATCTGAAAATGGATGACAACGGATAACTCAGACTACCTATCATTACAAGCGTATATATATATATATATATGACTATGCATATACATCGTAAGGTATCCAAAGGTTCACCTTTCTCGATGTACCTGAGGTATCGCTACCCCACAGAAGCAGCAAACGTGCCTCGGCAATTAGCGCCCCGCGAGCTTAGCTAGACCAGACCGTCCTCTTTGTGTCCTACCTTACCAAGACCAAGTATCGTCCTTGACATGTACAGACTTCATCAGCCATGGCAGACCGCAAATGCATTACCCTCACATATCAAGGCCGCATCGCCATCATCACGCTCAACCAGCCCGACAAGCTGAATGCCCTGGACATCGACTTGTACCAGCTGCTGGCGGATCGGTTTCGCGAGATTGAGCAGAGAGACGACATCTACATTACTGTGCTGACGGGGGCGGGGCGCTTTTTTTCTGCGTGAGTTTGAACCACATCTTTCGCTTTTGAAGTGTATCTATGAGCAAGATATCTAAGATTGTGTGTCTATAGTGGCGCCGACATTCGCAGTAACAGCCCTGCTCGGATCTCTGACAGTAGCTTGAGTCTTGCTGAACGCCGCCGACAGGTGGTGGGCGCATTCCTTGTTAATAACCTGGATACGACGCGCACTGTGTATAATCATTCGAAGATTCTAGTCGTTGCGCTCAATGGTCCCGTTGTGGGCCTGTCTGCTGCCTTGATTGCGTTCGCAGACTTCATCTACGCTGCTCCCCACACATTCCTCCTCACCCCCTTCTCGTCACTCGGTCTTGTAGCCGAGGGCGGTGCTTCCAGGGCCTTTGTTGAGAGACTCGGGATATCAAAGGCAAACGAGGCTTTGATCATGAGCAAAAGGATATCCTGTGACGAACTCGTGGCAACAGGCTTCGTGAACAAAGTCATTGCTGCGCCGTCGGGAAGACCAGATGATTCTGATGGGTTTTTGAAGGCGGTGTTGACCGAAGTTGACGAACGGTTAGGCCTGCATCTTAACCAATCTAGTCTCCTCAAAATCAAGGAGCTCATTCGGCGCCCGTCCCGTGAGGTCCTCGAGAGACAGAATGTGCTTGAGGTTTATGGTGGTGTGGACAGGTTCCTTGCCGGTTTTCCTCAAGAAGAATTTAGAAAGCTCGCCATCGGTGAGAAGAAGCATAAGCTATGACAGTCTGTAATTTAGACCTTTGTTATATGTATCATACGTATGGTGCTCGGGGTCAAAAGCGATAGATTTCCTTCTCTAACTTGTCTTACAAGGTAAGCAATTTTTGATCCACATGCATCATTCGTCGTCGCTCGACTCCGCTTGTTGCTGCTGGAACTCCTGTGCAAGAAGATCCTTCCACTGCCGCATGAAAGATTCCATACCTCCGGGCCCTGCTCGTGACGCATCCACAACGTCCCGAGGTAGTTTGTGAGCAGAGTACTGCGGCGTAGTGAACCCATAGGCCTCGGGGTCATCTCGTCCTACCAGTCGAAGTTCTGGAAGGGACGACACATTCTCAATATCTTCGTCTTCTTCTTCATCGTCCTCCGCCATTGAATTATCAAAAGGCTCTGTCTCTGGCTTTGCTGCAGAAGGGCCGTCATCTTTGATTGACAGCCGCACAACTTCATCTTCAAGCGGCGCCAAGTCCTTCATTGTAAGGATTTCTAACCAGCTGAAAAGTAACGGATCTGTTCTGACTGCCCAAGGGTTGATATCTATGAGCCACACTCTATCATGAGGCGGGGGAATGTAGACGTCAAAGACGAAATTCGGGTCTGGGAAGGTATCCTTGAGTCTTTCATCAAAGAACGTCTGGATGCGAGACACGAGCATTTCACGCATGGGAAATAAGAAATCAAAGTGATTCAGGTCACGCTGGCACATACACAGGAGTGTACGGTTGCGAACAAAGCATCGAAACTCCAAAGACGGGTTGAGGTTGAAGTATTTTCGGAGAACGAGATAATACGGAATGCTGTCAGTATTAGTATTCTCCTGCGTTGTCGGTACACTCTGATCGGGCTCGGTGTCGTCAAAGGCATGTTCCAGGTCGTGGGTAATGAAGTCGCTACTCTTTAATAGCATGTATATGTCATTGGGAGTCTGGCACTGGAGGTCATTCGTGACGGCAATCCAGGTCGCATCTTTGGGCGCACTCCAGTTGAGTTTCGGGGTGACTTTGCCGTCCAGTTCTCTGATGGTATCCTCAATCTGAATGTGAATATCTTGCCAAGCCGCCGATGGATCATCATCATCTTCTTCTTCATCCTCAGAATCGGAGGCTTCGATACCGCTGTCGTCGTCAGTGATATGAGAGCGGCTTGGGTGCTCTGGAGGAAGGACGATTCCATCGGCGCGGAGGTATGAAAGAAAGGGGTCACTTAGTGGAATAAGACGAGCCTTGGGAGTAAGGGCGCGATATCTAAAATATATTTGTTAGAAACTGGAACTCAGTACAACTATTCCGCGCGACAAGCACATACAGAGGGTGCCAAAAATGGTATGAGCAGTGCAATATCTGAGATCGTGTGACCGGGGGAAAGGGAAGTCTCGTCAGTGGCGCCTCGGCCTCGACGGTGTCTGAGTCGCTGTGTGGCATCTTGTATATAGAGAGACAGAGAATCTGAAAGCCCTTTCCTCGGGGTAGGGAAAAAATGACGCTGTAAATATTTTGGCAGTTCTGGTGGGACCAACCACCCCGCTTTCCTTATTGGTGAGTCACGGGCTGTCGTTGCCTTCTCTCTATGGATGATGCCTTAGGAAAAGGACGAAGCATGCGCGCGCAGATATCAATGCTTGCAATACTTTTTGCAGCACGTTCTCTTGCTCGCCAACAATGCTCATCTGTAGGTGCACGTCTCAGGCGGCGTTCCCCGGCTGCTGTCTCCGCGTGGCCTGTGCGCCTACTGATCGCTAATTAATTACTCCGTCCTCTCATCTTCATAGTTACCACGTTGTCTCTCTCTTCGCATGCCCTGAAACCATCAACGCTGCCAGTACGTAGCCCATCGACAATATGGCTACTGATGCGTGGGACTCAAGGAACATGAAGTCATGGAAGGAGGCTTTTCAGTATCCAATTCCCACCGTGCGGAAGGTCGAGCAGGAATTGCGCTGTGACATTGCGAGTAACAGAGAGAAGCTGCGGTCTTTAGTAGGGTATGCTGCGATGTGCAGCTTTCCTGGCTTCTCTGCATATTAGTCTGCTAATCTAATCTCCTCGATCTACTTAGAACACGCTATCGTGAACTCCTGGGAACCGCCGAGACAATCGTTGAAATGAATGCGGAGAGTTCGGAGGTCGAGACAAAGCTGGCCAGCATTGGAATCCGTTGCAACACTAGCTTGATTGGCAAGAAGTCCGTGAATTTAACAGACATCAAGCGAGAATCCACAGGCAAGAGTGAAAACGACAGAGCGCTGGCCGGGCAGTTGGTGCTCCTTCATCGCTGTACCACCGTGACAGGGAGGCTTTTGCGCAAACATGATTCACCGCTATTGGCCTCGAAATTGATGGTGATTTCAAGGCTTCTCTACAAAACTCTCTCGCAGACTCCAAATGCGCCCCCATTTTTAGAAACCCTACGCTCGCAGTTAAGTTCTGTACAAAGATTGATACGTCGGAGAATTCTTCGAATATTGGGTTCTGCCAATTCGAGCATTGAAGATATCATTGACTCCATGGCCGCTTTTTGTCTCTCGGACAACGCATCATCTCTCGACGCAATAACACATTTTCATGCCATTCGGTTTAGTTGTATCGAGAAGCCCAGCGAGAATGCAGGCGAATATATCCCAAAGGCCCTGGGTCTCTATGTTCAGACTCTCCAAACCACAAAAGCAATTTTCTCCCGTCGACTATCAGATGCGCTGGGCAAGCTTCAGGCCCAACCTCTGCTGAATGATAGCAATATCCGAAATCTCGATGATCTTGATCTCGACATCCTTGGACGATGGGTCACCACAGATGTGAAGAATTTCACTCCCTGGATCAAGTCCGACGACCTGTCAAGACAGTCGGCCGAACATATACTTAAAACTTGGTCTAATAAGGCATTCCATAGGTTCCTAGAGTGTGGCGCTGTCTCTCTGAGAAATGCGACTGACTTTGCGCAAGTCCTTTCACTGCGGAAGAGAGCAATAGATATCTGGCTTTCCGCAGTGGCGGTAACACCAACTCACTCAGCAGTCAGTATATTAGAAGGCCTCAGAGACGTCTTCAACACGCAGTTGAAGTTGGTTTTACTCAATCAAGCTCAACGATTGCTTTCCGTTGGTGATGGAGTCAAATCGCACATAGAGCAATGGACACAAACTGACGGAGGTACATCGCAGTCGCTGTGGGACGCTAATGTGACATCTCTCGAGGTCTCCGACGGTGCCACTGTTTTCAAGCGAGTGCTTACACAGACACTGCTCGGTCAAGATTCAAGGATTGCGAATATATTGGAGACATATGACTCATGGTTAGTAGCTATCGAGAATTCTAGGCGCTCGGTTGATGAAATGCGGCACACGAAATGGGAAGATACTTTTGACGATGACGATGACGATGAAGAATTTCCAACTAGTTCTGTGGAACTGCTTAACCAAGATGACCCCCGCCAGTTACGCGAGGCGCAAAAGGATGCAGTCGGACAGGCGTTTTTGGATCTACAGAGATGCTTCAGTGGTGTCATTGATGCTTTCGGGGACTCGGAGAATAGCCTCAAAGCTGCTTTTGTTTTGCGACTAATCAGAGACTTGAGGCGAGGCAGTCCGTCAGAAATACTACAAGATGATGGCTTGGACTTTGCCCAAGATATTGTACCAGGCTTGCAGCAAACTCTAGCAGAGGAAGTTCTCACCAGTGTACCAGCATCAAAAATTCTTCCATCTCCAAAACGCAGCACTCTATCGCGGGTTCCTGGGCGTACCTTATGGGAGAAAAACCCTGAATTACCCATCCAGCCGTTGCCGTCAACATTCAAATACTTTCGGCGTCTTGTCGAGGCTATGGAGAGCTTGGGCCCGGATCTATGGAATTCCTCTGCCGTGATTGTACTGAAGAAGACTGCACACAAAAATGCCGTCGACTCCTTCTCTGCGAAGTTCGAAGAATTGAAAATGTCTGCGAAGCAGACGGAGAATGCCAAAGAGCAGATTGAGAAGGACAATTCCACAACCGAAGGAGACGACTTAACAACGCCAGACCTTGTGCGGGACTGGAAGATTCAACTGTTGCTCGATGCATTCTACGTCCGAGATGTGCTATCAGTCCCACCTGATGAGACGGAACCCATGAACAAGTTTATAGAAACCTTGCAGGGTGAAGTCGAAGAACAGGACGGGGCAGTCGGTGCATTGCAAGAAGCTGCACATGAGTTCTGGAAGCGAACAGAAATGCTTTTTGGACTGTTAGCGACCTAGTCGATATGGATAAGATGTATATATATAATAATTAGAGATTTCATATGTTACTCCTCACCCAATGCTTTTTGTAGCCCATGTGACTTCCACCGTCGGATTCGTAGAAACATCGACCAAGAGCAATCAGAACTTTTCGATCTCATGGGTAAACATAAATAGTTACCGCTCACAGCTTCTAAAATGCTTCGACTAAGAAGAACTAAGCAGTTAGTCGTTGTAAGTTGTACTATGCCAAGTGATGTAATATGGTCAAATAAGCACATGGAAATTTGTTAGTCCGTCCAAAAGCGCGCTAGTGCGGTAAGCTTTGGGGGAAAATGACGATGCCTCTTCACATATTTTTCTCACCACCAGCACTCTCGTCCGTCCAGTCAATTAATGAGCCATGGCTGCGCCTCGACTGCCATTCCTCTATCCGCAGCTCTTCCGCTCAGCCAGGCCATACGAGGCTGGTGCCCGTTCGCTTCGTTTCCAACGGTCTGGTTTCCATGCCACTCCGCAGCGCAAGCAAGATACAGTTGCCCCTCGTCAAGGACAATCGCTAGAGTCCAAGCTACCTCCACCCGCGCAAAATAAGAAAAATCCAGTCAAAGAACCCCTCGAACCACCGTTGAAGAAGAGCCTTGCTTCCAAACCTCAAAAAGACAGTGCCCAGGGCACGAATTCGGGACCCGAGCGCAGCAACAGCAAACAAAATGTGAATGACGAAAAAAACGATACTGCTGCTAAGGCTTCAAAAACTGCAGGCAAACCACAAAATGAGACGCAAACATCGGATAATAATGCCTCGGCCAAGTTGTCACGAGAGATGCCACCACCTCAGAATCCGATGGACGCCGTTCTTCAAATGCCACCGCCCTCCGAAATGGGACTTGCGAGATTGTCGCCAGATGGACATGGAATACCGCACTTACAGCCCGCGCCGTATATTCACCATTTCGATACGTATACTCTAGTCAAAAACCTTGAGGAGGGTGGGTTCAGTGAGGAACAGGCTGTCACAGTTATGAAAGCCATTCGGGGAATTCTGCAGGAAAAGCTGAAATTGGCCGAGAAGACCCTCACGTCTAAATCAGACAGTGAAAATGAGGAATATCTATTTAAAGCTGCTTGTTCAGAGCTTCGGTCATCATTACAAGCTTCAAGGAGTCTGGAAGTTGAGCGCCAGCGAACGTCCGGAACACAACTGCAACATGAAGTGGACATCCTGAATCTCCGAATCAGTCAGGAATTGGCAAAGTTGAATGATGAACTGAAAGGCATGTGGAATGATCACAAAATGACCACCAGGGAGCTACAGCAGAGTCAGGACACCGGCATCCAGGAACTCAACTATAAGATTGCCGTTTCACTAGCAAGTGACGGAAAGAGCGAGACTGAAGGGTTGAGATGGGTTCTGACGAGACGTGCCGCCTTGACCATCGCTTTCAGTGCCAGTAAGTCTACAATTTGCACACAGAATACTTGGAAACCAGAAAAAGATTTGGATGGCATACTAATCACGCTCTTCCGTTCATAGTGATGGCTATTGCATTTCTAAAAGTCTACTCTACTCGGACACATGAGATAGAAAGGAAACAGGCTGCTGCAAAGGAAACTGCCAAAGCCGAACCGGTGAAAGACGCCGCAGTTCAGACTGAACCGTCGCTCTCCGACACACTAGTGAGTGAGTCGTTGGGATGATCTAATAGACCGTTGTTCTGTGGCTACATGTTCCTGGTGTTGTTCAACCCATATGACAGACGGCATGCGTGATACCCTATAGACTTTTTTTTGTAGATTTTATACGATGGGCCATTTCGTCGGTTTAGATGCATACTGCGTACTATATCGTACTACTCCGAAAGAGTTTAGTTGCTGCACAATTCCCCAGATCCGCTCCCGCAGTTTAATCAATCGTAAGATCCCCCGGCCCGGAAGCTTAACACTCCAAATACTTCTTTGAACTTTCTCCTCGTGGACAGTTGCAACAGCAGAGGAACAAGAGACGTGCCTATCGCAATGCATCTGATCACCCGACAGAGGCGCAACGCCCAGAATGCATCGACAGTCTCTCTACTATTCTTCTTCTGCTTCCCCCTCATCGCGTCCGCCGAATCCTGCGCTGGCGTCCTCCTACAGACCATCGCGACGCGCTGGGATTCACTCGGAAGCGCATACCAGCACGAAATATGCGACCGCGGCTGCCAGCCCGTGATGTCCACGTGGGATGAATGGACATACTCCAACGCCTTCCTGCCGCTAATCGACACCATGGCGAAAGAAATGTCGCTCTCGGACAAGTTCAAGTCCACGTTTACGCGCATCGGCCAGGACATCGCGACATCCACCAAGAAAGAATGCAGTGCGTTGTTGGCGCCCGGTCAACATTTCTGTACTACTAGTGGAGGAACGCCCGACGGCGATAAGTTGGCGCAATGGAACCGTTGTTTCAAGAAGCAAGCTGCTCGGGAAGCTTCTAAAAATGCGTTTACGATGCTCAAAATGGTGTCTGGTGAGATCTGTAAAGGTTCAGCGTATAAGTATCTGTCGGATGATGAGTTGTGGACGCAGATCCTGCCGGAGTATATGAGGAAATATTCGAATACTTGTCAGGCTCGGGCTCGGGCTCCAGATGTTCGCGCAGAGGTTGTTCCCAACGTGGCGCAAGATAAAGAGAAAGTGCCGAAAGATGAATTATGATTGTCATCTCATGATTACCTTGAACGTTGAAAGGGATTCATGCCAACAATGGTTACAATCATTGTCACTTTACACTAGAATACGGCACATTTTATGTGTGTACATGTGTGCAAACAAGACTATAATGTATATACTGTATTTATTTTATTCAAGCCTACCAACTAGATAAGTAGAACATCAATCATAACTCATCATCACCACAAACGTAGTCGGACTCTAAAACTAAAAGTCGAAGCGTAATGCAATACTAGGCGCAGCTTTCTGCTCCTGCGCTGCAGTATCCTTAACTTCGCCGGAAGGAGGACCAGCGCTGCGGAGAATGTCCTCCACAAGAGATTTTCTCTCTGCGTCCATGGTGGCCACAAGGGTACGGAAAACCAGTGGGTCTAGCTTTCCGATTTCCAAAAGCCGGGTAGCGATCTCTTGATAAGTCGATGTCCCCTCTGTTTTGGCGCGCACGAGAAGTGTTGACATGACCAGAGGAATAGCTGTCGGCAGTTTAGAGCTTGGGAAAGCCGTAGGGCTACTGATGAGCGAAACTAGTGTCTGTGAGATCGACGCTCGCGAGTTTTCTGGATCAATTGGAGGTTCTCCTTGATCATCCGGAACCCCTGCGACAAAGGCAATAAGCCGTGGAAATAGGTACCGCATAATCATCGAATCTGTAGTGGATATTGGCCCGCTCCTAAGGAGCACCGAGCGGATACACCCTGCAGCGACACTGGCGAGCCCAACATCCTGCAGACAGTCTAAGTATTGCTCAAGCACCCGGGCAATTAACGGATCTTGGGGTGGAATAGCATGGCTGATAGTAGTGAGGACAATAGTCATGGCGAGAAGAGTGTTCTTTGCACAAGGAAGAGAAGTCTCCGATTCCCGGCGCTGCGCAATTTTTAGTGTGGTAAGAAATCGTGTCAAGCAACCACGCACTTGCAGTGAGATGGCCTCAGTGATCGGTGTATTCTGCGAGCTCATGCCCTGGATGAATCTTCGAAATATAGGGAGCGCATGCGGAACAACTTCAGCCTGACACATCCCGGTGGCAAGTATCGTGCTAAAGATATGCAAAATACAGGCATGAAGATCGTGTTGTATAACTGAAGGAAAAATCGCTGCTACATCGACGAGAGAAGAGAGTGCAAGGCGGATCAGAGTCAAAGTCTCGTCAGAGCTGACATTATAAGTGCGAGTGCTCGAGTCTCCAAGGTTAGGGAGCAGACCCGCTAAGACAAGGATAATATTTCTTGTAAGTTCGAAGAGCTGCTCGATATCGTCGGACAAGTTCTCTGCACGGCCTTGCCCATCTTTCGCAGACGGATGGTCAAGAGACAGGTTTCTGGCCATTTCAACAATAACAGTCTGGATGTTGTGACCCTCAGTAAGAACCAGACGATCAAGGGTATCCATAGTTTCGGAAAAGACTGCATCTTGATAAATAGCGTTTCCAGAGACCGATGGACGTAGTATCTTCCGGAGAGCTTGAAGAATTTCAAGTCTCTGCGAGGGGGAGATCGACTGATCCACTAACGCCTCAAACGCAAGGCCAAAAAGCACGAAAAAGAAAGCAACTGGTTCATCGCGATAATTGATGCTGTCGCCCTTCCCTACTGGTGAAACTTCATTTGTTTGAGCTTCGTCTTCTTCATCTTGACATTGGGTATTGGACTTATTATCCAGGGCATCAAAAACGAAGTCGCTGTCTTTTTCAACCAAGCTTGCAATCGCATCAACGAGATTCAGCCAAGTATCTTGATAGTACTACCACCACTCAGTCAATACGATGTCTCGGTATAAGATGCGCGGTCCAGAAATACTTACGTTGAGCAACGTCTCTCTATTCAGGGCTGCATAGACTTCATCAAGATCCCCAGTCGATGGAGTACCAAGGCTCCCTGATATGTCCGGCTCGAAACGTAGGCGAGCAAATTCTTGTAGCGAAGAAAGCCACAATGGCGTCAGCATAGCGGTATATGGCTGAACAATATCAACTAGATACTGTTGCTCAAGGCTCGCCATTTGCAATCGCGCCCAAGCCGAGAAAAGAGCCATCTTAACCATAACTCTTGCATTGGAATTCAGGCCTTTCAGATCACCAATCTCAGTGACGTTTGAATTATCTGAAAGCAATTAGTGATTCAGTTACAGAAGTATAGAAAGGTTCCTTTCTTACTAGCAAACTGTTCCAAGCCGACAACCAGCAATCGGAATATTCTGCCCATCCGATCTACATTGGTGACAATGCCTGCAGCAACAAACGTGCCACATACGTTGATAGCTTCCGAGGCTAGGTCGGGAGACGAGTCGGCTGCAAACGCTGGTGTTAGAGCTGATCCGATTTGTGCTTGGTATTGTTCTAGTAGAGAAGCCTCCGAGAAATCTGGGTCGGGCGTTTTGCCGAACATCTATTAAATTTCTTGGTTAGCAGATTTTTTCTTCGGAAAGAGCAAGCAAAACCTGGTAATATACATTTAAGACTTGATCGAGAATCTTAAGACCCCAAACTCTTAGCTCTACTACATTTGCTGTGGATGCAGAGAAGGCCATACGGACGACGTCGCCAATCTTTTGCTGAAGAGCAACCTCCGCAGGAATGGTCTGGTCTGGAAGGATCTTATCATTCACCATTAAAAGAAGGTCGCTAAGGCAGATAACAGCGAAGTTACGTGTTTGCCATTTGAGTAACTCCTGTCCGACAGCAGCATTGTTGTCCGCATCTTCCTGGTCTCCGCCAGCAACAGCAGAAGCAAAGCCAGCAACTTCATCATCTGCCATCTCGGTCGCAGTAGCCACTCGTGCAAGCCTCTTTGGTTGTACATCATCTAGTTTAGCCCGAGTTTTGGTGAGCACATTATGCAAACGCTGAATCCAGAGCTGAGTATGAGAAAGCCCGCTCTGCTGCAACCAATTGCGAATCAAGCTTCGCAGCGACGTGCTTTCTGGGGAGTCATCCAAAGCAAACCAGATCTCATCTTCTAGAGTGGAAGTTGCGGTTCCTAAAACCGACTCGGCATCCCTTTTCATCAGATTGTCTAGTCCACGAATTGCAGCCTCCCGCATCAGCGAACTCTTCGAGGTGAGTCCGGCCTGCAGTCGTTTGAGATATGCCATCAAATCCACGTGAGTCGGTGCATATAGAGAGAGATGGTCCAAGCACCGAGAGCTTTGTGTTTTCAATGCACGAGATTCTTCTAGTTGAAATTGACGGACTAGTGTCAATATAAGGTTGCGAGTCTTCGTGATGTCTTGTAGGTCGGGCCCCAAGACATTGATGAGAGAATCAACCGAGCGACTGATGAGGAAAGGAGTGGGAAAGGACACTTCGAGATTCGAGGTGGCTAGTGACGCCGCTTCTTCATTATGGGTGTCGGCCACATAGAGCTGCGCAAGCATGCCCAGTGAACTAGATGCGTAAGGCGAAAATGTCAAACCAGCTGATTCCGCAACCCTTTCCAGACCATCCAATGCCCAGAAATGCACAACTGGGTGAGGATCACTGCATAACGACATAAGAACACCGACAATTGTCTTTAAGTGAAATCCCGCGGCCATGCCACCAACTCTTGAGTGAATGCAGCCCAGAGCTGCTGCGCATCCTGCTCGTGCGTTGGGTTCGCGATTATCGACGATAGTGTCAACAAGCCAGTTGATTTGATTGTTTGTAAACGTATTTCCCGCACTATTGCATAGTCTTCCAAGTGCTTCAAATCCGATCGTCCGGATTATTGCGTCAGGATCCATGACGAATTTCTGGATGAAAGTTAATTCCGGACTTGGATTTCGATCGAATTGATTCACTAGACTTACCTGTAAGAGCTCTTGGATGATCTTACCCGTGGACGGTGCGATATTCCCCGCAGGCGCAAATGTTTCCTTAACGGCAACTTTGAGAGTATGTAATAAAGCCACAGCAATATTGATAGTCATAGCAACCTTCCGGCCAGGGTTTCTCTGTAAGCTCTGAGAGGATAGCAGCGTGACAATTTGTTCAACGCTGCTCTCTTGTACCTTTGGTCCTTGTAAGGGCAACGCAACTGCAAAAAGACTTATAGCGGCATTTACAGCCTCTGTGACCGGAGGGTCTGTGTTGGACGATAGAAAGCCGTCTCGCGCACCATAAAGAAGCACAGAATCGTGCTCACTGGCTTGGCAGATCGGGAAATTCAGCTGCAAATGTCAGTAAACTGCCCGGGTATAAAACGGGATTCAACTTACAATATCGTCGATTTCCTGATCAGTAGAATCGTGAGCAATCCACGCAGTGCTTCCTCCTGCACGTTTTCCAGTAAGTGTTTCGTTAACATATTCTCGTGCTAGGCCTGTGACCCCAAATCCAAAGTTATCCCAAAGATCCCAAAGGCCCTCGAATTGGCCAGTTGAAGTAGCAATTGAGCTCTCGATGGGATTGGGATGCACGATCTCAGGGTCTGCAAAAGAGGATATGGCTATACTGAGAAGGCTGGACTGAGAGACTATTTCTGCATGGCCGGTATGAGGGATTTTCACTAGTTTTGTAAAACATTGGAGCACACGACGCCGAACCATGACCACGAAATCGTGCATTTGCAGAGAGGGATAAAGGCGCTGCGAAATATCCTCTGCCGTTTTTGGAAGGGTCATCTCATCTAGAAAAGTAACTGTATTTTGTAGCATTGTAGCAATACGCCTCGCGCCATCGGCTGTAATTAATTTAGCATTGAATTCAAGGAAGGAAAGCATGGAGCCCAGTGCGCATTCTCTAACATGCGCGAGGAAGCTCATCTCTAACAGTCCTTGTTCAGCTGTATTTGCCTTACCCAGAGGCTTGGGAAGAGCATTTCTCCATAAAAGCATCAACTGCGATAAATGAATCTTGACGAAGCTAGGTCCCAGAGGCATTAGGCCTCCGATGAGAATCCACGCGACTTGAATCTTAGTGCTCGCAACTCGGAGTTCGGAACTGCCACTGTTTTTGAGAAGATCAGTTGCCTGGGATAGAACACGCGCAAAGACATCGACTGATCCGTAAAGAGGCTGCAAGCGAGAAGTGCCCAACATAGAAGATAGGCCATTTGCGAATCCGAGACAGCGCCGAGATGATGAACGTGGTGTTGCTAATTGACCGATTTCTCTATTCAAGGTATTCGAGCAAATTGTCACACACGATATCAACTGATTTGGGCAGGCTAGCACAAAGTTACGCAGGCAATGAGCTGTCTGGACTTGCACGGTGTAGCTGGGATGTGGCAGGACTTGAATGAGGGTTTCGCGGCAGGCGTCAGCTAAAGACGTTACGGCCGAGCCCAGTGACAATATCAGGGAAGAGAGAGCACTTAACGTGCTGGCAAGAGTATGCTTGCTTGGTTCTTTTCTCTCCTTAATCACCTGGGGGTAATCTTTCAAGATCGAGTTAATGAGCCAATTGGCAGCATTCAATTGACTATTCTCTCGCAAAAGTTCGCGGCCAACCGTATCCTCGAGGATATTCTTGATAAATCTTCGAGTCATCAGGAGTCGAAAACGGTTGTATGTGATTGTGGGATGATTCAGTAGAGTAACGAGAAGATGCGAAGCGATTTGACCGTATCGCTCCTCTACAACGTTCTCCCCCAGGTTTCGGATGACATATTTGTAACAAACAGCTATGCCAGCTCGGGCTCTATTTCCAGTCGAGCTGCGCACGTACTGAGAAGAGAGTTGCCCCAGGATGTCAGAGAGCGACAACGATAAGCGCGGTTCGACCTTTTTGGCAGAAGCAGCATCCAACTCCGCTGGCTCGTCCTCATCAGCATCAGCTCCTTTTGGCGGAGGCTTTTTTGATTGTCTTTTGGCTTTCTTCGATTTCGCTGTTGGCGGAACGCCTGTCTGTGGCGAATAGCTCTTAACCAGAGCCCTTGCTAAACATGACGCGGCGGAATGTCTCACTGGCGCAACAGGGTGGTCGATGACTTTCCAGACTAGCGTCTTCAAATTGTCGCAATCATTCTGATTATCGAAATAAGTGGTCGTCTTCAAGAGTTGTTCGAGACACCGGCAAGCATTTATTTGAACAAGAGTCGACTTATCACTGGAAGCCGCGTTTCGCGCCTGTTTCCATATGTCTCGTGCTATCGGTTCTTCAATGGGACCACCGAGGCCACCAACTACCTTTCCTAGTGTAGCGAAAACCGCACCGCGGGCCCCCGTATGATTGCTGCTAGATTTAAGCAGTTTAAAGAGTCCTCCTACTACGGCGCTTGCATGACTGTAGGCACTATCTCCCGCATTGGCAAACACTTCTCCTAGACAATGCGCCGCGGCGAGCTTGGTCTTGGGCTCGACGCTCTTTCCACCATTGACTATAGCGAGTAAATCGAGAACTGTGTCATATAGTGGAATGCGATCTCCTTTGCCTAGGATTGTTCCGAAACATTTGCCCAGATTGTTACGGATAACTCGTGTGACGGTTGGTGCGCTTAGGTTGATGATCTTGAAGAGCTCTTGTTTGAGGGAAGCCTGTTCAGACGAAATTTCCTCCTTTGTAAGGTTCGACACATGCTGGACGAGCTCAGATGTAAAAGTCAATAAATAGAGATCCTGTTGTTCGGATGGAAGGGCATGAAGTTTCTCAACGTCGAGCTCGGTGCGGCGTGGCTCTTGGGGTTGTTTCTCTGCGGAAGCACCTGAGGCGGGAGCGGGCTCAGGGGCGGACATTGAGTGTAGAGTACTGCCGGAAGATGCTGGAGGAACCCAATCCCCCAAGTCTTTTTCCGGTCGCGTGGAGGATGAGCCAGAGGGTTAGGAAAATAATATTCAAGCCAAGAGTAGAACATCACCAGCGTGAGTTGTAGTTACTCTTCCATTTGGTGTAAATAATTACGTTGCGGAACGGATAAATCTCGGCCCGATGCAGTTGGTAAGGTACTCCAAAAATGTCAAGATATATATGGCTTGCCAACCTCAGGCTCTGCATCATGGCAAGCGCATTTGGCATTCGCCTGGCCCGTAGGCCTGGCCTGCACACAAACTGGGTCTGCAATGCATGTCGGGCATTTTCCATGTCAGCAGCGGATCAATCAGGACACAGCCGGTGGTCAACAATCAAGCACGACAAAGCGAAGAATGACAAGGCGAAGAGCAAAGAACGGGGAATATTGACCCAGGAGCTTATCAATGCATCGCAACGTAAGTCCTAAGATATTTCTGAACAGGATTCTTACATTGCTGCTGACACGGATATAGTATGGGGACCCGATCCGAAAAATAATCCGCGTCTACAACTTGCAATAGCAAGAGCGAAGCAATCACAGATACCAAAAGCCACAATAGAAGCGGCAATCGCTCGGGGCCAAGGTGTCTCAGCTTCAGGGCAAGCTCTCGAGGCGGTTACAATCGAGGCCATGTTGCCTGGAACTGTTGCCGCCGTTATCGAGTGTATGGCTGAGAACAAGGCTCGTGTTTTGCAAGATGTCCGATTCATGATTAAGGATAACGGTGGTAACGTGACGCCGACTACTTATCTCTTCGAGAAGAAGGGGAGGTTGGTATTTGAAAAGAAAGAAAACACCAATCCAGACGACTATTTAGACCAAGCAGTCGAGGCAGGCGCAACAGACATAGATACGGATGCCGAAGGAAGGCTTGTTGTATATACCGAACCAACGGCAACCAAATTGGTGGCAGAAGCTATGTCAAAATCCACTGGCCTGGTTATCGAGCAATCACAGATTATTTGGGATCCGATCAAAGACACGATGGTCAAAGTTGAAGATCAAGAGCAACTCGGCCAGCTTGAGGAGATCCTAGCTGCCCTGCGGGAGGACTCAAGCGTTCAAGGCATTTATTTAAACACGATACTCTAGAGCAGGACCTTGTTGTTTTAGCATATGCTTTGTTGGGAAACTCTCTTTAGGGAAGATCATCTCGTCTTTTCAAAGACATGTATTATACATACAAAATGGCATTATCTGCATCGGCGTCGTTCGCGATTTACTCTTTTAGATACCTAGTAATGTACATATTTGAGCAACCTTACATAAACACGAGGATATTTCACGTCTCCTTGCGCAGTGCTTTCATAGTACTTCTCATCAACTTTCCAATTCCATCACTGCCCATGTCATCAAACCAATCCAGCATTTTCAATCTGTATTCATGCCAAGTTAATTTGACCCCGTCCTCTTTCTCAAGCGTGGTCAACGTTTTTTGCGTGACCGGTTTCCTGATTGTCGGCTGGTCATGGCGTTCTATGCTTTGTTCCTCAAAGGTGGCAAAGCATGCTGCTGAATGGTTCGCCAGTGCAACATGATAGCTCAGAGAAAACATAAGCCCAAGTGAATGGTTGAATGCTGGTCCCTCGGACCGTCCTCTGCTGCGTTGTTTTAATAATTCATTCGAGTCGTCAATATACTCAATCAAGGCATTTTTAGTCACCTGGGGTATCAAACAGCCATGGGCGTTTTGATCCTCACTATTCAGTGCCCGATTTCTCCAAACAAGGTTGCACAAATCCATGATGTACCCGTTGTAAAGGCCAACCATTTCAGGAGCATAAAAGCCCCCTGTAGACTTGGCTGGTGACTGCAGTGTTTGAGACGTCAATGATGATTCAAAAGAATTTTTATAAGTGGCGAGAACGCTGCATAAGCGTGATATCTGAGCAAGATTGGAGGTAAATGCCAGACTGTAGATTGCTGGAGATAAAGGCACTGTTAAACGGATTTTGCCATTGTTAGATGCGTGTGAATAAAGCTCCGCCAGATCAGAGTAAAGGTCGAGTATACTCGTCGTCACGGGCCTGGATTCCTCAGCATCGGGGTTTTGTGCTAAAGTAGGAATCTCCATGAGCGATAGCAACAGAAACTCCGCATGGGTGACAAGAGCTACCAAAGGTTTGAAACCTCCAGTGGTGAAGGAAGGACTTCCTGCTCGTAGATCTACTCCCCACTGCCGAATCAACTTGGCGTAAAAGTCGAGGAGGCTAGTCCGAGATGAAGAGATATGGTTTAACATGGCAGTATCCAGTCGATCCAGGTAGTCTTTGCGCAGTTCGTCGTAGGAACTTTTTGGAATAAATCTCATAATTTCCAAGATCTCTTCTCGATAGTCCCGCCCATTCCAACCCTGGAGGTAGCTTTTGAGAAATGATTGCATTGCGTCAGGCAGTTGCTGGGTTCGTTAGTTATAATATTTAATGCGCGTGCTTCTGATTTGTTATTCTCACCTTCGTGCTTCGAACATATTCAGAGACGGCTCCTAGAACGTAGCGAAGAGCTTCGGACTCGTTGGAATCGGGAAGCTTTGCCAATTCAGCTTCATCCTTCAGAAACGCCACTAACCAATCTTCTAGTCGATGTCTAGCAATATCGGGCCCAACTATTGCCATATATTTCTGTGCCATGCGGTCATCTAGCACCGAGACTATCTGGTTTGGTAACTCGATTTTGTCCAAGCGTTCTACAAAGTTATCCACATCCCTCAGTTCTTCTAGAGACGTGTATTCAGGCTTCACTCGTGATGTTTGAACATCTGGAATGACACCAGAGATTTTGCTTCGCTTGGACACACCACGCCTGACGGCTTGAAAGCTGTTATATTCTGTCCTGAATTGGACCCTGTTCCTGCTCCGTTCCTGTAATTGCCTGACTTTGGCCGTCCATTCAGGATCAGGATGTTTGAAAAAGAATTTCACACGCCCCAATTCTCCAATGATGATATCTGGGTAATAGTTTTTGAATACTCTCAATAAAGCCGTGAGCTCTTTTTCGTCATCCCCTGCATTTCGCAAGAGTTCCATGATGGCTTGAATTCTGAAGGGCTTGACGTGCCGACGACGAGTTATCATAGACAGCATATGACATAGTGGGCGCCTCAGGCTAATCATATCAAGCATATCAAAAAGTACCGCGTAGAGCCTCGGAAGATGCGCTTGGTCCTCGAGAAACTCGTAAACAAGTAACAGCCATTGCAGGAGTAACGTCTGCGTGGCAGGGGAAGGTTTGAGTTTACTTGGCCCAAGGCTGCATATTACTTTTGTCACAACGATCGAAGATACACTTTCTTGAGGATATAAATTCTTGATCAGCGTGGTGATTGTTGTCTGATCCAAGTGGTTTGGCTTGGTGAGGACATCGATTAATTGTTCCAAGACATCAATTGGAATACCAACATCATACGCGTCGGAGGCAATGTCACTGGCCAATTCTTTGACGCTCGTATGTCGTTGCTTTGGTGGCACAAAAGCAACTGTACCGGCATGTCAGCCAGGTCTAGGTAATAACCCTACATCTATTTGGCAAGGGAGAAAGTTACCGGCCTCCAGATGATCCACGCTATTTCGTAGATTTTTCAGCTGCGCCTGGATATCTCCAAATTGTTCGCTAACTAGGTACAGAATCAGTATGATTGATTGCCTTCGTGAATTGGGTTGTTTGCACTCACCCGGGCTGGCAATAGAGGAGCTCATCGTTCATCCAACGCTGAAGCGGTTACGTTCATCTGCAGAACTTATGCGACGCGTAATATGCAGAAGCAAATGTATAGCTGCATTCAAAATGCCTTCTGTATGATGAAAACAGTCTGTTGATGAATATAATTTCATGATGCTGTCTGTCTACGGCCGACGCGTCGTTATTTCAGGTTCCCGCCCAACCAATCAGAGCGCCGCATGCTTGGACACCACCAAAGTCTGGTCTATTCATTTACTTCTTGCTTTTATAAAACAGGGAGATATTAGGGGGGAAATTACGCCTTCGAAATTGTTTTTCACTCTTTTTATTAGAAAAGCAGCTAGGAGTTCCTGGTGAAATAAAAACCGTCGACTGGGACTAAACCACAACAGGCAGAAAGGCCCTTTATATATGGTGCATCTATCGGTTATAAGATGGAAATGAGATATAAGATATATATAACTACTTCCGCTTGCGTGTCGATGCACCGGCGACTTGAGAAGCGCCAGTTGACTTTGTCGCCTTGACAGTATCGGAAAGGACTTCCTCCTCAACCTCGTCGTCAGATTCGCCGCCCTGGCCAAACTCGTTGACACGCTTATAGTCGACTTTGTATTTGTAGCTTTGATAGACCCAGACGAAAAAGATGATATCATCTCTGAGGGTACCAATGCGGTACAACCATGGCATCTTAACAGTGAAGGCAAAGAGGTCATCAATGAAGGTGTTCAGGAACTTATACATCAAAGCCCTTCCTGGCATATGGGCAACGGACTGATAGGATGTTAATAATGGAAGCAACGCGTGAAAGGATGTTTGTACTCACCTTGAGACGGTAGTTAATATACAGACTAGGCACCATCATCAGGAAGCCATAGGTGTAGACACTGCCTACCAGGGTTTCAATGATGAAGGAGTACCAAGACTTGTGAGTTTCATAGACCAGGGAGTAGATAGCATATGCCACCAACAGGGGAATAGCAATGATGTAGAGATATTTGAAAGCGATCTCATCGTACTCTTGAGTCTTCTTCTCCGTTTCGCTAAGTTTGTGTTTATCCTCGAATGAGACCATATAAGGCAGGAAAGACCAAAATGAATTCTGTGGAGGAGGTCGAAGGCGAACATCCACCATTTTCGTGACTTTCCAGGCTTCAAGAAGGATACCAAATCCCTGGCTAGCAAGAACCATCCAAGATGTGTTCTCATTGTTGTCAATCAGGTAAAGGAAAATAACAGCCTGCATGAAAATATTGGCAATGATAGTGCGGACAGAGGTGCCAACGTTGTCCTTCTTCTTGCGCCAATGAGACTGTAACAAAGAGTCAGCATTTCGAGATGGAATAAATGTATAGAGAGGGGCATTTCTTACGATATCATTCTTGAAAGCAAGAGTCTCAAAGATCATGTGCAACACACTGACAATAGCGGTAGTGCCGAGCAGGTAGACATTAGTGTCCAGAAGCACTTCCTTGATCATCTCGAACTCATTTCCATCACCGCCACCCGGGACTGGGTTTCCGTTAGCCGCATTGCGAGCGTTCTGCTTTGCGACTTCATCCATGCTAGCCATAATATTGAATTTCCAGTTGCTCAGATTATTCAACACTATGCGAAGAGGCAAGGTTTCAACAGTGGAATTGAGTTCGGTCATGTGTGTTTTGAGCTGCCAAAATGTGTTTAGATAGACGACAGGGTAGTACCAGGTGTTTTGTCCAGTTATATCACGCGCACCAGTGCTTTCCAGGTGCACATTCTGGCGGACTGCAGGATGCATTTGCTGGTAGTTTGCTACGCCAAAATCAGGGATCACCGAAACCGTGAAGTTGGGGTGATAGTAAGAAGCAATCGAGTACTTTGGCGTATTGTCCTCCTCAACCTCGGGAGTCTCGTCGGGGTTTGCCAGGAGATTCTTGCGCTTCGCAACCTTCTTCTTTGGAAGGTACTGATTCAAGGGACGAAGAAAGTGGACGGCACTCTCGGGACTGTAGTCCTTGGCTGCAGGATCGAGCTGGTGGCCGCTTAGGGCAACGTAGAAATGGGCCCAAAGAGTGCCATTGAGTTGCACCTCCTTCGGCACTTTGAAAGTGGTATCGACTTCACGGTTCTCGCTCCAGTTGCCCATGTTGAATGCCTTTTCCTCCATTATAAGGGAATCCTGCGGCACGGTGGACAGCGGGGGCATGCGAGTTGATGCAGAGACGTAAATGCTGATATCCAGGGAGCTGTTGGCGGGCCATATGGGGGCAATGGCATTAGGAATTGCATTGTAGTTTTCGATCTCACTGCGAGCAGGACGGTCGACATAAGCAGGGATTTGCGTTGCTTTCCCAGGGGTAGTTCCTGCATTCGGGCCGTCATTGTTTCCCATAACCTGTTTCATCGCGAATTGGATGAAGAAGAAGATTGCCAGGCCCTGGATTATGCTCCTGAAGCTGAACTTTGCGAAATGTTAGCAGATCTGTCCTGTTTGGAAAGAGGATCCTGGTCTAACTCACGCCGGACTCCGGCTCCTCCTGCTGCTGCTGTCTCTGCTCCGGCATCTTGGCTGCGATGATAGTGATCCGAGGAAGACAGAGGGCGAGAGGACGTTGAAGAAGAAGTAGGGAAGAGGGCGGAAGAAGCTCACGGAATATCGCAGGCCGTTGACACATGCGCTAGGCCCGGCGTGTGTGATTGGCTGGCTTTGGCGCTTGCGGTTTCTCGCATGGCCCACGTTCTGGCCGAGCTCGACACCTTGAATTTGAGGCTCAACCCGAGTATTATAATGCATACATCCATCCGTCGCTTTTAAACCCATCAACCACAGCCATGACCCAATGCTCTGTGTAGTGCGGTGCGGTGCTAGGCAACGAGCTTCAGCAGGGAAATGACGCCCTGCTATCCCTCATGACAGACTCCAAGCTGCCATTCCCCCCACACAGGGAACATCGAGTATGGCTGATTTCCTCGGGCGACAACCCGATAGGGCTGACTGTAGCTCGCCAGCTCCTTGCTCATGGAGACTGTGTGGTGAGCGGGTTGGTTCCCTCGAATATTCTTCGAGACGAAGACCGCCGGGACTACTTTGAGGACTTCCTTGCGGAAGTTGAACGAAACGAGGGAAATGGGTGGAAGGATCGATTCCGCACATGCATTCTCGACGTCAGGTGCGAATCTCATTTAAATTTGACGCTTTATTGAAATTCTCGCTTATGCTCGGCATAGGAAGATGGGCGAGTGCCAGGCGGCTGTGGCAGAAGCTGTGAATTTGTTTGGCAAGCTGGACATTGTTCTATGGTGCACAAGTCAAACAGTCCTTGGGTCTGTCGAAGAACTAGCTGCTTCGGCGAGAACATTGAGTCTCGTTCGCGATCAATTTGAGACTAATTACTTTGGACCGGTGAACATCATCAAGTCGGCTCTTCCACAAATGCGTAAACAGCGAGGAGGTCACTTTCTCGTGCTAATGGGAATCAGTAAGACGACCGAAAAAGGAAACATCTGAAGAGCTTCCATTGACTTAGAGTTAGCGGCCCATCTTGGAACGCCAGGGCTAGGGGTGTATTGTGCGTCTGAATGGGCATTGGAGGGATTTTGTGATGTATAAACGGACAAAATTTCTTGAAATATTCAACTGACAGGATGGATACTGACCTGGGCATTATAGAGCATCGCCTACGAAGTCGCTCCCTTCAACATAAGAATGTCCATTCTTCAATGCAGCATGGAAATTTGTATTCTTACAAATCTCATTACCAGCGTTCCTCCAATGCTTCCCGCCTACTCCGCGACTGAGAACAATGCACCACTCTTCCGCAACATTTTAGCTAGTCTTTTTTCACAACTGCCCCAAGCAGCCCCTGATGGCTTTAGCTCCGCACCAGAACAGGAAGATATAACTACAATCTCAAACACTGGACAACTACCAACAGGACCGTTTTCGTCGCGGGAAGTTGTGTCCATGTACGCGCCGTTCAGTGTAGCGCATCTTGAAGCTCTGATATTAGAGACGGTGCATGCCATTACAGCGATAGGTGGTCATGAGAATCCGCCTTCCCGGCATATCATTGGACAGGAAGGAGTGGCAGCCGTGAAGGAGAAGTTGAAGACTGTCAGTGAGGAACTCGAGGATTTCGTTCAAGCTAGCTACTCGGTCGATGTTCATGAAAATAACAATGACGAGGACTTTAGTGGGGATATAATATGATGCTGAAAACTTGAAATTTTTTCAAGTGTATACCAATATAATCAATTCCAAGAGAGAAAAAGTAATTTATACATGGAAGAAAAAATTTTGAAAAAGTACAATGCAAGAAGAATGAGATAGCATGGTCTGCATTCCATTTGCAATGCACTCATCTTAGATAACGGATAGCCATGTGTTGGCTAGCCATGATACCATCTCATTCCTGTTGAAATTTGACATACCAAGCTTGTCGAACTTCCCACAAACTGCCCATGTCCTGATTATTTCTGTAGCAGCGAAACTCCTTCCAGGCATTCCCATTTGGCGGATTCTTAATGCGTCCATCGATTTCAAGAATCTTCTTTGTAAGAGCATTAGGTCCTGCGATATTGTGTACCTCTATTTCGAGAGACGTGGGAGAAAGTGGCAGGGTTTTTTGTGATTGAGGATTTTCGGTCTCCACTTGCGTAAGCTTATCGACCCCTGGAGAGTCCACGTCCATTGAAGTGGTGGGCTCCTTTTGCGTGCCACCTTTCGCATCTTGATCCGGGTTCAAAGAAGTGCCATTCTCTACGGGACAAGACGAAGGTTCCGTTTCTGCATCGACGGAGGCTTCCGTAGCTTCAAGAGCAGTGTTTACCGGAACTTCATCTTCATCGAGCGTTTTGCGTTTTCGTGGGCGGCCCCGACCTCGCTTCTTCGCTGTATGTTGATGATCATCGGGCAAGATTTCTGCCATTGGCTGGTCTGTAGTTGACTCATCTTCCTTGACCTGTATTTCCTCTTTGTTAATTTCTGCTTCGACATCTAGCTGAGGTCCAGGTGCATGATCAGAATTATCCGCGTCGTTGGAACCTTTGCTCGGCTCATCTTGATTTGGCTGATCGTGGGTTTTCAACGCTGCCGGTTCATCGTCATGAGATACGGGACTAATATCATTGTTCATTTGTGAGTCATCTGTGACTGCATGCTTTCCTTCATGCGTGGGATCTTTCTCTGGTTCATTAAAAGAGCACAGGAATACTCGCTGCCCGACAGGCACCAAGAAACTGAGTATTGCGCCATCGATGGCTGTGATCTATATGAACTCGTGTCAACAAACTCCCTCCAACAACCTTGACGCAGAGATAATATAATGCAAAGCTCACCTTAACCTCCTTCTCAATAACAGTCTGTTTCCCGAACTTGCGCCAATATTTCCACACGTCCCCCACCCGCACGACATCGTGTTGGATCAAGGTCTCCAACTTGACTTTGGAACTTTCTCCAGCAATGAGGCCATGGTTTATCTTCTGTTTCTGGCCCCAGAACTGCTCAAACTCTCGTTCTTTATAGTCATCAAATTTCCCCTCCGCTCGTTCCTGCACTGCTCGTCTAGCTTGTCTCTGCCAATCTGGTTTGTACCGGCCAGACTCAAGGTCGTACTGGAAATTCCGCAAGGCAGCTCGCCAGTTGTTATCATATCGTAGAAAGCTCTCAGGAAGTGGTGGAATTTTGGAATCGGGATCTTCAGGATCCGGATCGGGATTTGGATGGATGTGCGACGGTAATAGAGAGATAAGCTCTCGCTTCTCATCTTCCTCCAGGTATTCCCATGCCTTGGGATTGGAGAACAGTCTCTTTATAAGCAGAGTCAGTTCAGCGTGTGTAACTCTCCACTTTAACAGGACAAAACGGGGACAATTCCATACCACAAGATCTGCATGAACCAAAGCTGATTTGGGATTTGTCATGAGATAATCTTCCCCCCAGGGGCCTCTTTTTCGTGCCGCATTTTGTTTCGGCGTTGATGACATAGCTCTGCTGGTTTCGAGATGGGCGGCATCCCTAACTGGCTCCGCAGGAGTTTGCAACTGCTGACTGCGAGTTCTACAGTGTAATCAGCACAGACATCTCATCGTGGAATAATAATAAAAAGGTTTCCCCTCTGCAACATGGACGTGACGTCCTATACTTGAATAGAAGCACACGTACCTTGATCGGGTCTGCGGCGCATCAACAACCTGCGTGTTTGTAGTCGCGCTCACCGCCTTGCGTTTAGGTGGCATTTTGGGGAGCTCCGTATCGCCGCAATCTGGTCAGTCTGTTTACCACACCACTGACAGTATCCTAAGCTTTCGTCCTATTCCGGTCCATTGTTGAACCAAAACTAAGAAGCCAACCAAGTGGGGTAATATAAAGAGAAATAATGGTCAAATCAACGCAGATTGCGAGGCTAGATGGTGCGTGGACAGCTATCCCAGGTTGACGCAGATGGAGTACCTAGGTAGTGAGTGAGTTGTGGGTGAAATTTGGCTAACCAGCAGCGCGCAGGCCTCATGCTAGCTGCGTCTGTGGATGATGAACAGGTATGATCAATTACGATTCATCTTATTTGGGTGGCATTGTTTGTCTATGGAAAAAAGAGAGGGGGGTGCAATCTCTTGTTGGGACATTCATTGATATTAGATGTTCTCACAGGCAGAGAGCGAGTTGGCGGAAGTCAAGACACAAGCAAAGATGATTTTCAGGCGCATGAGTCGCAGTTCAGCGCGAGAAGCTAGTATTGAATCTGGACAGTACAACCTCCAGTAAGTCTCAGTTGGCGGACTCCACAACTTCATTATCCCGCATCGACTAACAAGGGGATCCTTTGAATGCAGTTACATTGTCAAAGACGACGTCTGCTTTCTTTGTATCTGTGATAAATCCTACCCGCGGAAACTCGCGTTTACATATCTCGCCGATATAGCCACCGAATTCACCACCACATACTCTTCACAACAATACCACTCCCCTAACTTGCGCCCCTACGCTTTCGTCGAATTCGACACCTTCATTCAACGAACAAAAGGAACCTACCAAAACACTCGCGCAGCTGCAAATCTCGACAAGCTCAATGATGAACTTCGTGATGTGACTAAAGTCATGACAAAGAATATTGAAGACTTGCTATACCGGGGCGACAGCCTCGAGCGCATGGGCGAGATGTCAGGGAGGCTAAGAGAGGACAGTATGAAATATCGCAAAGCAGCCGTTCGCATCAATTGGGAGTTGTTGGTGAAGCAGGTAAGATGGACAGTCTGGTCGAAGACACATGGCAGAACTTCAAGCTAACGGCGTCCCAGTACGGTCCTTTTGCGGGGGTTGGATTCATTATGCTTATTTTCATCTGGTGGCGTTTCTTCTGAGTCAAACATCCTGCCCTGCTTTCAATTATAATAATAATAATTCCTTCATATGCACATATGAACTTCGACGATCTGTATGCATAGCGATGTATTCGGTTAATGAATGCTTTTATGATGAGACGAAAAATCCGCCCTTTGGGCGAACATGTCCAGTCTCGAAGCGCCGAAGCTGGTCTGCATCAACCAATTTTGTATCAATAGAAGGAGGTTGGACCGTTATGCGCTCAAATCTCGTCTTCTTCCTCGTCAAAATCGTCTTCTTCTCCCATATCATACAGGATTCGGCCTCCCTCTCCAGGGCCGTCGCCATGTTGGGCATCAAAATATGGTAGAACGACACCTTCTCTATCACGGCGTTGGCGCTCTGTGAGCTTTAATTCAAACGTAGATCCAGGCTCGGCCTGCTCCGCAGAGACGGCATCGTCCTCTGGTCGTCTGTAAAGGGGATGATCCTCTAGCAATATGACCACCTCCTTTACCTCTTGGGGCAAATATCGGTTTGCGGGCGGCACAAAATACCATTCAACAACACCGCGGCCGCTTTTTCGCCGATGCTCCATTTCAATCACAATGCCGTCGACACGTTCCTGGCCTTTCGTTTGGTCGATCCTGCCCAGAATAACCCCCTCCTGTCGTTCTTCAAGCCCGAACACGGGTGCTGCAAGACTTCGGTCGTGAGCAGCTTTCTGTGCGAGAATATGCGACAAGGAGTGCAATTTCAAAATCGTTGTTGAAAGGTAACTCAACATTGACAGGTCAGACGGTACATAACTCTGATGCGGCTTGATGGGGACGACGTCTTGATGATACGTCACCACCAATGAAGTCTGGACGGGTGCTGAAGTGACATTCCCTGGAGCTATGAGTGAACCTAGATAGGATGGCAGATGGACATCCGGTTTACTAAGAAGGGCATTGATAGCATCGATAATAATCAGCCGCCCTGCGTCAAGTCAGCCTTATTTAACGTCCTTGTCCGAAGTTCCTCCGAAGAATTAATCTCACGTCGGTGTGAATTGCCAGAGAAAGCAGCAATCACTTCTTTGGCCACATCAGCAGGCCTTTTCCGTCGCGCAAAAATGAAGGAATCGACACCATTGGGCTTCTTTAATGTCTCAAATGAGATAAATGTGATGTGGACTTTTGAAATCTAGTTCGTCCGCTAGCGATGAGCAAGGCTAGTGTGGTAAATGGTGATTATGATATCGGCATACCTGTGCTCGTCGTATATACTCTCTGAACAAGGGGTTGGCTGGCTGCTCCAGCGAGTCCAGTACCAGGGTCAGCGGGGAAGCTGTGTCCCGCAGGCTCAGTAGCTTTGATATCAGAAGCAGATTATGCGTTCGGCGGTGAGACAGGCTATTTGCGGACGACATTGTGTTTTATTCCTTGCTCTTTTTTGGGATACGTCTATTGTCCGCAGACGAAATAAAATAAATCTTCCTACGCTCTCAAAAAGGCAGGAACCGCCGAACAAAGCGGGACGTATGCCAAGCCGCGCTTACCACATCCTTAGCCGCAGCCGCTCCATACATGTGGCTATGCCTAATTGAGAATAGACCCACAAAATGTATCTACATTGTGTCGCTTGATTTTTGTAGACTATCAGTTTTATGATGCAGATTCTGTCAACTGGAGGAATGGATATTTTGAATTGTTCGTCGAGTACTAATCATTACGTTGATGCTGAAACAGATTTGACCCTCCAAATTTAAGTACAGCATGCTCCGCCATGACCCAGACTCAGAAGAACAATTCGCATAAGAAAACATTTATGCATATTTGTATACAAATGTACGCCCCTGTTCGCCCCCGTCCGAAAAAGACGAGCATTGTGCGCTCGCGCAGCGGGTGCAAATGCTGTCGGGAAAGACGGAAAAAGGTAAATCTCTCAGAACCTTGGTTGTTATGCAATGATATGATTGATACAAGATTTAAGTGTGATGAAAGGAAACCTAAATGTGGAACATGCACCAGGTTGGGTATAGTCTGTGAGCCAGTTAAGCCAAAGTTTGAGTTTCGTATAGTAAATGCGCCATCGGCTTCCAAGCCAACTTCGTCAACGACTGGAATATACAACTCTGTATCGTTACAGCAAACAGAAATGGATGTCTTCTATTCTACCTATTGGGAAGACCGTTGTCTACCAGCATTGCATCCACTATTTCAGTCCGTATCCAGGCTCGTCGGGAAATTCCCAACGTTAAAGGATGCCGTGCTCGCTTTATCCTCATGCAATCTGAGTCGTGTGAATGCAGAGCGCAGGGGCTGGCCGCAATCAGCTATATGGGCATCTACGCTCCGAATTCCACACATCAGGCCAGGAACCAGCTATACTATTCGTCGGCAATTCATAAATTTACGAAGCTCGGCCAAAACGAGTACCGATGCAACTTCGCCATTGTATTGCTAATTCTCGTCCTCTTCGCTCATATAGAGTCATCAAGGGGCAATTACGGGGGGTTCAACTGCCATGTCAGAGGGCTAGCTACTTTTCTCGATAGTGACGCTGGAAACTCAAACGGGGACCTAACTCTGTTGAGGACGATTGTTACGGCTTGGATGCAGCCTCGGTTCCAAGTCTGGTGGGCACGATCATACTTTAGTACATTGGATGTGCAACTGCAACAGCCACGCATCGTCATGCTCCATGTGCTTCAAGGGGGCTTCTTTGGGTCAACTCCTGAGCGGCGAATTTCAGTGTTGAGTGTTATGTGTGAGTCTCATCGGCTAAATGTTACGGCAATTCTTCATTATTGGCGATGCTGCACTAGGGTAGACGTGGGTTATGGGCCCTACGAAGATCGTTTCGGATATTACTGCGAACTACTAGCCGAGGAAAGAAACAAACTCGACGGCTGGCTAGCACAGCTACCCCCATGCGAGCAGCCCATCCAGAACTTAGATAATTCTCACTACACGTCTACTACCTTGGTTGAGTCGCTCAATTTGCATCACACGACTCCGCCCTGAACTACGCCTACTACGTTTTAGCACGCATCATGCAATGTACAGCGATTTTCCACAGTCTACAGTCCGGGGAATCCCAATATTTAGGCCATGAATGCTACGAAGCAGAACCCTGGGGCAGACTACTCCTAAGGATTGCCAAAGCAATCGATACGAGGGCGTGTATCCACCAGAACACCTGGACTATCGGCTTCTCTGGCCTCTTCCTGGCCGCACTACTCCGGTGCCGGGATGCAGCTTCTGGTATATGGATCGAGCATTGGCTGCAGAATCTCAGCGATATACATCCAACAGAGGAAGGATCTTTCCCAGTATACCAAGCATTGGCGGTGGCCAGAGCCATCAATCAGCAGAGGATGATCGCAAGAGACGTGTTTGCCGTATCCCAGCCGCTGGATGATGGAGGAGGCACTCCTAAATTCACCTCGTATAACAGTCAAATGATCGATAAGCTGTTGATTCATGGGAGATGTCGGGCCACAGGGGAGCTGTTTACGGATTGCATATCGATTTGAAAGGCATTCAATTCCTTCTGGACGTAGTCGCCTCTCGGTGGCAGCCAGTCATTTGAGGTTGGCCGTGCTCTTTACTAGCAAAATAAAGTATATGCAATTCTCCGGGGGCCCACCAATCACGTCGCGGCATAGCTCCCGTTCACCCGATCGGGCAAGGAACACCCCATGGTCTCAGCCAACCAGAACGCCGAGCGTCGTATAGATTCGGAATTCCCCGAATCCCTAATCTGTCTATCTTTTCTATCTTGACCTCCTCGGCGTCTGTCGATGGAGCGATTATGGACTGGGATCCACCTGGCTGAACTGAAAATTGCATCTAATGCAGTGGTGCTTTACTGAAACAAGTTTAATCTTTGGGGCCCAATTCATGGACTGAATATAAATATCCAGCGTCGCGGACTAGCTCTGTGCATATTTGAACCCAACTTTGCGTCGATAGACCAGTTACAACCCTTCAAAAGACGCACACACACACAGACAATGGCTTCCCAAATGACCGATTGCATAGTCACGTATCGAGGTGACATAGTGGAAAACCGACATATGGTCCACGCTGCGATCGTTGATGCAAATGGAAAACTCCGATATGCCGTTGGGGATCCTTTCCGAGTGACCCTCCCTCGCTCGGCGGCCAAACCCGCACAGGCACTGGCTATTCTCGAAACAGGAGCCCTTGACAAGTTCTCCTTTGACGATAAGGACTTGGCATTGATGTGTGCATCGCACAATAGCGAAGACAGGCATCTATCGCGGGCACGGGCGATGTTGGCAACCATTCACGCTGAGGAGACAGATCTGCGCTGCGGCGGTCATGCCGCCCTGTCAGAGCCAGTGAACAAGACGTGGATCAAAGCTGATTATACTCCGACGGCCATATGCAACAACTGCTCGGGCAAGCATGCGGGAATGATAGCTGGTGCTAAAGCCCTCGGGGCTGACATAGCAAGCTATCACATGCCGGAAAACGCAATGCAATCGCGGGTCAGACGTGTTATTGAGGATCTCTCTGGCTTGGATGAACATGGAGTCAAATGGGGCATCGACGGCTGCAATCTTCCAACTCCGGCTCTTCCCCTGAACTCTCTGGCGCAACTATACAGTACCTTTGCTACGGCAGCCGATGAAGTCGAGAGCAACATTGATCTATCAAAAAGGACCGAAAATCTAGCACGGGTTTTTCGTGCAATGAGCCAGTCTCCAGAACTTGTTGGCGGAGAGGGTCGGTTCTGCACTCGACTCATGGCGGCATATCAAGGGGGCCTCATTGGCAAGATCGGGGCTGAGGGTTGTTATGGAATCGGCGTGCGGAAAGCCATACAGCATGGAGCAGACACGGCCATTGGGATTGCCATCAAGATTGAAGATGGGAATAAGCCGATTCTCTATTCGGCAATAATGGAGATTCTTGAACAACTGAATATCGGAACGCAGGAAATTCGCGAGAAGCTGGCTGATCTTCATCATCCGAAGCTTTTAAATACTGCAGGAGTGGAAATAGGCAAAGTGTCTTGTTCTATCAAGGTGCGAGCTGTTTGATGGAAAATCTGTACCAAGAGACGTGGAAAAGGAGATTTTATAAGCCCAGGTGTGCCAATCAATAGAATAATCTTGGAAGCTGATATATATATATATGTGAACATGCAGCGGCTGCCTCATTATCTCTGCCAGACACATCCCAATATTCCTTTCAGAATTGAAAAGATGAAATCGAGTTGTGGAATGCCAACGGGACGAATTCGTACAGTGCACCACCCCCTTGCATACCGGGCAAAGTCTCACGCCTTTTATTGCCTCTCCGGACGTACCACGTCAAACCATTTTTTTAAGGTTTGGCGTCGTAGTACTGCGAGCGGAAAGAGCAGTAGGAAAAAAAGAAAAAGAAAAAGAAAACAGAAGAGCATATGAAACTGGTAATCACAACTATGTATTCTAAATAAAAGAGGTAGGCCGGCGTCACTTGAGCTTTATATCTAGATCCCATCTCTCTTTCTTTCTGTTACCCAGTGTTTGTTACATCATAAACGCCTACCAGTACCTACGACCTAGATCAGTCATTGGTACATTCGTATACAGATCAAATGGCCAAGTCCAGAATCCTCGCAGCTGCAACGCACATCACGCGGCGAGCCGCAAGGCGCAGATACTCGGTTGTCTCTACTATTCTTGTGGTTTTCCTTTTGTTGCCTATATTTCTGTATTTCCTGCTGGGAAAGGTGATCGCCAATGATCCCCGGCTGGTTCCACATGCTATTCGACACGCCCAAAACGTGCTTCTTATCACGGCGCATCCCGACGATGGGGCTTTGTACTTCGGTCCTAGTATGCTGCAGGGCTGGGGTAGGAAGCATGTGAATTTGTACATGCTTGTTCTGTCGTCGTCTGGGGGTATGTATGCTTGGCTTGCTTGCGTGTGTATATATGTTCAACTGACAATGGGAATAGGCAAGTCAGATGGTCGGGCAGAGACGCGACGAGCAGAAACAAAGGCGTCCTGTGCAGAGCTGGGCGTCGTCGACAAGAAATGCCTCATTCTCGAAAACAAGGGTCTTCAAGGCGATTCCCCCAAGCCATGGGACGAGCAGATAGTCGAACGGGTTCTCGAACGACATGTCAAAAAGTGGGACATCGACCTGATCATCACCTTTGACGAGTATGGCGGCGTATCTGGCGCAGGGGCGAATCATGATCAGCAGCACCGGTCTGTTAACAAGGGAGTCCAGAGATTCATCAAGAATAAACATCGTCAGGTTGGCAAAGACGAAGAGCATAAACCCACGGCATATGCGCTGCAGACAACATTCGTCCTGAGGAAATATCTATCTCTGGCCGATTTGGTCCCGACCTCGTTCCCGTTCACCCTGAGAATACTCGAGGCGCTTCTCACGTCGGTGCATGAAACGCCGGCAGAACCGACTTCTGGTGGAAAGCTGGCGCCTCCCAAGAATGGCGATGTATACGGAGACAGGGCGCTCATTGTAACGGATTGGGGCCGACATACAAGAGCTCAGGCGGCCTTGGGGGAACATGCGTCTCGATATACTTGGGATAGAGTTTTGTACTCAGTTCTGAGCCGGTATATGTGGTTCAATGATCTACGGCGGATGTGAATTCGTCCTCCAATTGTGTTGTTATAAGTGCATCATAACGGTCAAATGAACGTCAACTTGTATATTAGTCCCTTAAAAATCCACGTGCAGAGCTTTACTCTGTATGTACATGTAGTAAGCAACCGATCGCTATTCACCAAGAGAACGAATTGGATGCTAATGCAGCGTCAAATATGTAAGTGAAAAGAAAATAAAAAAATATAAAAAATAAATGTACATAACTGTATATATCATACGGGTATAAAGAAAAAAACACGACACGAACGCATGCTGGACTTAATGCGCAACAACTCCCACCCAAAAGCACAAACTTGAGACCATCCATTCAAAACTCCGTTCTCCTTGCCCTTTACTTCTTCACTTTTATATTAGTCCTCGCTTTATTTTGCTCGATGCCTCCTCTTCTTATATCATGGGCCAGTCCTTGCACATGCCGAAGAATGTTCGGCACGCTTTCCCCATTTCTATGCGCAGATTGAATCCTCTCCAGGAACCTTGGGCAGAATGTTGGACTCGCGCGTCAGGATGGGAGATTGGTTTGGATCCCATGTTGCCGTATCTTCCACGTCCGGGACTGTTGGGAGATAACATTAGCAAGGGCCGACACCGAATCGTCGTAGAAATGAGTCCTCACCTGAATCCAGTAATTGGTAAAATCATGATATCGTCGGCCAGCTTACTCTTGCCTCCGTCATACAAACCGGTCAAAGCATTCCATCGAAGTCCAATGCGGTCTTCAAGCCAGCTCCGTAACACAACGGTGATGGCGTCAGGACCCGTTAAGATGAGTGGGTCAAGATAATACAGCTCTTGGTATGCCTCTGGCGTTGTCAGATTTCCGGCATGATGGTTGGCAACTTCATTCAAAGCGCTGTACAGTTTCTGCATGAACCAGGTCAAAGCGGGATGGCCAGGCGCAGACGCCAGCGCCCATTGGGTCAATTGCACTGGATTCGTATAGCCCATTCGCCAATACATATTACTGTCGGGAGGACAATCGGCTTCTATGCCAAAAATCGCGCGAACGGGCTTGGTGGGCGTATAAGAAGCCCCCGTTTCCATATCATACCAAGGTTCCAAGTCTTCTGGTCCGATCCAGGTGGCCGGCGAGCGCAGTGGACGAGTATCAACATCACCATACTAGGCGGCAAGAGTTGCACGATTAGCATGCGGCATACCAAGCAAGAAAAACAAGAGGCCACTTACAATGCCGCCAATATATTTTGTAACCATAATGCGGAATATATCCGATTTCTCAACCATTCTAGGCAGCGCACTGAAATGCTCGATGAAGTTGGGCTCGTATGCTTCCAAAAACTGCATTATCCCATCATCATCCCAAAGAAAATAGGCCATGGGCGTGTCCACCACTTCCTTCAGCCATTCTTCAACACTATTACGGATCAACTCTGGCCACGTATCGACGTGAGTGTCTTTCCACGTTTGATGCACAATTAAGGGTATTTCGGTGTTGTTGATGTGGCGGGACTTGTAGCGATTCGCCGTTAGTCGCGATACAAGGCGGGCCGCTTCTATAATGGTGGCTGGCTTGGGATCTGACGGTGACAGCCACGACGGTGGAATATAGAATGCTTGCGCCATTAGTTAGCCATCTCCATGAGGCCCGCAGCAATTCAGGGCAAACATACCTCCGCCTTCAATATTAGAGGATTGTATATGTTTCCATAATGATGGATGACTCTTTTGTAGTTCGGCGGGCTGTCGCACAGCATGCTCACGATCCCCCCTAGAGGAGACAATCGAGAACGAGATAACACAGAACACAACAGAGGCAACGGCAAGACGCTGCCAGCGACGTCTGAAGGCGCCGAAGACCCCCATATCGTCAGGGGACAAAAAAAAAGGAAAGCGGATTCGAGGCACCGTGGGCCTAGGGGCGAAATAACAACAGACGATGACGCCGGTGGGCGATAGGATGTTGAGTGCACCTCAATGGGCGGCGCTGGTTGTTTTATCGGAGTGCAACGAGCGTGGGATGGACAAAGGAAATAAGCAATGCCAAAAAGGAGGGCTTTCGAGAAAGGAAGGACAGTGAGCGCGGAGAAGGAGTTGCTGCTCCAAGGCTTAGCTCTTACGTAGGCCCAGTTTTCCTCCCTGAAATCTCAGGCCGCCCAGCAATTGGCGCAGCCACGATGATTGGGCGGTTCCGATTGGCTGGCGAGGTGGCGGCTTTGCCGCTGGCTAACTTTCAGATCCCTTTTGGGCAACGGGCGGGGCGGTGTACGTATGCTTCGCCTTCGCCAGTTTTGTATACCATTGCGAAACGGAGTAACTAGTCAAGTTGCCTGCACACGACGGGCCAGAGTGAGTGAGTACACAGAGCCGTGTTTTGACTTTTCTTCTAATAATAAATCCGAGTTCCTGGCAACGCGCGCAGTGGAGCCCGAGTCACGTGGCAAACGGCCGAAGAAACTCTTGTTGCCTCAGGCACTAACTGCGGTTGTGGCGCGACTGACCGCCCGTACGATTTCGCGGCAGCCCAAAATCATCAATGCAAAAGCGCAGCTAAACTCAAAAGTAACATGATTTTTTAGGTGGGAGACCAAGCCAACGACAAATTAGGGACGCGTCCAGCGAGTGCGCAGTGGGTGGTAACACGGTCTTCCGGATTGCTCATCTGAGAGCTGCGATTTCGACGACTTGCCCGTTATCCAGCTATTTGGTCTTGAAATAGCTGGCACTTCATTTACACCATGGCCGAACCACCTGCAAAACGTGCCCGTCGCACGGATAGCGCAGCTATGTGGGATACAAATGAGAAGCGGTCGCGCCCGTCTTACTCGCCGGAGCCAGAATCAGATCAAGCGCGCCACTCGCGGCCGGAAGACACTCGCAAAAGTGCCAGGGACGACCGCCGCTACCGCTCCCGTTCGCGTGATAGATACGCCCGCAAAAGAGATCGAAGTGTATCTCGCGACAGGTTTGAGCGGCCCGGCGATCATGACCGTGATGGTTATCGAGACTCGAAGAGGGATGGACGGGGCATGAGAGACCGCGATCGGAGCTCTAGCAGAGATCGGTACTATAATAGACGCGGTATGGCTCTCTTTCTTCGTCATGTGCCTACCCCAATGCTGACGAGATTTCCAATGTCTATAGGATATAGCTTGAAACCAGGAAAGCCAGACCGATCAAGGTCGCCACGCAACGGCACCCGTTCTCGTCGTGACTCAGATGCCGACTCCAGGGACGAAAGGAGAGACGCCCGGTCGCGCATTGATCACCGTCGTACGAACGGGGCACCAAGACGTGGCGCCCCTACAGACGAAGAGGACGCGCATCATGCTGATATGATGAGCGATATCGAAGACTCGGACGACATTGAGGCTATGATGAAGAGATCCATGGGCTTCTCGCGATTTAGAAGCACCAAGAACACAAAAGTCCCCGGAAACGACATCTACGGTGTGCGGAAGGAGAAGAAGACCGAATACCGCCAATACATGAATCGTGTCGGTGGATTCAACAGGCCTCTCAGTCCCGGCAGAGGATAACAATTTCCCCACTCCGTCGGGCGCATACAATAAATAATTCCTGTTATTTTTACTTCTCTTTCAGTCAATGTAGCATACGTTTACAAGAGTTCGATCAAGGCATGTTGCGGAGTTTAGGTGTACATTTCTTCTACCATGAGTATGGTGCATGGGCGGGCGGAACAGCGACAAAATGTTTACTACAATCTATATTCTATCTTACCAAGCATTAACTACCGATGCATAAAAATAATTACCTCACGGAATCAAGCTTAGGGCATAAAAATCCCTGATGCACAGTGCGTCTTGCCACATCCCCCGGGCTGTGACGTACGGCGTCCCCTTTTCCTCATTCTATACCCGCGCCGACTCGGCTTCCTGGGAAGTACCTGGCACAACAATTGCAACACAGCGTATCAAAAGTGGCATCTCTCGTTCGGAGGGCTTTCGGTTCGTTCTCCCCGAGCACAATGGCTTCTGGAAGCGAGCGAAATATCATTATCATCGGTATGTCGTCTCACCTTTTCGCTGATGGCTACCCCGCATACCACCTGAATCATATATATCTTCATGGTCGCAAGGCCCGTCTGAACAACCACCAGAAACTGACGCGAAACGCTTTTGCGTAACTAGGAGGCGGCATCATTGGGTCGTGCTCTGCGTATTATCTGACGAGACATCCATCATATGATCCAGCCCTGCACAAGATTACTCTGCTCGAAGCCTCGGAAATCGCTGGAGGCGCGTCCGGGAAAGCGGGCGGTCTTCTCGCACTGTGGGCGTACCCCAGCTCTATAGTCCCACTGAGTTATAAATTACACGCTGAACTGGCCAAGGAGCACAATGGCAAAGACAACTGGGGCTACCGGGAGGTCAACTGTGGCCAACTAATCGCGAAAGGTCGCGCAGTTGACGCTAAGGACACAACCACCTCCGGCAACTCCTCGGTTTCCTTGCAAAAACGAGATGCAACTGCAATCGGCAAGCTGAGGGCCGCCGGCATACCGACAGATCTGGATTGGCTACTGTCCGATGGACTTCGAGGCTACGAAAGTATGAGCGGGCCGGGCGAGACAGCGCAGGTGCATCCGTATCAATTCACAACCTCCATCGCCAAGCTGGCTGAAGAGAAGGGAGTCAAGATTATTTTAGGAAAAGTGACAGAAATTAAAGAAGAAGCACGCACCGTCAAGTCCGTCACGTATACGGATAAAGCGTCCGGAGAGTCGCACACTCTGCCCGCGACAGATATCATCGTTTCGGCAGGCCCATGGACAAAAGCCGTGGTTCCAAATGCGCCTATCAAGGCCACGCGAGCACATAGCGTGGTCATTCGGCCGACACGGCCTGTGTCTGCATATACGTTATTCACAAACATCGAATTGCCCTCAAAGACTAATCCGAAGAGGTCGACCGTTGCGACCCCCGAAATATACGCGCGCCCTGACGACACTGTATATGCGTGCGGCGAAGGAGACCACACAGTGCCGCTACCGGAAACGTCGGCAGAAGTTGAAGTAGATCACAGTCGTTGTGAAGAGATCATCGAGTCCGTGGGCAGCGTTTCGGACGAGCTTAGGTTGGGCGAGATTGTAAAGCAGCAGGCCTGCTATCTGCCCAATGTTGATACCATAGGCCCTAGCGGTGGACCTCTGATTGGTCACGCCAGCACCAAAGGGCTGTACATTGCAACTGGTCATACGTGCTGGGGCATTCAGAATGCCCCTGGAACAGGAAAGCTTATCAGTGAGTTTGTATTTGAAGGGAGCGCGAAGAGTGCGAGGATTGCTGCGCTGGACCCCAGGAAGTTCAGTATGTGACATGCAGGTTCTTGTGTCATAGAAGTTTATTAGTTCTACATCGTGCTGTCTCCTGGCTCTTTTTAGAGATGAAGATATGAGGAATTTGCCGCAACCGATGCCAATATCAGATTTTACATGTGTTTTGTTCATCGAAAATCATAAGGACATACATTGTATTATTTTATATTTCTGATTCAAATAGAAAAAAACAGATATAAAGAATGAATGACAGTGAAAAGAAGAGAGAGAGAAAATGCTAGATAGAATAAATCACCACCCAAAAACCTCAGTAACACTCAAAGTATTCGCCCTCGCACCTAGTCCGAGAGCAACGATGATTATGAAAAATTCTACGACGCCCAATACAGCTGCTCCCATCATAAATCGAGGACAGAAGATGCGATATAGCATCAGATGACGACGGAGATGGCCCGCCCACATTGTCGTGGCTAGGTTGATGGTTGCGTAGTATAGGATGTGGGTTGAGACGGCTTGGACGATTTCGGAGAGGAGGCGGACCATGGGCGATTTGGATTTGGATATGGTGTCGTTTTGTTGGTTGTCTGATGAGGATGTTGTCGATCCTGATGATGATGCTTGTCGAAACGGTTCGGTGACTGCTGGTGTGTCGTTTTCTGCGGATGGCTGCTGGAGGAGTTGTAGGGGTATGCGGCCTTGGGTATCAATGGGTCGTTTCCAGAGTACAGTGAGCGGTACAGCAATTGCAGCTAGTATTTGGGCCCCAAAGGTATTGAGAATCACCAGCAGAGGTGACCAGGGGTATTGGACTGACGAGAGCGCAAAGAAAGCGCTCTCCCATTGAATGCTGTTTAGTGTGGCTTGGTGGCCTGTTTTGAAGAAATGGAATGACCCCAGAAGACCTAGTACGATCGGTCCGATGGCCGAGTTGATTGTCGTGAGGCCATTTGTATCTAGTATCTCGAGGAGGGACAGTATCTGTAAGGCTTCAATGGCGATTGCACCTTGGCCCATGGGCTTGCTCAGAAGAATAATGGCGAGGCAGAAATTGACTACGAGCAGGAAAAAACGAGTCCCATGGACATTTGCAAAACCTAGGATGGTAATGGTAGTTCGTTGCTGCTGCTGCTGTTGTACTTGTCCTGGCTGGTCTGTGATGTTGGCACCTCCAGACGTAATGCTGATACTAATGCATGGTTTTGCCCATATGAAAGTTGTGGTTCCCGCTGCAAATGCTATAGCAAGAACTAACTGGGCTAGAGTGATTTGGATGTATTTGAAAGCTCCCTTGCCAACAGAAAACCATTCACCATTGTCCGCAGTATCTAGTGTCCAGAAGAACGCCGAGATGAATAGACCGATACGAAAGGCAAACCCAATCCAGAGGGTGGCCGATCCTTCGTATGACTTTGATCCAACGTAAAATGATCGTACGGTGCCCGGAAGAAGCAAGGCAATGGCGAAGGGAATGGAGAGTTGCCAGGGTGCTGAGGTCGAAGAGGATGCTGAAGCGTAATATGTTGACTTGCAGAAGGGCATCTGTTCCTCACGGCACAGACGAGAAAACGACGCCAGCCTTGCCATGAGAATGAATATAATTGAGTGGTAGACTCCTAGAACTCTGTCAGATTTTGACTGCTGTCGCATTGAGGATATACCCGCCAGGACGCCGAACGTAGTGAGGAAGAAGAGCAGAATATTGTCTTCCCAGATGGTGTACGAGTTGGAGGCGAACCCAATGGACTGAGACACAGTGACAAAAACGGCGAACCAGCTCCAGAGAGACTTGGGTAGTGGCGATCTAAAACTTTTCGGTATTGTGAACACGCTGGTGATGACGCTAGCAGCACTTCCACCAGCAGCACCCAACGCGATTGTATCCATCCCCAGCCCTTCTCCCCCGACAAAGACGTACACGAAACTAACCAAAACACCCAGTCCTAGACCCACACAAATAGGCCGGGCCAAGGCTGGACTAAAAGACGTTTGATCGTCACGCAACCCGCGAGCATACACTATCAGGATCGCAATACCACCCACGAGGATTGCAATACCCTGCAACATACTGTTGATGTCAAACCGGGCCCACAAGCCACGGCACACATTCAAAGTGTCACGCTGGTACTCTCGATAAGCATTACACGCCGCTCGATACTTTTCCGAGTTGGATCCAAACTTGGCGAGTGAACGCCAGTGCGCTTCTGCCTGAGACAGGAGAGATAGAGGACCCGACGTCTGGCTTTCATCCACGCCGCGCGCCAAGGCATATTGATGTTGGTACCTTTGAATCTGCGCTGACGCTATTCGATTGACAGTTGCTAGGTTCTTTATATCTGAGCCAGAAGATCCTGCAAATGCCTCCTCTATCGGAGACCCAAGATTGTTGAACGGGATTGGTATGCCCATGAGCAAGGACAATGTAGGAACAATGTCAATTTGCGGTATAGCTCGTTCCTTCGCAGTTAATGGCGGCGTGACAAACTCGGGGTTTGTGCGCCCAAAAATGCCCTTTTTCGAGTACATCCATAGCGCGGCTTCGACTTCATCATCCGACTCGCCTCCATGGTCGCCTTTGGAATCCATGCCATGATCACCCATAACAATAAGGAGTGTATTATCATCAAGTAAATTAATGACATCGCGGATTACTTGATCCATTTGCTTCAGTTTGGCTGCCATTGCAGCATGATCCGGACCATAGCGATGGCCCGCGTGATCAACACCAAGGTAGTGGCCAAAAATAACGTCCCATTTTGTCGAGTTCGCAGGGCTCAGAAGAGGGAAAAGGTTGGCATTGACGCCATTATCGAGGGTGTGTAGATCCCAGACGTTGAATGAGTCAAATGGACGTGACAGATTGTGGTCGAAGTAGTCGGGAAATAACTTGGTCCAGGTATCGTCTCCCAAATGGACTAAATTTTTGCCTGCGGTGTGCAGTTGAGAGATGACGTTATCTTCGTCAATAGCAGAGCCATCGAAGTTTGAGCCAGCGTCGATGAAAGTCGGTAAAGTACCAGTGGTCAGGCCTTTCAGTCTTTGTAAAGTAGTCGTAGGGGGGTCTGCGATGAAAGGGAGAAGAAACGCTTTCTCCGGGCTCTCTACTGCGGTCTCGTAAAGAATGGGAATGTTGTTATGGTAGATATGTGCTTGATCACCCTCGGACTGTGGGTGGAATGGAACAGTAAAGTCGTACCGTAATGCATCAATGATTAGAAAGACAGCCTTGTCGAAAGTCTTGGGATGCCAGCAACCCTCGCGTGAATTCCCACCACTGGTAATATCCAGGGGAAGCAAATCACAACTTGACTTGTCATCAAGAACTAGTCGAGTTAAGAGGAACCCTTTAGTAAAATAATATATGCCAACAATATGCAAGAAGCTATCCAACAGACAGCGACATTAGCCATACGGAAAGTTGAGAGGGAGAAAAGAAGGCCACTCACAAAATCCATGAAAGAACCCCCACGACACCAATGTGTTTCCTTTTGAAATCACTTTCGCAAACCTCGAGGGCATTGTCTTTATTATGCGACTTGGCTGTACTCGTCAACCCTGGTTGTTTCCCCTCATTCTTCTGCGCCGAACTAAACGGTGCACTCTGATGGCGGGATTGCAGCGCTTCTGCAGGTTCACTTGCGCCAGGTTGTTGCGAGAGCCCTGTCGTAGCGTCGCTACTCAAAGGGTTTGGAGACGATTTATTTGCAGGCATCGCCGACTCCGCGTTTGCGTTTGGGGTCGGGTCCGACGGATAGCACTTTTTTGGACAGAGACGGAAGGAGAGTCGATTTGCGGGGAGGGTTTCAAAGAAGCTGAAGAAACCGTGATATCTCTCATCGAGAGAGCATCATAGTCGTGAGTTAAAGGAATGGGCTTGGTATGGAGTATATGGCCTTATTGGCGCGATTCATCTGAGTCGGTGCGCAGAAATTTGGAGAAAGCGGACCGCACGCGCAGAGACTGGACGACAGACGGGTCAATTGAATTGGTAATGAGAGCAGAGAAGGAAATAAGAAAATTGAAAGAAAGAAAAAAAAGAAGAAAGAAAGAAAAAGAGGGAATGAAGTGCCGATAGATTTGATTCTTCTCGAGAGACAAATAATTATTAGGCAGGTAGCCTGGCTAACAATTTGGAAATTGGAGCTGTGCCGTTTGGTTCAGTCGCGGATAGCTCAGACTTTCAGAGAGGGTCCAAGCCTAAACATGGCCCGCCCTCATTGGCCAATTCCGTGCTGAGCTTATATCATGACTGCCTATTGTAGTTTAAGTTGTTCGACGAGCACTACAATGGATAGACGCGAAAGGCTTGTGGGAACAGTTGAGAAGGTATTTTGCAGGCAAGTCATTATGGTTATCTAAATACATCGGCTCCAAGCGACTCGGTCAACACTCAGGTGCCTTGAGGCAGAAAAAAAGTCCTAATGAAGTTCAAGGTTGAAGAATAAGGGTGTAGAAGAGAATATAAAAAAAAATTCACAACATAAGTGCACCCAAACTGCAATGAATAGCTCGCTCGTCCCTGTTCTGGCGACCCTCCAGGACTCGGACGAACAAAAGGCAGATAGATGAACAGGTAACCGAAACAAGAAAAAGGAAAAAAGATTAACATCACCCAGACAAGACTTAAATTCAAAGCGGAAGCTCTCCAAGCGCAATCACACACAAGAACAACAAGAGAAAAGAATTCGCAAAATATCCACAATCATAAAAAAAAGCCAGGGTCAAGTGATTTGACTGGCGAGGTATTGTCGATCTAGTTGTCTTGATATACTGTCTCAGCGCATAGATTGTCAGGGCATCTTGAAGATCAGAATGGAAAATAAAAGAGGAAGAATGGTTGCGTATATGCATAGGCAGAGGCAAAATACAAGGTAAAGGGAGCCGGTTCGGAGTATAAATGTGAAAGTAAAATTAGAGAATAAAGAGAAGGGGATAATCACGCCCGCCTATTTGGTATTCGTCATGCTGATGGGGTCGTAGCAACGGAGAAAGTGAAGTAAAAGCGTAAGGATGGGTAACCTCTATTTTGGGGTATGGGTGAGGAAACAAAGATAAGCCGAGAGAGGCTGTTGAGAATTGGCGCATTCTCTTTAAGACCATGTCTTGATCTCTTCCTTCTCCTTCAAGCCACCCATACGTTCCAGATCGAGAGACTGGAAGCGGCCAGATTCGTTAGTCTGGTAGGGGGGCAATTCCTCTTTCATGGGTGACAGTCCGACGCCGCCGTTTTCGCTGATATGGACAACAACGACGCGGCCAGCCTGGGGCCTGCCGGACTCATCCTTTTCGTCGGGGAAAGTGATGCGAATCTCCGGCACCGGGCTTGGAGGAGGGCTCAGGGAACTCTGCAGGCCTTGCTTCTCGTTATACACATGTATCGAACCGGTCCGGCTGTTCTGCGTGATCGTGAGGCTGCGCTGGTGAGCTTGGCTCTTATATAGCGGGAGTTGAGACTGCTGCTCGAGTTTTCGGCGTCGCTGGCGGAGGACAAGGAGACTGCCAGCCAACACAATTGCGAGGAGAATCAGCACCAACAGCGAGATCAACAGATCGACAGTTGAGGGAGTAAAGGCCCCGTCGTCCTGGGAATCACGGGCAGCGAGAACGTGAATAGGCGTCATTGTTATTTTATTTTCGATTGGTATTTTAGTTGAGGTATCAAGTAACAACAGCGATCGATAGCCGATAATGCCCCAGCAAATATGGTTTTTTTTTTTTCTCTAAAACTTTCCGATTTGTATGCTATTTTTTGCGGATATGTCCTTCCCGGGTAGATATATTCAGATATGCCTTTCAAAGATATGTTCACAGATATGGTGGATGCGTTTGTTGCGAATTCGAAAGGACGGTACTGGTCGGGCAGCGCGTAAAAGGTCGGATGGGCGACAATGAGTGAGTGACTGGCGGTATAGTTGGAAGGAATGAATGGCACGGCGAGCAGCTGAAAGAGTGAAGCTGCTGACGCCTGGAGAACGAAGGGCGTTGTTGACGAGGGGTGGGGAGGGATGGATGGAGGGCAAGCGAAAGAATGTGGGAGAGGAGAGGGAGAAAAGAGAAAAGGAACGGGAAGAAAGGGGATTGCTTCGAAATGGGCCGAGACGCCTGAGGGCTGAGGCTACGTTGTTCGCTAGGCCGCAACGGGCAAGCGCTGCACGGCGCACGCAGGAACGCACGAGGCTATTCCCATTCCAGCCTGGCCGGCGCTGCTGTCGGGCCAGTCGCAGGCCAGCAAAGCGTTGCAATTTCCCTGCTAATTTAGTTTACTTTCACATTTTGCGTCTTTGCCGCGTCAAGGCAACTGCCATCATTCAGTGCGTCGTTACTCTTATTCTGCAGCTGTATGAGAAGGAGCAGGAGTTTGCAGGATGGCATAGAGCGGTGTGTTGACTGTCTGTTGCTGTATACGGAAATTCCCTATCTGGTATTCCCCAAACAAATAGTCCATCCATGCCCTCAGTGATGATGTCAAGCCAATCATCCGTGCGCTTCAGCATATGTCATATGCCATACATCAACTGCTATGCATATATTTATATATATATATAATTTTATTTTATTAGTTCCTGCAGGCAAGATTTGAGTACATGGGGACTGACAGCATGCAAGGACCCCTGTCTGCGTACACTATATATTCCTTGAGTACTTGCTGTGGAGAGATACCTAGGTACCTATCATTGATGTACTTAGTTTTAAAAAAGCAGCATATTTTGCAGTAAGAACAGTCATTTCAGTACCCCAGGTAGCTGACCGTCCCTGATAAGTCAATCCGAGACATATCATGTGCAGATCACATGACTGCAGAAACAGTTGCAGTTTATCCCCAAATCAACGCTACCTAGGTAAGCATACCGGGTTGAGTTCTGTGTATAGTCAACTATACGATGGTGATGCCTACCTTGCCATCATTTTTACACGGAGACATCGTTCATCATGGACCAAATATGTCATAAGAGGACATGCCAAAAGGCGAATGAAAGATTACAACCGAGCAGAACTCAGTCCCATTGCAACGCTGATGGCGTGCTTACAGGTACATAGTGTAGACTGCTCATCCTTGCGTCCTCGATCCTGCAGGGACTATGTTACCTACCATGTAGCTAGTTTGGTTTCATCCATGGATTCCTCCTTTATCTACCACGAGCTCAACAGTCTAGCCCACCTTTTTATCGAAAAAGGGAAAACAAAGGAAAATGTCGATTACTTTGTCTCTAGTAGGCCTGATTGTTCGACAAGGTTTCGGGAGTTTCATGGATTCTTGGTGAGGGGCTAGGTCCAATATAGATAGATAGACATACAGATGTAGCGGCATGTCAGGATTGACGTAAGCAAGGGATGCATATGTCAGTTCAAATTATTTGATAGTACGTGGTAGTCTGTGAGATTTGAGTGTTAACTAAATGGAGCTTACCCCTTTTTTTCATCCCTGCATACTTTCAAACTTGTAGTACGGAGTACACCTAAACTGATTGGAACATTTCGTAGCGTTGAAATAAGATAACCTTTGAAAGAGATATATCACATTTCGAAAAGAAAAAGAAAAGAAATGATTAGAAAAAAAAGACACACATGCCTGTCGATTATCTACACTTGCACTGCTATCTAGATTCGAAATTGGCTGATGACTGCACGATTTAGGGAATTATATATCCGATAATTCATCTTATGGGAACGTGCGAATTCGTGTGTCTGGTATGTGCTGTCGAGAGCAAGTCTATATTCCGTAGTCCGTATTCGGGAATAGGATCTAGATAGGGTGCCGACGCTAGTTGCGATAGACTACTGTGGCTAGTGACTACAGACGACAGACACATATCTGAGTTGTCCATGGACCATGACTATACAGTGACACGAAGATATCGAATATTCTCAGAAAATGACTCACGCTGCCACTCAATGAGTCATGACTCTATATATCAGCCTGGTAGCAACGCTGCTTTGCTCCTGGAACTGCTGCCTGAAGACCAAAAAAAAAGAAGAGAGCGATAGAAGGGTAAAGTCAAAAAGCTTCCGTGTTGTGGGCAGCCAGGGGCTAGTTATATGCACCGAAGTTAATTGCAGTGTAGACTCTGTAGAGAGCCCCAGGTTCGGAGTGGATGCCTTGTGGGGGCCTGATCTGTGAACTGCGGACGCCCTGATAGGCTACAGATTTCTTCGTCAACGATCGCAATGGATACAGCATACTTAAATACGCAGATATAAGTATTAGATATATATTTATATCGTCAACTATACACCGCTACTATAGATAGCATATGGTTATAGCAACCTTGTCAAATACTGCGCACCGAGGTAGGCACACACATAGAATCGAGGACGGAAGGCTATTTTATTTGGCTGCAAGTTCATCGGACCACGGCATGGGGTGCCTCAGGCGCCAAGGAACTGTTCTTTTGGTCTTTCCTCACTTGCGCTCTTGCCTCTGCGTCAATGAACAACAGTGAACATCATGGAAGGAGCCTCTTTCCCGCCGTGGCTGCAGTGGGCCTCCCGCCTTTCTGACGGCTATTCCGCATCGGTGTATCGGCGTCTCCAACCGTACGGTATCGTTGAAAGCGGCCATTATCATTTCAGCCAGCGCAGATCCTACGGATACTCGCAGGGGCCTAGGCGTTCGCCCCCTGGGACCGCGCTGCCTGGAAACAGGGAAACTGGTTAACAGCGGCCACGACGACTCAGAATATCTCTAGTGCGTGCAATGTCCAGGTCTATGACTGATGCTGATCTAACCAGCGTGTCTGACGTCCCTTGGTTATGCAAGTACGGTATTGCGTACTGACTGGTACCGCGCTAGACCCAAGCGGGAGCCAAGCCAGATCGCAGGCAAAGCCACTAGCGCACTTATCAGAACCTCGCAGCTTTTTTTTGCTGCTAAGTCCAGTTCTGCTCACTCACTTCCCTCCTTGGACCGCCCATTGTCCTGTCTGCGCTTCTTCTTCCATTTCCTTTTTCCTTTTCGCCTGAACGAACAAAAGATTCTTTTATTTATCCTTCTTTCTTTCTTTTCTTTTTTCGTAAACCTCTTTATAGTATCCTACAGCCCCCTTTCGCTGCTGCGGCCTTCCTGCCGTCGTTGTTTGTTCTTCCCTGTTTCTTCTCTTATCCTCACGGTAATCATACATCCGCTGTCTCGACTGCTTCTCGCCCAACCACCAAGCTTCCGGAGACGAACAAGACCATAAAGAAAAAGACAAAAAAAGAAGTCGATTTACCTGTTGCATCAAAGGAAGAGAAAAACAAAAATCAAGAGGCGACAGAACAAACAAGCCGACTACCCGACAAGCTGCATTTTTCAACCCTTTTCGGAAATAGAAAGTGCCAACCCCTCTGTGTGACATTTCCAATTTCTCTATTGAAGCCGCCGTTGGGCTTGTTTCTTTCTTTACGCCGTCCCCCTGTCGCCCTTCGTCGACACATTCCTGCTTTCTCTCTAGACTATCGCTCCCCCCCCCCCCTCCAACGGTGTCTTCTGCTCGATAAACAGCATTCCTCCTGCCTTCTCGCATCGGACCCTTCTCCCCCCCTTGCCTCCGCCAATCATCGCTTCCTTCCAGACGACAAAAGGGCTCCACAACCTTCATGAATGCGATCTGCGACTGTCTGAATTCCTGGGGCATGCACGGAGCATAGGTCAATCGATTCCACCTTCTTACGCTCGCACACATACACGCACGCACGCAATACACTCGTCGACGTGAACATTAAGTGAGGAAGAATATACCTCGGCTGTCTGCCTTGCATTGATAACGCATTTCCGACTGGGAAGGCTTTTCTCAATATCCTACTGAGCTTCGGGTTGCATCCACATTTCTCTCACCCTCGCTTTGGATTTCGCATACTGCCGTCTCAAATAGTTAGTGATTTTCAATCTTCGGAGCATTTCGAGCGTCTCACGGCCGGCTGAGAGCCTCGCCCTGCGGACTTCATTTGTTTCTTCTTCCTCAATGGTGAATACTAACAAAACCTATCTGTCTAGAAACAAACGTGTTACTCGTCATTTGCATTCGGTTGACGTAAATATAACATCGTCTCATACCAATAACAGGCAGACTCGGCAAATATGGCTTCGACTATGGCCACCAACAGGTCGACCGTTCATAATAATGTACGATTTTATACACCATATGTGCTCTTTCTCAATTTTCTCACTTTCTAAACTCAATATAGGTTCGCACTAATCCTATCGGTACATCGACTCTTAATGGCGACCGAACAAACTCTACACACAACACAGGCATGGGTAACGGCTTTCCAGCCAGCAAAGACCGCTGGAACAACAACATATGGTCGAGAAATACTTTCAGCTCTGATAGTGAGTCCGAGGGCACCGTGACTAGAGGTGCGTAGTAGCAAACAATCATCTATCAACTCTTCAAGTCGCTGAAACTGATAATTCTTTTTTTTTAGAGAACGCTTTCCAGGGGAAGTCTGGCTCGAGTTCACTATTGGCAGCATCAGAATCAGATGGCTGGGCAGGCCGTGCCAGCCTTCCATGGAACACGGTTGGCTCCGCGACGTCGTTGGGCATGAATCAAAGTAACAGCATCAAGACTTCTCCGATCGAAACCCTTGCCGGGGATCGAAGCGCTCCTGCAAGAGCCGAAAATGGAGATAACAATTCATACTTCTCCCTCCCTCGCACTAATGCAATTGGCCATAACAACAGTGCGTCGGCTTCTAAGGCTTATCTGGGTCCGAATGGAGATGGTTATTCTGTACCTACCACCGAAGGATTGTCGCTTGGTAATTTCGGGAACTTCAGGAATGACGACCAGAAGCAATATAACTCGTTCTCCACTAACACAACCACTGGTGGGTTCCAACGCAAGTCAAGTTTGGTTCCAAATGCCCGCGATACCTCACGTTCTGAAGATGTCCTTGGATCTATGGGCGTCGGTCCGTTTTCACACGTCGCATCGGAGTCGATCTCTGCCGGATCGACGCGTCAAAACACTTTTTCTCATATTTCTCAGAATTCCGGTTCGACGAGCACAGCTTACCACCCTTATGAAGCTCACGGCCTTGGACCGCGACTATCTAGTGGGCAGCTTGATATCACCGCTGGTTTGAACCAATTGCAGCTAAACGATGGTCAACCCCTCGCGGGATACCCAAATGCCCAGCGTAATGCTTACCAGGCTCAGGAATCTTTTGACCGCTTTAATAACCACCTGGCAACCGATGATGTCCATTACCAGGACATGTCGAACTACGAATCTGAGTTCCCAAATGAATTCCCTCTCGCATCATACCAGTCCCTTTCACGGTTAGGTGATCGTGATGCATCTCCTACTGGCGATTTCACACGGGGACTCGGTGGTTCCTTCTACCCGAGTATTAGGACGCCTCCTGTAGCAAATAACCAGCTCCGTCCCTCATCCGGTCACCGCCTGCCTGGACAAATCAGCGACGGACAAGCAGCTCTCTTGGATCGCAGGTTGCGAGGCTTACAGCAGGAGCAAGACCTTAACCACGTTGCAGGTGCGGCTATGCAACAGCGCCTTTCATTCCCCAGCAGTTATGAATTGTCTGGTTATTCGGCTAGTCGCTTGAATGGCTTTTCTCCTTACTTGCAAATGCCGTACAATGCCCTCCCATCTGCAATTGTGCAACGTGTTCCACACCGTGAGCCCGACCCTAGCCAAGTCGTCCGCAGTCCTCTTCTCGAGGAATTCCGTACCCACAATAAGTCGAACAAGCGGTACGAGCTGAAGGTAATCATTTCGTTTAAAACAAAGACTTATGTGAGACCTAGGACTAACATTGTCGACAGGATATCTATGACCATATAGTAGAATTCAGCGGGGACCAGCATGGATCCCGGTTTATCCAACAGAAACTCGAGTCGGCCAATAGCGACGAGAAGGACCAAGTTTTCCGCGAGATTCAGCCAAACTGTTTACAGCTTATGACTGATGTCTTTGGGAACTATGTCGTGCAAAAGCTGTTCGAACATGGCAACCAATCACAGAAGAGAGTCCTAGCCAACCAGATGAAGAGTCACATTCTGGCCTTATCGACCCAGATGTATGGCTGCCGTGTTGTTCAAAAGGCTCTGGAGCACATTTTGACTGATCAACAAGCGGCCATGGTCAAGGAGCTCGAGAACAATGTGTTGAAGTGCGTCCGTGATCAGAACGGCAACCACGTCATTCAAAAAGCCATCGAGCGCGTTCCGTCCCAGCACATTCGTTTCATCATCAATGCTTTCAAGGGTCAGGTAAACAAACTAGCGACTCACCCTTACGGCTGTCGGGTCATCCAGAGGATGCTAGAGCATTGCGAAACACCAGACCGTGAATCAATCCTTGCTGAACTTCATGTCTGCACAGAGACTTTGATCCCTGATCAATTTGGCAACTATGTCATTCAGCACGTGATTGAGAACGGGGAAGAGAAGGATAGGTCCGTCATGATTTGCGCCGTCATCAAGAATGTGCACAATTTTTCCAAGCACAAGTTTGCTAGTAACGTTGTGGAGAAGAGCATCGAGTTCGGCGAAGAAAGTCAGCGACGAGAAATCATCAGACTCCTGACAACTCACAATGACCGTGGCGAGAGCCCGCTTTTGGGGCTCATGCGCGATCAGTACGGAAATTATGTCATTCGTAAGTTATTTTCCCACATGTCCGCATTGCAATCATTAGACCTTTAACAGATTTGTTACAGAAAAAGTTCTTGGCCAAGTCAAAGGCTCGGAACGAGAGATGATCATTGATGAGATCAAACCATTGCTTAGCCAATTGAAGAAGTTTAGCTATGGTAAACAAATCGTGGCCATTGAGAAACTCATTATCGATCCCAATGCTCCGACTGTGGCTGCAAATTCGTCCACGCCGCCTGCATCTCACAAGTCTTCGCCGCAGCCTTCTCGCAGGTCTCTTGCTGATATGCGATCATTAGTCGGTGGTGCGGCTCCGCCAACACCTCCACCCACAGACACTCAAAGTCTTCATGGCGGCTCTGCTACCGATGGATCGGTCGATGGGCCTGTTGATAATTCCAAGGGTCTGGCTACCACTTCTATTGCTGCCATTCCTGATTCTACTGTTGCCAATCAGACTGGGGCTGAGGTCGGCGTTTCTTCTGAGTCACAAGCATAAACAACGGGGTTCTTTTTCCAGCCGGTATTTTATTCTTACACTCAATTCTGCTATGTTCTATATTCTATTATCAAAGGGAGGGGTCATATACATACAGGAATTTCTCAGGGGAGATATATCTGCTTTTATTTCCATGTTCAAACTTCTGTTCCTGTGCCTTTCTTTCTTCAACTTATTCTTTTTCCCTCTGGTTATTATTATTTTCTTTGTGTTCATGTATGAGGCACCCTGGCATTTGACCGGTGGGCTGGATTTGCTTGCCACAGAGGGCTGTCTAACGTGTCACTGAACAGAACTTCCGCCTTCTGTTTTATGCGATGAGGTCTCGACAGACGTTCGACGATTTGCATTCCCCTCTTACGTTTGTGATGCCATGAAGATATGTCTAACTTTGTACTCGGTTTAATATTCTGTCACTCATATCCCGGTTTCTGCTGGCGTGGGCTCTGGCGTCGTCTATGGAAAATTCAGATGACATTTTCAGATTTTTCTTTGCCTTTTTTTCCTTTCCTATGTCATTACTGCGGACTGAGTCGGGAAATTCTGCGTGGTTGCTTTTATTTTTATTATCATTTCTTTTGCTGACAGGAAACACTTTCGAAACAACGGATGGCTGGATGGGAAATGGAGCATGCGAAAATATGCTAGAGGCAATGACATGTGATTCGCTTTATTCTTATAGATACTTGATTTCAGATTGCTTTATTAATTATTAATTTGATTGATTGATTTTGCTCTTAGTAACTGTTAATGAAATGCAATGGTCTAACTATACCCACAATAACATGGAGCTTCTCAACCCGGGGGGGTTGATCAGCAAGGACAACTGTGATGAGTATCTGCCGACATTTTTGGATGCTTTCTGTGGTTGTATTCTCTGGATCCAGAATGTGCTCTGATTCTGATATCCGTTTATAGAGTCGGTTGAGACCGCTTGGAAGCCTTTCGGGATAGGTTTGCCCTGATACTACATGATTTCAAGTCCCTTGCGCACCAAAGCTGTTGCTCGAAAATATAACTTTTCGCATGTTCAGACATGCCTTTGTCATACTGGTTTAACAAGGCCAATTCCTCTATCCTGGTTTCAACAAAAGCGTGACCATGTTCTGATCTGAGTTAAGTGCTCCTCCAGACTCAACGACGAGCAACATGTCTTATTGGCTCGATTGGGAAGATACTGATTAATACTGGGCTGGCTCTGACCTGAAACTGACTATTGGCAAGCTAATGTTAATTTGCATTTATTATGTTATCTTCTAAGCTCTAGTTTGAACTATAAAAGACTTCTAAGGACTGAGGCCGAATTATACAAGCATGAACCCTCACAAAAAAAGACCTTATCCTGAGCTCTGAGCCTCTCTTTTTTTATTTCTTTAATATGGCCTATCATGCGGATTCACGCCACGTCATTGTTCCTTGAAAGTCGTACTATCCAATAACCAATCGACATATTGGGTTCTATAAAGGGGTTAGGTATGGCTCTCTTTATATAGCTAATGGTGGGGCTGTCTCGGGGGGCTTAAGAGATCCACCCAAGGCAAGATCTAGCACGGCGGCTAGCTATAATGTGCCCAGACTTATAGTTATAAAAATGCATTACGGGAACCGGGTCACCGCCCACGTGATCATACATGTCACATGACTATCGTTTTTGGAATGGCTTGAGATACTGAGACACCTCGCAAAAACCTCGTTGAACCTCTTCATTCATTTTCTGTGGCAGCAAAAGCGCTCTTCCCCTTTTGCAACGACAACACCCCCAAAAAGTGAAAAGGAAAAGAGAATCATGTCATCCAACGTTGGCCTCTCTACGCCACGCGGTAGCGGCACTTCAGGCTACGTGCAACGCAACAGCGCATTTCTCAAGCCACGCAATGCCGGCTACGGCGCACCCTATCCTCCCGTGCCGTCATCCTCTGCAGACACTCGCGGTATCAACAACAACAGCCAATCAAGTGGGTTTAGGCAGCGCAAGCCCGATCAACAGATATTGGAGCATGACCGGAAACGCGCCATCGAGTTGCAGGTGCTCGAAGAGCGGGAACGGCTTGAGGAGGAGAGTGAGGAGCTTGAGAAGAGCAAGAAGAAGGGCTTGACAGATGAGGAGATTGATGAGAAGTGTGATGCGTTGAGGGAGAGATTGTTGAAGGAGTTGCAGGAAGGGGGAAGAGGGAGAGAGGGTTATGATGCACAAAGGCGTGCTGGCAGGCAGTCTGATAAGGACAGGAGACAGTTCAAGAGTTACCAGGTCCATGAACTGGCGGAAGCGAAGATACAGGAAAGCGAGAGATTGAGGAAGGCTTTGGGTATCAAAGAGGATTGGGAAAAGGATGCTAATGCGTCTTCTTTCTCGAAGGACAAAAATTCAGAAGAGAAAGAAGGGAAAAGTCGGAATGATATTGATGAACGTGATCTTGATTATAGCAGTGCAGAAGATGATCGCAGGAAGAATCCCCGGCGGCGACATTCATGAAGGAGTTTTCGTTTTGTTTGGCTTTTCTTTTTCGATTGGCATCAATGGCGCTACATATATGAGTATCTAGGCGTTTGGACTGCTTTATTCTGGGGTTCTTTTTCTGTATTGATACCCAACTGACATTGACATTCAAATTGCCTTATCACAATAAACGCTCTACAACGAACGCCAAATTTATATACAAAAAGAAGAATTTTTAGACGTGTGAGTCGTGGTTGGCTGGCCACTTAGGAAAGAAACTTCTCGACGATCCAGCCTTCTTTGGGATCCTTGACCTGAACAACCTTCTTTGCTGGCAGTGGCCATCCCGTACTTCCAGGTTCGCCGACTAGAGAAGGCACAACGAAACATTGGCGACGTTCCGGTTTTCCGCCCAATGATTCAACCTTGCCAATTGGCTTCCCGTACTCAATCAGAGGGGTGCCGTTCGCAAGGGCCGACAGTTGTAGACCGCTTGGTGCAGATAAAGGAAACATCCGCACTTTGGGAGCACTGCCGTCTGCTGCAGGCACACGAGAAGCCGTTGATCGTTGCAGGTGCGAATACACTATATACTGGGGCATTTCTTTGGGTGTCAACTGCGTGAGAATCGACGATGGATGTATATATACCGCTTTTTCGGATAGTTCGACTGCACGGCCTTCTTGTGAACGGAACAAGGTGTAGTAAGGTACATCGATGGCTCGTCGTGGCTTGCGATCCATTTCCGGAGGCTCAGGACATGCGTCAGCGCGAATGGCAACGTTATCAATAAACCCAGCCGTGACAATCTGCTTGAGAGCCTTCACCTGCTTCGCTGTCGGTTCGGGAAGACGCGGCTGATACGGTCCAAGGAGTCCAGGGTTATTGGCGCGGACAATGTCCGTGAGTTGACCCCGAAGCTGGGATGCTTCTTTGAGGCCCTTGCTGCGCAAAAACATCTGCTCGCAAAAAGATTCTTCCTCATCGGAAGAGCCGCTCGAGTAGGCGTATGCGCAAATGGCCGATAGGTACTTCAATGCATCTGAAGTATCATCGTGTTTGCTGAGCAGACGCTGTGCTCGGTTGAAATCTTTACGACGACTTTCGCGCTGTGTATCTTCCAGCCTGTCTGCGTTTGTGTATACCTTCTCCATATCCGTACTGTGTCTTGATACTGTCATGTCGACTTCACTTTCTTGGACAAAAAGGTCGCCAACTGCCAATGCCGACACAAGGGCTATCACGTAAGGCATGCAGCCATGTTGATGGCCAATCTGTAACATTTTGCCATATCTGGGCGACAAGGGATACAGTGACAACTTCTTTCCGATCTCCGTCACTTGCCCATCGGCTTTCAGTGCTCCTAGGTACCTCAGCAATTTCTCTGCTTTGGCCAATCCCTGACGACTCGGCGGGGTTGGGAAAGGAAAGTTGATCACGTTATGTAAGCCCATGCTCTTCATCTGCAGCACTACGCCTTCAATAGGTGTACGCAGTATTTCCGGCTCAGTGTATTCCGCAAAGTCCCCCTCGTATATTGCACTTGAGTATAATCTATAACAGTGGCCAGGGCCTGTACGTCCCGCACGACCGGCTCTTTGACTGGCACTGGCTTTGCTGATCCAGCCAATTTGGAATGTCTGAACCCCAGTACTGAGATCGTACTGTTTTTCTTTCGACCGCCCGCAGTCGAAGACATACTTGATACCTGGAATCGTCAAACTGGTCTCAGCGACATTTGTTGCCAAGACAATGAGCCGCGAACCTTCCGGAGGTGGTTCGAAAACTTTTAGCTGTTCCTTGGTGGGTAGTTGGGAGTACAAAGGAAGCACATGGACTTTAGTGGAAGAGGATACACTCTCCTCACCGATGTCGAAATCGGCGTCCTCTTCATCATCTTCGTCATCATCTAGCCCGACGATATCGACATCGCTATCGTCATCTCCTCCCTGTGGCCCAGTCGTTGTGACGCCTAGTTCAATATCCTCTGTCTCAAGCGGCGCGTCTGCAGCTGAGAGTTGGAGCTTGCCTTGGACAGTCTCGCCGCGTTGAGTAGGCTTAAAGGCTTGCTTCAGTCGTTTGGAGAGTTGTTTAATCTCATTCTGACCTGTGAGAAAGACAAGCATAGCACCCGGGGGAAGTTTGCGATGGCCCCTTGAGACCTTGCGGTATGCTTCCTCTACATAGTCTCGGCGAGTTCTCCGCGCAAAGTGTATAGTGACAGGATATTGTCGGCCTTCGGCTTGAACCAATGGCGGGGTCCCATGGCGGAAAAGATGCTGGTTTTGCGTGAAATCAGATATTCGCAGCGTCGCCGACATGATGACTAGTTTAAGCGGCTTAACCGAAGGGTCTTCCTTGCGCATAGATTCTCTGAGATCGACAATACGACTGACCATGCCAATCAATATGTCTGTGTTGACACTCCTTTCGTGAGCTTCATCAATGATGACAATGGAATATTTGCTCAAAGAAAAGTCCTTTGCGATTTCCCGAAGTAAGATACCATCGGTCATGAATTTAACAGCAGTATTACTGGAAACATTCGTATCGAATCGAATCTGGTAAGAGACGCGGTCTGAGTACTCGCCAAGTTCATCTCCCACACGTTTCGACATGCTGACTGCTGCGACACGACGGGGTTGAGTGACAGCTATCATGCCGGGGTTCGGACCGTCTGGGTGACCATAGCCCGCTTCAAAAAGGAATTGCGGTAGCTGTGTTGTTTTACCACTTCCTGTGGCTCCCCAGATAACAATAGACGGATTGTTATAGATAGCTTCCATGATTTTCTGCTCTTCACCTACAACGGGGAGCTTCAAGCGGGCTTCCTGGACCTCCTCTGATCGGTTGACATTCACGGTAAATGCCTTACGATCTGGATCTCCAGTGGTAGGTTGAAGTTCCTGAGGCACTGGCTCTTCCTCATAGATTGTATACCTGGAGGCTTTGCCCCGTTTCTCAAGGAACTCAGTAGAGGCGGAAATTTGCTCTGAGAGAGGTTGATCCGAGCTGGGCTTGAATCCAATAGCTTCATTGATTTGTTGTGTAGCCCAAGCTTTGAAGGCGGAGTTCCTCGGACGGATATCCAATTTAGTTTCATCATCATCATCGCTTTCCTCATCGTCATCGTCATCGTCATCGTCATCGTCCGTATCGCTCGTTTCTTGGCTGTCCTCGTCTTGCAATGCATCATTTTCGTTTTCAGCCTGACCTTCCAAATTACTGTCATCAGAGTCATCGTCGTTACTGGCGTCGTGAAGTAGAGTTCCGCTTTCCTTTTCACCGTCACTGGCATCCTCATCTTCTCCCGAATCGAAGCCTTCCCAAGGAAGATCCTGCACGACTGACTTCGGCTTCCGCGTCTTCTTTCTTTTTTTGAGGATTGGAAAGCCATCCGATCCCAAATCAAGTGGCCGTTTCAGACCGCTTCCAACCTGGATTTGAGCCGCGGGTTTTTTCACATCAGGAGCCGTAGCATTCCTCTCCCGTAATCCGGTCTCTAATTCGTCCGATTCATCTCCTGACAACCCAGCGTCTAGAGATTGGAGTGTACTATCTGTGCCGCCATGTTGTTTCTTCTCCCTCTTGCTCATATCCTTGATACTCCGAAATTCGGTCAGGTCAAGCTTTGTTTCCGCGAGCTTTTTCATCAACTCTAGATTCTCCTCCTTCCTTAATTTCGTTTCCTGAAATTGTGTTAGCAATCGGCATCGCAGAGAAAAGATCCTTACATGCGCACAATATATTTATCAAGACGCTTCCTCTTTTTGGCAGACATCTTTGGCTGTTGCTCCCTGAGCTGTTCCCTCAGCTGCTGCCGCTTCGCCTCTTTCTCCGCCTTGGAAACAGGAACGATTTCGGTGACATTGGTGTCAACCGGAGCGCTGGTAGCCTTTCCATCTTGCCGCCTATGCCTTTGTTTGCGGTCCCGAGCTTTGAAAGGCGGCATTATTGCTGCGAAATAGCCCCGATCGTGCGAGGTTAGAGACTGCTAAGAGAAAAGAAGTATTTTATAAAATATCGATTGGCAGTAAAAAGTTCTGCCGAGCCTTCGGCCCAGTGTGAAGCTCAGGAGGCTCACCGCTTTGGCTCACCGCCTTTTGTCCCACCTTGCCGATTATTATCGGCGAATGAAAACGTCTTTGTCTCTGTTCTGAACGCTCATCGTCATGGCAGAGATGGTTGATTTGAATAGCCTCAACGAGGTTCTCACTTTGCCGTTTCCAGCCCAGACTAAGCAAGTTGCCGGGACGATCAATGGCGTGCCGACAGATGTTCTTTCCATGGGATTCAGCGATAGAATTCTGGTCACCATATCGCAACACGGCAGGTTAGCTCATTGGGTGCGCCTCCGCAGAGATTCTCATAGAAACAGAACGGAACCCATAACTGATACTGTCCTTGTAGCTCCATGTGCCTCTTGAGAACAACAATCCAGGGACTGATGGATTCCACACAATCTCCAACGGAGACACAGACGATAGTCTGCTCCCACTTTCTGCCTTGACTGCCACTTCTATCCTGGGGGGACATGCCCCTGGACATGAAACTACCAATCAACTTCTTGCGCGCCAAATTGGTAGTGCTATTGCGACTAAGACTCCAAATGAAAAAAGGACACTCGTCGTGGGACTGGGTCTTAATGCGTCTCAGATTGACCGGGACGATTTTTTCGCTATTGTCGATCTGGTGTTGCAATGCATTTGAGGTTGATTTCTGAGGAAAATGAATCTCATTTTTCATTATGCGCAGAGCTTTCCAATTATACAAGAATATCACTTGCACATCTCATACCATGAGAGTAGGATGTCTTCTATGATCCGGATTCATTCAATCTTACAAGAAAATAATTTGGGAAGACGGTCTTTCACCGTAGAAGGAAGGTCAAGGCAACAATTGCTTGTCAAAAAGAAACAACGGCCTAACAAAGATACAATTAGAGATATCCTGCGCGTGGAAGAACCCTAATTGGATAATGGTCTTCAACCAAGGTTGCGGAAATTTTATGATTAGCGAGATACGCCTGTTACATTTCGGGCTGTAATGTCGCTTGCTCGCTTGCCCAAAAAGTGATCACGGAATACTTAGGTAGGAGACCATTGGCAGTGCAAATATCAATTACTCTATGATTATGTTTCATGCCAATTATATGAGGCAAAGGATGTAGCAGAAAAGAAGGGGTATGTGATGCTGATTGAATCAACAAATAGATATCAGCTCCATGGCTCATGGTAGACCTACACGTAAAAGTCATATTCAATTCTTCCATCTTTCCAACAGCATTTATTTATATTTTTACATGTCGCTCAATTCAAGTTGAAAGAAGAGCCGCTCTGAACAACAGGGTATATACTGTAGACAGTCATCATATCAAAAAAGAGATCGTCGAAACCAATCTGATTCAAGGCGAAGACAACATCAGCATCAATCATGAGCAGCAATCACACAGTGATCTCTTGCATGCCATATGCGCCTCTTCTTAGTTCCATCTGTGGCGAACGTGTCCGGTATGAACATTTCGTCGACATCTCCCGTACTTCTTGAGTGGGATGCATCATCACCCGATGATACTGGTTTCATAAGTCGCACTTCTTCCACGCTTGCCCCAATCTCATACTCTCCGCGACAGAAGAAGATCAATCCAAGGGTAGCAACAATTTTCTCTCCTCCAGGAACCACAGGGAGTGCACGCTGCAGTGTACCAGTCCACGCAAGTCGTTTCAAAAGATCAAGCGCAATGGTACTAGGTTGATGACAAAGTCCGGGCTGAAGCCGAAGTAATGGGTGTATTGGTCGAGAAGAACGATTTTGAATCTCTACTGTGAGATTAAGAAAGTTGTTCGTTTCTGCAGTATATTTAGAGCTCTTGACCTGGGTCACGGGGTGTTCTTCGTTGAAAGAAGCCAGAGAGAACTTCACTTCGACGTCCTCGAGGCGCATTGCGTCAACCATCCTGGGGTTGAACCTGATGTTGCGGAAGTCGATCTGTCCTTCTCGGCCGCTTGACTCCTCGCGCCATGTTCCTAGCATACGTTTCATAAATTCTTCACGGAACCAGAAAGCCTCTCTGGTCGCTGCTTCGGCTTCAAACGTGAGTTTATTTGCACTGACAACAAATTGTCTTCGTACCGAGTGCATGATTGGGATAGCTGCATGGGAATTGTCTAGAAAGATCCTGGGAAGAGCAAGAATAAACCTGGAAATCTGGCCAGGCTGCAACACACCCTTGACAGTGATTGGAGTTTCGGTCTGTTCCCCTGGACTGGTATTTACGTACCGGAAAGTATTCAGAGAAACGGAAAGAGGATTTGGCCATGCATTACGTAAATCGAGAATTGCAAGACAATGGTCCGAAGTACGTATATCGGAACCAAGGTGGGAGAGAACGGATGTGACCTGAGAAGTCTGATTCTTCAATAATGGTGAGGAGTATGTCTTCTCCACTTCAGATGACGACGTCGACCCCTCCGTCTGCTGATTGAAAAATGAAATGTCCCCAGAGAGAGGAACAAGATCACATCGTGCTACTTCGACGCTTGCATTGACCGTCACGGTGAGCGGAATAGATAATTGCCGGGTATAAAAGGTTTCAGGAATGGAATCCTGTTTATCTCCCAAGTGGCAATAATCAATCTGGACAGTGGCGTCTTGGAGACCGGGTTTACCAAATACTTCAATTGTGAAAGTTGCCTTTTGTCCTGCCTCAATTGTGATATCGTTGGGGTTATTTCCCTGTCGTAGCCAGCGCAACGGGGGATTTGAAGATAATTGAAGATCCAACTCATAGACTTCTGCTGGAAGAAGATCTTTGTTGTTCAACGCATTCTGTAATTGACGAGTCGTTGAATCTTGGAATGTGAAAAAGATGAAACTGACAGCACATGATGAAATGTTATGTAGCGTTATATCGAAGGACTTAAATTCCCCTTCTAATAACATTATAGCAGACTGAGATAGCGAGGTTGAGTGTACAATTACCGAGGGCTGCTGGTGGATGACCTTTACTGGGCAAGTATAAGTTTCTGGCCCAACTTTGGCGAGAACTTTCCCATCTTTCGAAGTGGTGGAACTCCATGAAAGCGGCCGCTCTGAAAGAGGCCGTTTAGCGGCTAAACCGGTGCGCTTGAGTTTCACCTCTGGAGTTGGTTTCCAAATGCTCTTGAATATTGGAAAGGTCCTAGAGCGACAGTTCCTGACCTTGATAGTACAGCCAGTAATATGGAGATTCCCTGTTTCAATGACTATGCCTGGAACCATGATATCGTACAAGGACAATGGTGGCACTATAACATTGAATGCCCTGGCGTCAAGAGTCGGGTTATCACTTTGCATTTGGATGCTTTCGATTTCAAGTTCGAAGCTGTAGGGATTTTGAAGCGTAACCCTAAAGGTTGCGAGCTCTTTGGCGATCATCAAAGCTTCGGATGTCTTGTTATCAAACTTTGCAAAAGCGTTATACAAAAATGGGTCTTTCTTTGATTTCTCATCGGAAACAGTCGCAGCATTCAAGTCTCTTCTTGACCGGCGAAAGAGTCGCTTGAATTCAAGGAAATCAAGCAAAGCAACGTCACGAACGAGAAAGTCATCCCAGTATTCAGACTCAAGATCAGTTGCACCCAACTTATGAGCTGCACCAACGGTCCGTTTTATTGTGTTGAGGAGTCTCATTTGTTCGTCGGCGGATATAACGGGCGGCACTCGTTCCGTTTCAGGAAGCATAAGATGTCCTCGGATTGTCTGGAGTAGCTCAACAGTGTACTGTAAGACGCCTTCAAATTCCGGAAGCGCTTCGCAAAGATTAATTGACAATCTGAGAACCGCAATTTTCAGGCCCAAATCGCCATACCGGTCTAGAGTTACGTGACGGAATGCACGCTCAACGATAGACGCAACGGAGTCATAATTATCCCCACCTAGTCCGTTGCTTTCAGATGAAGGTCTTGACGTTACCCGATTCTTCTTGCGTTCTTGATAAATAGAAGGCTGAACACCATATATTTCACCGACCAATGTCAGAAGAGCACGAGTGCTTTCCTCCATATCCCCACGACCTGCATCTAATGCATTGATTTCAAAAGAAGTGTCACTCAAGGATGAGAGCCCTGCAGCAGGATGAATACCTATCTCAGCAGCTCCAATTTTCCTAGCTTCCACTAACCCAGGAACCATAAGTGAAACCAACTCTTTCAAAACAAGTGCTTTCTTCCTTGGAAGATCCAGAGTTGAGAGAACAGAAGATATACCAACGAGAACTGGTGCGGCATCAGTGACTGGCAACTCAATTTCAGGTGCGAGAGGCAAGGCACGAAACAAGAAATTTGCAATATCATTCTTCTTGAGTATCGGTGCGCCACGCGGCCACTCTTGTTGTGAAGGTACAAGAGTTTCGCCCACGACGATATGTCTCAACGCAGTGTCATCTAGAGTCCCAGCACGAAGTCGAATAGCAGAGAGAAGACGTGATAGGCGTATGACTGTTTCAGCAAATACCAAAGGCGGAAGTGGCTCATCTGTGATAACAGCAGCCCGATTGTATAAGTTGAGAATGTTATTACAAAGGTCGGGCATTAGATTAGCAAGGTTTTGCAATGAGACTATTCGATTTCCCGTGGAAGATTGACCAGGTATTGATATATCCGGCACACTAGGGCTTGAATATGACGATTTAGAGCTGGACTTTTCAGCTACAGGGTAGCAGACCTGGGGGACCTAATGGTTGTTCGTAGGTTAGTGTTGGATAAATTATTCGGTTATTTTGTCTGTATCTTACTAACCTGAAAATCCATTCCGGCCCACCCGAGCATCACGAGGCACAGGAGGATTGACTCAAGTGCTTTCCCATGCCAGATATAGTCACTACTGGCGCGGGCCATGGTTGCAGCCTCAATAAGTTCTTTTAATGCATCTGGCCATCTGCCAGTTTGCAGGTACAGGGTACCGATAACGACACCGAGACGACCTTTGATTCGATTTTTGGTACGATCTGCAGCAGTGAGACCCTGAACAGACATTCGATCACGACTGCTTTCTTTCGAAGAAGGCGGTCTCCCCCCTGGAGCAGAGCGATTTGAAACTTGTATGGATCGGGTGATTTCATCGAAGGTAGTGGGAGAATTATGACCTGCAGGAGCTGGGGAGGATCTGCCAGAGCTAGTCACAGATTCGGAGTCACCATTTGACACTGGAAACTGCGCGGGCATTGTCATTCTGTGCATTAGTTTATCTATAGGGCGGGGGCGCAGCTCTGGGCCCCTTCGTGGACCCCATGACGAGGCTTTCGGAGAATCGATGGCAGGTATGCTTTGTAGAAGCTTCGCGAACTCGTCCATTTCACCGAGCAACAGGGAAGTTATATCGCACAGAACAGTTTTCATTGTCGTTGGTCTGGACAACTGAGGCGTGGGCACCCATATAACATCATCCGGACCACTTATCGATTTATCAAGGCCTGCATAATCGAAGATGAGTAGCTGGCTGGTCAAAGCCCTGGGATTCTGCTCCTTGACCCATGCAAGTTCCTTCATCAAGTCTCCTAGGCCCTTGGGATTGGGCGGAACTTCCACTCTGCTGCTCCTTTTCGTATCGGAGTCTTTGCTTGTATCTCCCTCATCGCTCTGTAGTTCGGCGCCGTCGGCAACGGCAATTACTGCCAAAGGTTCTCGGAAAACTTCGAACGGAAATAGCTCAAGATGGGAAGTTGGTGGTACGGAGAAGGATATGTTATATAGGATCATGCCATTTGGGAAGGCTAGCGGCGTGAACATATCTAGGAGAGTCAGTTCGTTGCTATCTGGTACAATCAATGCGGAGGCGTACTTCGATTTGGACGTGCATCAGGACTGACATCGCCGAGACGGATCACGGTTTCACCTTGCAATCTTGCGGCAAAGCCTAGAAACCTCGACCTCTTGATCTTGCCAACTGGCAGGAGAAGAATATTCAGACGCACCGGTGCGACTGGGGAGAATGGATCAACTCCCATGGTGGCAGCTGCTCCGCGGTGCGGAGACCGTCTGTGAAACGCACGAGACTGCTTCCACGACAGTGCTTTTGGTTGTTATAAACCATGTGGAATAACCATGTGGTAGGATCAATGAGAGGTATAGCCTCTGCGTGTCTCGTGTGGTAATTGTTGAAAAGCGAGCTCGGGCTGTTTATGCCAATATACAACAAAGTTGGGTGGATTCGTGTGGTGGCCGGTTGTGGCCTGAGGCGTCGATCCAGGGGCTGCCGGCTGATAACAGCTGATAAGCGATAAGATAGGACTAGCTTATCGCCGGGTGGTACTTGCCACTGCGTGCTGCGGGTGTGCCTGCTCTCCACGATTGCTGTCTTCGTTCGTTGCATTTGTACCTGTCATCTTTGTTCTTATGGATGTTTGAGAAGTTATTATTTTTTTTCCCCTGACAGGTCCCTATTAGGTGCCGCTTGACCCAGCTTTATGGTTTTTTGTTTGAGGCCAATTTCGAGCGGCGACTTCGATTTTGCTTCCCAGTCGAGACATAAACACTCTCCGTGACCCTGCCTTTTCGTTGTTCAACGTCTCTCGGAACCGACCTGACCTGACTCGGACTATTATCCTATAATCAGACTGCCAAGAAGATGGCGCAGTCAATAGACTTCAACGCGTTGAAAGCGCGGACCATGGGGTCTAGCAACGATGAAGAGGCTGTAACTGTTGATACCCGTGGTTTGATATCAAAAGTGCTATCCCGCTATTCGGGGAAATGGTTTGTCCTCTTCTCCTGTGATTAGCTCATGCAAAACTCTGGATTGTTGTCGCTAATCGTGGGGACTTCAAGGACCGTACTGCGCGAAATGATCCAGAACGCATCCGATGCGTCCGCTACTCGAGTGACGGTGAAGTTTGAAACCCTCCCCTCGACCACAGTCCCCCTCCCAAGTTCAGCGGACCCGTCGACGACGCTGAAGCATGTTGTCAGTCATCATACTCTCAGAAGACTACTTATATCAAATAATGGCCATCCGTTCACTGAGAAGGATTGGGCTCGCCTGAAGAGAATCGCAGATGGAAACCCGGATGAAACGAAAATCGGCGCTTTTGGTGTTGGATTCTACAGTGTCTTTGATGATTTTGAAGAACCATTTGTTTCCTCCGGCAATGCCGCCATGGCTTTCTATTGGAAAGGAAACTCACTGTTCACTCGGCGACTCCAACTAGGCGAATCTGATGCTTCGCCGGATACAACCTTTGTACTTGATTATCGAAACAACTCTTCACCAGTTCCTTCACTATTAGAGCTTGCAAAGTTTCTTTCAACAAGTCTAACCTTTGTCGGCCTAGAAAATATTGACTTGTGGCTTGATGACTGGAATTTACTTAAACTAACAAAAAAGGTTGCACCAAGTGAGAAGGTGCCTTTACCCAGAGATATAGAGACAAGAACCGTCGAAGGTCTTATGAAAATCGCAGGTGTTACGAGGGAGGTTGCTCAAGTGGACGCTGCATGGATGAATATCTTAGAATGGAGCCCCCAAACTACTTTATCCGCTCGTATAGAGGGCCTTAGAGACACGACAACCACGCTTCGTTCGTTTTTTTCCAAGTTCACCGGATCTTCCTCTTCTTCGGAAACCCTGCCTGCAGAGCCGCCAGAGAGACAACGTGATGGAGAGGATCTGACAAAAACCCAGAAAGCATCGGTCTTCTTACACATCAACACGGCTTCTATCCAAGCGTCAATAAGCAGTTCTCTTGCCAGCGAACTTGAAAGAGCAACCAGAAAGCCCCCACCGAAGCGGACAACAATTGCAATCTTGACACCATCGTATTCAACGAATGACTCTTCCGAGAGTTCTGAAGTCCTGTCATCCGTGCTTCCATCCAAGTCGGGGCGGATCTTCATAGGATTTCCCACCCATCAAACTACTGGTTTAAATGCACATATTTCAGCGCCATCTGTCATTCCGACAGTGGAGAGAGAAAGTATTGACCTCAATACAAGATACATAAGCAGGTGGAATATTGAGATGCTTAGAGCTGCCGGTATTGTTTGCCGGATTGCTTGGACCGCTGACATGTCGTCAATAAAAGACAGAATCGCTTATCAGAGTGGTCCAAAGATCCGGAAAGATAATATTACCTCTTTCATTCCTGAAGCAATTCATACAGCTAATCAATTCACCTTCCGAGAATCCACACCGTCTGCGACTCTAGGGCGGACAATAGAAGATTCCTTCTGGATGTGTAACAAGAATGCATCCATTGAAATACTGTCTACGTGCGGCATTTTACCAAGCCACCATGTTCGCATTGCCCCAAAGGATCTCAGTTTTATGGATGGAATTCCGTCTCTTCCCGAAGAATTGGTTGACAACGCGAAGGACTTGATTAGAAAGTTGACAGATTTCGGTCTTCTTACAGAAGTGACAGTTTCTGATATCAAGCGGGAACTTGAGAATAGTGCTCTAACTTCTGTGCAACTAAAAGAGTTCCTTCTTTGGGTTGGAAAACGTGCTGCCTCCAGTGAGATTGATCAGAAAACGACTTTATCATTGCTTAGTGCTGCAGTTGCCAATGAAGAAGAATCTAAAGGAGAGCCTGGAAGATTGTTGACCTTAGCTGGAATCGATACTTACCTCAACCCCACGCGTATACCATCTGATCTGCCTCTACCTCCGTCGGTCATGCCATTCCAATACACGAAGTCTTTAGATAAACGTCACCTGGATGCAATTGGTTGGAAAGAATTGCAAATAGTCCCTTGGCTTCGTTGGCTTGTGGAAAATGCTGGTAATCGAAGTGTTCTGCCTGTCAACAAGGATCTTACACGTACTCCTTCATTTTCTGCGCAAGTTTTACCGATCTTGTCCAAACAGTGGGATACACTTAGTCAATCCTCGAAGCAGACTGTAGTCAATATCTTGCAACCCCGAACGATTGTTCCTGTGAGGAATGGCATGAAAAGGCCGGAAGAGGCGTACTTCCCATCTGTACGTCTTTTTGATGACTTACCGGTCGTCACAGGCCTTGCGGGTGTCAAGGAAAAGTTTCTCGCAGCCCTTGGAGTTCGTAAGACTGTTGAGCTTGGTGTTATTTTTGAGAGGCTACTCCGTGATTCTGATCCGACGGCGCTAAATGACAACCCAAAGCAAAAATGGAGTCACGTTGATTTAATTAAGTATCTAGCCTCGGTCAGTGATGATATACCTGCCAAGGACATAGAAAGGCTTAAGAACACGAAAATATGTCTTACAGAAGATCTGGACTCTAGTCAACCGAATCGACAACGATACAAGATATCCGAGCTCTTCGAGCCCAAGGAAGCGCACCGAAAACTCGGTCTTCCAATCATCGATTGGCCCGGAAAATACTTTTCTCACAGCAAAGAAGCACAGTTCTTGTCTAAAATGGGCCTAAGAGGTTATCCTTCAGCTATGGAAGTGATTGAAATAATGGCAAAGGCAGCGTTAGCTGATGATACAGCACTGCAAACCAAGTCGATGTCGTATTTTATCACCGAATACCATGCGAATAGGTACAATGCAGTCGACATGAGACAAGTGACTGTGCCTTTCCTACCAATTGAAGGAGGCAAGAAGTTGAGTGCACCAAAAGACTGTTTTACACACGAGGGTGCGTCTTTGTTTGGATTTGATATCTTGAGGCGAGATCTTCATCCGCAGTCAACAATCTTTGGCGTACGGGAGCATCCCCCGATAAATGACTGTGTACAGTGCATTCTTGCAACTCCACCGAAGACAACAACTAGCGCAAAGAGCGTTTTCGCTTACATGGCCTTGAGAATATCGGAATTAAAGGCAGCAGACACAAGCCGCCTCGGGGAAGCGCTTATAATTCCAATCTCTAACAGCCTAGCATCGGAGAAAGAAGTTGTCATGCGTTACATATCTCCTAGAAACAGTTATCTTGGTGATGGCGAAGATTTCAAAGATATTTTCGATTTTGTCAACTTTGGAAAAATGGGAAACCTCTTCCTCCAGGCATTGGGATCAAAGCAAGAACCAACAAAGGTTGAGGTCGCTCGCATGTTGGTCAAAGAACCGGCAAGAATATCTTCCAAATTTCAGAGTCCAGAAAAGTATTTGAATCTTCTGCGAAGCCTTGCTGAGAACATTTCCACTTTGAAACGTCAGAAAGATCTTTTCCGTGACATGACGAGGTCTCCTTTTTTGCTGGCAAGTAAGGAGCTACCCTCAACAGCTTCCAAAGTGATAGCTAGCAAAGGGGTCTTGGATGAAGGGGATGACGCTTTCGAGGATGACGAGCAGGGTATTAAAGAATGGCGGCTGACTACAGCCAAGGACGCCGTTATTGTTGATGATTATCAGAGCTATACAATATTTAAAGAGCACATACTTGCCGCTCCGCAAGAAGAGAGTCTTGAAAAATTTTATGCAGCACTAGGGACCCCTACTTTGAGTTCGCTAGTTGAAGAGCGTGCTAGCTGGGGTGCCAAATCGACAGATCAGACATCTGCGGTTAAATTGCAGAAACTCGTCAACGAAAGAACAAGGCTCTTCCTTCATGAACACAGCCCTGAATCCGTCAAGCGTGACACCAAATGGTTAGAGAAACATCTTAGTATAGTTGTTGTTCATTCCATTTCCCTTCGCCGATCCTTGCGAAACACGGGTGCCTCCGTTTCTCAGTCACGCCATGCAATCATTACACCTCAAGGCAGTGAATACACGCTATGGATCAGTCCTGGAAAATTTGACTTGTACGAAATTAGCCAGGCTCTCGTCCACATCCTGCTCGCGCGTCCCAAGCTTCATTCGGTCCTTACGCTAGAAATGTTGTTGAAGACAGATCTATACGAATTGAGGGCAAGGGGCTATAACATATCGAGAATCCTCCGAAAGAGGGAAATGGAGGCTCGGATGGCGGAAAACTTACGACAGAAAGAAATAGAAGAGGAGAAACTCCGTATTGAGGAACGAGAAGTAGAATGGCGTAAACTCCACGATCAGCGCGAATTAGAAGAAACAAAGCCTCAACATGCAATGCCGGGGATTTTTCCTGATTCCCCCTCGAACAAAAGGTCAGCAGCAGAGGAGCAGACTGGGATAACCGAGCCGAGTTTTCAACCACGCAACCTCTTTTCGAATCTTAGCAAGCACTTGGGTTTAGAGGATAACAAGGGAAGGCCTCAAAATCCTTTTCAGTCACTTTTCAAAAACCGCACGCCTCAAGAAAACGGACCAACACCAAGTGGCTCAGCTCCGCCGCCATACTCAGAGACCGACCCTAAGAGCACAATTCAAGGTTCAAGTACAAATCCCAGTGAACCGAAATCTGTTACGTCCCCAAGCCAGCTGCACAATAACCTTCTTTCTGCCATTTCCGCTTGTCGCCCGCATGGTGCATCAGGCGTATATAGTCGTCCTGCTACTAACCAGGTTAATGAGACCAAGTCCTATTGTGATGAGCGACCGAGCCAAGATCTTGAATATGTTGCAACGCTGCCGTCAAGCATACATTTTATGACAGCAAGATCCATTGCTGACAGATCTGCTTTCTTGTCTGACAATTTGGCGGGCATCAATGAATTTGCCAAAGTGCTCGTGGAATGTGCAAGTATCTTTTCCGTAAGACTTGAGAGCATCAGCATATTCTATGATCCTGGTGGAAAAACGATTGCTTTCAATCGTTCAGGTAGCCTTTTCTGCAACTATATTTTCTTCAAACAACTGCATCAGGCACGACTGTCACAGGATCCCGTGGGTGGACGAGCTGAGGCTATGGTATATTGGTGGGTAATTCTCTGTCATGAGCTGGCTCATAACTTGGTCGAGGACCATAGTTCAGATCACAGCTTTTACACGTAAGTAGTCTCGTCCTTCTTCCCTCGGATCTACGGGAAGTGAACTAATGGTAATTCTCTTTAGGGAGGGGTTCGTCACTCAGTATTTCTCTAAAGTCGCGGAGAAGCTTCTCACCAATGTGGCATAATGAGCGTTGCAACAAATGTTTTAGCGTTTGGCAGACGTGTTTTGGAATAGCAATTCGAGATTGTACCGCGGACAATATTCTAGACCATCTAAGACGAATGAACTTGTGCCTTAATTAAACAGACGCTGCAGTTTTCGTATTGAGCGCAAAGGCATTGTAGTTTGTAGTCTGTAGATTTGGGAACGGTGGCGGCAACCAATCATATGCCCGGCAGCCCCCTCGGTCTCCGTAAGATTGGGATGCGGATTTTTTTTTTTTTTTTTTCTTTTCTCTCGCCAATTTGAATTGGCTGAAGTGCCGCTTTTCCCTCATATATTAGAAAAAGAAATATAACTGCGTGGGCCAACATGCTGATGAAACCTTGATTGGTCCTACGAGGTACATATTTTGTACATTGCTCGGCCAACATCGTCATCTAGCCGTCGTTTTCTTCCCCTCTACGCTGTATGGAGGGCAGAGTTGAAATAAAAGCATCTCTAGTATTCTCTTGCTGACTGTGGGCGTTGCGCCAATTGTATCTGAGCTATTTTACTCTGAAAGGAATCAACATCCAGCCAAGCAACCAAAACTCTCCGCCAAGTATTTGCCACCAGCCAAGGTTCTTTTGGCATTTGCTTTCGCCTGGCAGGAGAATCCATTCAAGATGAATTCTATGGATGGGCAAATTCCGTCAGAGCCAGGGCCTTCTTCTGCTGCTGCCCGGAAGAATATCCTCTATTTGGACGCATATGACTCTTTTTCCAACAATGTCATTTCCATGCTAGAAGAAAACTTGGATGTCAAGGTTACAGAACTGACTGTCGACTCGGATTGGCCTAATGGGGATATGCGAGGCTTTTTGCGAGGCTTTGACGCTGTTGTCCTGGGCCCCGGTCCCGGTCATCCAGAAAGCCCAGCGGATGTTGGTATCATGAACGATCTGTGGACCCTTGAAGGAGAAGACTTGATTCCGGTACTCGGAATTTGTCTCGGTTTTCAAAGCTTGTGTTTGAACCATGGATTGGCCATCAAACGGCTTCCTTGTCCGTTACATGGTCAGGTGCATCGCCTAGCAGTCATGGACAGGGATATTTTCGCCGGTATGAACGATTTCGAGGTCACATTATATCATTCTCTTTACGCTTCGACAGATTCTGTCCGACTTTTGAATCCTGAGACCACTACCACCGAGGAGGTCTCCGTGGTGGAGAAGGAACCTCTATCATTTCTTGCCTGGCTGACTGTCAATGAAGGGAACGGCCTTTCCAGAAGACTTCCAATGGCTGCCCGTCACAAGTCCAAACCATTCTGGGGATTTCAGTTCCATCCGGAGTCCTGCAAATCCAATCGCGATTCTTGCACAGAGATCTTGAAGAAGTGGTGGGCAGCGAGTGCAGCGTTCAACCTGGCCTCTAAGCGCACTGTTCGACCAATCTTGAACGATTCATTCACTTCCAGTTTGGAGACCTCGAGCGTTCAAGAAGATCTAAGAAATCTTCTCGAGGGTTTGACTGCAGAATCTTCACAGCGATGTTTCTACCGCTCCCTACCTCTGCAGGGGCTTTATCCAGAACATATATTTGAATTGGTCAATAGCCCGGGATCCCCATCAATACTATATCAATCGAATGGAAGATTTAGTATCATGTCTGTTCCGTCCCCTAGGAGCTGGAGAATTGAATACTCAGTCCACAAAAATAATCTTCTCGTTGAAGAGTTTGGGGCAGGGAAAGCACCGAATAATAGAAGCGATGTATCTGTTGAGACTTTTTGGGATTCGTTGAGACATATCATGAACAGCAAGAAAGTTACTTCCGGGAAAGACGGCATTCCCTTTTGGGGAGGTTTCCTAGGATTCTTTTCCTATGAAATGGGACTTGCGGGACTGTCTCATCCTAAGACGTCCCCGGGTTTGACTTCTGGCCTCAAAAACTCAGGGAAGCCAGAGGATCAGGAAACGGATATGCCTGATGTTGGCTTATTGTGGATTGAGCGGTGCATTGTTGTTGACAACGTCTCTCAGACTATCTATATACAGTCCACAAGAGAAGTCGATGAGAAAACAGATTCTTGGTTAGATGTGATATGTCAGACGATACAGCAATTTTCCTTACAGCAAAGTCAGGGGGCAGTTGATCTTGGACGAAAACCTGCTGAAATCGAGAAGAATAGCCTATTAACCGCTGCAGAAAGAGAGCTCATCGACGAACTCCTCCAAGGCAGCACAATAGACATCCCAGACGAGGCAACATACAAATCTAAAATAATTGAATGCCAAGAAGAACTTAAAGCTGGTGAATCATATGAACTTTGCCTCTGCGGGAAAACAACTATTACCGTACCAGCAATTCGCGATGGGCGTCTTCGCAAGCTTCGTCCCTGGCTAATTTACAAGAAACTGAAAACGTACAATCCGGCTGCGTATAGCGCTTATGGAAGCCTAGGTTGTGTCAAGATAGCCAGCAGCAGCCCCGAATGTTTTGTCACTTGGGACAGGGATTCCACTCTTGAAATGAAACCTATGAAGGGAACAGTACGAAAATCGCCCGGCATGACCTTTGAAAAAGCCAAAGCAATTCTTGCGACCACCAAAGAAATAGCAGAAAACCTCATGATTGCAGACCTGATCCGGCACGATTTATACGGAATCTGCGGTTCTGGAAACGTACATGTTGAGAAACTTTTGGACGTTGAAGATAACGGTCGTGTGTATTCGATGGTCACACACGTCAAGGGGATTGTTGATCGGACGACAGCCAGGGACCATGATCAGGAAAGCATGGCTGCATATGGACTCACGACTTTGCAACGTACCTTGCCCCCGGGCTCTATGACGGGAGCACCCAAAGAACGATCATGTATGCATCTCGACCGGATCGAAGGATGGAAGCGAGGCGTCTATTCCGGGGTGATGGGTTACCTAGATCTTGGTGGTTCGGGTACCTTCTCCGTAATGATACGAACTGCCTTTAGCTATTCAAATCGCGAAGACGATACCGCCAAATCCGAGGAGTGGCGTCTCGGTGCAGGAGGTGCTATCACTATCCTGAGCACACCGCAAGGTGAGTGGGACGAGATGATAACTAAGCTACGAACTGTAGTTAGTATATTTGAAACTGCAAAGTGAAAAGCTGGCTTTGGTTGTATGTGATTTTTCTATCTTTTTCCTTCTTCATTTCTCTTTTTGGTTACTTTTCATGCACATTCAATTATAAAGCGGCGGAGTTCTTCAAACATTAGTGATATTCAACGTATAAGGATGGTATTCGCATAGTAGGCGTTCATACACAAGATAGATTGCACTTTTTGGAGAAGATTTCTCGTCTAGCATTAGAGCTATGTACATACTGTGTGGTATTCCGTACATTACTTAGGTAATTGTGTGACATGAGGATCATAATTTGAACTCGCGAGAATTTATATGCATTTCTAACTACAATTTTTAATTGCCTGTACCTGTTTAATACATGAGAGAGGAAAAAATAAACATTAACATAACAAAGCAGCCTTATGCACTGCGTCAAAGCCGTTGAGTCGTAGTTCAGACATCCGGTCATGCGAAGAAAACAAACGGATGATATATATCTGCTCCAAATAAAAGAACCATAGCAACTCTATCGAACAATTTAAATAATGCATATTGACCGGCATCATGTTCTCCTGACCACAGTATCGATGGCTTGAGCTACGTAAGCCACGTTTTTCTCAGTCACTGTGTCGAGGGTTAGTATGGACGTTGTTCGTGATAGTCACGGAGCGAGAAGAGTACACTTACATCCGCTGATAGAGGCCCTCCCTGACTTGAGTAGGTAAATATGAAATTCCGATTTCAACTCCAATACCTGTTTCACTGTGAGCCCGGTGTAGGAAAACATCCCAATCTGATTGATGACGTGTTCCCAAGATCCAGGAGTTTTTAGTCTGACCAATTCGTCATACAATGCTTGACGCATGCGCTTGATTCTCGAACTCATAATAGTCAAATCATCCTGCCACTGTGCACGCAAAGCGCTATCGCCAAGTATTCTCTTAACAATTGAACTGCCATAGCGCGGACCCATCGAGTATTCACCACGGATTATGTGGCATAAATTCTTACGCACAAGGGGTGCCTCTGAAGGATTCGCGCCATTCGTGACGAGATGGAATGCGCCAGCACGCTGACCATATAGTCCAAAGTTTTTGGAGAAACTTTGGGCAACACACATCTCCATGGGGGGACTCGTGAGGTTGAAGAAATATCGCACAGCCCACGCATCTTCGTCTGCCGAGCCGGATGCGAAGCCCTGGTATGCGGAATCGAAGAACGGAAAGAGGCGTTTCCGTTGACAGATCTCAGCAATCTTCTTCCACTGCTCTTTTGTGGGATCGACACCTGTCGGATTATGGGCACACGCATGTAGAAGGACCACGTCTCCTTCGGCAGCCTCGCTCTCAAGCGTTGTAATGGCACCGTTGAAGTCAAAAGAGCACGTCGACGCGTCGAAATAAGGATAGCTCTTGCGTTCTATCCCCTGCAAGTCCCAAATAGTCTGGTGGTTGGCCCAACTCGGCGTTGACACCCATACGTGTTTGGGCTTGAAATGCTGCGCCAAAAAAGCTGCCCCGACATGGTTAGCCCCTGTGCCGGAAACAGTTTGCACAGAAGCAATGCGTTGCTTTGACTTGTTTTCAGAGTCCGAGGAGGCGGAGCTGAAGCCAAACATGAGATCCCTGGCAAGATCTAGGAAGGTCAAGTCTCCCTCAATTGCCAGGTACTCGTGGCGCGCGGGATCGTCCTGGCGATACATTTCCTCCTCGACCAGCCTCACAGATGATAGTGGCCATGGCTGGTCCTCTTCAGTACGGTAGACTCCAATGCCGAGGTTCACCTTGCGGGCATCGGTGTCGGCGACATAGGCGTGATTAAGAGCGAAGATCTCATCGACAGGTGCATCGGGCAGGTTGGAGAAAGAGGAAGCTTGCTGAGGCTTCGGGGCAGACGGAGACTGATCTTCAATAAGCATTTTGAGCGCAGTAACCTGTCTTTCTATGTAAACTCCGTACTTCTAAATGTGCGGACGCATGTATGAAAGTGGCGGGGTCTAATTGATAAGATTCTTCCTGGCGATATTAATCGCTATCAGCCCACGTTATCATATTTTCATTGCTCTTCCGGTCAACACTATGACAATAACCCAGACAGCCGGAGATTCCCGTCTCTATCCGTCAGATGCCGAAGCCTCGCTTATTCTCGGGTCGGCATGCCGAGAGGCTTCATACTTTTAAACTCTAAGGTATATTATTCAATGACCTTCAATGCTTTCGATCTTTGCTTAATTTTTATTTCCCCAGCTTATCTAGGTAGGGAAATTTACAGTCACAGAGCATACCCCCCGTTCACCAACAGCCCAATCTCGTACACAAAGCTGCTCATCGGAGACGCAAGGAACAAGATCGCGTCGGCGATCTCTTCGGGCTCGCCGATTCTGCCTATAGGCAAGGATTGTATGTCCCTGATCATGCCGGGTTCTCTGACTGCTAGTAGCAAGGCAGTATTTGTCCAACTATCCATTTATGCTGATTAGACAATAGACACCTAAACTTGAGATGGTCTAGAAACTAGGGCCTCACCCTGGGCAAACTGCATTGATGCGGATTTCCTGCGCGGCGTAAAATTTGGCATCCTGTTTGATTATTAGTTAATTAAAACACTTTATTAACCGGATTTGCATGAAGATCCAACAACGTACCATCTTGGTGAACCCCATTACCGCTTGTGCGAGAGAGACTCGTTACCAAACTGGGCTTTCAAGGGTGATTTGAAACATACCATGCTTTGCAGCTACGTAAGAAGGATACGGTAAACCCGTCGCGGTGGCAGTCAAGCCTAGGGCAGAGGCAAATTAGAATGTGCACTTGATTATATAGAGAACCAAAGGAAAGTCCGAGCTTGTGATGAGACTGACTCTTGCTTGAGCATCTGCCGAATAACTGCCCTCTGGCATAACCAGGTCCCGATCTGATCAATCTCGATAATCCTCCTCCAATCGTCTACAGGCACCTCATGTGTCGCCAGTTCGACGTCCCCTACCCCAGCAGCATGGACGGCAACATCAATACGGCCGAAGCGTCTTACGGTCTCTTGTACTGCATTGGTCAGAGCGGTTTCATCGGTCACGTCGACGCAGAGTGTCAATACTTGAATGGCATGGATTTTCGTTTCATTTTCACGATTCCTAAGTAGAAGCTCTTCACGAGTCTTCTCGAGTTTTTCTAGATCAATATCAAGAAGACTCAAAACGGTGATTCCACTCTCGGCGAATTTGTAGGCAGTGGCAGCGCCGATGCCTTCATTAAGGTGCTCGTTCGATTCGGAGAGTCAGTGTATTGTCCCATTTTGCAGTATTAGAACAGACAGGGAGTTTTTTTTATCTGACGCTGCACCTGTTATCAATGCTGTTCCCTGAATCCCAGTCATTTTCCTTCGTTAGATGACAGTGGCGTGAGTTGAAAAAACGTGAAGGCGTGGAAAGTAGTATCAACTACAGGGCCAACTTGAGCTCCGGAAATAGGCGAGACGAAGTTAAAACAGAATTCTGGCGTTGGAATATCCATCATGCTAAAGGCTGGGTAGGCGGATTTTGTGCATATTTAGCTATAAGCTATGTGACAAGATGACAAAAATTCTTGCATGCTACACAGTATCACCTATCGAAGCATGTCGATCAACTACCCCTCTTCTTACTACATGCTTACAGTTAGATACAGGCTTTTACTTTTCGATGCGATTCCTAACCACCAAAGCTACGTAGACATATTCAACGCAAGTAAATTCTGCGTGGTTACAAAAAAGTCGAGAAATTAACAATCTGGCTGTATCCTAACTCAGTTCCCGTACAAGCACTGCTCTGTACCTGATGTTGCCGTCTCTTAGCCTTTTCATTGCTTGCTCAATACCATCCTTGGAAAGAGAAAATTTCTCAATAATTGGCTTTATGTTTTTTCTAGAAACGAATTCAAGCAGTTCTCGTATAGTGTGGCGCGATGCGACAAAGGATCCCTGAATCGAGACCCCTCGAAAGTTCATGGCGAGTATAGGGATTTGAGGATGCTCGAATGTAACAGTTAAAGGATATATGGTGCTATTGCTGTCCATCAAGTTCAAAACGCTGTCGACTTCTATTAACTCAAGTCCATAATGAGAGAAAGAAAAGTTGGACTCACGAAGCGTAATCGACATTGCAGTTACCGCAGAGCAAAAGGTGCTTCAGTGGTACGAACCTTTCTATACCATTTTTCTGCACTGCTGGGTCAAATACGTGATATTCCGCGGCACCGCAAGCCATAGAATCTTTTCTTTTAGCGTCCGATCGTGACAGGACGACCACATGGAAGCCCATCGCAGCGGCTATCTTGACAGCAAGGTGCCCTAAGCCTCCGAAACCCATGATCCCGACTCTCTCTGTCGGGAGGGTGGCATATCTGTGAAAGCAATTCCACACCGTCGCACCAGCGCACATGAGCGGAGCGGCATCCTCAGAGGCATATCCCTCTGGAATTGGGAAAACACAACTGGCATGATAGACCGCACCGCTGCTGAATGAGCCTATATCGTGATCTTCCTCTCCGTACGCGCGAGCATGCCTGCAATGTTGATCCCAACCTAGTGTTGTTTGTTAGACGCCAAACAGACAGAACTTGTGAGCGGCAAGATAAACCAAGTACTACGCGAGAGAGGAGAACAAACCCATGGAGCATTTGTCACATCGTTCGCAGACCCTGCGAATATATGCGCAACCAACTCGGTCTCCGATCTTGACAGTAGTAACATCGGCACCCACTTGTTTGACAATTCCAATTCCTTCGTGACCAAGAACCTGTGTCGAATGTAGAAAATGTTCATCCGTTCCGCAAAGCCCAGCATGTGTTATTTCAATATATACTTCGTCATTTTGGAGAACTCGAAAAGTTCTATCTTCTGTGATACGGCCCTCTTTCGAGCCGCGATAAACTTCAAATGAAATACTCATTGGGAAAATTTTTTTGGTTTGGGTTTGCTAGGACCAGGAGTATTAGACTGCTTTCCATATATTTGAGGTAGTAGATGTATCAGAGTCCCCTAGATAACTTTAAGTTTGAGTGCATTCCACATGCACAATTTGGAATGGGAAGTTTATCTTTCTCTGGCCTTGTTTTGTCACTCTAAATCCGGGACCTATGTCATGCAGCCATTGCTGATCAATCTCCTTCTATTCGAAAAAAGAAAAGAAGGAAAGCAAAAATTGAATATATACATCACAAATTCATACTGTAGAGAGCAAACATACGCCACGAGGGCATAGACGAGGATCAAGGTATCAATGCCCCAATAATGGATGAACACTTGAAAACCTGTTGATACCGCTGTTTGAAGGATGTACAGTCACAAAAGAGGAAAGGAGAATGCAATGACTGTTACACCGTGACAGATAGACTGCTCTAGGCTTATGTGTTTGCGTGAAGAAATTTTGACGGGCCCATCTTATCTGCATTTGTTGTCATACAGGAATATCAGGCGCTTCATCCGAGCTTCTCCTCAGACTGACCAAGCGCTAGAGATTGTGTTTCGCCGGATCTTCGCTAGTATTCGAAATACATAGCAAAGATAGCATAGAGTTGACACAACTACCAATTTCTAACAAATGCTTTCCTGGGTTGGACGTCAAAAAAGGATGTGGCGTCGGACCGTGCCGGGTATTGGAATTTCACCCACCCAACTATGCCGTTCTCAGCCCGTGGCTTATTCTAGTAACATCGGATCCACTTGCTCTATTTTTGATTATAACTTTGAACCCCATAAATCGAATGAATATGTATTGTTTCTATTTGCATACCATGCTAACACACTGAGAGGTCCGTGTGCTCTAGTAATCGTTAACTGGGGCAACTACTCGTCGCCTCGGCGTTGACGGTATTTACTTGATCTGGCTATATAGAGCGAGCGAATCATGATAAGCATTAGAAGCGACGAGACAAACCTGCTCACACAGATGCGGCGGCGACAAGTATAATTCACGTACAAACTGGGAATCAAAACATCTTGCTTTTATGTGTGACGCATACCCAAACAGGGAAGATGTTGCACGAAACTTACCTCGGGAATGAATGGACGACATTTGGTCCTATTTCTGGATTCTTTTCTTTGTATTAAACGCAGTGTCGATGCGTGCACTTTGAGGAAAGTAGATCCTTGACATTTTAGGGCTAGGGTTAGGGCTAGGGCAGCTATCCCGTTTCAACAGGGCCGTGCTGAAAGGACCGAAAGGAAATCTGTAGACCTGCGATTTATTCGTACCTCCTACCTCGGCCGCATAATGCACTTCCCTTTCTTTCTTTTGTGAAACACAAGTGAAGTTCGTGCTGTGTGTGGAGATGATTTACGTCCAAGCATCAGATACATATATTTCAATCAAGAACTTAGCATGCAAAGTCCCTGAAACTTAAGCCGAAATTGTCGGCTCTCCAAGAATTCAGCAATCCCAGGAGAACAATTATAAAGAAAATTATACTTTTAGGTGCTTCAGCCAAGTAGAATTTGCGGAATCACAGTGCCAGTGAACTCGTTGCTCCCGGCCCAATGACGATGGATGCTACCAAGGAAAGGAGAATCACGCGACCTTTTCCTAATTTCACTCTCGACGGCGTACTGTCAAGCAGTCAAAGAGCCTATGACAAGTTAGATAGGCTGATGATAATATGATCGTATTGGAGAAAGTTCCATGATCCTAATGTGACCACGTTTGTCAAAAGATCCGGCAATTGGGAAAGGGATGTACATACGTGTCAGTTTACCACGTCCCGACTGTCTGCGGTAAATATCAGCATCATCAGATATAGATGTACTGCGGCTGATACAAACACCAACTGCAGCTGGGTGGCTTGAACCCATCTAGTTGCATCTCGCTGATTCAGTCTTTTGGTAGACGGACCACCGCGAAACCAGGCAGATTCCCGTGTTGCAACTGTCATGAACTGGAAACTCACAATGGAGAGAGCAAAACTAGCGCAATTATTGATTGATGCGCATCAACAGACCTTTGGTCAGGTCCCATTCAAGTCGGCGCCACAACGCCCAGAAGGAAGGTCGGACTTAGGGCTCTTGCGCGATCAACACTAGCTATCCTTTTTAGAGGCCGTTTACTAGACCACTGGAGATGTGTAGAGAAGTAGATTGGTAGGATAATGACAGCACCAAAGAAGTTGCTAAATAATGCCAAATATCATCGGTGTGCATAGATACCATACGAAATTAGATAGTTTTGGTACAAACTGAGGACTTCCTAAAATTCCATATGTGAATTCCCGTGTATTTCAACTTCAGTGTAATCGTATCCTCTATTTGGCCTGTCCAGACCACTACAAGCAGGGTCTTGACCGAGCCATTGAGATTACTGGAACTTAAAGAAGGATTCCTGCAAGATACGAAAGTAATTGGAAGTATAGGTTCTGTAGGGGACCGTAATGAGATTCGGATCGTGAAGCTTTGAGGTAGACGTGAACGAAAAAAGTATTTGTAGGGTATACTCTACGTTTTTACCATTCACTATGGCACTCCCAACATTAGCAAAGTAAAAGAAAGTCCCTTCCTACATGGTGTAGATTGTTTCGGATCGGAGGACACGAAATAACGGCCAGTTCGGCCCCGCTGGTGAATCTATATGAAACATTTACGAATCGTACATGTTGCTAGGCGGAAAGCAATATTTTGTACGGCCCGAGATGGATTTAATTACTCATGATCTATTGTTTCCCCATCTCTTCTACTCAAACAGGTTACTAGATTCCGTGGTTTTTCGTCTAGCTCGTACCAATAGGAACTTCCAGCACAATGGAATATGCGCTGGGCGTTCTCTACTTGGGCCTCCTACTTTTGTTCTTTCTTGTCTATGTCTCTATCTGTTCTCTTTTAGCAGAATATCTCACATACCCGGATTCTTTATTTCTAAACTCAGCATTTTTTGGAAGATGAATGCGGCCTATCATGCCGACATGCCGCAGCACAACATTGCGCTTCACCACAAATATGGTCCGCTGGTTAGGGTTGGCCCGAACATAATATCAGTGAATGAGCCTGAGGCATATTGGGTTATAAACGGTTTTGGGCGCGTCTATAGAAAGGTTGACTTTTTGCATTACTCTTCGTCTCACTGTTCCTAATCACCATATAGACTCAATTCTACTCAACAGCTGAAGCGTGGTACAAGGGCAAACCGTTACCGACTGTTATCACAGCAAAGGGCCTAAACTATCATTCTCAAATTCTGCACATGGCTAGCAGTGCGTATTCAGCAGCACCTATGACTAGCTTTAATAGAACCTCAGAGGTCAAGATAGCTGTTGGCCTCAGTGCTGAGGAAGCTGCTTCGTATCTTAATCAGGTCGATGACAAGGTAGTTATTGCTATAAGAAACTCGTTCGGGCCACAAAGAGATACATTACATTCAATTCCATACACAAGGTCATTCTAGGCTGAAAGGTCAGCTCACAAGATGGCTTGTTCCAATTAATGACATTTGAAAACTGGAAGACTTCAGTTGAGCCGAAGATGTTGGGCGCTGCAAACTTACACTCTGTACTTGCAAACGAGCCCCTTGACTTCTTCCTCATGACAGGATCTGTCTCAGGCATATTGGGCAACCCAATGCACAGCAATTACGCCGCTGCAAACATCTACCTGGACTCGCTTGCCCGTCATCGCCATGCGGCTATGTAAGAAGCGTGCTGTCCGTCGTTTTGCCGATGATTCTTGGCGTTGGGGTCGTGGCCGAGAACATCGAGCTGGTGCATGCTTTTAAGCAGAAAGGCATGTACGGTATTGACGAAGAAGCCCTTATTGAGGCCTTCGAAACAGCCATCACCTCCTCGGTTTGTGTGGAGGAGGGAGCTTCCGATCACGTTGTCATGGACTTGGATCCGTTGAGCTCCAAGAGGCCGTCAATGACTCTGCTGCGACTGATATCTTCTGGGTCGAGGATCCTCGCTTCAGCCACGTAGTCCATGTCGTCGATGGTGCAGCCGGCCAACAATCCATCCTGGCAGCCATCAAAGCTGCCACCTCTCTTGCAGAAGCTGTTGCTGCAGTCACGGAACGCTTCATAGGGAAGCTGGCTCGCAAGATACTTCTTGAGGATGACGAATTTGAGGCTGATACGAAGTCCATCGCTTTGTATGGTATTGATAGCATGATCGGGGCTGAGCTCCGGAATTGAATCTTCAAGGAATATCGCATGGATATCCCATTTCAACAGTTACTTGGATCGACCTTGACTATCAAGTTTGCAACCCAAGTATATGCATCCTAGGGGCTAGAGGCGGCATAATAGTATGATTAAATGGCTGAAGACATGACCTGGTCAGCTGGCGAGACTGATGTTGACCGAAGGGTCTTCCTCGGTCTGCGACATAGCTCTTCTGCATGTAAATAATACTGCTCGTTATATTTTTCCAAGTTGTGTAGAGGGCCCTATAAAATACTGAAATATTCATACTGTCCTTGCACGCACAGGCTGCCGCCGGGCAGCGTAATTTTGGTACTGAAATTACCGGAAAACGGAAGTTTTCGGCATCGGGTAGGGGCCGCCAACAACAATCTTCAACATCAACGCTTTTTTCGCTCCCATCCTCTTTTCTTGCAGCATTTATCTCGCAGCGCACACGTCCTCCTTTTATTTGCTTTTCTGTCGGCAATTGGCCCCCTTTAGACCTCTGTTACCGACTCAATTGATACGCGAGCAGAAGAAACAAAAGCTGATAACAATGGCTGCTCGGCTATCGGTCCGAACTTTGACACATGCTGGGCGAGCAGCGTCCGCAGTCCCCCGCGTTGCTTGCCTCTCGTCCCCCACTCGTTCAGCGCTTACTTTTCCTCTGAGGACCACACAATACACTCGTCTTCAGTCCATCTCGAGCCCCAAAACTTTTACTACGTCGTCCAGAATGGTGAGTGTCGATGTCGCAAAAAGTTGGCGCAAGCCCGACCAGGTTCTGACTCGAGACGTTACTAGGCTTCGAACACTCGCATTGAAACCGACGCTTTTGGCGAGATTGAGGTTTGTGCTGACGTCGATCATGCAGCTTTACCAAATCGCTGAACAGGAGTGTTTCGTATCTAGGTTGCCGATGACAAGTACTGGGGTGCGCAGACTCAGCGGTATGTTGTATGCCGGTCGACTCGCATAAGTTTTAGAAAAGAAAGAAAGAAAAAAAAAAAAAAGAAATGATCATACTGACTGTGAATGGCCGTGGATAGCTCCCTGGGCAATTTCAAAATCAACCAGCCCCAAGACCGCATGCCTCCCCCGGTTGTTAAGGCTTTCGGTATCCTCAAGGGAGCCGCTGCCGCTGTCAACGTGAAATTCGGACTCGGTACGAGCTTACGATGAGTGCTATTCCGTGTGGAATGATATACTAATCGAATATCAGACCCAAAGATTGGGGAAGCTATCCAACAAGCTGCTGCCGAAGTTGCCTCAGGAAAGCTTCATGACCACTTCCCTCTCGTTGTCTGGCAGACCGGTTCCGGTACCCAGTCCAACATGAATGCCAACGAGGTCATTTCCAACCGCGCAATTGAAATTCTTGGAGGACAGAAGGGTAGCAAGAAGCCAGTCCACCCCAATGACCATGTTAACATGTCTGCTTCGTCCAACGATTCTTTCCCAACTGTTATGCACATTGCCGCAGTGCTTGAGCTTGAAGGTACTTTGCTGCCCTCATTGAAGAGTCTGCGTAATGCTCTTCAGACCAAGGTTGAAGCTTTCAGCCATATCATCAAGATCGGTCGTACTCATTTGCAGGATGCCACGCCCCTTACTCTTGGCCAGGAATTCTCCGGCTATGTTGCCCAGCTCGACAGCAACATCAAGCGTATCGAGAACACCCTACCGGATCTCCGTCTCCTTGCTCAGGGTGGTACCGCTGTGGGTACCGGTTTGAACACTTTCAAGGGCTTTGATGAGCAGGTTGCTGCTGAAATCAGCAAGCTCGCTGGAACTGAGTTCAAGACTGCTCCCAACAAGTTCGAGGTCCTGGCTGCTCACGACGCCATCACTGAGGCATCAGGCTCTCTGAACACTCTCGCTACATCCCTTTTCAAGATTGCCCAGGACGTACGCTACCTCGGTTCTGGTCCTCGTTGCGGACTTGGGGAGCTGCGTCTTCCCGAGAACGAGCCTGGTTCCTCTATCATGCCTGGCAAAGTCAACCCAACCCAGTGCGAATCTTTGACCATGGTCTGCGCGCAAGTCATGGGTAACCATGTCGCCACTACCATCTCTGGCATGAACGGCCAATTTGAGTTGAATGTGTTCAAGCCTGTCATGATCCGAAACCTCCTTCATAGCATCCGCATCTTGGCCGATGGCATGGCTAGCTTTGAGAAGAACCTTGTTGAAGGTTTGGAAGCCGATGAGAAGCGTATCGACTCTCTTCTTCACGAAAGGTAAGTCCCATATACTGTCTTATTTTCCCACTATGGGATTTAACTGATGAACATCACAGTTTGATGCTTGTTACATGCTTGAACCCGATTATCGGATACGACATGGCCTCTAAAGTTGCCAAGAATGCCCACAAGAAGGGCCTCACCTTGAAGGAGAGTGCTATGGAGCTCAAGGCTCTTAGCGAGGAGGACTTTGACAAGTACGTACGTCCTGAATTGATGATCAGCCCGAAGGAGAAGAAATAGTTGTATGTAGGAAGCGATTATATATAAAACAGCAAGTTAGCTAGCTACGATGTATTTTTATTTTTACCGATATGGATTGATTTGATATCCTCTTGAAAATAAATCTGTGCCTGAGGCTGAGATCGCTCCATGTGCCTAAAATTAGAAATAGCACGGGGTGTCTCAGTGCATCACGCTAGTCCATATCGGGCCCTGGACAGCTCCTCCGCACGTCGAAAATCTGTATCTGCCTCTCTTAGTTTCTTTTTCTGTTGTCCTCGGACTCTGCGCCACGTCAATTGACATTTCCTCCAGCTCTGAGCCAGCAGTCATTCACCTGCTTTTGTTGTGCTGATTGTTTCCACGGATCTTGGCCTTGACCCACTCTAATGTTTTACCCCCCCCCTGGCCTTAGGAACATAAATCAGAGCAGACAACCCCCCCTTCTTTCAAAAAGCATCCTCTCAGCAGTCAATTCTATCGATAAATACATTGAATAATCGCCAAACAACTCCTAATTCAAATCCATTTCATAGCCAATCTTTCATCATGACCACCGACCTCTACTCTGTCCCTGCCGCCAACGGCGTTGAATCAAATCTACTCCGCACTGCCCCTTCGGACGATGCTACAGCAAGCAGTAGCAACAGTTACAAGCCCAATGGCACATACCAGAAACCGGAATCAAGTCAGTCGGAAGCAGAGCAACAGCAAGAAGAATTATTTTCGCCTTCCCTCATTTCTCCCGAAATCCTAGCAGTCTTGCCAGAAGGCTACACTGCCCGCCCACTACGCCGCTCCGACTTTCACCTAGGCTACCTCGATGTTTTGCGCGTGTTGACAACCGTCGGTGATATTACAGAGGCTATGTGGAATGAGCGATATGATTACCTCTACAAGCGCAATGACGAATACTATCTGATTGTGATATGTGATGGTGCAGGCAAGATCGTGGGCACGGGAAGTTTGATCGTCGAACGTAAATTCATTCACAGTCTGGGTCTGGTCGGCCATATTGAGGATATTGCTGTTGCCCAAGACCAGCAGGGCAAGAAATTGGGACTGAGGATTATTCAGACACTCGATTATGTTGCCGCCAAGGTTGGGTGTTACAAGGTGAGTAAAACACCCTCGATATTCCTGTCATTGTGCAATGCTTTTCTAACATAAATCTCTGTTCAAGTCTATCCTGGACTGCTCCGAAGTAAATGAAGGCTTTTACATCAAGTGCGGCTTCAGGCGCGCTGGCCTTGAAATGGCGCACTACTACTGATTCGATCAAATACGAACCCTTTATCAGTCCACTGCCTCTCCTGTGTTATAATATTTTTTTTTCCTCGCTTCACTTTTTGTACTCACTAAATACGTGTTTGTTTGCATTAAAAAGATTGATGTTATAAATATCCATGTGCATTTCTTTGGGATTCTGTGTTATGGGAAGAGCGAGGCGAGGCGAGGCTTGTGCAATGGATTTTACACCGAGAGACATACGCTAAAGTCTAACAGACGGATTAGATAGACATTAGTTGGTTATATTTTAATAATTATTGTATAATTATTCTAGATACGGTTTCACGGTTTCATTGAAGTTTCTGGCCTCGCAGTAAGAACGGAAGACCACCTTTATTATGTAGACCTCTTGACGACTCTACGAAAAATAACCATAGAATCATGTCTTTGATATTTCACCAATATGTATATTCCCTAGCCATAAAAATTAGAATGGTGAGAATATCTACATGTGTAGAATAACGCCCCCAAAGCTGCGTAAACTGAGACGGAAATGGATCGTAGCATTCATTCATTATGGTGTATGCTCGATTATGCTCTTTTCTTCTTTTTTATTCGTTCTGTGATAACATGGAAACACAGTCCAGCTCCAGATAAAAACATGTGGTAGGAAAAAGAGAAGAAAAGAGACCCCAAAGAAAAACCTCCCTTGTTGAAGTTTTCTTCCGTTAAGAAAATTCCACACCTTCCCCAACCAAAATATTCACTTTTTGTTTCATCTCATTCGTGGTAATTTAACGAGACTTGGCGGCAACCTTGGGAGGAGCACCCTTAGCACCCTGCTTGCTCTGGATGCGCTGGGCCTTGCCTTGTGAAGCGTTGGCGGCGGACTTGGCCTTCTCGGCCTTCTTCTTGCTCTCGGAAGCAGCCTTCTTCTCCTTGGCGTCCTTGATGGCCTGCTGGCGAGCGGCGGCACGAGCCTCGGGGCGCTGGCTTCGTCGTTCCTTGATCACATCGAGGGAAGCACCAACGATAGCACGCTGGGACTTCACAACACGGCGAGTACGCTTCTTGGCAACTTCCTATAATTCATCGTAAAATTCCCAGTCAGCATACTAAGAACCATCGATTTCTTCCAACTTCTAATTGCTTTTTTTTTCCCGACCAAGAAAGATCAGTCTCAAGGAAGAGTTTTCCCCGGGTAACCTTCTATGTCTTCCAACACATCTCATCTTCACGACCGAGCTATTATAAAATCCAAGTTTTCGACGCAAGGCAAAAAGAAAATTGGGGGTTACTGACTTCAGAGATACCCTTGCGGTGTTGGCGACGGTAGAGAACGGTCCAGGATATCCGGCGAGGGTTCTTGCGCTGGAGGAAAAGGGACTCGGACTTTCCATTCTGGAAGCGGAAGATCTTGCTGTCTCCACGGACGTAGAGCTTACCCTGTGAAAGAGAAATGACATTAGAAATTATTTTAATTTGAATTTGGCGATAGGTATATGGCGACTGTGAGAGGGCGATTTATGTGTAGCGGATATTGCGACTTCGATATCGTGCAAGATTGGCAGTCATGCAGTTGGGAATAACGCACCTTTCCAGGGTAGATCTTCTGGCCGGAGAAGCTGTCGTCGTAGGTACGCATCTTGAATGCTGGAGATGCGTAACTTGTCGAGACAGTGAAGTTGTCGTTGGGCGTTGAAGTGATGAAAGTCAAGGCGTGGCTCTCCCGTGTCTTCCCTTGGATGATTCAATTGTGGTGCGGGCCACCTCGCTAAATCCGTCACGTGATGGCGGCTGCCCTTTATATAAATCTCGGCCCGCGCACCTCCTGCGACACTTGCACGGTCTGGGTTTTTACGATAAACACTCATACAGATTTGTTATAACAAAATCGAATTATGGCTATCTTTGCGATAGCTTGCTATTCTCGCATAAATTACCTGTCGTCTTGATCGGAATTCGCGTTCGGAATTTTGTGTTTAACCAAGTCTTACCGTAGTATTCCACTGCTTGACATTGGCTCGGAAGCAACAGTCTCCTCATTTTCTATACGGGCTTTTCTTACATATTCGAATCTGAATCGATTTCCTTTCGACTTTCATGTTGACTCTTCTGATATTTGGTACCATGATGCCTTATTACTAGCACCCTCTAGTTGCGCGACGCTGAGATTTGAGAAGGAGGAATATGTATGGCATGCAATTCTATTCATTATGGAGATATAATAGTTAAAAGATAAACTGCTGAGTAATTTAATCGCAATTCATCACGTAAGACTGCTCTGCAGTGATGGAAAACGTGCATCGCGCCACTGAAGTTGGCGCTCATCGCGCATTACATCGGTCCATAACTTTCTTGAATGTTCTTATTTTCCCCACACGACCACGGAAACTTCATAATATCCTAGCGCACTTTATTCATCTAATCCATTGCATGAGTTCGTGTCCACTCTCTGGCTGTCTGGATCGCCGCTGGTTCGTTCTCCTTCCACCTTTGGGCAACGTCGTTGGCTAAAGGGTCATCGGGGTTAGGAGCGCCTAGTAAAGCTTGAATAGATAGAAGAATCGTTCGGATTTGTAAAGCCGGAGACCAGTTATCTACCATGACATTAGCGCGATGGGAGAATTCGAAAGTTCGGCAATTCATCAACATACTTTTCAGAACATCCAAGCAGATCCGTCCCAAACGGTCGATGTTAGGATGATAAATCTTCGTGAGAAATCGGATCTTTGGCGGGGTCATGGGGTAGTCATCGGGAAGAAAGAGTTCTGCTCTGAAGATACCTCCTATATTGATCGACCAGTCAACTTGCGTGCTCGGGGAATGTACGCGGAAACAGCGCTGTGTACCTTCGTATGGTGACTGAGCAGGGCCATGAATCGTCACATCGAAATACCTAAGGTTGTCCTCATGGGGAACAGCGTTGATGCCCGGTACTCTACAGATGGATGGTCAGACACAACGGATACTTATCTAAAGGTTGATTGTCTGTACTTACGGCTCGGCCATAAGGCGCTCAGTCTCTTTTATAATCCTCTTTGGTAGCCCGGCCATCTTGCCTTTAGTTTCAAATCCTCGTTGCTGCTATGGAGCGTAGACAATAAGACGTGTTTGTGATGACAGAACAGTTGGAAGATGGATGCTATTATATGATGTGACAAGGGCGGGGTAGTTCTAGAACAGGGACGGATGCACTGCGCAGTGGCACGCGACTGACGGAAAGATCAAAGGTTCCAAGTGTGGTCTCCAGTGGAATCGCGTCAAGAGATGCGCAAAGCAGAGATCAATGCCGGAAGCAAGCCGCTGAGGCTCACGAGTCGATGGACACAGGAAAACCTGAGGAACGCGGCAAGAGGGGCTGTTTTAGTTTCACCAACCGGGTTAGGCGCAAGGCCAAGTCCCGTGATATCTGGGTCCCGCTCATTTTGTCTTTGCACATCCGCGGATGTTGATGCCTGAGAACGCAGGTCTCCGCATGCCCCACAATCAAGTAAGGCCAACTTGGAGAGAGCTTCTTCCGTCCGTCCACCATGCCAGCAACGTCTATTTCCACCACCGCTACCGTGTGAATCGCAGCCATTGCGATGCGCGGTAACAGCAATGGACTACCGCTAACCGCTCCGCTCGCGATAATCTTGGTACTCATCCCGTGGTTTTCTCCTTCTGAGACGGTATAAGTACTCACTCACATGCGACTTGGAACATAGACAAACGCTATCTGCCATGTCCAGTCCGGCTGAGTCAAGGGCACCGGCTTCGGCCTTCGAGAGTCCCACATTTGGTGAGGACAGCTCTTTCCATGTCGAACAGCCTGTGGGATCCATGTCCATATCGCCATGTGGTCGAGATGTTGTTCTGGCTTCTAAAGAGGGCCTCCACATTATCGACCTGGATTCGCCATATTCCCCCCCTCGATATCTCCCCCACCACACACCATGGGAGGTTGCTGATGTTCAATGGTCGCCTTTCGCAAACAGAGATTCTTGGGTCGTGAGCACGTCAAATCAAAAGGCACTGGTGTGGAATCTCGCAATGAAAAGCTGGGAAAACTCCATCGAATACGTTCTACATGCACATTCACGCGCAATTACCGACATTAACTTCTCAGCTCACCATGCAGAGATACTTGCCACTTGCGCTGTTGATAGCTTCGTCCATTGCTGGGACCTCCGAACACCGTCACGGCCGGTTATCTCATTTTCCGACTGGTTTGCCGGCGCCACTCAGGTTAAGTGGAACCGACAGGACCCCCATGTCATTGCGAGCTCACATGACAAGTATCTCCGGATCTGGGACGATCGCATGGGTGCAATACCTCTGAAGTCTATTGAAGCGCATAGCACAAAGATTTATGGCGTTGACTGGGATAGGTCGCGTCGCGAAGCTATCGTTACGTGCTCCTTGGATAGAACAATCAAGGTGTGGAATTCTGAGCGAGAAGCCGATGTTCCAGAGAAAGTGATTGAGACGCCCTTTCCAGTATGGCGCGCACGAAATACCCCGTTTGGCTGCGGTATTCTCGCCATGCCTCAAAGAGGTGACAACGATCTTCATCTATACGGTCAAAGCACAGAAGATGCGCATGGATTTGGGGAAACCCTTCCCCTCGTTCATAGCTTTCCTGGGCATAAAGGACAAGTCAAAGAGTTTCTGTGGCGGCCTAGGGGATCTGTTACGAATGGTTTAGACAACCGAGAGTTTCAGTTAGTGTCGTGGGGTGCCGATAGAGAATTACGACTCCATCGGGTTGATCCAAGTATCCTTCGTAGTGTTGGCTATGAAAAAGGAAAATCTGTCGACTTGGGCATGCGATTTACTAGACACGGCTCTCTATATAAAACATTTCGCGACGAGCCTGCTCAGAATCTTGACGACTCCATATATGCCGAAACTGTAATTTCAGCTGGCACTCGACCTCAGATCGGTACCAGCGTAGGTACGAACAATGTCTCTACTACACGCTACTCGCGCGCTTGGAGTCACAAAATCCACATCGAGCCTAGAGTTGGCATGCAGGGGCGATCACAACTAAGAGCTAATCCTAACCCTATTGCCTGGATGCGCGGAGTAAAAATATCCGTCTGGGACATTGAGACTTTAGGTGACGAGATTACGCATGTGGGCGAGAAGTTCTCCAAAGTCGATTTTGAGTCGGTAGATGTTCGCCAGAGGAAAGTCACGGTTTCACTACATGGCCCCTGGGCGGCGGAAGGGAGCTCTTTATTTCTCAAGCTTGACATCAAGTTTCCCCAGGATTACCCGCGGGCTGCAATCCCAAATTTCAAAATCCAGAAGACATCTGCTATGACAAACGAGCTTTCAGAGAAGATGGTTTCAGAGCTGCGGACAATCGCAGAAACGTACATGTCTCGGAAGCGGGGATGCCTAGAAGGCGCACTCCGTTACCTCCTTGGGGAATCCAGCCTTGAAGAGAGCATTGCCTTAGTTCTTGGTGAGACTATTGATACCATAAAATCTCCCATCACGGGACTAGAGGATGATGAATCTAGTGATGAAGACGAAGATGTTGGCCAATTTGACAAACAGGAGCTTAGTATGAGCTCTGAGTTGCTGCGTCCCATTAATGCTAATGTAATGGTTCCCGTTGCCAGGGTCTGTGGCGCTACTTGGAGTCACGATGGACGCCTGATATGCTTCTTCCCACCCAAAAAGGACAAGCCGGGATCCTTATTCGATTCCCTGGGCTTTAAGGATATAAGTCGGCTCACGAGAAATGACAGAGTCTTTGAAGGATTCGGTCGTTTACATACAAGCTCCCCTAATCTCCGTCCCACAAGAAAGACCCTCGGCACAATGAGCACTACCGATGATGGAGGCTCCGATTATTCTGATGACTCCGATACGGCCTCTTCGAGTTCTTCTGATTCTTCGGACATGATGCTAGGCTTGCCGAATCGATTCCAACCGGCTTCAATATGGCGTAGCATCGGTAGTGCTGGCAATGTCAGTACATATCGAACAAAATCGGCTGATAATTCTCAATTATCTACTGTTGGTGGTGGGCCTGGGACCGTTGGCACAGGTAAATCATCTGAATTTGCACACAATATCATTTCTATCCACGACTTCAGCGACTTGCTTCCAGCAAAGAGAAACCTAGCTAGTCAGTACAAGATATTCGGAGATGGTGCAGATGTTTGCGCGCACAACGCGGCAGTGGCCGCTGACTCTGGTTATCATAACCTGGCTCAAGTCTGGGGCTTGCTAAAGTTGGTTTTACAAAACCAGAGTGACTCGCGTGTTCAGCATATTGACATGAATACGTCTGTACCATCATTGGGCAAAGGTGGGAGCACTATTGAAGACTTTACCAAAACAAAGCAGAGTACTAAGAGTGTTTTGCAACGATTCTGCTTTAATCATGGCGTGTTCGGTGGCCGTTGGCTTATCAATGCGCTTTTTGATCATTTCGAACGAATCGGAGATGTCCAAATGCTTGCAATGCTTTCTTGCATTCTTCACGAACAATCCATGCGTAATCGAGTTAGTCGACATCGAGACAAAGAGGTATCATTTGTTCATCCGATGCACAGCCCGCTGGCATTGGATTTCTTTTCTTCCAAGCTTCCAGACAACAAGTCGCCGGCTGCAACCCCCTTAACTTCATATTCACGTGAGAGCATCAACCCCAGCGTCTTCCAAAGTCCCGAGATCCCAGCAGAACAGTGGAATAGCTTTGGAACGACGCCACACTCTAGCTCAGCATCTCCAATGGCAACACATACACGGATATTGGCGGAACGCAAGACCCCTAGTCTCTCTATTTCTGCCTCACCAGACAATGCTGGGGTATCAAAACCAGGGTCTGGGATTGGTACAGCGCTTGCATCATCACTGTCGCGATCATTTACATTTGGTCCTTCTGCTGCCTCTTCACCGCCTGTTGCTAACGCCAAAAAGAAGACAAGCCCAATAGGAAGCCTGAATATCCCAGCCGCAGTGAGTTGGAGTGCTACTCAAATAATTAACAGGGCTGTTTCAGCAATTCCCGAATATCTCAACTCTTCAATGGTGATCACGTCGCGAAGTCACTCAGAGACAGATAGCGAGAGAAAGAAAGACGCACGCAAGCCAATGAGACTTAATGTCTCTCACAAGAATCGGTCAGCGTTCGACGCTGATGATTCCCCGAATAGTCCTTTTATTGATCGCAATAGAGAAGCGCTGTTCCAAACGTACCGTGAATCATATGCCAACCTGCTTTTTGTGTGGAATTTGCCCATCCAACGCAGTGAAGTCATGAAAATAGACGCTCCTGTGGATTCTTTAAGTGACACATCTCCGGGTCAGCGGCAGAAGCAAGTACCAAGACAAACATCGACGATCGAGACACGCGACCAAAGAGATACAAAATCGGTTATGAGAGACACCCTGGATGTTCAACGACATTGTACCGAGTGTGGGCAAGCTTTGCATAAATCGGTTTTTTCTTCTGTCAAATCGGAGGATTTTAACAACAATATTACAAAACACTCACCCCTCCCCAAATGTCCTTCATGCTCTTCAGTACAACCTTTGTCTGCTCATGTTGGATGTGTTATCTGCGGAGAAGTTATTTCTGGAATGTTTATACCTTGCCTGGAGTGTGGTCATGTATGCTGCTTTGAATGCCATCAACAATGGTTTTCGCTACAGCGACCTCATACTGTCGACGCCCAGGATGTTTCTGACCTAGTGTGCCCTAGCCCCTGTGGCTGCAATTGCACTGAACATTCAGAGATGGTAGTCATCTCATCACCTAACGCAATATCCACTCACGACGGCAAAGGTAATCTACTCGGTCCTCATTATCGTCTCCGATCTGAAATTCCAGCTCGATCACGGCCAGATATCATGGCTGGCCAAACGGATGAAGACCTAGACGCGTGGCGAGGCGCAGCTTTCGCTCGAGGACTAGGGGGAGGGCTTAGCCGTGTTTTAACAAGCACTGAACGTAGCCGGCGACCCAGCTCATCAAACAAGAAGCTACAATTAGATCGCATCGATGCTGTGTAATGGTTTTCTTTTTTCTTTTCTTTTCTTTTTTTTTTTGACCTCATTCAATGCATAGCGTGGCGTTTTTATCGATACCCGTCAAACGAATTACGGTTATCATCAATTCACCAAGAGCTATTTAGAAGAGCTCTCTGTGCTTAGATTTCAATGCAGTGATTTTTCAAAATGCGGTTTGCATGAGCCTATCTACGTCCTAACAATATCTGTGTAGTGGAACAATTATCAATCTCATATTCGCATCTACCTGCCAGACTCAGGCCTCGTTATTTAATGCAGTTCGGTACATCATAGATAGTTCTTTCATATAGTCGTACATCCCTTCATCATCCATGTCCCCATTAATATTGCAATGTGCATATACAAGCACGGACAACCAGACCCAAACTTGAAAATCACTAATAATATTCGACAGCAACGTGGTCATCCATGTACTTGGTGATATCACCGAGGAACATAGAAGCCACAATCGCGAGCACGCCAAACGCAATTGATGTGAGATAGACGTACTTGTAGCTCTCCGCGTAGGCATATTGACCTGCAACGACAACCATCTCATAAGCTGTCGAATTACCGGCAATTCCGGGAATAGCTTGCATTTCATTGAGGAGGGATGCAGTTGTTAGCGTGATTGCGTCGGTGATGGACGTTGTGTTGGTGATGCCGAGTTGGGCCATCATGATGCCGCCAATATAGCGTATGGCGTTGGTCTTGAATTTGTTGATGAAGATGTTGAAATAGATCGTATAGCCAATAGCACCGCCAACGACGCGAATAGACAGTGTCAATGCTGAGATTGTCGCAATGAGGTCCTGCAAGTCGTCAGTCTTAGGGTTACGACCGACCAATTAGGAATAACGTCGAAACATATCAACTTACATCTGGGCAAATAATGGTCGTCATGATGCTTGCTGGAACGACGATTCCACCAACTCCCAAGCTTGCAATAGTCAAGATGATCCATAGTGAGCTAAGATTGTCAATTCGCGCAACGGCCATGGCACCGCATCCTATGGTTTTAGAAACACAAATGTCAGCGTGCAGGATTTCTATGTGGGGAAGCATTACGTACCTGCAGTCATGAGGATACTGCTCGCTACCATCAATGCCTTCATGTGCCCTTTCAGCCACGATAGGAGACAAAGAGTGATGCATGCACCAGCAAGGATACCAAACCCAATGGGTAGGGAGCGAAGACCGACACCCACAGGATCATGGCCAAACTGGTTGAAGCTTTGTGTTGGCCAAAAGAGGAGAATCGAGAAGAAGTTTGCACCGGAAACGCAGGTTATAAGCAATATCAAGCCCAGAGTGCGTGGTTCTTGCATTATCTTGCGCGGGATCATTGGGTGACGAGTTCCATACACTTCCCAAAGAACAAAGGCAACCAGGATAAAAAAGCCAAGAATAAGAGGTACCAAAACGTGAGGTGTTTTCCAAGAGTACTATGCACACCTGAAGTCAGTCTTCTGTTGTTGACACCAGCAAAGAAAGACAGCGCACCTGATAGCCACCCCACTGTAATCCTGCCAGAAACAAGATCAACCCGGCTATGCTGAGAAAGCCTCCCACAAAATCAATGTTTGAAAGAATTGCTCGTTTGGAAAGTCTTTGGCTGTTGGCTCTAGCAGGTGGGAAGTAAAAAAGCAAGGTGAAAAGCAGACCCAATCCATTCCAAACGCCGGCCAACAGGCCGACATACCTCCAACTTGAGTAATATGCAATCAGCTGAGCCCATAGCACAGACGCAGACCAAGGAAGGATTGTGAATATTAAAGCAGCAACATATGTACCGCGCTTGCGTGCTGGGGCCATCTCAGCGGCGGCTGAAAGAGATGTCAGTTCGTTGATGCCTTTACGATTTTCGATGTTTTGTTAGCATGCAGTTGCAACGTAGTATGAGCCTTATGTAAAAACATCATCGGTAGAAATACCTGCTCCAGCACCACAAATGGTCATGCCCCCAATGAAAATGTTCATGGTATTGGCAGTGCTAGACACGGCCAACCCGATACACACAAGTGTTGCACCAAGGATAGCGAGATATCGACGGCCGAGTAAGTCTGACAGACTGCCGACAAAAGGACAAATACCTGCGAGGGCAAGCAAATTCGCCAAACACTATTGCCTCCATGTCAGCTATGTAGATTCTCCTGATCATGCTGTGCAGAAAGAAGTGAGGTATTCGACATACCAGCCAAACCCAGCGATCTGAACCACCGATTGAACCATATATGTAAGGAGGAATACCGCCAAACAGGTAGAGTGGGATTTGTGAGCCTATTCAACGGTTTCTTTTAGAAAAGCTTCTTGAGATAGTAAAGCTGCATCCAAGTCGCAACATACCAGTCCAGAGAAATGACATTGCAGTGAGACTGAAAAATCGGCTCATTGTCATCTAGATATTCACGTGTCAGTTGAGGGTAGAATGGCTCGAACAGAATATCCGAAAACAAATTCACATACAGGTACTTCGTGACCCTGGGCTTCGGCAGCACAACTTGGCAATGCATACAAATCGGACTTGGGACTCGACTGGCTACTATCGGTCCCATTGTGACTGAAAGGCGGCGAAGTTCCTGTTGAATTCATTTTGGCGTAAAGTTTTTCTGGCTCCCTATGGTGGATGTAGTTCATGTAGTTCCGAGGAAGACGAATGGCTCACATCGTATTATATGTGCCTGCATTGACTTTAAAGATGATCAGATTGAGAGAGGCTGGCCAGTATCTGTACAGCTTACCAGTAGAGGGTCCAAACTCATGTTTTAGTAACAAATTATTGGGCTGCCCAGGTGAGGATATGCACATGGGCGCAGTCGATATCTAGTTGCAATGTGCAGTTACTCGATACCTCGCATTGTCTCGAGTCGTCCTGGGAGCCTGAGCGGCAAAAAGACCATGGCTGGGCCATTTGGCCGTTGAGAAGACATGTCATATACCTAATGTATTTGGAAATTCCCAGCCCCGAGCACATTGGATTCTGTGCAAGGGAGATCTGTGCTCCACTTCTCCTTCGCGCCTTGCAGGAGATGCAACCAGCCAGTCGTCCATTGCCTGTTTATGATAGAATGAATAGTAAGTACTAAATAGTCATGGAGTGCTTAATTGTCGCCATCTTATCCTCTCGAGTAGGTATATTTTAAATCTTACTAGTAGATTTTTTACCTTGCAACTGCATCACCGCCAAGATAGGCATAATCAATCCACCTTGATGATAATTAAATTGCAGTCGTAATGTCCCATACAACGCTTCAGTCATCATGCTCTGGTTTGTTGTATCATTCATTTCAATGTCTGCCTGGATTCTGACAGTCAGTCCAAAGAGTCTTTGATTCTCAGGATCATAACGCTTTCTAGTCCCATAGCATTATATAAATTTACATCGTTTGTATTCTAAACAATTAATAACATAAAAATTTCTTGTTCAATTATGCATACATTACAATACTGAGCATAGCCACACCATAATCTTGTAAATCTTCTGCCACCTGGCTTTGAACTACTTATCCCTCATGGCATCAGACCACACTTTTCTGGGCTTTAATTGAAAGTTTCGCCATGTACTTTACCATCTTGTACTCTCCCGCTTCATATTAATCGGTCGTGGGCTCTCTATCCACTGAAAGGAGCCCTTCAGGCCATCCTACGGATACGGTGAATTCCCTTGATGTCGATGAAGCGTACCTACTGCGACTTCTCAGTCGGCGTGCAAGGCATGCCCATCACAGACAGTACTCTTGTTCACCTCAATACCAACTGCGAGAATGCAGTTTTGATATATTTTTTCTTGTCTCCATACGTATTTTCGACCGATTGAAGCCCCACGATCCAGTATGGCAGAGTTGTAGCAGCTGAGTATACAGCTAGTTAGGACTTAGGGCTAAACCGGTACAGCCCTGGAGCAGTGTGGAGATATGTCTGAGTTGCCTAGGTACTTCAGACGAGTCTGTCGAATGGATGGTAGAAATTTAAGAATGCAGTACTAACAATTGCGTCTTTTATAATGGCGTACCTAGTATTACATCTTCAAGCTTCAATCTCGAAATCAATAACCCTATACGGTTGATTGTCGCGAGAACTTCTCATACTGGTCCAGATACTATCGCCTCCCAATGTCCGGATGGCTCATGATACGCTTCCTCAATTGGGCTTCATAAATGCTTACGTTAGCAGATTGCTGGGAAAGGTATCTCGAAACCTACACATGAACTCGCTTGGAATCTTGATGTCTTTGTACTTTGCTTGGTCCTGAGCAGGACTTCGACTAACAGTATCCACTGCCGACTCGTTCAGATAGTCCAGAGTGAGATCTAGACTGGCGGACTGGAAGAACAAAATTCTAAACACGTGGACTTTGTAGGAGTCTTTTTTTTTTTTTGACATTCGACGTTAGCAAAGCCTTCAGCTGGCAAGGATACATGAGCTATTCCAAAGTCTCAAAAAAAAGGTGGCAGGATGCAGATTTGAGAGCCATCTTCAATGCTCACAGAGCCTATGGATAACAATATTGACTATTAACGCATACGGATCATGACGTGGATGCCTGGAAAATACAACTATAATCCCTCAATGACTTTGACCCTAGCCCCCTCTGAACTCCATCCTTTCCCTTGGGAGTAAGGACCTGTCATCATGTATAGCTTCGTCTTCACTCCGGAACATTGACGAAACACACTAGTCGAAAAGTGAGCATTGTTATGTGAGAGAACGGGGAATGCGTGGATCTCTGCATAACATGTTGTCCAGATGAGATTCTAGATTGAAGTCACCTTAATGCTATAGGATCGAAGAAAGTCGGTTGAAATCATGAGATCATTGATGATACAGCAATTGGAGATGCTATCTTACCTAGGTACTCGACCCCTAAAGACCCTGTCTAATTGTAGAAGGACTCTGAGAAGAAGCTCTTGGGTATAGGATGGTACGGGGACCGATCACGTACTCTGAAGCTAGAAAGTCTACAGCACCCTTTGCCAAAGTAATGAGAATGAAACTGACATTAAAATCGAGACAATATATTATGACACAAGGTAGTTGTAAGACAAGTTCAAAAAGCCCAATGGAATCACCTAGGTATATGCGCTTGGAATCATTCGTCGTCGCGATACCTCGGCATCTCATCGCCAGCATACATCTCATGTACCACCTCGTTCGAGTCTATACCAGCCATCTCATACTGAGGTGTTGATCCTGGGATTTCATACCGTGATTGCTCCCCCAGATCTTCAGCCGGCACATGGCTTTTACCCTGACCATCCATTTCCGGAAGCTGAGCTGATTGTGCGGCTTGATAGGAAGCATCGCGTTTTCTAGTCTTCCGTCGATACCAAAACCATCCCACCGCTGCTGCGATTAGGGCAGCCATGCATGGGATGACCACTGCGACAGCAATTGTTGTTGTTTCGTGGCTGCCGCTGCTTTTTCCGGAAGGAGAAATAATCGACGTGTTGCCTGTTGAAGTTGGTGGTAAAGTTGATGATAAGTTCGATGATGATGATGATGATGGCGATGGCGATGGTGACGAGGGAAGATCGGTGGATTGATAGTTGATCTGGACCATACTGGCGTACAAGGTAATGAAACTAGCGGTTGTGGTCTGTATCGAGATTGAGGCCGATGTAATGACTGTCCCAACCTCTTCGAAGTCCGTTTCAGTGGCTACTGTAGGTAAAACCAACTGCGTGCTTGACGTTGTAACACCGTCTGTGCCAGTAGCGCAGACGAACACATCCAGTGTTGTTTGGGCAGTCACTTGTGTACAAGCTTGTGGGTCGTCGCTATCGAGTTCGCATTGATATCCTCTATCCATCTATCAATTAGCCAACCTAGGCCTTCCCCTGAAGGAGCAGGCGAAGAAAAAGAAAGAGAAGCCATACATCGGACAACATCCCACTGCTGTCTCATTGACCAAGGGCGCATAGTCAAACGAGAAACTGTTGAAAGTGGACAATGAAGAACTGAGTCCATTATTTCCGACGCGTACTGCACAAGCCGTTACATATCCAACAGGACATGCGATACCAGGGGAGTAGAATCCCGACAAAACCGGGGTGACAACCGTTGAGATTGATGAGATGCTAGTAAACGAGATTTGATAAGAAGTAGTCGCTGTTACCGAAGGAAAACAGTTTGTGTCCTGAGCGAAGTAAACATATCCAGGTTCCTTACTAAAACATGTTTGGCCCATAGCGCCGTAGAAGTCGCAGCCTCCGTCGCATCCATCTACGAAAACCTCAGTGCAGTGGCTGGGTGGGGTGAACGTCGTTGTGAATGGGCCGAGAATCCCCGTTCGTGTAGATGAAGCTGATGTCGTGGATCCTATGGACGCCGAATCTGTAGCAGCTGTCGTGCGAGGTGCGTTACGGGGCATTCTGACATTCTGTCCCCCTCGCCTCTTAGGTATTTTTTCTGGTGATCTTGCTTCTAACGGTTCGACAGTTCACTCGAGCTTGACTTGGTCGAGTAGCCAGGTTAGGGACCATGTTATGTAGATAGGCTGACAAAAGGCACAGAGATTATAATGCAACATAGACCAAGACAGGTATAGCTCAAACAATCCAACCTTTGTTCGTAATATGTAACTAGAGGTTAGCTACAGATATTGGCCGCTAAAACTAATGCCTAGACCAGAAACAAAACAACTCCCCCTATTCAATTGACATGCTATCTTAACAGTAAGCAAGCTCTCAACCAACCAGAGCAAGTAGCAGCATCCTGCAGAGGCTGGAGTTGAGGCTGCTGAGCTCCCAACCCTATGCCCCTTGCCTAAAGTTGGGAAGAAATCCGAGCGCAATCCCTGCGTGAATGAAATGAACGAGATGAATGTGAAATTGTAGGCAATACGAGTGCCCGGAGAAGTATATCAAAAGCACCTTGGCATTTCGTATTGGGCACCTAAACTGGATAATGCAATATATCCGGGAATGGAATCTGTCTTTGAATAGCTGCTATAGACTGGAGTACAAATGAATCCTTGAGCATCTGACTGCTTTGCCTGTGCTGTGAGTGAGCCGATAAAGTCGTGTGAACGCACATGGGAAATGAATATTCTGAAATCGAGGTTTCCACCGGTGTGCGTATACGTAGTGCCCTGGCCTCGAAGTAGATCAAAGCCACAAAGATCTGTCATGAGATATAAAAGGGCTGCGTACTCGGGTATCAAATCGCCACCCATGCTTTCGAATCTGAATACACCGAGCTGCTTTGGCATATGACTTTACTCGGACCTTTTGAAATGTGAGCAACACAACCCCCCAGAGCAGACGGCGCTCAGAAGCGATCTCCTATCTCTTGAAGTGCAAAATTCTTGGGTACAACGAATAAAGCGTCACTTTCACAACAGAGTTTGCCCGCCAAGCTTCGAATTTCTCCGTTAACGTATGCCTTGCGATCCGAAGAGCGCTCCTTGTCTAGGCTTGTGTGAATAGTGTAGAACTCTCCTGTGGATACCGGAGCTCGGTATCCGACGCTGAGGTGGGCAGTAACTCCAGTCTTCGCGGGTACAGATCGCAACGCGACGCGCCCGAGCGACTCGTCTAGCACAGTCGCCAACAGTCCTCCATGAACAACACTCAGCCACCCATCCAAACCATGTCCAAAGTAAACCACATTCACACATTCCTTATCCTCTTCGTTCCAGAAAATTTTCTAAAAAGAAATCCCCATTAGCTATCGGTAACCGACGCAGGAAATGCACAAGCATGGAATAAAACCATGTGAACTTACCTGTACCGCAAGACCCCGACTACCTCTCAAAGGACCACTACTGAGCCTTCGAGACTTGTACTCCTCCGTGAAGCTTTCGTATGCATCCCATTCAACGTATTTGGGATCGGCTCTCAGCTTGCGAACAATCGGGAGATACTCGACTAGTTGTTGAATCTGTTGTGTCTTCTGCACGTCCTCTGGGGAGCCTGGTATGGCAGGAAACAGATATCCGGTCGTGTATGCGTGGCCCGTATAATATCCTATGCTACCGAATAGCGCGGCATAAATGAATCGGCGCGTCCATTTTGATGTTGTTGCTGTTCGTGTGTTGCTCGCAGGGCCCGTGAGTGCCGTTGTGTAGTTCCGAACGACTGATTTCAGGGGGGCCAATTGTGCAGGGATTCCACAACTGCGAGGTCGTGAGCCTCCATACAACAATGCATTTGCATAAGTCCTCGAAGCGCGGAACATTTTAACGCATCATGGCCAGAGACCGCACTCTGCCTCGCTAATGAGTAGGGGGAAGCGACTACAGCTGAGCTCGGGACAGCAAAACCGTATGTCGGATCACGTGATGAATTACTCCGATCATGTCGATTGCCAGTATTACAGTAACTAGCTCTACGAACTTTGTAAAATCACGGATAATAACGCAAAAGCTTCACCCGTAAACGTCGTATTTATGTCTAGCTAATGATCCTCCCTCCAGTCGGGGCTTGTGGTTGGCCCTAAAGTCTGGCCTAAGCATGCATGTACATCTTCTTGTGGATGATATATCCTTAGTTGACCTAATCTCGCTATAGTAGCCATTGCTTGATACCTTGTACAATGGCACAGGCGCATCATGATGCCTAGAGAGGAGGCGTGAAAAGCCAAATCACTGTATAAACAGGCTGTGGAGGGTCTCCCAATATCGTCCGTGCCAAGAGGTAAGCTACCAGATCACTGCTCGGACTGTAATTCGTCTTTGCTAGGCAAATCAATAGCTCGGTAAAGCAGAATCAATGCTGAGTGTGATTCACCTAGGGGGTTATGTCAATAACAACTGCGTTGAGAAGAGTCCGATGAAGTCTTACCTCCGCCCGCCAACGTCTCAATCTTCTCCGCGTCTACTTCTGATACCTTGTCGTCATTGAACCACCACCATTTGCCATCATCTTCGCGTCTTTTGCCGTTAGGGGCCCTCGCGTCGTCAACAAGTCGACCCTGTTTCTTGACATATGCGGTGTAGTGACCGCTATCGGCACTGGCGCCCTGATGAGTAATTACTCCCCGTAACTCGTAGAGTCCTGACTGATTTGATCCATCATCGGTGGCCAGGCTTGGATCAATGAGTTCAAAGAGCTCCTTCTTCGCCCGAAGAATTGCGGCTCTGCGTTCTGCCTCATATTCCTCGTCAGACTTGAACACGTCAGTCATTGCACTATCGCCATCCTTTTCGTTATTTTTGTTGGCCTCTGATTCAGCCGCTGCCTTTTTCTTCTGCAATGGTTCCGCGGTTTTTCCTAATTCGGAATCTGCCTTGCCATCCTCTTCTTGATGATGAGCTAGTTTCTGTCGTTTCCGGGCGCGCTCTGCATCCTCTTCGTCTTTGCGAATCTCACGCACTTTGTCTCTAACCGGGATCAGCCTTTTTCTTAGCTCATCCGTACAGAATTCGACAACATCAAGCTCGGCCGGAAAAGTGACTTTGCGCATGATCTTGGCCTTTTTCTGGCTCTCCCTCTTCCAAAAGAAACGGACGAAGTGAACCGTCAAATATTTAGGAAGTCGCGCTATGCGAGACTTTTTGGTATATATGGCATCCCGTCCTAGGATGCTTGACCTCTTCTCAATCTTCTCCTCCAGACCGGCCCTAATTCCGTCACCCAGATGATTGATATCCTTGTCGATGTGGCAGTCTAGCTTGAGAAAAACATCGGACGTCGTGACTGGCTCTTCGCCACCTTCTTTTGCCGCTGGTTCGTCGCATTCAAGGGTAGACTCAAAACTACCGCTCAAGAATTTATCAACAAAGGAGACGTCATTGCCACTTTCTTTGACCTTCAATTTCTGGCGCAGCTGAGTCAAGATCTGTGACCAGGCCTCCTCTGCATCCTGCTGTGCATATCCGTGACCGTTTTGTGCCTTTTGCGCGAATTGTGGGAATGTATTTCGCAGGACATTTAGGAACATGAGCGGCGGAAACCCTTCCTGGGTTTCAGACATTTGTTTATACAAGTCTCTCAATGAGGCGGTAAGATCCGAGGATCCACCAAGCGCTCCAAGACCGAGCGTGCTTAGATCACCCAGACGAGAAGCCGCATCAGAAGAACTGGTCGCGCTATAACGCAGAAGTTCCTGCTGAAGTTCAGGTATGCCTCGTAGGGTCTGCAAAGTCGAGTTTAAATAACAAGTATTCCCCAAATTTTGTAAACCTGCCGGGGTTGCTCCCTCAGCTTGCGCTGCTTCCGCCTCAGTCATATCCTCCAAGAACTTGACCGACTCCTTGGGCCGAGCCAGGATGGCCGAGCCTTCAGCTCCCGATGGAGTTCCCATCATCATAAAGGTCTGTCCAGGTTTCGCCTTGAGCGATGAAAGCTCCGTTTCATCCTTGAGCTGGCCACCTTTGACCAGGATCTTCTGTCTCTCTGGTTCGACACCGGTCAAGGAGAACAGTTGGAACTTGAAGGTTTCGCCATTTGACGCTGGGTCGAGCTCGACATCGTAGCGTTTGCCCTGGTGCTTCACGACGACTTTGCATTAATCAGCACTTGATCGGTCCTCACAACGCAGGAAGAGGAAGGAGCACAACAAACCTGGGATGGCAGCCATGGCGATGGAATAAGCGGTGTCTCTCTAAAGGAGCGTGTGGAATAGTTGACAGCAAGCAGCTGATTAGAAAGCGAGGCGGTAAACAACGGCCGCCACTTGCGGGGGCCGTCGACGACTGACGACAGGCGCGCGCGAGCAAACAGTGCAAACAAACCACCTCGCACCAGCCGCGCAACAACCATGCCGCCTAAAGCTCCCCGCAACATACATACAACATACAACGGTGCCAATTCAATGCCCATGACAGGATCAACAGGCTAGTTTCGCTTCTATATCGCTTCCCCGCCACCAGCAATATGGTAAGGCAGAAACAGGCATTGGTTAACGCTCGTTGTCTCCGGAGCAAGCTGACCTGTCCCAGTCGCAATCACTCAGACCATACCTGCAGGCCATACGATCTACTCTTACCTGCGCTCTCGCTGTATCGAACTTCGCATCCCAGACCTCCGAGAGACACAATGTGCCGGAAATTGAAGCTCAGAATTCCCCCGAGCTGCTCCTGAACCCGCTGACAGTCGCCCGCAATGAGAACGAATCGTGCCTGATAGAAGCAAGCTACAATAGCATCCGTGTGAGCATTCGCGTCAAGCAAGCCGACGAAATCGAGCGGATCCTCGTCCACAAGTTCACTAGGTTCTTACAACAACGAGCGGAATCATTCTTTATCTTGCGGCGCAAGCCTGTCAAGGTCTGTTGGCGAACCCTCTTCGCCTTTGTTGACTCCATTGTCCCTGACTGAATATTTAGGGATACGATATCTCTTTCCTCATTACAAACTTCCACACCGAGTCGCTACTCAAACATAAGCTGGTTGATTTTCTAATCGAATTCTGTAATGATCCGCCCCCGCCCCCCTCTCTACTTAAATACGAGACAAGGATGGTATACTGATCTTGTGTCATTCGATTAGTGGAGGAGGTCGATAAAGAGATCTCCGAGATGAAGCTCTTCGTATGTTCCTGTCTAACCTCGTCTTGATGGCTGCATTGGCTAACCTGAAACAGTTGAATGCCCGAGCACGGTTCGTGGCTGAGTCCTTCCTGACTCCTGTAAGCAGTCTGGTCCCGTGATATCTGTGGCCCTAAAGCTAACTATATGCCCCAGTTTGACTAAATTTATAATCTCAGGCTTTTTATGAAACGCAGCAAGCTCTATTGTTTTATGGATGAATGGTATTCTTGTCTTATTGTATCTGTAACTGCTCCTTCTGCAAAAGTTCTTTGTTTCCATGCAGCCAGCCATCTAGTTTGTAGATACCGGGCTGGTCACAGGATTTCTTCCAGAATAGACACAGTATGTATTTGATGGCAGTACTCTTCAGTTAATCTAGCCACCTATCTATGAAAAGAGCCCTTGCACTCCTCCCTGGCCTTGCTTCTCATTGAGAATAAGCCTATCACCTAGTCAGGAGAGCTGGAGCCACCTTTATATGGATGCAATCCAGTCTATACTGTCTTTTTATTCGTCACAGCTATTAGAATAACCTTGAGCGTGGATCCTTATTGTTGAATAATTGGATCTAATAGGTGCATTGTGCCAAAAGTTCACCTGACCATAGACAATATCTAACTAGCACAAGAGAACGAATTACTGTTACGCGGGTCTTATTTAGTGAATAGCACCCAGACCAGCGTGTGATTTCAACAATAGTGAACAAAGATGTGAATAGGATTTCAAGGAGACAATGTCCATGTGAATTCTCTCGTTGATTGCTTTGGATATACAATAGGATATAGTATTCACCTCACCTCACTTCGCTATTAGAACGATATAAATTATTGGCCTCATTCCCAGCTCTTCCACACTTCTTCACATTCTTCATCTCATTACGTTGAGTTTTCACCTTTCTCTGAACTTCAAGAAGCCTTTCCTTCGCTTCCTTTGAAAGCGAATAATTCTCAAAGCTCAACTTCAGTTTACTATCCTCGATTTCCTTCCTCGATCGTCGTCAAGTCAACGGGCGTTTGATACCTTCGTGTTTGCAATTCTCTCTTCATCTAATCGCCTCAAACAGCAAGAGCTATTGCTCAGCTCGTCTCTTCAGTTAGAAAACAGAGATGAACGGCTATCTAGCTCGTCCGATATATCGCCAAGGACAGGCATATCCTGCTCCTCCGCATGGAATACAGCAAGCAGGGTATGGGGCAGCTCCATACCTGACTGCTCCGACAAATACTCAAATGCATGACACTGGCTCGTCATTCATGCAGGGGAATCCCAATCAATTTCATTACCAGCCTTCGCAGCGTAGTCAGCCCCTGGGCCCTGTTCCAGTTGATTATTGCCAACTGTATGGACATCAGATGGAACAGTTCTTGATGAATCAGCGAGTAAACATACAACAACAGCTTGAACAGCGCATGATGATCCAACGCAAGATCGATCAACACAAGAAGGACCAGCTCGAGATAGCATCTGTGAGATCTAAGCTTGGTAATACTGCCTGCGCTGTTGAGAACTTTCCCTTCAAGTTCTTGGCGAGCACTGAGAAGCCTCCGATGTACGGCGTTGTCAAGATATGCAATGTAAGGTTTTCTATGATCACATATGTTCGTTCTTTCTCGCTAATTCCAGTGCAAAGCTTCCTTATGCCGTGACAAAGCATGAGATTCAGCAGCTTTTGGGTCGCCATGCTGGAACCCTTGGTGCTGAGCTCGGTGGCGGCATCCACATCATCATGGAACGCTCTACTGCAAAAACCATGGATGCGTTCGTTGAATTCAGGACTGAGAAGGACGCCGAAGCTGTGGCACGCCGCCTGAGCTTCACCGAATCTGGTCGTTATCCTCGCTTGGGTACTCGCCATGTCGATATTTTAGTCAGCTCTCAGGACGAGTTACTCCATGAGCTATTCCCTCGAGCAAAATGCGTTGAATGGCGTGACGGCGTTCCCCATTTGCTTCCGAATACAGACCCTTACTCCGCTGGGTTTCAAGGGTTTTTGACCAGCGAAGAGATCCGCGGTCTCGTCTCACATGCACTGAATCCAGCACGTGTATGTATTTACCTCGAAACCGTCTATTGTGATTTGTTTCTGACCTCTAGCACCAGTCTCCATTCACCGAACGCTGTCGTCAGCGAACCTATGAATCCCTGGTCTCCACATTGTGGAAGGTATGCATGCTCTCATGTTCTGTCTTGTCTATTTTGTACCGAGTCTCATTCTTAATTAGTTTCCGTGGTTTGCGACCACCATGTACACTGTTGCGAATCGAGATGAGCTCTACCAAGCAACTATCCAGCAGATCCTCGAACTCAGCGATAGGATAAAGCAGCGCAAAGTAATTGGTCTCAATGAATCATTACTCATGGACCTTCTCCGCGCTGGGTTGAGATGTCCTTCTTTCAACGAACGGCAAAAGTTTTGCCTGTTGGCAGCTGCTGAATTGCCGTCGTTCTCGCCTATCATCCACTTGAAGCATTTCGAGTTTTGGCCATTCGACTGTTTGGCAAAGGGCACATCGAGTACCGAATATCAAGTGATGGTAAGTCGATTATCGTTATTATTCACGCTGATTGTAGCGTAAGCTAACCAAATACTTTTCGCCCAGTACTATGCTCAGCTGATTCGGCGAGGTCTCGGTATTTGTGACAAAGACGACTTATCCATTCCGAACAACTGGCGCAACCGAGTCGATCTGGCCAAAGAATCACCCTGGGGTCATTTGTGGATTGAATGGCACTTGCACGATAAGGAGATGACGTTCGAGGCAGCCGCAAACCTTGAATTGCAGTTGGCCAGTGAGATCCTACAACTCGCCGTCGGTCTTGAAAGCGAGCGTGGAATTCAGGATCAAACCACAGTCACCGGGCTCATCCTTCCCATCAAGCCCGAACAAAAGCAGAACTTAATTAAACACAATCCTGGTCCCCTTCCTGACCACTGGGTCGAGGATATCGCGAAGCGTGAGGCCATCAATTGCGAATCGCCATCACGCCAATCATCGGACGACGACAGTCTATCTCTATCTGTCGGGAACATGCGCCTTCGCTCTGGCACCAGCTCTACTTTCTCCGGGGGCGTTAGCCACATTGGTTCCACGAATGGCAGCATTGCTACCAATAAGGGTGAAGACAAAGCCGTGCCACAATGGATTCCAAGCATCAAAGAAGAGAATAATCACACCCGTCATCAGCATAGCCAGTCCCTCTCAGCTATTGCAGCTGCTGCAGTCCCGTATGCCACGAATCACAGCCTTAGGACCCGTCGGGGGAGCAGTATCTCTATACCGTCCACTATTCACATTGCCGGCAGACTCTCACATGGACAAGATCACCACTTGTCATCAATCACGGTCGATGATGTGCCACTAGCTGCTGCTGTGTTCTCTCCGAAGACTGATACAACAACAGAAAGTAGCATCAATGTCAACACCTTGATGTCGCGGCATGGTATTTGGTCCACTCCCCCCTCTGGCCTGGCATCCTGGACTGTGCCAGGAAGAAGCTCGGCCAATACTGGAGAGCCGGACAGTTTAAGTCGCAGTGGACGTGGAAGTCGTCATACTCCCAATCCTTCCCTCACTAGTCAGCAGGGCGGTCTTACTGTTGTATCCGAGGATGAAGAGGATATCTTTAACAAGCGTACTTCAAACAACACCTGAGTTCTGAGAGGAGTAATCTGACGCGAAATGTTTTGCCGCATGGTGAAGTTATTTTCGTCGACATCGATTTGACCCTCAGTTTGAACTATTGATGAATAACTCTACTCTCTGTTCGATGATCATAGTTTCGAAGAAAATCATCCTTTTCTTTTGCAGATTTCCAAGGCAATTAGGCCAGGACTTGTGCACTTGCGTGCCTCATGGACAGTTCGATGTCACATGATTTAGGGTGCTTTTTTGCTTTATCTTGTCTTAGTTTTTTTCTTTCTTGCTTGCTTGCCTTTTTTTTTTTTTTTCTTCCTCTTATTCTTGCCCCTTTTTCCTTGACGCCGAAGCTTTTCGGTGGTGATCTTTTATTGAACGAGATTTGCATAGAACCAGGACAACGTCCGAGGTAGTCCATTTCGAGGACGGCTGTCTAGCGATCTGATGTTTCTCCTCCCTGCAGTTTTGTGTTCCCTTTTCATGGCACGCACTTTCTTTGACTGACTTTACTTTCGAAGATGAAGCAGCAAAGTCGAGTCTCTGTCCATTTGACCCTTAGAGGATAGTCCCTATGTATGCAGCTAGGTTGACAGTCCTAAAATGAGACAGATGAATGAATCATGAGTGATGAATATCCCTTTTCGATTCCTAACAACAGCGAAACCGGCTGATGAACTAGTAGCACCAGTAGCGTAGCCATTTCTTCTGCCATTATAATTTCATTATAAATGTATACTCATGTCAGTTTCTGCATCATCTGGTTCAGTAGCAGATGATCTTTGGCGGGCCAGCTCGGCTTGTCTCTTTAATCCTTCAATTCTTTTCCTCTCTTTTCTCGCTTGCGGTTCTTCCCATTCCGGAGGTTTCCTTCCGCGCGTGGTACTCGGTGCTGCTGTGGAAGCAGCTGCATACAGATCAAGTAGCTTGGTTCTAAACCTTTCGACACGCTCCTTGTTGACTTCAAACCTTTCGTTTGCCAGCGCCACCAGCATTTGCAAATATTCTTCCGTCACCAGACTCCGCATAACGGGGTCTGAATTGTCATTACTATACTCACAGTACCCGATAATAGATTCAAGAGACAATCCCGACGAACGGACCGCGACAATCGGGCTGTGAGAAGCGGAATAGTACTCTGAACTGTTCTTTTGTGACGTTTCCAGGCATCTCAGGCTTTGTAGTCCGCTTTCACGGAACCCTGCACTGGAAGCTGCGGCCAACACTGGGTGGGCGTGGTGAAGCGTGGCGGTCATTACGTGCAGAATCTGCAAAAAGCTGTCAATCTTTCGATCATGTTTTGTCGGGTGGAGAAATTTTGGAGCGTCCATACGTACCATTGGATCGTAATGGAATCGAATAAGCCGTATGCCGCCATCCTGAGAGAGATTGGGCCTTGGAATGCCGTCGCCGGGAACGAGGCCAAACAGTTTGTGGTAGGAGGAAGCTTCGAGGTTGACGGGGTCATGTGAGACGTACAACCACCTTCCCTCGCCCTTTCCGCCCACAAGAGCGAACTTCCGACCATCGTCTCCCTTGCGGCTCTCGTCAACTGCATCTTGATCGACAGTATTCGAAGCAACTTCGCTCGATACCTGCGACGATACAACAATCGTTGAACCTCGAGAAGACTCTCCTGTCGTCCGTTTGCTATTCGTTTTCTTGCTTCCTTCCACAAAGACGCTTGCTCTCCCTGCGCAACTGCTTGTTGTCACGAGGCCATCCAGAACATTGATGTCTCTGATCAAGTCGCGAATACCTTCATCGACCGAGCCCTTGGGTGACAAATCCGAGTACTCTGCATCTGGGACAGACAGGTCAGATAGGATTTTAGCCTTGCGTGCAATAAAGCCTGGTGGGATGGCAGCAGCAGCGGAGTGTAACGGTGCAGTCATTTCTATGCTCCAGCCGAGGGGCAAGGAAAAGCTTGCAAATGTGATGGGAATTGGGTTCGCTGCCCAATCGTCATGCTGATTTACGCAATGACGACCAAACGGGAGGATCGATGTCTTCTATTCCCCGCTAGATCTTAGCCCCTTGTCTGAAAGATTGAACGCCAGGGTCCCTCGAGATGCGTCAAGACACGCAGCATGAAAAGGTGCCTTGTCATTTTGCTTCCCTTGCGGTCCTCGTATTACCAAGTATTTTACTTTCCGACAGCGGGGTAGGCCGTAAACCTAGCCATGCTTGGGTACGGTACTGTAATACACCACGGAGGAATATTATTGGCGGTTTTTATGTGGGCCCGCTCCGATTTTTCCCGTTTTGGAATCGTAGGGCTAAAGTTAGGGCTATGCAGGTCTGTTATAGGAAATAGTTTGCTATTCAGGTCAAAATCCCGTATGGTCTCCGTGGTTACACCGGATGGTAACGAGATATGAGTCAGCCTTGTGAATACTGAAACGTAAGGAGATTCGTGCGAAAAATAGATTAATATTTGCATTGATGGATTTACTAAGGAGGTTATTATTAAGTTTAAACGTGAACCATATTGTAGTTAGCTCAAGGAAAAAGAAAGGATCCATTCCAAAACTGGTTCAAAGACTACTCTTAAGCCTCGCCCTGAAATACGTGAGGCGTCCCTGTGAACTTGGACTTGTTGATCTTTTTTACAGAGTGGCTTCTCCACCATGCGCGCGCCTTAGAATGCATTCTGGAATTGTTAATGAGCTCAATTATGACATGCCCTGCCTCAATACTGCAGTATTCCTGGTACTGGGGCCAGTCAAGTGTCCCAAGCAGGAGTTTCAAATACTCTCCTACCCCCTGTGCCCCCTTTTGTCCAAATCCAAAACTCGTCACACTGAATGCCTTGATCTCATCCGCCTGAATGGATTCGTTGGGAATTACGACATTATCCCATTGCTTTAATACGCTATCAACTTTATTCGCGTTTCTGTTGCCAAGAATAGTACCGGAGTTTACCATTTGAAGGTATCTATTCATCATCTACGCAGTTGCAGGGCTCCGCATGATGGCGAGATGCGTGAATCGCCAACATAAAATTCTCTACCAAATAGCCGCCGCGCCTAACGCTCCTCTCTCTGGATCAATATATCGTCGTCTTCACTGGCCTCACGTGGTGACAAAGCAGGAAACTCCCTGGTGCTCTTCAGTTTGTGTTTCAGCATCCGCCATCAGTAGTTGATATCGAAAAATTGGCGGTAGTATCGAAGATGTTTCACGGCAGTTAAAATCCTCTTACCAGAACCGGGAACAGACCTTCCTATTCAAACACTCGCCGTCTGCACGTGTGCAATAATTCCGTGGACTGGAATATTCAACTCTAATGCGAATGCTCCTTGACGCTTTTATTACCCACTGTTAGCTAGAACTGCTTCCGTAAACTAATCTGCGTGGCTGTTTTTCCAAAGCAAAACATGTCTCCTTCGACTATTCCCGCATTTCGTCAATCCCACATAATTTGTTCGTGGTCTTGGTCATATTTTTGCCCTATTATTCTCAGTATGTCTTGGAGTCTCTAAATGCCTTTGTTCAACTTCCGCGATATCATGAGCCATACTTTGGTTCACAAGAGATCACATCACTCACCATGGGAGAGGACATTAGCTCCCTCGAGCAGATGGAAGTATCTCGCTAGGGGCTACAATCATCAGTATCTACTACCTATGAAAATTCGATTACGCCATTAACATACCAGCCTTCCTATTTTCATAATTGACAAGACTTAGGGATGCACTTATCTGCACGATCAACGATACAACCAGCCGTCGCCTACTATTGAGCTAGATGCACACTTCCTAGAATTTGATGATCAAGGGGTAGAAAGGCATGAAGGCGGAATGAATAGCGACGTCCTAGAAGTCACGATTGAACAATAAGTTGCTAGATTGCTTGACAGTTGTTCTGTCCAGCAGCAAAAGATACGTGGCGCCCGTGAAACTAGCGAAGAGCTAAAGATTCCCCCGCTCTACCAAGGTATGGCCGCGGTCTTACGGATGCCAGAGAGAATTCTGAATTTCTCACTTAATCAAGAAGGAGGAGATAAAAATGGCAGGTTTTCTTCGTGGCTTTTACTCTCTCAGCGCCCTCTACATCGACTCGGACCACGACGTCGCAGTCATTGCCTCCCGGAAAGCCTTGGAGCTCGCATTGCTCAACAAGGTTCACGAAGCATGCTCAATTCTCGAAATTATCGCACACGAAAGGTCTGAAACATACCACGATCGTCCATTCATTCGACTTGTTTCCGAAGGTGTTTATTTTATGTATGAAGGTGCCGGGCTTTCACCACCGGCCGGACTAGTTGCGGAGATAGTATTCGATGAGGAAAATCTGGAATCTCTAGAGCAGGAATTACTTCAACGGATACCATACTTACCGGAAGATCTGACTTTCGGCAAAGGTAGCACAGAAGAAGATTTTGGGAAATTGAAAACATGGGTACAGAACGTCGAGTCGGAACGAGGGAGCAATGGGGGCTTAGATGCGACCACGGGGCATGATGTATGTCCTTCGTTTCTACTTCCTCTTGGGATTGCCCAAACCGGCTGATAACCAGAACAGGCAATGCTTCTTTCTTCCGGCCTAGTCGGTCTTTTGTGCATTGCATTGCACCTCAACAAATTTAGCGAGGCCGACGGCATTATGACTCGCATTGTCAGCCGTCTTGATGCAAACAAGCAATCGGAGTATCTAACTTACATCAGGCCTGCATGGAAGCAATACTTTCTCTCTGGCTGGTTACGTGATAAAATCGGAGTATCAGATGATGAGCTCAAACAGTATGCGGAGTTCGTCCGCGACACGACAAAGCAAAGGCTACAAGATGGTAGACTCCGAGCCAGCGATGTATTCAAGGGTAGACCTTTAGTCGAAATGCTTGAAGAGCTTGATAGGAATACACTGCGGTTCCCAAAGCTATACGAAGAGTACGGATACGTAACAGACGATGACGATGAGCAAACAGAAGGCCAAGCTGGAGGACAAAATGCAATATTTACTGCCCCAAAAACTATTTTGCGAACACCAGCAACTACAGCTCGAATTAAGGAAGTGGAGCTAAGACTAGGCTGTTCACTGCCAGAGGATCTTAAAGAGTTTTACGCTCTTACCAACGGTACGCGCCTCGTTGTCTCAGGTCCTTATTTGGGGCTTGAGAGACCCTTTCCCAAAGTTGAGCTTCTATTGTGGGAAGAAAGCCCAGATTGGATGAGCAGTTATCAATTAGAACTTCTCCCTGGGGCCAGACTGTCTGCGTCCATCGAGTGGCCGAATATTGATTGTGGGGGAATCGCGATGTACGAAAATGACGGGCAGGGCACGAAGTATTTATGGTATTTTCAGGGAGAATTGCTGGAGAAAGCGAAAAGTACCTTGGAGAAGGCCTATAGTGAAGCAGCGGAGCCGGGAAAAAGAGTCCTAGATAACCTGGTGAAAGAGTACCATGGAAGCTGGGCACAGTTGAGAAATTTGCAGTCTTGCTGGTATCAGCAAGGATGGGGTGGGCCCGGTTTGAACGTTTTTCACAATTTCCGGGACTATTTGAGCCTTGTGGTACTTGAGAGTAGGTATGAAGAAGATAAAAGCCCGCTTAGGGCGCCTGACAAGGAACTAGGTTACTTCTAAAATGCGAATTCTACGTGAACGTTAAGAAGAACAGGCCAACTGAAGCCACGTATAAATACAAGTCGCACGTATTCTATCAATACCAGAGCTTATAAGCCATGTAAAAGGTAATGTCGGCGATGGTGGCACTGCATGTTGTTATGTACCTAGAAACCCTTGGATGCAAGGTATGTTGCGGGTGGGTTACTAGAAGCATGCAACTCTCTACCTAGACACTATGTAGAAGAATATCTGCTCCTAACCTTATGATAGATCATCCGGATATAGGAGGCAGCACAAGTACAGCCTTGGGTGTATACGAGGAACAGACTGATATTGCTGTTCTTTCTAGGTGCCTTTCATTCTATCATTGATACATACATAACTTTTTGAAAATCACGTACAGAACTACATGCTGCCTACCACTTTTCATTGGTCGCCTGCATATTCCCACCAATTCTCGCCTCTTCATTTTTTGCCAGGCGTACATTTTCCCTTGCTTGTTTCCTCTGCCGCCATATCAATCCGCGTTTCACGACTATGATCAGCGCTGACGAACAAACTACATACGCTAGCCCAATGATTGTATACGCCCATTCGGTTCCCACGGCCGGAGTAAGCGGCTGGATGGCTGCTGAGATGGCTTCGGCAAACATACACCTGAGGAACCAACCTAAGCCCTCCATGTGTGTGGAACATCGTTTGTACCTAACTATATACTATATTTTAGGTACTATACACGCCGTGAGGGATGGTCGTAACTTAGAGGCGGTCCGCTCGCTAGCCCACGATTGTTGAACAAACCGTTGAACAAACCTTAGTACCTGAGTATCTACAGAGCACAAGGTGCTCCGGACTTTCATATAACTTACTATCCCGCTATTCCTATTGGCGCCCGCTGCGGCACGGAAAGACGGCCTGGGGCCCACATGAAAAAGCCGAAGTGGGCCCCAACGCATACTTCGACTTCAGGTCTAAAATACATAAATGCCTGATCAAGTATAGTGGAACGACATGGTTTGTGTGATTGAATTGTGAAATACACTTTGTGCTTAGTGCTCACTCCATTCACACATCATGTTTGTAACCTTCTGGGCCGGTTTTACTTCTTGGTTCACCAAATTCAGCGCCCAAAAGACTGGATCTCACCCCGTGTCTCATCCTGACTCAAGGGACAGCTGACATGGATGGCAGTTTGATACGAAAAGTTTAACCCCGCCCGTCCCCACAGCAACACTTCGTATATATGCACATCGCTACGTAAGAAGCGTACATTGCCTACCGGGTGAATCGTGAAGGCTTACCGGGGAGGGGGGGGGTAGGAAGGTCAAATGATGTTTCGATGCTCTTCTCCATCTGTTGTCCACTCTCATCCTATACCCCGTACTTCAAGACTTCCTTACTCTTTCCTTCGGGGTGGTCCAGACCTTGAGCGCTGAAATGCCTTGCTGCAGCGTGTCAAAAATTCTCAATAGCTAAATGGCTAGGCCCATGTCAATATAAATTACGATGATAACTAATACTCTTTAGTGAATAGATATCTGGCTAATAATACTCTAAAGGAATCAAGGAAGTACGCTCAACGCATTATATATGATAGCCTTCCCGCACTATTCAACTTACCTTCTCGAGTTGAGGGCTGTTGATCTTGGACTTATCTCTACGAACATTCAACTGTTTGAACAGCCAGTCTGACTTATCAATGACCGATACAGATTGGTAGTCATCATCTTCAGCTCTGATCCGCAATGATGTAATGGCTGGCATAACGTCATCTAGGCAACTACTCACTAGCTAGTTGTAGCAGGGGTTTTCAGCTTTTAAAAATGATTGAGAGTAAAACTTAATGCAAAACATCATTCCTACAGCATAGTCTGAAATCTAATGGAATAGCTGTAAAAATCAATGAAGAGGTGCCTCATCAGAACATATCTTGGCATAAGTTCCAGATAAAGCCGTTCGGTTTAGGCATAATCAACCCTTGCACCCTTTGCGAACCTTGACTGCGCTTACGCTCTAGATGTACGGAGGATGTTAATATAATTTACGTTAGCTTAGAAGTTCTATACCAATACCTATGTATTAGCGCCTCACTTCCAACTGTTCAACCCTTCCACAGCAGATACACAGGCATAAGTTAGTCATACCGATGTATTCATTTGAAAATACTATTTCCTCATTGCAGTGATATGTTAAAAGTTGCTGCATATAGTCCCTACGTAGATATTTTGCAGTGGCGGTGGTACCATTAATCACCTGGGCACCTAGGGTGACGATATAATGCTAGAGATCTAACATCTAAGAGATACTGGGATGAAGGGCGTTTCTTTGCCAAATATGTAGAAATCCACTACATATACAGTAATTTATGAAAAGAGCAATTATTCTATTTTTATCTACATATCATGTAATCCAATGAAAGGTTGTTATTTTCAATTCCAAAATCAACATAAGTCAACAGATGTTGGTTATATTCCTAGCACAATATGACACAAATAGCATAGTACCAACAGGTGTCTTTTTTCGTGTTGCCAACACAGTTGGATGAGACTATGGACATGACGATTGGTATCATGGACGCAAAGGCATCCATGATGGAGATGCTAAATGAAGTACTCAATTTGTTCTCTTCTAGGATGTAAAGTCTCTGAAGTTCTCGGCAGTATTATTAGAACCCTACTTGTGTATTTATTAGACGATAATCATCAAACCGCAAAGCTTTTTAGCATACATGATGAGAAGAATAGTACAGGAGTTTTTGATGTAGTGCCCGCATAGTGAGCATATTGCAACTAGGCGGATCTGGGTTGCTGATAAAGGCAGCTGATATAACAAATCCTGAAGCCCTGAGTACCCAAACCCAGTAACGTTAATACGTTGGAAATAGATCAGAAACAACAATCAGCCAAATCCATTGGCATGCCTGGATCACCAGAGGGAACACTGACTGACTAAAAGCCCAAATTCACTAGCATACACCCAAGCATGTTCACACAAAAGCATTCGTCACCAACAAGTCCAACATCTTCTCGCATATTTAAGTGAACTGAGTACCCTATAGCTACTTTGTCTGGTAGTTGCAGCAGGTAAGTGAATCACAGAAGTGGCATGAGACTAGGTTTGGAAAAAAAAAAAAAAAAAAAGTAGGCAATTAGTGTCTGCCTGGTTTCTTCAGGGACAAGGGAGCACTCTTACACCCTATCAATTCTCCGTAGCAATTTTCTCAAGATGAGACTCAGGTCATTTCCGCTGTTGATGCATCTGTATTCTCGTTGACGCAGATAGGCACAGACATGAAGGACTTAGGATACACTCCACGGCGGAAGAACACCGTACGTTAATCTATCATGCCGGATACTAGGGCCAAGAATTCGGCAACAATGACTCACATGTTAGAAAGGATCGTGCTTCTTTTGCTCCCTCGGGACATGACAGGTGGGATCAAGGGCAGGAGTTTCTAGGGGGGAAATGGTAGTTAGAATTATCCAGCGTACAGGGAATTATCTAAGTGAAACAACACCTGCTCTCAGAGTTTCAATTCGCGGCCAAATTGAAGTATATCTCTTGGGTTTTGCGTTGTAACCTAACTCTATATTCATGGGTCTATACCGTAGAATTGCAAGTTCATGATCCAGCCTCGCTAACTAGTCCACCCCCATGTCCCACAGGTCTTCAAATGCTGAGTATATCAACCCCCAAGCATCCCGCAAGGCACCGTTTAAAATTTCCTAGATTTCTTGTGTTGATTCCGGTTATTTCTCGTTCAGCAAGTCGATTATGCTGCCACCAAGGCTGAAGGTGGATGTCTTTGTGTCGTGGTGATTAGTCCACAAAGCCATCCGGCTGATCATCTGCGGTGGGGGGTCAGTATCTCTCTCTTAAAGTGACATGACCGGCGTTGATACCATCTCAAAATTGGCAATAATGCGTTGCATGGTTGAACATCCACGGCAAATCGGCCCACGCAGCTGGATTCCCGCATCAAGACCTAAACCCATTTAATCCCGCAGTGGCAGCGTACAGAAAGATCGCCTTCCTCAGGCAACAAGCGCTCTCTGAAGAACGGCTTCACGGCGTCATAATAAAGGGACCTCAAGTCCCGAGCACAACCGGTCATTACACCATGTCTATGTGGGTAGCGCGCAGTCTCTCAAAATGGACATTGTCAGCACTCTCGAAGCGTGTTGTTGCTTGTTTGAGGCTGCTGCAACTGCTACAGGATGCTCTGTTGAGATTTTGGATTGGGTCCATTTTCATGCTCCCTACCTAGAAACATCTTGGCTAATGCCTTTCTTCACCTCCTCAGAGGCAATATGTACACCGACCAAGTTGTCAAGAATCTCTCCGCCAGAGTTATGCAGATATCACAAACAGCTTGAAAGGAGAGAAGGCCAACCCATTCTCCATCTTTCCTTTGCAGCTAAGTTCTAGAGGAACTGACTATTTGTTTATCATAGGTAATATAACCTATGAATGTCTGGGAGTACACGCCTATTATGCCATTAACTGTTCACCAGATATCACCATGCACCACCAAGGCTTAACAGAAGCATCGGGCACGGATGATATCGTCTATCATGCTGTGCAGGTTGGGACACCGGTTGCTCATGCGGCATGAGATCTGCTCGCCGATGACACTTTCCACGATGAGGTCAAGAAAGAATGGCAAGTCAAATTACAGAAGCATTTTTCTGCGTAATCGCTGTGCTTGGTCCTTACTGTTTCTTATCGACTGGCGATTTTATGCTATGTGGATACTACTGTGCTGTGCGAATGGAGGACAAGATGAAAAGAAATATGCCCAACGTGTTACCTCCTGGGGGTTGCCTTAACTAGTATCATCATGTCAGCATCAGCACCAGTAACCAATGTGTATCCCCGTATTTTGTAAAATTATTCTTTGTTTAGTGGCTCATGTATTTAGACTCTGGTTAATTGCACAAAGTTCAAGTACCTAGGTACTCGTTCAATATTGGCGTTGCACTGCAAGGGGATATTTACATATCTGCTAGGTATAGGTTCGAACACCATTTTGACGCTTAAAAGCATTGACGCGTCTTTAATGAATTCAGGAGTCTGTCGCTTGGTATGTATCGTCCATCTACAGCACACTTCCAGACCGACTAATATAGAAGCGGAATCATACCAAACGCAAGGGGCCGTATACCGACCGTCTTTGTATGTACCTCCAACCAGCCACTGCTTTATAGGCATGGTGTATTTTCCAAATTCCACATATACGGACTCAGTAACAAGGCACGCATCCCCGATATGCATTCAAGCTTTCTCGTGAAGAATAAAAAACACATGATTTTCAGCGTTCGACGACTGAAAATTGTAAATCTCGATCAGAGGAATAGGTTGACCGTACGAGACATGACAGGCGCGGGATTGTGAAAGGGCAAATCGACTCATCCTCGTCAGACATCGATCAGAATTCAACTCGACGGAGATAGGTCTTGAGGTTTGGAAAAAAGAGTATTATTGGCATACGCAAAGATGGGCACAAAGCTGTCAAAGCCTACATTAGCCAAAATCAGGGAAACTCACTCAAACATAAACAAAGGTCCGTGAGAGCGTTCCGATCTTCTTTTATCAAACAAGTCCAGACTTGAATTCCTTTGTGTCTTCTCATATCCCCCCTAATGATGATAAGTCTTGAAACGTAAATAATAAATCTTCGAAGCAATCAAAAGCGTTTCAGGCGTCGTTCGTGCCGCCTCGGCTGCAGTATTTCGTTTGTGGCAGACGGAGGTGTTTGCTGTGTGAAGACAAGGCGTGGTAGCAACGATACTCATCATGCTGTTCGTTTTGACACTGCGGCATGGCTGTCAGTACTAAAACGGTCTTTCATGATCTTGTGTGCCGATGGCCAACTCCGCGTCTCACCTTCGGGAGTAGATGGGCTGGCCCATTGAAGTCAGTCATCAGAAACTCTGGCTCTCAAGGGCATAACGGTCAGTTGAATAGGTGCTTCTTGCTATGCTCATGGAAGCCATTCGGTTGTCAATGAAAAGAGGCCTGGTGCACAAGGAGCGAGACAGACCAGTAACTTTGCTAGCTAGAAGCCGCGGGTAGACGGGACGGCGAGTGACAGTCCAGGCCCATTGGAACCACCAGACCTCGCCGTTCAGCTGCCCACGGTGTTCAATGCTTGCAAGATTCATTCCGGCACATAAAAAATCAAGCCCAAAGCATAGTACTCATCAAGTCACTCTTCGTCGTTGATGCTCATAGCCTGGTCCTCTACCTTTTTCGCCCTTCGGTGTCATCCCCTGTGTTGTGCGTGCCCAAACTGCCGACGCGATGGTTTCGACGGCGCATCGTAGTGCGGTTTGGTTCCATGGTTCACCTTCATATCCCGGCTCCTCTCTACCTATCCCCCCTGGATTCGGCACCCAAAGCTAATCAGAGAGCACGGAAAAACTAACAAATACATAACTAAGTACGTAGTGAGAGCTATAGGCAAGATGATACTAACACTGATTTGCTCAGAGTCCGGAAGCTTCCAAACGACTCTCGGATGAAATGCTACGCAGCCTCCGGTGCACAAGAACAGAATGAGAATCTGATTCTGGTAGAAGTGTTCCGGATTGGTCTCTTTCAGGGGCGGTGGCCCCCTTCTCAGCTCCCTGCTGCACTTGCCATGCAGTGGACCAACGGGCAAATGCAAGCCCATACCTTCTGCGGGAATTGCTCTTTATTTACAACTCATTATTCGCTCTGATCCACCCGCTCTCGGTCCGGCTTTAGCGGCCTTGATAACCCCTCTCAGAGCCATTTCGTTCCATTCAGAGTGGGAGAAGACGACGAAAAGAGGAGACCGGAAGGAATTGGAAGTGCATATTTGCTCGTGTCCAATTTATCAGCCTACTAGTCTGAACTTTGAAGAGACAAACAAGGTTGAAACCTAATATTCTCCTCCTCTGCTTCGGGCATACCCGCAGCGGTTTTCCTTTACGAGGCAAATCAGAACTCGGCATTAACGGTGATTTGCAGGTCAGGTCACGTATCTGATTTTGAACAGTGTGGTAATGCCTGATGGCCCGCCGGATGACACTGGAAGTGAGGGGAGAAAAAGTGAAAACGCAGGCGACTATGGTCTGAACAAGTGGCATGCAACATTGCACTAGCAAGGCAAAATCGGAGCGGCCATGGCTTGTATCGTTGCGCGTACAGTGTAATGATTATATGAGAGTGTCCAGGCTATTATACCCGGTAAATACCATATATAGATGCTCGTTTCCATATCTGCACGCTTCTTGGTCAGGATCGGGCGTCATCCACTAGTGAGTGAGTTGTCGCGGCCGTACCATGATCATCCATTGTATATTTGTTGTGAGCAGTGTATTTAAAACTCGAGGAATGTTTTGTTTTGGGTGACGTTGCTGTTATTGCCTTGAGTCAGGTCAGGCCGAGCATGAGTGAAGTGAATGACTGTGTGGCTCGTGGTAGTTAGACAGTCACTTGTTAGCAATGTTGCCGCATTGAATTGTGACAAGTCACATTTGATCTGAATTGACTGTCTTGTTTTCGTTATGGTCGCAATACTAGCCACGTCAATTCAATTAGGCAGGGGCCCATTGGCCAATGCCGTCTATTGTATTGTTCGTGCCGGTAGTCGCCAATTGGAATCGAAGAGAAAAAGGCAAAGACAAAAGGAAAAAGTGATGAGAGATCCAGTGTAGCTGGCATGCAGATGAATGAACTAGACGTGGGAATCCACGTCGATTCGGAAGGAGAAGGCTGCAGTTGGGGAAAACGAAGCGAGCCACGACATCCTGCCGCAGTTAGAGCGAGAAGGCGAAGGATGAAGTTAATGCAGTTCGGTCACAATGTGGCATATGCAGCAGACTCAGAGCGACGCATGAAGGTCGTGAAGCATGAACATGGAGCAGCCTGGAGAAGTCAACTCGCTGGCTAGCGCTTACCTAGGTATGGCATGGGCTATCGAGGAAGGCGCGGGCTGGAGGCCGTGTTGGGAAGGAGCGACTCATGTCATGTGCAACCCTCACTACAGTACCTAGATATAACAGCTGACCTTGGAGCAATTGAATAATATAATTAGTATCTGGCACACCGATACTTACACGTTCGTCTGCATATGCAGCGCAATCACAGCAGCAGACTCGAATGGAAGCAAGGCTACAGATACTAGTCGCCACCATAGCGTACGCTAAGGACGTCTTTGTATATTCACAAATACGGAGCACTGAGAAGACCAAAGCATGAATGCCTAATCGGAGCGAGGCGGGGCACTGGATGGCTGAAAAGAAAGAATAATCGCCGTCGATTGGCCGCGGCCAGAGCATGTGACCAAACCCGTCTGCGGGTTTCCGGGGTGGGGCGCACAGGGCGGGCGTGATTGGAGTCCCAGCAATCAGCGTGGCTTCGGTCCGCCCATCCTCTAGCTTGGATAGGCATACTATCTAGTGTCTATGTATTATGTAACCGCAGTATTGGTATTACGCATCTGGGACCGGGGACTTTACAGCGTAATACCCCGTACAGTCATCGTCATTGGTTGTCACCACTGCCACTGACATCGCCGCGCGCGGCGACATGTAACTGTGGCAGTGCATCTAACTCAAGTATTCTCTGTAGTAACTAACCAGCTACCACATCCTCACAGCTGTCGGCCTTGATCCTTGGCGGGAGCCTTGAAAGACGGCACATGATTTGCGCTTCATGTACGTGCGGCAGACAAGACGGACGGGGGCGGGTGCATATGCATAGCCGGGGGGGAGGGTTCAGCGGGCCGCGCCGGCGTGATGTACGGCGTACGGAGTATATCGCCCAACGAAGAATTCTGAATTTTACTTCGGGCTGGTGGATATGATACGGTGTCATCATATATTCTCTATACAATAACGAGGCGATTAAGTCTAGTACGATCTAGTTTGATGTAGTATGTATTACTATTTAACGTTTAATATTAAATAATACTAATATTCGATATTTAGTTTTAACTTTGGCTGCTGCTGGGGTCAGGCCGTTATCGGGTTACCCACCGTCCATGTTCGATCTCTTTTATTTATTATTTTTTTTACCGAGGCAAGGTTACAGAGTTACAATTATATACCTCAGTTGTCATGGATAATTCCGAGTGTCGTGTGTTTCGGCGCTTTAATGAAGGAAAGAAACGACAGGGGTGCGCCCAATGCTGACGTCCACCTGATTTATCGCCAATGAAAATGATGACACTTAGACATACATGTCTTTGCTGAAGACATGTTGTGAATCATCATGCTCTAATTTTGGCCTTCCGACACACTCCGCCCCAAAGCGCCGCGACGGACTCCCCGAAAGCATCCAAAGATGCATTTTTTGAAAGTCGCCATCACATCTTGTGTATCCATGGTTCAGTGATTTGGCTAAGGAGCGATTGGAGGGGCGCCCGGAGGGTCTCTCGAGCCGTCCCTCCCTTTGACTCTCTCTCAGCTGAAAAGAACCACCACTAAATAAAATTATTTTTATTTTTGCCACCCGGAAGTTCTTTTTAATTTGTGCAAAACAAACCCTCCTCCAATTAATCCACCCTCAGCCACAGGCAATTTCCTGTTTCTCACCTGCTGCGCGTCATTATCATCGGGGTGGAGCACACAAGCGATCCACCTTCTCTTTGTTTGGCGTATTTCCATTGCTCGCCTGGCTGTTGCTGCTTTCTTACTGGACCCGAGCCTGTTTAAGGCATTATGCAAGAACGGGCCGCAGCCGCTGCACGCAGTGTATCTCTATCTAATCGGTTTAGACGGTCGATCATCCTCACACACACACATAGACAGATACATATACATTTACGTATACATATATTTACTACCTGCATGATATTATACTTGTTCTTTACATATGTGAATCATTGTATGCCTATTCAGTGGCTTTCTCTTCTAGATATAAGAAAATTGTTCTCATTCTATTTGTCCCCGTAATGCGGATCCTCACGGACTCGCCAATCCATGGGTTGGCCACAATCCGTGCCAGAAGTTTACCTCTCTTGGGTCGACGGATTAATCCGTTTTGGAAAAGCAACCCAGGTTCTCGGGACTTGTTCGGGGTTTTCTAACAGGATCCACATTCCAGGCAGTTAAGCAACTTTGGATGAAGACGGATGTCTTCAACCGCTGGTAAAACATATACGTGGTGGCAACGAAGAATTTTTGAAGGTAAATTGCTATGTATTACGGAGTCCTATTGATATTCATATGAGTTTGCATTATCGGTCCCTTGCACCGCCATGGATCCTCACCGCTTCCTTGCATCAACGTTCACTGCTTGACCGCCAGTTATGCTAGTGTGTAATTGCCGTTAGTTTCGTACCAAACTTACAATACGTTAGCCCCCGGTACCTGTGCGAAACACACGGCAAGTGACGGCGGTTTTTTTTAGCGCTATTTTCTTTAAGCTGATCCATGGATATGGCACTGGGTCCTCAGAGCCGGCTCCTCCCTTTGCTGCGAAACTTTCAAAGTCTAATAAAGCAAGGCCAAAGGCAAAAAAAAAGGCCTCAATAGGAAGGAGAGATGAGATGAAACAGTGGTTTTAAATTTGGGCTCGCTCATGGTCGAGGATGCATGACGACGGCCTTATTCAATCCGCGAATGACGTGGAAGAAGAAGAAGACGAAGAAAGAAGGGAAACACTTATTCGATGACTTGAGATCCACGATCCATGCTTTCTGAGCCATCTTCTTCCCGTGCCGTCCGCGCCCTTGCCGTCTTCCGATCGTTACCCACCAGGATACGGAGCATCGCTGCGTATAGCTAGAGTGATTCGACGTGAATTTATATACATAAATTACACCGTCTCGTATGTATATGACGCTCGCTGTATTGCCATTCCGCACCTGCATGGTGATGGAGCAGCACTAGTACAACTACACCGCTTTTGGTGCCACCCGGCTGCTGCAGCGCTAGGCCGCATCGGGACCGACGTGCAAAGCTGCAACTCTGGCAGGTTCGCACCTGCCTGCTTGACACACCTGTACGTTGTAAATTGTAATACTGTATACGGAAGGAGCGAAGCGTAAGGTGCGTACCTGCCTGAATGCAGGCCGACGAAGACCTGACCTCCTTCCTGCCTGTCTGCCAAGTTCCTTTCTTGCGACGGCTTCAGCAGTGCTCGTCTCCTTCTCCTCCTCTTCTTTCTCCGTCTCTTCGTTGTCCTTCTTTTTGCTTGAAACGCCTTTCTGCGCGCGACAACAAGCCGGCATTTGAAGGCTAATCCCTACGTATGCAATCGTTTTAATCAAACGTCACTTCAACTCGGCCGAGGAATCCCGTCCCTTGCGATCCACGGTCGACCCTACTGCAATTAATCACCGTTCTGCAAGCCCTTGCCTCCCTTCGCCCGTCTTTGTTTGCCTCCTGTACCGTTTCCTCTCCACAACTCTCTCGCTTCCTCTCTTCTTCTCTGTCGGGTGGAATCTCGTCTTCAAGTGGTCCGCGCCCACAACGCCCCCTCTCCCTACCAAAAAGGCGTACCCATCTGGCCCGCCAACCAACGAAACCTGGCGACGGCCTGCGGCGTACGAATTACGTCTCCAGCCGTTCCCGTCGACCACGCGAATGCTAGTCTTGTGCATCAGCCGAGCGCGCTGGTAATCGCCCTGATTCGCTGTGCCCTGGTACGGATTGGGCCCCATTCAAGTGCGCTGCGCCGGCCCTGTCGGATTGTGCCCACTAGTGTGTGCAGCTGCCAGCCCAAAGCCCAACACGCCCCGGTACGACAAATCCAAGCTGACTGGCCTGCAACCTGATATCACACTTTTTCCCTCTAAATCCTTCGTTCCTCCTCCCCTGCTCCTCCTCTTTCGCTTTTGCCTCTCCACTCGTTGTGACTGCACCTTCGCACGTCAGCACCCTGGACTCAATGTCAAATCCTGGCGGACAGGGCATTCATCCACAACAGTCGTGGAACAGCGAGAAACCCGCTCCTCATCCGCCCCAACAGCAGCCAGAAGACAGTCACGTAAGTCCATCTGAATTACTTTTTTTTGAACCTCTTAGTCATTTGCTCTTTATATACTCTTCAGTCCTCCCCAGTGGTGGGACCCCCCTCATTCGTCATTTAGACTTTCTCTTCTACCTTTCTTCTCTCCATCCCTACGTTTTTCTTTTCCGTTTCTCTCACTATCTTTTCTTCCTCTCTGGCTGGGACCCCTTCTTTCGTCCACTACCCATACCTGTACCTGCCTTACCCACTCTAGCCTCCGCACATTCTTATGTTCCGAAGAAGATCTACCACCACAAGGCAACCGATTTACAACGCGTCACTAACTGCAGCACCCATCAATCTCATAGCGTCCTTCGTCGTCACGTCCTTCGTCAAACTACCCTCCGCCGCCACCACCACCGTCGAGTTATCCTCCTGCCCCTTTTACTCAGTCGCATCCTCCGGCTTCATATAACCAACAACCACCGTATCCTCAGGCACCTCCACAACCTCAACCACCATCTGGCATGGCTGCAGTTCACTCCCAAGTCCAGGGCTCTCAAGATCCCTACCACCGTTTGCCTCCTCCGCCCGCTCCTGCCCCGTACCAGCGACCAGATATGTATGCTCAACCGGGGCCTCCGCCTCAAGTAGTCTACCAAGCTGCCGCTCCCAGGCAGCGCACAGCGATAGCTTGCCGCTATTGTCGTCGTCGCAAGGTCAGATTCCTCATCCTCCTACGATGGTCTACAATTATGATTATCAAAATGTTTTTTCTATGTTTATTAACTTGTCGGGTTTGATGCGTACAGATTCGTTGCTCTGGCTTTGAAAGTTCTCCCGATGGACGCTGCACTAACTGTGTTCGGTTCAACCAAGAATGCATGTTTACGCCCGTTTCGTCTCAAGCACAAGCATTCGTCCCCGCTCATGCAGCCTATCCCCATTTGCGTAATCAGGGCCAAGGGCGAGGTCGTGGTTATCCTGGCGACGGAGTGGTCTTGTATGGAGCCCATGGTCAACCCCTACCGCCACAGCAACAAGCAGTCCCTGAATCAACTCTGCCTCCTCCACAGGGTGCCTACTATGCGCCTGGTTACGGCCGTCCTCCTCACATGGATGATCGAATTGCGCCTCCTCCAATGCCGCATCATATGTCCCACGATCAGGTAGGTTCTTGGAATATCACTTTCGCCCTTCATCCAAGTTTCCTCTTTGAGCATTAACCGCGTCTTAAATACTAACATACACTTATCAGCGTCAACAGAGCGGCCGACGCGGTTCAGGTGCGGGCTTCGAGTATCCCGAACCCATCAATCTAGCACCGGTTTCTACCGGTGCTTCAGCAGCTGCATATCCAGCAGCTCCATACTATCACGCACCCGGTCACGATAGACGTCCCTCTCCTCAGTCATATCCTTATGAACGAGGCTCTCATGGTCCGGGCTACCCACCGATGCCAGCTCATGCGACTCCACCTCCGGTAGCTTCGTCAGTGCCTCCGCGTGGACCGTTGAATGTTCGGGATATTCTAAACAATCCACCCGGTGAATCTCAGAATGGCGGTCGATCTAGCACAGATAGCGATATGCTCAATCAACTGAACCGAAAAGTCTAAATTCCAGTCTTCGACATGGTGAGAAGGGGAAGGCCGTGAATTCAAAGGGAAAAAGCAAAATAAAAATAAAAAATTACAACAAAGGAGATACGAACACAAAACCCCATGTAGGACAATGGGTGGCTTGAGAGTTTCATGCGATCTTTCGAATTAATTCTATGGGCTACACCTTTGTGCAGGCCGCATAGCATTGCCCTTTCTTTTCGAACAAGGAATAGGAGCTGTATTATCATTTTCATCATTATCATTCTTGTGCTCCAAACTTGCACTGCATTGCGCCAGTTATACAATTAATGAGGAGTCAGCTGCATGTGACAAAAGACACTTGCTCTACTTTGATATGAGGACTTGCTCTGGTGAAATGGCTGGGCAGTGGATGACTGGATCATTCAAAAGCTCTCCAAGAAGCTTCCATTCAGCACTTGTTTTCGTTCCTGCCAGGCGCAGGCACAGCAGCTCGTTCGCACATTTGATATGAATCCACGAAGACGATACGCAAAGCCGTTGGGAACTACATGACCTCGAATGTTTATTGATTAGCGACAATACAGAAATTGGGACGTATATGTCCAGTGCTAGGCGTTCCTATTTCTCGATGAAGCAGGCCTAACGTCGTATCCGACTTCGAATTACTTTTCTTTCAGTCTCTCTTTTACATTGCTTGTCGTTTGACTTCTTTTTTTTACCGACCATCGCAAGACCGAAGATTCATTTCTGATAAACTACCTGGGGCGACCCATTATTAAGTCTTCGATGACTTTCCCGTGTTTTGCGATTGGTGTTCTTCCATACGGGAGGTGGCGCTATTGTTTTGTTTCGGTCAATCTTTCTAGTAGAACTACTAGACTGGTGATACGTGTCCTTTTTGCACTGTGTGGGGAGATCATCGGAACGGGGCGGCACCTTACGTCTCTTTTTCAAAAAAATTTCGGGTGGCAGTTTGTTTCGAAGATAATGCATCTGTCGTACGGTGGCTCTTTTCGTGGTTCTTTGAGCGCTCGGGCGGTTCTTGTGACTTCAGCCTCGGTTTACTGGTCGTTTGGTGCTTTAAGGACCTTTATGCACGGGTACTAGTTATGGCATGGGTGGATCAAAAGTTGCGGAATTAGCGGCATTTTGCTGATTTACAGTTACTTTAGGCTTTTCCCATTTCGGCTTGGACTCGGATATTTCGTGGCCGACTTTCTGGCGGTCTACGATGATGGGTTTGCAAGTCGAATCATGGGACCGTCCTCTCTGTCGTGTTGCGTTTTGTCTGTGTTTGTTTTGTTGCTGTTGGTTTCTATTTCTGTCGTATCTCGATGTAATCCATGTGTTTGTTCTCTCTGTTCATTATTCTGGGTGGCTATCTGACTTTTACTCGATCTGCTGTTTTCGCGCGTCTAAACCTGAACATCTGCTTGTGTTTTGATATTTGTTCCTCAAAATCGTTTTAGAGATTTTTTACCCCTTGTTTGAGTGGATAACTGAGCACTTTTTCTGTATGCAATGGGCGGCTGTCTGATCAATAAATTATCGTTTCACCAAGTTTCACTTGTTACTTACAACTTAATACTTATCTTCACTTTTAGATATAGTGTCGACAGGACAAGTCAAGTGACTCCCATGTACTCCGCCAGACTAACTTGCATGCGTGCATGCAGTATGCATACGACATGGGGGAAAGAAAAAAGAGCAAAGTCAAAAAGAAGGAAATAAGTATTCCCCCGCGACTAATTGCCATTGAAATCAAAAACAGATCCGAGCAATGTAGGACAGGCGGACGTACAGTGAAGTTTGTACAACCGCCAGCGAGTCAAGTACACGTCCTATGTATGTAGGTTAGAGTACATATTTTTTTAGTGTTCCCAGAAAGCGGGCCGATCCGCACTTGATTAGATAGTTACTATTTTAGTACCCCCTCCAGTCTCCCTTCTCCGCGGATAGAGACGGAATCACTTTTTACCTCTTTCATAGTTACCTTGGATGTATTCGGTTTCCGCGAACTGTTTTTTTTTTCGATTCAGTTGCTTGCTCGACTTATTTATATGTAACCAACACTTTTTCCCGATCTTGCTAGGTACGTAGTTCATGTAACTAGTTACCTTCCTGAAAGTTTAGTTACATGAACCAGGCAGGTTATTCGTTCGGTACTTGCATACATAGCACGTACATACATACAATCCTGCAGTTATACTGCGGCCGGTCACCTTTCCGTTCCATTTCCTTTTTTAATATTTTTTTTACCCTCTTTTCTGCAATGTAAGTTAGTAATGACCTACCTAGGAATGAATCGTGCATGCAGTCTACTTTTGTCGATCTCCTAACATGCTTAGGTACTTCGTTGGACTTGTCCAGGTCAGGTCAGTTCAGGTTACGCTGTGAGTTTGTAATGATTAATCTGTCGCCGTACAGAGTACGTACGACACTGGACTAGTGCAGGCTAATGCAAGCCTGACGCAGAAGGGCTAATGTAGGTAGAACTTTGTTTTGTGATTATGGAGTGCTCGCCGGCCTTTTATTGTGCTCTCATATTTGTATACATCCGACTCAGCACTGGTTGAGAAAGACACATAATAGTAAACAGAAAGCATTCTAGGCTTAGTTTTCGACTTTTTCTCTCTCTCTCTCTCTCTTTTGAAGACTAAAGCAAGGAGGGTATAATTTTGCTTCTTACTAATGCCTTGGCCATGCGGTGGTATCGATAACTAAATTAGGGCTCGGGCCGCACGCGTTGTTACATTAACTACCTAGTCTGTCCGTCACTTTTTGTCACTACATGTAACTAATACTAATTACATGGATCGCAGTAAAGAATGACATATGTAATTTGGAAGGAAGTGAGAAATAAGCTAAATTTCAGAGAAAAGAGAGTAGAATCATACACAAAACAATCGTATGTAAGAAAGACTGAATTGCCAGATCAGACTAAATCAAAGATTTGTTTGCATAAAACGAGAGAAAGTAGTCACTTTGAAGGTGGTAGGTTTCGTAGTAAAAGAGAGAATAAAAATCAGGTGACGAACGACTAGATAGTGTTGCAAACTGATAATTATAAATGCACAGCTAAACGACGCAATGCAACAGCAATGAAAGGAATGACACGAAGCAAGATACAGTAAGGATATTTTGGACGAAAAAGAATATAAAACAAAAGGAGTGACAAGAATATAAGCGTACCTTTATATCAAATATGAAAATCAAAGGAGACGTAAAAAAGTATAACGTGCCTCAAGGTACGTTTTCCAGAATTTTGGTCATCTTCTTCGAGCGCACGGGATCCTCCACGACAAACCCGCGCCGTTTCAAGAATAGCTCCAGTGTCTCAACTACTTTGTGGAAAGACGATGCTGCGCCTCGCTCTTGACGGAATCGAACAAGACTTAGATTAGCATGGCGTTCATGTTCAAGGACAGTAAAGAACTCTGCAGAAAACTCTACAGGTCGTAGATCAAGGACTGCAAGTAATGATAAGCTTTTGCCATGAAAGTGTACAGGAAAGAAGACTTACAATTCATCTCAGAAACACGACCACGAATGACATTTTGTGCCCTGTCGAGGTGTACATCCTGCATTCCATATTCCTTCCATTCACGAAGGGTCTTGTAAATCTCCTTTCGAATTCTAGCTTTAGGTATATGAAATGCTATGACTCGTAATGCAGGCTTCACATGGAAAAATCGGGCGAACCAATTCTGGTTGGCTCCTGACGGTCGACGACTCCGGCGATTCGTGTACGGAATCGGAACATGGGAAAGGCCAGAATCATTTGAATCAACTTGTCTCAGCAAGTTATCTTGATTATGGCTCAGATCAGCTGTTCTCCATTAGTATTTGGACATTTTTTCCCCTTCCTTTACGTATGCATGGGATGGCATTACCTTTGAGACTGTCACTGTCCACTTTTTCCACCTTTTTCTTGCTGAATATTTTTAGGAAGCTTGTACGGGGTTTTTCTCCAGACGCCCTTCTCGAAGATTTTCTTTCTTCTGTCTCTACAGCTGGTCTTTCCGTGGTACTCACTGCAGGATCAGACTGTGACTTAGCAGTTGGAAAATTCACTTCCTGTTGATTTCCCTCCTGCGTATGTGACTTTTGTTTACCAAACCACGACCACTTCTTCTCTCCGCTTGATGGTTTTGCATTATTCTGGAGAGACGTGTCAGTGCTTTCTGAAATCGTCTCTAACACCATCGGAGATCGTAAGTTATATCGCAAGCTGGTCGCTACGGAGTCGCTGCTTGTTCGCTGTTCGACTGGTTTTCCTTGCTTGCGAATATGGATAACAGAGTCGGCTGAGCTATGGCGCGAGTTGGCTGTGGATTCAGGGGAATTTGAAATGCCATTTCGTTTCCTGATTGTCAAAGGCTTAATGTCTTGGATTGAAGGCAACGATGAATCTTTTGGGACCACACGGATAGTAGATTTGGCTTCCGTATGCAGAGATTCGCGTAGAGACGGCTCAGGTGTGGGCTTATGATCAACCCGTTGCAAGTCATAATCACTACAGGTGTCCAGCGGAGTAAATATTTCCTCAGAGATGGAAGGCAGATAACCCGTTTCCATACCAGGTTTCACAAGTGGTTCAGAGAGCGTACGCCTGCTCGAGCTGTCAACCGTGAAATCAGGTTTGACTTGGTTGCGCGCAATGTCTTGTTCAATTAGCCGATCAAGATGTGCTATGACTTCACCCAAATAGTCAGAAAGCCCAGCCGCTTCTGCCTTTATACAGTGCTCTATCAGTCTGCGGCGAGTCTCGGCGACCTCATTAACGGTGCACGATGCAGGTAAGTCAGCAACCTTCTTCGGTATATCACTGCTTTTCAACGCTTGGAACTTTTCCGCTGCCTCTTCGTGAATGGACATGGATGTAGCTGTTGTATCTGTGCTAACAGTGGTGTTCCCTGTAGATACTGAAGACCTGTTGAAGGCTTCCTCGCAAATTTGACTGAGTTCATGAGAAACTTTTCTTGCTTCTTCCCCCCAGAAGTTATCTCGGATCTTTCTGACAAACAGATCATGTTCTATACTTGCAACCACATCCGAAGTTCGAACAACAGCTGGAAGGGCTGGAAGGCTGGGGCTGCTCATTCGAGCGGCAGGCTGGTCTGCGGGATAAAAATTGGAGCTTTGATCGTGTACTAGCATGCGCGCTATCGAATTTTGAGATTTCGAACGATCTCCTGCGGATTTCGCTGAAGAACCACCTCCCGACTTGTTCCTTACATGACGAAAAGATACATTCCTCTTATAACCAGCCGTTGCACGATGTTGAGGAGCAGGACTATAACCATGACGAGAGGTAGCCAATGAGCTCTTTGAGTGAAATGACCGTTGCGCTTTCCTCTTCTTGTTCCACTGGATGATCTCAACAGAAGAACTGGGCATGATATCTGCCTTGGGAGGCGACGAGGGCGGAGCAGCAGCATCCAGCGGTACATCTTCAATAATTGCATCCTCCTGAGTGTTGTGAAGATTATCGTCTCGATGAATAGTAACACTTGCATAATGAACAGTAGAATTCGCTACTGGGGTTCTCGAAGCCCTGAAAGGATCATAGCTGCCAGAGGATTTGGGTTCTTTTCCGGCACTGCTACGCCGGGTGACCTCATTAAGTATAGAGAATTGAGACCGACGACGGACATGACCCTGCACTCGTCCATTCTTTGAGTGTTTTGCCATTGCTCTTGCCGCAGCGGCGGGTCGAGATATGTGATGATAATCGCTAGCTGAATATTCCAGAGGCTGCCCATGATAGTTCTCTAATTGTTCATCACGAAATCTAATCAGGGCATTGTAGAACATCTTCTCGTGATTTGGTCTGTTGCATTTGGCCATGTTAGTTACACACTTTACACACTTTCGGGGCCAAAATCACACTGACTCTTGAGAAAGAAGCCGCTCTATGAGACTCTCTGTGTTGGCACTATGCCAGAGGGTCTGGAGACTCCGAAGCAACTCCATATCGATATCCGCACGAGAAGTCACTGATGGACCGCAATCTTTGGCGGATAGGGCCGGTGGGGGTCCAAGTGGATGTTGAGACATTGCCTGGTGGAGTATCTCGTACTTCTTAAGAAGTGGATGGTTAAACATGCTTTGTATGCTGATGCGATCTTCTGGTCTTTTTTGCAGGATTCTCTGGATCAGGTCAGCTGCTTCTGCTGACAGCCAGTTTGGTATATGGTAGTTTCCTTTCTTCACCAAGAGCAGGGTATTTGTCAAATCACCCCCGTCAAATGGCAGAGAGCCGGTCAGTAAGGCAAATAAAATTATACCGCAGCTCCAAATATCTGCTTTATCTCCACGATACCTACGGCCGTAAATTATTTCCGGTGCAGCGTAGTGAGGGCTTCCACATGATGTATTCAGCCAATGCCCGGCCGGTTGTAGGGCAGCCATACCAAAATCCGCCAATTTGACATTATGGTTCGGATCCAAAAGTATATTCTCTGGCTTCAGATCTCGATGGCATATGTTGAATCTATGGCAGTACGAAAGTCCCGAGATGATTTGCCGAAAAAGTCGAACGGCTTCTTCTTCAGGAAGAGGGCCATGCGTCGATACGTAATCGAACAGCTCTCCTCCCTCAACGTATTCAAGTACAAGATAACTAACGCTATCAGCATCCAGAATGTAGCTCAGTTGTTCAGCGCTTGCCACTTACAGTTCACCACGATTTTCCCAGATGTCGTATAGATTGATGACATTGGGATGTTCAATGAGTTTCATGATCACCACTTCTCGCTCAATCCCAAATGGCATAGGCCTAGTAGCCTGGCTTTCCCCTGAAAGACAGGCATTCCTGTCCATTGCCGCTATACTTTCACTTTGAACCATGGCTGCCGACTTCTTCGACACAATTTTAATCGCAGCAGCCTGACCAGTTACCGCATGTTTTGCCAATCGCACTCGACCAGTAGCGCCTTTTCCCAAAGTTCTTCCTAGCTGCCATGGGCCTACATGCGTCTTGCGTTTCCCTTTTCCTGAAGCTGTAGATGTGGTAGATATCGCCGAGTTTCTATTGGAAGTCGCTGGTGAGTCAGTAGCCACGGACAGCCGCGCGATATCACTGATGGCGAGCGGCGAGCTTTGCGTTATCTGCGGTTGTGCAGATTCAATTGACTTTAGCTGCTCATGCTCTGGGACGGCGCCTTCGATGCGCGATGTCATAACCGTAGGGCCATGATTCACTCTAGCTGCAGCGTCAGTCAGAGGCTGTCGACTCTGTGCTGAACGCGAATTTCCCGCGATTTCCATGGTGTTTCTATCCTCCCAGTTGCGCTCTCCTCACTTGCAAAAAGAAAGCGCATTAGTTTTCTTCCCCTCGTCCCGGGCTGTCAAATTGTTGTTCCAACGGCCGAGTGCGCGCTGACGTCGAGGGACCCTCAGAGAATAAGGCACAGGGCCTCGCTCGTCTAGACCGATGAATGTTTTCTCGATGTCGTAGAATCACTGCTGTCCAGGACAAGGATCAAGACGGGGAGTATAAAAAGCTGTGGTAGATTCAAACTCTGTACGTACAAGAAATCAGAAGAAGGGAAAAAAGAAGTGTGTGGTAACATCAAAAAGTCAATGAGTGTGCATGGCATGAAACGAGTGTTGAGAAAAGAAAGGAATGAATGGCAGTAGACAGTCTCACAGTGTGCTGCTCTAGGTGGTCTAGTGAGAAAGAAAGAACAGACTTCAGAGATGCTCCTGGGCCATGAATGAAGTCTGTGGTGTGGTTTGTTTACGCCACGGCCATTCCAGAGGCCTGGAAGGAATGTGCGTGCCCAGGCAGGCGCACCACACTAACCGCCAGCAACAGACAAGCAAATGTTTCTTTCTTCTAAATTGCCGCCTTTGCTCTCCCTGTGTTATTGTTAATGTTATTATTATGATTATTGTCTTCTAGGCTGGATCATCTTTAATCATGAGTTTAACGTATGGCAGGTTATCTAGTATTGCGTCCCAGGATACTAGACGATAATGGTCCCAGGGGGCGGTGGAGTATACCAGCACAGTCGCCCTCATTCCAAGTCGATGTCATCAAATCACAAAGTGTCGATCTTCTCAATTGTGCTAGCGTAGTTGGATTGGCCCATTGGTCGAGATCCGTGAGAACATTCCGGCTGAGCCATGATCCTTCCCGAGGCCGAAGAGTACATAGATGCTTCCACAAAGCAAGAAAGGTTGCCGACGAGGACAGAGCTTTCTGCGAGACTGTAGCTATTTGCTATTTGTTATTTGTTATTTCACGCCGCAGTCGGAAGGCCGGCTATCGTCACTGCCTGGTGGTAGACTGGTGTGCGTTCCACGATGCATTCCTATCCCTTCCTGGCGGCACGCAATTTGGGATAAAGTCACGAGGTAATCCCAGGTTTCCCAGCTCAACACGAGTGCTGACAAAAGCTGGCGGTATTATTCTCGGCCATTGGGAAGTTATAGGGGCTGGTAGACATGACGAGGCTGGTTGTCGAGTTGTGTCGTCGTGTTGTATTGGAATTGCCTAATGCGGTATAGACAGTGCTCTTGCACGTGGGTGCATGTGACTTGGAGGTTTGTTTTTACTGTAACTTAGTAGCTTGTCCAGGAGCAATTGGCATTCATTTAGTTCGGATATGAATATGGATATGTACACCACCCAGATATGCTGCACAACCTCGTCGTTAGCTAAACTATTACCAATGGCTCTCAGTAATCTCGGCGTCCTCGACATCCACCCCGTCCACAAACCATCTGCCCTCTCCGTTTCCATTGGGCCCCAGGACAAGATCATTCCCTGACATCTGGCGCTTACGCATCTTTCCCGTTTCGTAGTCAAACGTCCAATCTTCCAAACCATAGCACCTCTTCCATTTCATTCCATCACTAGAGTCCTGGTATTCATACCAGAACTGCACTGCAATGCGGTTGTCAGTGAACGCAAAGAGCTCCTTGCGAAGGCGGTAGGATTTCTCCTTCTCCCATTTCTTTGCTAGAAAGGCCTTGACCGCATCTGTGCCCTGGAGAAAGCTGTCCCGGTTACGCCAGATTGTGTCCGGGGTATATGCCACCGACACTCGTTCGGGATCCCTGAATCACGCATTAGCTTGTGAAGCAAATGCTGGCTGGGTGGTTATCAGGGCATTTACTGGGTATTCCACAGGTTTTGAGCGGCCTTGACCTTCTTACGTGCCGATTCCTCTGTGAAGGGCGGTTTGATGTCAGCCATGATTCGATGAAGAAGAACTTATCAGCGGGATGGCTGATCAAATGAGATAACCGCCCAGCAGCGTGCGTCACCAACGAGTTAGTGAGTTTTATTCCACAAACAGAAGATCCGATCACGTAATCGCCCGGGCGCGTTCCCATTGGCTGCCGCATCCGGTATAATGCATGATGGGATGTCACGTGCCTACGCGTCACGGGCACAGGCAGCGAGGGGCAAACGTGGTGCCCCGCCCGAAATCGCACGCAAAAAAAACCGATCCACCGCGTTTCTCGCCATTTCGACGGGATTCGCCCAGCTGGGTGCCTGCTCCCGAGGTACCCTTGGCCAGCGCTGGATTTGTCAGGGAGACACGGTCTAGGGCAACCAGATTACTGAGATAGGTTGGGATTAGTCACATCGACGTTCTGGCTCGGCTCGGGACCAGCTACCGACGTTCCTCTCCCGACACGAACGCTTCAGGCTTCATGGACGACAGCCTGCTCTCGATCGCGCTCAAGTTGCATGATGCAGTCAAGAGAGTAGAAGAACATGCGCATTCTGCATTGTGCTAGCTAGCTTCATGGATGGCCGCGGTGGTGACAAATTTACCAGTTAGTTGGCTGAGTAACTACGGATTATCGGCCTCCTTATCAGGCCATACGCCGTACCCACAATGGGACCCAGCCGTGATGGAAACTAACCACGGAACCCCCCCAAGTGCCTGGCTACTTAACCCTCAAGCATCCCTCCTCCGTGCCATCTCGATTGATCTGATAACTTGCTTCCTGCTACCCCGCGACAACGCAAACAACAACAACAACAACAACCCATACCACACGCACCATATCAAAATGTCTGCCCTTAACGCAGGTGACGAGTTCCCCAGCGACGTTGTCTTCTCGTGAGTGCTCTGCTCTGCCCCTCACCAGCGCGCTGATGCGCTTCTGTGATGTCGGGACTAACCATGCATATCCAGCTACATCCCATGGACTGAGGAGAACGAGAAGATCCAAGCTTGCGGTATCCCCATTAACTACAACGCCTCCAAGGAATGGGCTGATAAGAAGGTCGTCCTCTTCGCCCTGCCCGGTAAGTCCCTATCTCGCAAAAGTGCTTTACAACTGGGCTCGCTCCTGATACATATATAAAGGTGCCTTCACCCCTGTTTGCTCCGCTGCCCACGTTCCCGGCTACATTGAGAACCTCCCTAAGTTGAGGGCTAAGGGTGTTGATGTCGTCGCTGTCCTTGCCTACAACGATGCCTACGTTATGAGCGCTTGGGGCAAGGCTAACAACGTTAAGGGAGATGACATTGTGAGTTTTTTTTTTTTTTTTTTTCCACCTGTCTTGATGAAACGAATCGGGCGTTGTTCGATGACTGACTGGTACTTTCCAGCTTTTCCTGTCTGACCCCGATGCCAAGTTCTCTAAGAGCATTGGCTGGGCCGACGAGGAAGGCCGCACTGGCCGTTACGCCATCGTTATTGACCACGGAAAGGTTACCTATGCCAAGCGTGAGCGCGGCAAGAACATTCTCGAGGTGAGTCTCATGTTCCTGGTCAGTTTTAAGCAATCAGTTACTGATGACATCTGTCCCATATAGATCTCCAGTGCCGAGGCTATCCTTGAGGTTGTCTAAATTTCATCTCTTCACGTCTCAACGATGTTTATGCCCTGTGTTGATGGTTTTCTTTGGCGGGGGACGCTCAACGCTCGGCTTTCACAAGCGGACTAATGACTCTTCTCGAATGACACATAGATTAGAAGATAGATATTAGAGTTGAATCATGACCACCATACAGTTATCTCACTCTCTACTTCACAGTATGGTGTAATTCTTAAGTATGCCAACTTCTGAAGTTCTCGCAAAACGAACACAAGCGGGGAAACCTCCCGTATTAGGATTAGTGCCACTACGCTCATAGCTCAACTTCACTTCACTTAATAATCAGCCACATCAACCGCCACTCATTACAATCATGTCCTATGCCATCAGGGAAAGCAATAGTAATGACGATGTACCATGTCGAAGTTCGGCTCCCTAGATAGCTCTGGCTCCATAAACCCGGCGGACTCAGTTGCAGCAGCAGTCCATGATGGAAAGACGCACCTACTCTTAGCCGCGGTATATCTTCCTGCACTTTTGTTCACCTCAACATCTCTCTTTCCTTCTCCTCCTCCTCCTCTCTCACTGACGTAGACAGAGTGGTTCCGTCGCTACGATCAAATTACCGCTTATCATTTCTGCATTGCAGCAGAAGCATAGCAACCTCTCCATCCGCGTCATTCTCACAAAATCAGCCGCTCTTTTCCTTAATGGCCGGTCCGCGGAACAGCCCACAATCGAACATATAGCCTCACTTCCAGCTGTTGATGCCGTTTACCAAGATGAGGACGAGATGACAGAGTCCTGGACACGAGGAGCCGGGATCCTACACATCAATTTGCGTAAATGGGCTCATATTCTAGTCGTTGCACCGCTTAGCGCAAACACACTTGCCAAGATTGTCAATGGTATATGCGATTCTCTGTTGACAAATGTAATACGGGCTTGGGATACCACTGGACTAGTTGACGGGGGGGTCAAAAAGAGGATCCTCGTAGCACCTGCTATGAACGCAGCTATGTCAGTGAGAATATTAACTGTCTTTACGTCCACCTACTAAACTAGTTCAAATAGGTGGTTACAGCCGATTACGAGGAAACAAATCCTTGTTCTAGAAGATGAATGGGGTGTCCAAGTAACTGGCGACCAGAAAAATGTCGTCGAGCAAGGATGGTTTGAAGTTTTGAACCCTATTGAAGTATGTATAGTCTATCAAAGCACCAATTGTGGAGCCCAACTTCTCTTCTTTCTTAACTGACTCGTCGCTTAGAAGTCCCTTGCTTGCGGAGATGTCGGGGCTGGAGGCATGCTAGAATGGACGGAAATAGTGACGATTATTGAACAAAGACTAGGTCTGGCTAGCTAACGCTATTAGTATAGAATTCATTTTTGCTTCATGGAGTATTTCAATTTGCATATCTTTCTTGTGATGAATGTGTTGTGCTTTCAATCTTGGAGGCACTAGATTGTAGTCTGCCCGCCTGTAGGAGCGCTGCTGTTTTATATATCTCGCTTCGGAGGGGTGTATAAAGTGGGTTGTCTACCTAGGTACAGGTAGGACAATTGATGACTACGAGCAAAATCTGTTTGCACAACGTTGTCACCCGAACCTAGTTTTTAAATACCCATCCTTGACAAACAGACAAAGTGATCTGACGTAGTGATGTCCCTAATAATCGGACGGCGGGCAATAGTTACGGCCTGAAAACTCAGGCCACCATCGCCTGCGGCCGCTAAACCGGGGATCCAATCAAACGCGACTCGTGCTTGGAAAAATATATCATTGGAAAAGGACTCGATTCTACGGATGGAAGGTCCAATCTGCAATGGCTTCAAATTTACCCCTTAAAAGGAAGAATCCGCAAGCAGGCTTCAACTTTGATCAGAAATCTAGCGGCGCAGTTCGCAAACGCGCTAGAACCCACGATGCACGCGCTTTGGCGGTGCAGTCCGCCGATGCAGCTCTCTCTGCGACTGGCGAGCTCGACGTCGCAGCTTACGTGGGAGCTCGTGAATTTGAAATTCGAGCCCTGGAAGCCGGAATAGAGAAGTCAAGAAGTGCACTGACAAGTCGCGCTTTCCAGAAAGTCCCTAGGTCCCTTCGGAGACGAACTGCAAGCCACAATGTCAAGAGAGTTCCGCAGAGGCTGCGGGCAAGGGCTAAAAGAGAAGTATGGCCTGTCCCCCAGTTTTTCTTGCTTCTAAGGACTGGGAACTCTACTGACATAGAATAAGATGATAGAAGATAACACACCCACAGTGACTGCTCGACGGCGAAAACCCACAAGAATCTTACGTCTCCGCCTAGAGTCAGCGCGTCGTCTACAGGGACTGAATAAAAAGGCAAGGGTTAAACGAGCTGCTCTAAAGAAGAAACGGGATAAAGATGGTCAGGATGCGCAATCAACGGCAGAAGAAGGTCATACTCATAGCATCGCGCCTCGAGTTCCCAAGATCAAGAAGAATATACTCTCAAAGCCGTCACCCCCGGAGCCAAAATTCAAAAAGCGTCAACGGTCGAAGACATGGCTCCCCACACACATGTTTCATGCAAAGCGCGCACATATGACCCCAGCCCAAGAGCCCCTTTGGAGATTCGCTCTCCCCTTGACGCCGACTGAAAAGAGTTATCGCCCTACACACCGCGCTGCGGGATCCAGAGGAGCGGTCGCGTGGGATATGAGCTATGTTTCTACGATTCAACTAGAAGGTACGATTATTGCTCTGCAAAGTGTCTTGAAGAGCCTTCGAGTCGAAGGTGATGATTGCTGGGGAGCCAAGGGGAAAAAGTGGAGGCAAGGAACAAGAGTACTTCAAAAATGGGTATACGAGGTGGGAGAAGATGGGAAGCCAATAGCTCCGGTGACGTTGATATGGTGTGCTAGGCTGCAAGGTGAAGACCATGAGATGTCCAATGCCGGGGATACGTCTGGGCCGAAAAAGAAGCCAGTACGAGACAAAGTGTTCATTCGCATCCATCCCTCAGCGTTTTTACAACTCTGGCATGTGCTTTTATCGGTTTGCAAGAAGCAGAATCCGCCAGTTACTCTCCAGGACTTGCGGTTTGATATTGGAAGTATCGAGATCACGGGACCAGGATCAACGGAAGCACTCATTGCGACGATGCGCCCTTTCATCCCAAAACAACAGGGAAATACAGAGGACGTTTCCAGCACTACGTGGACATCTCTTTTAGGAGTCACAAACCCCTCCTCTTTGCCTGCCGGGGCACTCTTGTCATTCTCCATTAGCGATCCCCGGCTGCACTATCCTGTGAGCTCTCAAAAGCCTCCTACGTCCGAATCAGATATGAACGCTTTGGCCGGTTTACTATCCTCATGGCCACCTGACCGTTGTCGAGTCTCCCCCGCGCTTTTTGACCGCTCTGCACGACTCACTGCTAGCCGGCGTTTGCCGAGCCAAAAAGCTATCAATCGACGGCGGACCTTGGCTGGTCCGGGGGTCCCGCTAGAAACACAGTCTACTGATCCTCATATTCCGGTGATGGTCTTCGCATCGCGGCTGGCAAGTTGTGTCAAGGACACCAACTCTCATGGTTCTTGGACGGTTATGTTGCCATGGAAATGTGTCGCGCCCCTTTGGTACGTGCTCATGTATTATCCACTTTCTAGCGGAAGCAACCCCAGATTTGGCGGCTTGAAGGAACAACAGCAATTAGCCTTTGAGTACGGCCAGCCCTGGTTCCCAGCAGATTACCCAGGAACACGCGCTGGATGGGAGTGGCATCTTCAGGAACAGGAGAGGCGCAAGAAAGAGTGGGAGAGGAAACCTAAGGGAAGAAGATTAGAATTCGACAGTCTTGACTTAGGTAATGGGCAGAAAGGGGAGCTAGGCCGAGGCTGGTCCTGCGATTGGGAATATTTGGTTCAGAGCAATGCGAGACAGGACGACACTCTGATGGAAGAAACACAAAGCCAAGAAGATAACAGGACTAACGGAAACAATTCTCCAGAAGATAAAAAGCAGGCTAGCACACCACCTCTAGAGATTGAAAACTTGAGGCTGGACGAGAGGACCGCATTACAACTCAATACGAATCCTCGAGCGTGGAAATTCCCCAATGATAAGCAGTACTTGGCTATAGTGAAGATTACACTATTCGGGCGTGGGACTCCATCCCCGTGTGCACGTCTCTATCGCCTTCCCTCGACGGACGAAGAACTGTGCAAGAAGTGGTTATCTACTGGACTGCCCGCAAAAACATCCTCTCGCAGCCAGAATGGGACACCGCCAGTCTCAAACCTGGAGCAATCTACTCCAACCGACCCGGTAATCGAAAAGAGAGAGTATTTCCAGAGACTCGCAGCTTCACTGCTTGACCCATCGCTACCTGACAAACCACTTTACCTCCCTCTACCTCTGGAAGACGACCTGATCGGTTTCGTGTCATCTGGTAACTACAACCTCACCGAAGGCAAAGGCACCGGTATTGGATCAATCCTCGTTTCGAAAGTGGCAAACCATGGAATTACTAATGCCACTGGCGAGGAGAAGCCAGAGCAGAGTCAGAAACAAGCTGGTGTTTCCAAAACCAAACCATTGCCAGCGAAAAGAGCCTGTTTCGAAAGGAGGATCTGCATTGTTCGCTCTGCTGGTGAACGGGTTGGCAGACTTGGGCAGTGGCATTTTATTTAAATTACATTATGAATTTAGCTTTCTCATACATAGAGTACAACGATACCCCTTTCTAGCTAGAAAGTTGTTTTTGAATATTTTGGAATCCGTAGAATATGTGATAGACACCTGAAAGCCAAGGCAGCAACTAGCGCGTCACGTGACCATGTTTTTCCCGATTCACGCCGAGCAAATCCGCTGACGACAGCATCAGAACGCAGTTGCTTAAACCCGCCAGCTCCCCGATACACGAGTCCATTGGGGAACGCTGACTTGCTGCCCGAAATATAATCAATACAAATCCTCCAATTGCACGGCTGGGAGCGCGAGATATAATAATGGGCGCTGGAAGCTCGAAGCCCGAAGCTTCGGCTGGGTCCAAACATATTTTTGCAAGGTGAGTTATGGAGTTACCGGGTATTGATGGGCACGATCGACCGCGATATTGCATATGTATGATATGAGACAATTGCCTTGTAACTTCAATGGTTGCAAGGAATTGATTTTGTGTCTGTTTCCATGACAGGAGGAAGCATATGTCAAAAGGCATGGAACTGAGAGTCAAGCTAACACACACAATTACAGCGACACTCCAGTCCAATTCTCTGCCAATTTAGTCGAGGCTCTACAATCGAGCAAAGAGGTAATGGCTGCCCGCCCTCCAATATATTTCATATCGCAAGGCCACGTCTCTGATCAGAAATATATATATAGACCGACTCATCTCGTGCCAAGTCCCTTGAATTACACATCCAAGCGCGCGTCGCAGAAGAATTAGAGCGCCTGCGACAAAGAGAGAAGCAAACCATTGAGGAGATTGAAAAGCGCGTAGCTGCCGAGTTACCGGAGCGCAAGGTTACCGGAGCGTCCTCTGTGTCGCCTTCGTATGCTGCCCCAGCGGGATCCTTAAACCTTGATGCCCCCCGAATTCCGTTTGCTGGACGAGAACACGATGCGCCGTTATTCCCCGTTGACCCTACTCTACAAGCGAAAAGCCCAGCTACCCCCCAGCAGGCCCCAGCCGTTGTCGACCCTTCACGTGAATCCGTGCTGAATGAGATCGAGCGCCTACGAAGCAAGCTCGACTCGAGGAAGAAGCTGTCGGCACTAGATGAGAACGTGGAGCGAGCCAAGACCGAGGTGGTTAACTGCCTGAGGATAAACGACCGACGACCTCTCGACTGCTGGAAAGAGGTCGACTCGTTCAAGCAGGAAGTGGCTAAGCTGGAACGGGCTTTCGTCGATAAGGTTGTGGGATGAGGATGAGAATAAAAGGAGTTGCCTGAGTTTTGTGTCCTGATATAGATCAGACTTGACGGGGAAAGAATAGCTAGGACGAGGTTTTTTTTTTCCCCGCCTATGTACTTCTTGTTCCTGCCATCAGACTTGTTTACAGCATTGTAGCAATAGATATCGCATTCAAATGGTTTTTTTGTTTCCTATGTTTTGCAATATACCTAAATCTCTCTTAGATTCCCAGCACCGTAATTCTATAGAGTTGACTGCAGCTTTGTTTCTCAGCTACCTATCAATGATCAATTCGATATAGACACTTTATTCCCCAATGCCAATGCCTGTCAAGAAGTAGTCACCGCGGCCGAGGGCGTGGCATTTCGCCGTCAAATGCCCGGGCGTATATGCACTAACTACTGTAAGTGTAGCCCCAACGCTCAAGTCTGCGTTGGTCTAAACTGTCTCCCTCCAACCACCTCCTCCGTTGCTACTATATCTTCTTTATATTATTGCATTATTATTATCATACGAAGCATCGCGCATTCTCGCCCGTTGCCTCTTGGCGGGTCGCACACCAACTCCAGTGGTCACTCGCTGTGTCGCGATATACGGACAGTAGGCACCACAAGTCGCGCACTCCGGACTAGTCGGAACTGCCCAAGAAGAGCGTCTACAGCATGGGCATCCCATGACGGCCAAGCTACAAGAAGCCGAACCTGCGTCTGCGTCTGCAGCATGGGCGAGTCTGATTACGCGCAGGGTTCCGGGCCTCGGCGCTCTCTTGGGGACTGCGTGGCTGGCAGCGCTCGGCCTTGCCGTGGCAGTGTGCGGTTTGCTGCTGGGCGGCGGAATGCAGGGCGACGTTGTTGTGGTTCGTGAGAGTATGGCTGTGGGTAAGTAGAGTAAACGGCCCACCGTGTTTCCCTGTCTTGTTTTGCTATTCGCGTCGTCCCGGAAGGCCACGGTGAGCTGATTTGGAGAGCGTGCAAGCCTTAGGCAGCCCCTCCGCTGAGATCATCCGCACTCCGCCTAACTCCAACTCCAACTCCAACCCCAACCCCAGCTTCCACTGCGAATCCTCCCACTCCCTCTCCTGCGACGCTTCTCACCACCACCACCACCACCAGCACTCCTCCTGCTGCTCTTGCGCCAATCCACAGCTCGTCCTCTCAGACCCAGACAGCATGATCATGGCTGCTCCCGGCCCCTCCGTCGAGGCCGCTCTGCGGGTCGCACGCGACTTCGAAGTCTCCTCCGGACAGTTGCAACGCGGGGTGGATGAATTTCTGCGCGAGATGTCTGAAGGCCTGTCCAAGACCGGTGCAACCCTCAGCCAAATCCCGACTTTTGTGACAAGCGTCCCCAATGGCACTGAGAAGGTCCGTACTGTCCTGTTCTTGAATCGTGCGACGCTTTTCCATCTCTGTGTCTTATGACGCAATGAGGGGCCTTTTTCTTGGAATTTTTTTTTCCCAATTTCTATTTTATTTGATATTGCATGTCTCCTATCTTTATCTCCGTACTCAATGCGAATAGCGAATGGATGCTCACCCTTCATTCACTAGGGACTCTACCTTGCCGTAGACCTCGGCGGCACCAACTTTCGGGTCTGTTCTATCGAGCTTCGTGGCGACAGCACCTTTAATCTCACCCAATCCAAAGTCGCCATCCCTCGTGATTTGATGGTGGCCAAATCTTCCAAAGAACTGTTCAAGTTCCTCGCAAAGCAGATCGAATCCTTCCTTGAGATTCACCATAACGACCACTTTGAAGCGACTGTCCGGAGACGTCGTCTGACTGGCACCACAGATCAGTACCGCCGGGAAGAGATTTTCGACTTAGGGTTTACTTTTAGTTTCCCTGTCCACCAGACTTCGATTAACAGGGGCACCCTGATTAGGTGGACTAAGGGGTTCGATATCCCGGATGCCATCGGGCAAGATGTTTGTTTAATGCTGCAGGATGCCATCAATGAATTGCATCTTCCGGTCCGGGTGGCAGCCCTGGTCAATGACACCGTTGGCACCTTGATGGCTCGTTCTTACACGTCTCCCGGTAAGACGGAGACCCTCATTGGAGCCATCTTCGGCACAGGAACCAACGGTGCCTACGTCGAGGATCTTGGAAAAGTAACGAAGTTGAAGGCGATGGGAAGCACGGGGTTTGACAATTCTACTCAGAAAATGGTCATCAATGCGGAATGGGGCAGCTTTGACAACCATCTCAGTGTCCTCCCTAACACCATATACGATCAGCAGCTCGACGCCGAGTCAAATAACCCTGGTATCCAGATGTTTGAAAAGCGGGTGTCCGGCATGTTCCTCGGAGAAATCCTCCGTCGCGCCGTCTTAGCGTTGACTAAGGATCCCGAGGCCAAGCTGCTGCCACAGATTGCTTCCGACTCCCCCCTTTATCAAGTTTGGGGTATTGACACCAGCTTTCTGAGTGCCATTGAAGCTGACACATCCCCTGACCTCACCGAAACGAAAGCTGCTCTGCTGGAGCATCTCAAAGCAAGCAATGCCAGTACCGATGACGCGCAAGCAGTCCGAGCGATTGGCCATGCTATAGCCAAGCGTGCTGCGCGCCTTAGTGCGGTGGCTCTTTCAGCAGTTATATTGGACACGAAACGGCTAGACACCGACGAAACCGTCGATGTCGGAGTCGATGGCAGTCTTGTGGAGTTTTATCCAAAGTTTATCGAATACATTCGAGAAGCCATGCGAGAAATTCAGGACATTGGAGAGAAAGAACGGAAGGTTCGCATCGGCATTGCCAAAGATGGCAGCGGAGTTGGCGCGGCTCTGATTGCATTGGTTGCTCATAGAAGCAGCCTTCCTCGACCATAGCCATGATAATGCACTTTCTTTTTTTCGTTCTGCGAATGCGATTTAGTTTTGTACTTCCTTTCTTGTATTTATTGTGTACACTTTTAGAAACCCGATATGCGTGGGTTAGGCCAAAGGATTTTGAATCGTTGGCAAATTCATGATCACGATTCATTATGCCTGCCTAGATAGGTAGGTATCCAAGCAATGAGATGAAGAATAGTATAAGCTGCATGAATGCTATTCACATAACACTAATTGGTATCAAAGAGAAGAGAATGGCAATATCAACAAAGCAACCAACAACGCCAAAATGAATGCAATGAAAATGACAAGACGAATGAAAAAGAAAATCTATCTTGAAAGCGAATGCAAACTCAAATACACACTCCAAATAACTCCACAAAAGCTCCCAAACACAACTCGTCTATCCACCGGTATGACGGTATACATCAACGCGGCAACAATCGGTCTATATTTGAGTCTCGCAACCATAATATCAGGCATATCCTCGCGCACGCGCGTAGATGTGGACGTCCACGACTTTCCCTTGAGTAGATTGATGAGGACTATGAAGAGCCAGACGTTAACCACTGACCCGACGGTTTGGTCCAGGAAGAACTTTTTCAGAAAGTTCCCTATACCGCTGCTCTGGCGAGTGGACTTTCTGGGAGACCAGTAAGAGTGTGATAATGAAGAAGATGAGGATGATGATTGCTGATGGACGCCGTCTGGTTTCTTGTCCTTGACTGCTAGGTCCTCGATTGGGATTACGACGTTTGGAACGTCTGCTCTCTTGGTGCCTCTGGAGGAAGAAGAAGACGACGACGACGAGAACCAGCTAGAGGATGAAGGAAAGCCAGGGAAATGCGCTTCCATCCATCGCTGCCAGTAGAAGTTGATTGGCACGATGATAATGCAGTAGGCTATGAATTGAATAAAAGCTGGAACATTGAAATCGAACGGGTCCTGGCGTTGTCTCTGTCAGTGGAAAAGCGTGTCTTCCAACAAAACAAAAAAGATTAGACGTACATCATTGGACCACTGGTCTATGATTTGCGCCAATATATTGGAGATGGCATTGAAGATGGTCGACTGGATGAGCGTCACAGAAAGGGGCGACAACATCCTCCGCCGCGACGTGGTTGTTGGAGGTCGGAATTTTGGCGCACAAAATAATGCAGCGTCGAATACCTCAGCCCCGAGTTAATCAGCTTGTTGGATGACTTTTGGTGCGTTCAACTTGGGGCCAATCTTCAACGTGGCATTATTCTCTGATTGGCTGTCCGTTTTCTTGGTTGTTTAGCGACTGGGAGTTCTATGGCAGCTTTAGGCAAGCTGGTCGAAATCAAATACAACACTTGACTGACTGAATGAATATTGTTCAACGGCGAAACAATTTATCCCAAGTTGCGGTCAGAGTTAAACGAAGCTGGCGGTGGTGGATGTTTGTTGTTGTTGTTGTTGTTGCTGCCGCCGCGCCGGCTTCCTTACTTTGCTTACATTCTTTTTTTTTTGTTGCGCTTCACTCGCGCCTTTGTTTGGTGCGCAACGAGTACGATCGATCATACAAGTCTTCATTCGATATACAGACTGGATGCATAGCTTAAATATTTACAAATCCTGTCGTCGCCGAACAACAACATTGGGCCCGGTCTTCGCCACCACAAAATGATCCGTCAATGCTAGATGGCCGTCGACGTCCTCGCCAGTTCTGTCCGCCAACTCAATGTCAAACAAATAGATCAGCCTGGCCAACGTGATGCGCATCTCCATCAGCGCCATGCTCTTTCCAATACAGCCCCGTGGCCCGATGCTGAATGGACAGAATGCGTTCCGCGCCGCCTCGACATCATTCTTGGTGGGCGTCCACGAGAGTCCCGAGGCAGATGGGCACGTTGCCCCTTCAATCCACCGTTCTGGGAGGTATGCCAGAGGCTCGCGGAAATAGTCTGGGTGCCGGTGGATTGAGTATGCTGGCGTGCCACACTCCGAGCCAGCTGGGAGAAACACACCATCGACTTCGGCTCCTCCTCTCATCGCCTCGCGTGGTATGGCGCCAGGGACAGCAGGGGCAAGACGCATAGCTTCATCAATACAGGCTTTGAGATAAGCAAGGTCGCTCAGCTGTGGCCCGCTAACTATTTGCTCGACATCTGTGAAGCTCGAGCGCACTTCCTTTTTCAATGCTTCCATAGCTCCAGCGTGGCGGACCAGGTAGAACAGTGTTGCTACTATACTGCTCGAAGTCGTATCACTGCCTGCAACCATCAATACATTTGCTTCGCCCCATAATTCCTGCATGGAAAGGCCCTCGCTAGTCTCCGGGTCCTTTGCATTTAACAGGTAGAAAAAGAAGTCTTTCTTTGCTTCGTGGCCGGCTTCAACTCTTTCTTTAGCTCGTTGCGTGGCTTCAGCCCGCGAGTTCTTAATGAAGTTCCATCGGTCCATGGTGAGGTTTCTAATGAAGATCTTGTCGAGACCCCATTTGTCTAGTGGCATCCAGAGCCCGCACTTATATACTCATTAGCTGTTTAGGCAGGATATCGAAGCAGAAATGGAGCACATACAACGTAATGCCGGTAAGCAGCCCGATCTACCAAATGCACCATTCTCCGCTTGGCACCGTCTATCAACAGATCAAAGCTCTTGCCAAAACACAATTCCCCCAAGACATCATAAGTCATAAAGCTTAGCCAGTTGCTCATGTTGCGCACTACGAGGCCTTTGTCAGTCTTATACTCATTTTCGAGGATAATATCGCGTCCATCATCGCGGGAATCTTCTCCCAAAATAGCACAAAGTTGGCGAATATGAAGCAACATGACGTCCTCCATATCCTTTAAAGCATGGTCTGAGAAAGCATGGCTCAAGACACGACGCTTCCTCCCGTGCACAGTCTTGTCAATCACATTATGAGTATTGTACACGCCCTTGATGGCGGTGAAGCCGTTGTAAAAGTCGGCCTTCTGAAAGGGCTTTCCATGGGCGTATATGTCGCGAAGCCCTCGAGCAGTATTTACGGAGACGAAGTTGGGAGCTACGCGGACGTGCGATCCGTGCTGCTGGTGCAGATGATGCAACCACAAGTGCCGGTCACCCTTCAGCCCATGATAAAGCTGCATCCATGGTGTTACGGATGCAAGGAATGGGCCCCGAATATGCCGGAGGGGATGCAAGAATCGGTTATATGCAGCATAGCCAAAACTCTTATATTATCAATATCAAGCAAGGTTAGCCACTTATCTTTCCCCGCATGTCCATGATGTACACCCCAGATCCGCTGTGTTCCGGGGTATAAAAACCACAGCAGATTTAACATACAAAGATCAAAATACCCGCTAGCACAACACCCGTTGCAAGCCGTGCCGAAGCCAGGTATTCGGCGAGCATTTTTCAAGGTTTAGTGATGGGTGTGTCGATTATTCTAGGAGGCCGGAGCTATCCGCTGCTAAGCGCGTAGTGACGTTGAGAGAGATTTCCCCGCGCAAACAGAGCAGAGCAGTCAATGCGGTAATAAGAATTGAGTATTTGGTTGATTTAAGAGTTATCGACTGCGAGGAATGAGTGCTTATATACTCCATTCCTCTCGCTTAACGTCGGTGAGAAGAACCTCGGTATGTTCCACATACATGGATGAATGCAGTTGGATATAACATCCACAAGCAATCCACGGTATAACTCTTCCAGTGGCACTAAAGGCACCTATCCCTGGTTTGTTAGAAGTCCCTGTTTGCAATTATACTATTGCAATGATGGATCTGGCAGTCACCTGGACACTCTAGTAGAATTTTCTAGGTATCCTACCTATACATGCTGTTCTTGTCAGAGCTGGTATTAAGTGAATGTGACACTATCACGGATATCTAGACATGTTGCCTCGTCTCTTCTCTTTTACTTTCGTTCTTTTTTCTCTTTTATTACTATACTTATATCTTATTCTGCATTAAAGCAGTAAGAAGGGTCCATCTATTTTCTCTTAAAAAAAGCAACTCACGCTCCGCTATCATTGCTATAGCCGTGTGCACCGCCATCGAGAATCCATTGTTCATTATCATCATTGTCATCTTGTACTCGGCGCCACATGCGCCTGCTTTCTTTACCGGACTCTTTCGCCCCAGCTTCACCATTGGCCGGACCTTTCCAAATAGGACGTAGCAAACCACCGCTTGCAAGTAGAGGATTTTTACTAAATGCTACGCCTCCGTTACCAGTATCCATTGTGCTGGCGCCCGCCGTCTCGTCAAGCTCCTCGTCCTCGACGGTACTAGAAACAGAAGCCGATGGAGCAGCCTGATAGGTGCGAACGACCCGTCCGCCTTTGATATCTAAGCTGATAACCGTTTGCTTTTTCTCCCACTCCGGTTTCGCTTTTTCTTCCATTTCACGTAGAATCTTTTGTTGCTTCTTGAGCGCCAGTGCCCGTTGTGCCGGGCTCATCCATTGCGTGGATCCAATATTAGGAGTTTCAAAGTCTGCTGCTTCATCCACAACACGCGTACGCTGGGCATTTTGTGCCTGGAAAGCAAGCAATTTATTCCGGTGGGCAACAGCTGCGTCTAGTTTACTAGGAGCACCTCCTAAGTCAAACATACCGGCGTGGTGAACACCTTCATTATGTGCCCTCATCTTTTCCTGCCCTCGTTCCGCACGTAGCTCTTTGATCATGCTCTGAATCTCCTGGGCTGACAGCAATTGCGCACCACAGAAAGAGCATGGCTGAAGTCCCTCGAGTGAGCAAATAATTTTCCCGCAGTTGAGGCAATTCGGAGCCGGACTGAAAAGCGGATGTATCGATGCATTGCAGTCGCATTTCTGTCTATTTTTGATATGTGTAGGATTCGTTGATAATTCGAGTGCTGCGATTGCGGAAGTCAGGTCTGCAATATTCGTTGTTGTCATAGAACCCTTGGCAGGCGTAGATTGTCCAGAACCCGAACCAGCAGGCCTTTGGGATTTGCTTGTCTTTGATCTCACATTTGGCAAGTAATCTGATATTAATGGACCTGCTGCCGATGGAGGAGCCTTTACATTAGACTTTCGGACTGGAGACGGATTCCGCGAATTTGCCGAAGATGAACCATATGCTGAGTCTGTGGCTGTGGTTGAGGGCTGCAAGGAAGCAGCCGGTTTAGCTGATAACGACAGCGCTTCTGAAAGGGCACCCCCCGGCCGAGTGAGCTTTGTCGATGAGGCGGCCATGTAATCTTCTTCTTGATCGGCCTTTTTGTATGCGCCTGATACGTTCCCGTAATTCTCGGGCTTTCGCACCGGCCCAGCATTGTGCAGAGGCGCCTTGGTTCGTTTATTCTTCTTTGCCTGATTTCTTTCCGGGCGGGCAACATCTTCTGGGGTTGCCCGAGGTGTCGATGCACCAGACTGAGGGGCAGATGACCCAGCATCGGCTCGTCGTGAATTGAAGGTAGAGATGAATTCTAGGACTGGTGGTGAATCGCCCAAGAGGTTCTTCAAATGCTCTGCGCTTTCCTCCTTGGACAGCCTGGCGGAATAAGTTATTATCTGTTTTAACGATTCTTCGTCTAAAGGCAGGAGGCTTGACAGCTTGGGCAGAGCCCAAGCAACAAGTGAGACGTTGGACATGGCGGGGGATGTTTGTGGTGTAGGAAGAAGCTCCGGCTGGAAGAGATCTTATCGATACCAGAGCGGTTACCGCTTTCGGTTTAGCGCTACATCTGCTTACTTGCCCTAACAAGCCGTCTTTCTTTCCTTCTCCCCTTTCTTTCCAGATAATAGATTTTTGATGGAATACATGTTGTACATTCTCATAGCATAATGCACTGACGGACGTGGCGCAAGATGAAAACTAATGGTATTGTTTGCAAGACCAAAGAGGATAGAAATGAATCAAATGAAAATACTTCCTGCAGAATGTTACCGCAATCTCCTGACGCCCAGAATGCTATGTAGACCACGTCGTAAGTGACAACAGACAGGTATTATAAACAATGATGGTGAGGGTGCTCGACATCCATTCAAACTTCAATTTTATCCTCGTCATCAACCGAGGGATCGTGGGGTGACTCGCCAGATTCTGCAGCCTCCGCAGCCTCCTCGGCGATCATCGTATCCGGACTGGCTGCCTTTTTCAACTTGCTTGGAGGCACTGGCTTATTGGTCCCCAACTTTTTGGGGGTATTTGGTTTCTTCTTTTTGAAATTCACTGGTGCGACATCGTCATCTGGAAGCGACCGTTTGGGCGGCCCTGCAGTAGAAGGTGTAGCTGAACCCGCATCTCGATTTCGAGTAGCGTTGCGGCCTGAGATGCCCATACAACGATCAAGATGAGCTGCCACTCTGCTTGTCTGGCAATAACGCGGACAATTTGGGCATTTAATTGTCGGATAGTCAGGTGCATTCTGTTTGGATGAGCCATTTGCATCGGGTGTAGATGGTGGACTGGAAATCGGTGTGTTTGTGTTGGTATTCGCAACTTTCTTTTTCTTTTTCGTCTTGTCAGAAGCAAACGGATTGCCATGCACGTCGTAGCCAGGTTTGTTGACTAGAGGATGCTTTGTGCAATACTCTTTTGACGGATCTGGCGGAGGCCGCGCACCAACTCCCATAGTTGGATAGAGTAAACGAGGCAGACGGCAGAATGGGCACACGATCTCTTTAGTCGTGGCAAGGGGATTTCCCTTCAAGTATACCTTTCCATTTTCGCATATTGCACCTTCTGTTTCTACCTGGACCTTTTTCTCGGAGATCCCACCGGCCTCCGCTTCAGCTTCGGCCTTCTGTCTTGCTAAAACCACAGCAGACTTCATTCTGGCAAGTTTTTCATCTCGGTGGACTTTTGCTACAATGTCATGTATGATGTTGTAGAATGTGGCATTCAAAATTTCCTTGGACTGGTGATTCCATTTAGTTTCTGCTCATATTGCATCTTCAAAAGAGTGGATGATCTCACCATCTCGGAAAATGAAGCCGAAGTACAGACTGGAGCGCTACCATCTGCGGCCTTGGTTAAATCTGGGCCGGCCATATTCGTAAATATTTCGTGGCTTTTCACAGACACAGTCAGCGGACTCTTAAGCAGAGTTATTGTACTCTATTGCACTTTTGTTGCCTGACAAGAAAATCCTCCACGTTTGTATGAAACCAGCTCCATCGCGGAAACTCAGCACGAGAGTTTACACTCAGAAAGACAGAACCGATATTTTCATGCAGCAGCGAATAACTTACATTGACGTTGTATCGATATGTCAATCACTCACTCGCAATTGCTCAGCAGCAAGGAAGTTGCCGCACCCCTCTTCCAGTCATCGATGAATGTTCCCTTAATATTCCATCAAATCAGGCTGGTTATATTTGCCCTAGTGATTCGCCGTGGAGGAATTCGACACTCAAGTCGCCAATCTTGTACGAATCGATGCGCTTCCCTTAAGCCGGGCTCATGCCAATGCGTTGGACCAGGGGATATCTTCCATGAAATGAGAGGTGATGACGGAAGAAGAAGACTTATGATGGAGCGTAACGGTTGACTCCGTCTAAGATATCACAACAAGATGTTAGCAAGGTAGTACCGAAAAAGCATGGAGCTGACGCCTTGGGAGGAATTCCGACGTTGTTTCAGCCACTCGGTCTGATTGGGGGCTGTGGCAAAACCAAGGGAGCAACTTACCTGCCCGCAAGGCTCGCTCGGGGTCGATGCACAATCTGGCGTCGTCTTGCGAAGGTGGAATGTGGTGGTGAAGGGGAGTTATGACTTCCTGACGGACAGACTGTTAAGGTTAGTTACGTTCCGAGCCATCTGCGCCCTGAAACGGCTTAGCGGCGATAAGGGCCTTATCGGCGCGGTTTCTCCGCATGCGCCGCGGGCAGACAACGCAACGTCTCTACCTCCCCTCCCTGTCGCCAGCACTTCAGGCTTCTCAACGCTTTTCACTTGCGCACGCATTCCGTATTTGTTTCTTGTTGTGTTTAGCAGCCAATGGCATACCAGGTGTTCGCAAAAGCGCAGGCGCAACAGCGAACCACAACTGCCGCTGCCACTTCTCCGCCCCTTTCCCCTCCATCCCTGCAGAGTTCCCTGATTAAACCACCACTTCACCCTCCACCACTCGTACTCCCGCAGTCAACGGTGTCTTCTTCACCGGGAAAGCCGCCCACGATTGGCGATCCGAACTTTGAGCCTGTACCATTTCCAGAGCCCTCGGGCTCATACCGAAGCCCTCATCCACACATCACCATCGACCCAGTCCGCACTGCCCATATTCCTTCTTTAAGCCGCGTCACCGGTCTCTTGCTTCCGATACGCTATCCTAGTTCATTTTATACAGCATGCATTACAGATCCGGTTATTGCTTCGTTATCAAGGGTCGCGGTGTATCATGACCATCCCGTGGCTAGCGGTCCCTCTGCGGAATCTACATTTGGAGGACACCAGCCAACGGCGAAGGGAGGATTAGGCGGCACAGACAAAGTAATTGGAGGAATTAGATGTCGGTTGGAAAGGCTGTTTCCAGACTTCGCTGGAATTATTCAGGCAGATGGCAGCAAGCCACCAACAAATTTATACATTCAAACCCTCCACCTCTTGTCGCCGCATCGTGGGAACGGAGTCGCGGCCTCACTGCTCAATTCTTTGTTATTCTCAAATCCGCCTTTGCAACCATCTGACTCGTCCTATCGCGTATCTAGGCTTGTGAAGCACTACAATATTCGAACCGTCACAGCCCATGTTCATGAGACGAACGAAGAAGGGTTGAAATGGTATATCGCCCGAGGGTTTCATGTTGAGGATGGTATTGTCAATGGTTACTATAGACGTCTTAATCCCGGAGGAGCGAGGATTGTGAGGCTAGATCTTCATTGGGAAGAGGAGGAAGAGAAGCAATCGGAGCCGCACCGTCATCACGAAGACGGAGTCGAAGTCGAAGCTAGACCGGGCGGAGAAGAATATAAGGAGGATGAAGACGAGGACGACGATGAGGACGACGATTGGGAGAAACTAGAAGCAGAAGAAGACGACGATCACGGCGTTGTGCATCTCACAGATAGTCGGATCCTTGACAGCGGAGATGATTCCCCATCAACGACGGCTAGTTCTGGTAAACGCAAACGAGATATGGAAGAAATTTCGCAAGATAAATAATTCGATTACGCTTCGCCAATCCCGTCGTTATTTTGAATCCTCATGCAGTGTGCTGAAACTTTTCGTCATTGCATTGTGATTGTTTTTCAGCCTTCCTGTTGTTATGCATCCATATGATAGATCCACCAAATACCCAGCAAAGTCAATATAGAACAATTCTCGATATTTATCAGTACAACGGATTGGCATTCCATATTTACAAAAGCCTGGATATCTGGTTCGGAAAGATGATAGAGTTAGAATATAAAGTGGTGTATATGTTCAATGGGTATCCCAAGACAACAACTAGATACAATAAAATACAAAGCAGGTCTGCAAAGCGATATATAGACAAAGAGAACAAAATACAGAAAGCAAGCGCCGTCATTGAATGTGCGTGCATATACCTCGTTGGCAGATATAGCGACAGAAAAAGTAGGACACGAAGGATGACAAGCCGGGGAAATGGCAAAACAATACAGTCTATACTTAAGAAGAAGGCAAGGCTAACCCCTCTTTTCTGTAAATTTATACCATTTTTCCTGAGAAGATATCATACAGCATAGTTCTCTGCATGAAGGAATATTTCGTCCTTTGTCGGATCTCTTATGACAAGATGCTGCAATCGTGCCACTGTGTTGGCTATTTCTACTCGCATAGTTGGCGGTCCACAGACGAAAACGCAGGTACGGCGGCCCCAGTTCTTTGATTGCTGTTTCAGCATCTCTGAGACGTTGGGCCGTCCATACTCCGTGCGCCAGCTATCTTGTTTCTGTCGTGGTAGAAAAGCGAACCGTGACAATGTATTGCGGTTATTTGGGACAGATGAGGTTAAATTCTGCTGCTGCTGCTGCTGTTGAAGTTGCTGCTGAATGTACTGCTGATATTGGAGCTGGTTATATTGCTGTTGCTGCTCCAGTACTTGATTTTGGTCAAATCCAAAGTTGAATCCTTGATTTTGGCTCTGTGGTGTCCCGTATGGGATTGCTTGTGCATGCGCGTATGCATATGGCGCGTACGGGTCATAGCGAGCAGGAGCCATTACAGGATAATAACTGGAACTAGCACCGCCCGCCAGATATGCTCCCGGAAGAGGAGTAATATCATCTTCATTTTCGCGTCGAAGCTCTTTCTCTTGCTGTAAATCCCCTCCAGCTGCCTCTCGAATCCACGCTGAGTTTCGTTTGTTAGGGACACCATGCACAATTTCATTCACCGTCTCTGTACCGTAAGCCTTGTCCTTATCTGAGCCTGTCAAGTAGAAGCTGCAAAAAACAGAGCCAGCTGGAGCATATTCCCTGCAAATTCTCAATTCTTCATTGAACCATCCCATCATCTCTGGGCGCCTCAATGCCCAAACAACTCGAACTGTTTTTGTGACAGAATTCCCATCTCTCATTTTCTTTATTAAATTAAGCAACTGACTAGCGATTGCAGTAATACCACTACCGCCAGCGAAAAAGACAACATCGTCAAAGGCAGCCAGTTCACGCTGCATTCCCCCATATGGACCATCCAAAAGTGACCGGTAAATCTTGTAAGGTCCTTTCCTTTTCGCCTTTTCTAGGAGTTTCTTCGTAAATCCGTTAAAAGGCTTGATTATAAGGACCAGGTCACGAAATTCCGGTCCATAGTTCGATGGGAAATCGTCGCTACAAAGTGAAGCTATTGTAAAGGGGTGATTCTCCAATAGCGAAATACCCGGCATTCGTAAGTAAACAAACTGTCCCGGTCTCCATCTCATTTGTGTTGGTATAGTCACCTTCAAGGCGTTTCCTGGAAGAATGACGGCTGATGATTCTTCTCCAATCATCCACGAGAGTCGCAAGGGAACGAACCAATTGAGATAGAAACTTCTGATGCAGTACGAGAAGAACCACAGTGCAATCGTGGCCCACATGTAGTCCCACGATTTGAGCAGATTTTTACAATGCCAAATAAGCATTCCCACGAAGACAGCGGAGATTGGACCATGCAAGTAAGCGAAAACCTCATAGGCCCTCTGACGTAAAAATGATAGAGAATGAAGGCAGAGAACGATAAGTGGAACGAGCGTAGCGAATCCATTGCCGTAAATATATATGTGGTAGCCCTGTGGGATGAATAGTTTTTGGTAAATATAATAAGTGTTACCATCCCAAATCGGAGTAATGTAAAATGGAATCGTGTGGACAAGAGCCAAGAAAAGACAAATGTACGCGAGCCACCGGTGAATGACATTGAGACGTTCGTGGCTGATACCAGACACTATTGAGATGAAATTGGGCTTGGTACCTAGGGCAATAATCCAAGGTACCATTGCAAGCGCTATCATACCTGCGCGAATTGCCAACGGTGGTGAACCTAGATCGATGCTTGAAAAATACAGTGGTTTCGGGATGAAACAATAGAGCGCAGTGAATAAGAAGGCCACAACGACAAGAGCAACAACTGAGGGTGACGGAAAGACGAAGTGCATCTTGCCGATGGTTAGGGTTGGAATCGGCCTGTAAAAGACCCAGCGGAAAATTGCAATGACAAAGCTCATCGGTGCGACCAAAGAAGGTGTGTACTCCCGGGATGAAGGAGGAAGTGGCCCTTTTGCCGGGAAGAACTTTCTGGTTGAGCTGTCAGTGGCGGCACTCGCGAGTTCCAGGTCTGATGTTCCCAATGTGTTGCCATATGGTGATGTTGATTTGGCATTGTACTCTCTGTATGCAGCTATTCGTATTCGGTCGCTCAGGAGGTGATATACCCGGACCACAAACGTCAAGAACAGAAGAACAATACTAAAATACACCCAAGCTTCTGCGTACTTTCCGGATTTATTCCACGGATCTTCGTTCATCTCCGCCTGTTCTGACTCTGTGATTGAGGCTATGATAGGCACATTGATGCGTTTCGCCAGCGAAACCAGTGGTCTGAATAGATTGCCAACCATTTTGGACTGTCACCAACTGCCTTATACCCAAGGCAGAGGGGAAGACAATCGAATGTAACGACGTAGATTGATGCTACCGTGTGTAAGGTTTTGATCTTGCTTATGTAAAGATGAGTGCGATACGGAGAAGAACCGAACGAAATTGTGACCGTGTCTGACAGAATCTGAGTCCTTGGTAACTATATTCAAACACAGAGACACAAGCGGGATTGAGCGACTCGCAGAGCTTTCATGTGCAGAGCCAAGCAACTAATGCGCAACGTTGAAGGATTCCACTAAATATCGACGATTGTGTTGTCAGACATTGCTCTCTCACAAGCACAAGTGTGTGTGAAAGACGGTCAAATTGTGCAGGGAAGGCGTCTTATTCGGTATGAACGGGGAAGAACAAGAAGTTGGAGCAAAAGCGGTATAAATTATTCTTTTACTTCGGGGTCGGCTAGACGAGCGAGTCCTTGGGAGAAACAAAGAAGCTAGTCGGACATTCAACTGAAGTTGCGAGTGTATGCAACCCTTTGCTTAAAATAAACTGTTGTTATGCACGCCGCGCGGTAGCGATGGGATCGGTTGATTTGATAAGACAAGGTCTATCGAGCCATGGACAAATAGCAAAGTAGCTCAATGTACATTAGTGTCACGATAGCTGGGCAAACAAGAAGGAAATCGTCGCATATTGGTCAAGGGCTTGTCGAAAGTGCGACAAGCCCAAGAGTGGTGGCTGTCTGTCCACCGCCATTTCTGAATCTCAATGGCCGGAGATTTCGCAGTGCAAGCTCCAGCTTCTTCCCTTTCTGAACAGCAGTCAGCAGAGCGACGAATAAGATGTTGATTCCACGCGCTGTCACGCAGTCACGGCGACCGAATGAGATGACCGAGCGAGGTCCCAAGAAGTGATATAGGCCCAAGCTTTGCAGTAGCGTGAGGAACAGTTCTGCGGCCTTGCATAAGTTCGCGTACAGAGACAGGTCGTGGTTGGCCCGTCAAAGACTCCATGTTGTATTAAGAATGCCGCTAGCATTGTCCATCGCCGCCATTGGACGACGCTGCAATCTGCACTACTCGGACGGCGGGCACTAAGAACAAAGCCGAAGAACTCATCAGTGCAATGCCATTTGTCGTGTGTGAAATTGGCTGTTTCTGGAAGGGCTTTTGACGCAGGATTATTCGTTGGTGATGACGCGGAAGAACAAGTCGAGGTCGAAGTCGGATGGCTGCACGAGGAAAGACTAGCTCGGCCGGATAAAGTCAAGTGATAAAAATAGAGCACTGTTGATTATTTATCCACAGCCCGTCACATGATACACATGTGCCCTAAGTACTTATGTCAATGTTATGCTATGCAGACGACTCTATTTCATGATTATGGAATAATTCGGCCGTCTTGCACAAGTTCATGTGCAGAGCGGTGTCCAATTAATGACGACTATCTCGATACATATCCCCGGCAGACTGGCTCCTTTCCGATTCGAATATCAATAATAGTTCCTGTCGTGTTTCCTGAACACCAACCAGAAAGTCGAGGCAACCAGAATCATCACCGCTGCCAGCCCGGAATAAAGATACAAAACCTGCGGATTATCTGACAGTGGAGAAACAGCCATGCCCAACGCAGACCCGACACCAGCGGCTGTCTGTCCCAATGCCTGCACCAAGGTGCGCATGTTCTCCGGTGCTTCGGCATAGGCGTATTCAGACAGAGTCGTAAACCCCAAAATCTCAGCACACCCCAACGGGAAGAAAATAGGTGACTGCACCCATACACTCACGTTATTGGGTATACTGCCGCGGTCAGAATCCGGGCAAACAAGCGGTTGATCATAGCAGGGTCCTCGTGTATATATTAGCTTTTGTATGCCGGCGGCCAAGGCCATCGATGCACTCATTGTGATAAATGCCCATGTCATGCGTGCAATGGGACCAAAGGGAATTCCGAGCTTGCGCAGTGAAGGATAGAGGAACTTTTGGATCACGGGCCCGAGAATTACACATGCAATGGGGTTGAGTGCTTTGATTGCGTCGTTTGGTACTCCGCTGAGACGCATCTGCCCGGCTTGAGTGATGAGGTTGTTGACGCTTTGGTTATTGCATAAGTGGTATGGTACGAAGCATGCCCTTTTTCTCAGAATGTTAGTAACGAGAAACATATATGGATATATAATAGGCAATTTTGTAGAGAATACACGCACATGATTTTACACGCATTGAGACCTCTTCTTATCTCCGAGACAAACACGTCGTCCCATTCAACGTCCCTGCCGTACTTCTCTCTTTGGTATTCCGGTTTTGCTGCATCTAACCGAAACCGGTCTCGAGCTGAGCACATGATAACTTTTGCTGCTTGTGGCAGGATGTTTCCCTGAGGGGAGAGTTTCACTTTTAATCTCGGTGATTAGCACTTGGCACCAGTGAAATAATTAGATGGTTGGAAGCCTTCTTTACCTAATTGTCTGTACCAAAGGAGCAATAAAAATACTATAATCCAGAAAGAACACAATGGCAGGAGGTAAGCAGCCCAGAAGCCAACCCCTTTCTCCAAGTATGTCGACGCAATCAGAGACAGCGTTGCGATGCTGGTAAACCTTTGAAAGGTAAGTCTAATATATTGTCTAGATGGAAGGTGAAAGTTTCCGAGAATGACCAATTCCTTACCAGTAAAAGACATTATATATATACTGAAGGGTCAACATTCGGTCTGTGATGACTTGATCGCCTGATTTCGTGACTATCAACTGTGGTGTCACGGTTGTATATTGATCTCCTATTCAAATAAACCATTGATCTGACAATCTCATAGTTAGCATTAGATGATAGCTCACATATAAAGGGAGTTATAGTGGTTTTGACGCCACCAGTCCCAAGTCCCAGAATACCATTGCGAGGACAAATCCAATGAGTTTGGCAGAGTGATCTGCTACCAATGGAAGTGAGGTGATAAAAAGTAATAAGCACCCGCAAAAATTGAGGCTATAATAATGCCTATGATCGATTCAAACTGGTATAAAGCATAACAAGACCATGCGGAACGAAGAGAGAGACCTACGCAAAACTGAGGCATAAAGTTTTATACCGTCCCAGCCAGGCATCTGCCAAGATACCGAATGGCACGGAGGTCAGAAAAGTAAAAGCGTAGAAAGCGCTAGACAAGTTTGAAGCGGTATTTTCACCAAGACCCAAAGCACCTGGAATGGCGACGCTGTTTTGGCCATATTGCATGTAGTTTTCTGTCGGGTATCCAATTAGTTGTCTTTTCTGTTTCTGATTATTAGCAGAGAAAATCAGGACTTACGCTATGGGGTTGTGACAGCATAAAATGTGAATCTTTCTGCTCCGCTGACTACAAGAGCAACCCAAGTAATGACTGGCAAGGAGTCAGCGACATGCCGTAGATTGTTGATTTCATCTTCTGTCGCATCGCGTCTTTCGTATTTATGCATTCTGTAGAGCAGAATCAGTGTAAATCTGTTTAATAGAAGAATATCCCTAACAAGCACAGAGTATAAAGGCTTTTGCCCTTGTGTGGGCAAAGACACTTGCACTGAAAGTTATGGCGGGGTGAAAACTGCTGCATAGTCTCTCGTGTTAGCTCGATGGCGTGACTGGGCCGCGACAAGAACTAAAAACGAGTGTTGACTGCTTAGATTTCTAGGCACAAAGTAAGGTCTTAATCATGTAAGAAATCGACAATCGCGTCGCAGTATGCTGTCTGCACGGCGGATGCAATCGAGATTAGGGCTTGCTTCGGAGCTTTTGCCACAGAACACAGTTAGAGACCATGGATGATATTTCGATCATCCATGTTGCTTACTTGCTTTACGAGAGATTGATAGAAGCTAAGATTGACCTTGATATGAAGCTTGAACTGATTGGGTTGACGCCAATTGATACAGAGCCGGACTATTGCGTGGGTGCATCGCCGTGGCTACGGAGAAAGTGGTCAATATTATTATTTGGGCTCGACGGAGCTGACAGGCCCAATGAGATAGCTGGAAATGCTCAACTAAAAAGCCTTTATATCTCTTGAGATAGGTTTTGAGTGCATTGTGTTGCAAATGCATTTGTTTCGAGGTTTGTCGTGTTTTGTCTTGCAATGGGCATGTATTTTCAAAGACAATCTATCAGGGAATAGCAGCTGCATGAGAAAGATTCCACTTCTCTACAATTCAGTCTGCTATTGCACTTCTAGGATTCAATCGATGGAAATTCTGAAATTGGAATAAAGAGTGTGACTAGAAAATGAATATTGACTACTATTAAAACTGGCCAATCACCAGTCGCACTAGGGCCAACGGGAATCCCCACATAAACGTAGTCCCACGATTCACCGCCTTTTGATTGAATTTATTCTGCCGGATGCCATATTATCATCCAAGTTTTTGTTCGGTCAAGCAAACAGGCGAACCACAGACATAATTATGACGTCGAGCGCAACCTCTTCTGCACTACCTATTCCAGGTCCTTCTTCAGCTTCTCTCTCTCTCCCACCCTCGCAATTCGCGCGCCTTCAGCCTCATGCCTACCTTCTCGCTCATTTATCACCGCCGCCTTCTACCCAGCAGTCCCCTATAAGAGCCAATGGTCGGGCGCCCTTGGAATTTCGGCCTATAACTGCCAATTTGGGCTCTTTAACGCATACAAATGGCAGCGCTGTGGTCAGAGTTGGAGATACAGCCGCTGTCTGCGGTATACGGGCAGAAATATTGCATACGGAAGACATAGCGTCATGGGGAGTCTCTGCGTCCTCTGGGAGTCGTAAACGGAGGAAGATCCACTCAGAAAATTATGGAGACGATATAGAGAAGAGACGCGGTTTAGAAGAGGAAGAGGAGGAGGAGGAGGAAGATTATGTTAGGGATCTAAACTTGGTTGTTCCAAATATTTCTTTGAGCACAGGATGCGCACCTGGATTCATCCCTAGTGCTCCCCCCTCCGCTCTAGCACAGTCGCTCTCGCATCAACTCCTAGCCATGCTACATACATCACGTCTGATTCGGGCCGAGGACCTAAAAATATGGTATCACCCTCCAGACTTGGATGCCATTTCACGCGCACAATCTGGCCAAGATGATGATGCGATGGATACAGAGACGGCGGAACGTGCAGAAAGCTTGTCATCCCCTGAGCCGGAAATAAAGGGCTTCTGGGTTCTCTACATTGATGTGATGATGATTTCGCTTGCTGGGAACCCTTTCGATGCCGCCTGGGCTTCCATTCTTGCCGCACTACGGGATACAAAACTGCCCAAGGCTTGGTGGGACATTGATAACGACATGGTATTGTGTTCAGATAAGATTTCGGAGTCAAGAAATCTTAATTTGCGAGGCTTGCCTGTGGCAAGTTCGTACTCTGTCTTTGAGGCTGATGCTGCGGCCGACTGGAGGGCTGTCGTAATTCCGGAAGCCGATGAAAATGGAAGCATACAGGCGTCTAGCAAGCAGGAGAGATGGATCCTAGCCGACCCAGATGGATTTGAGGAGAGTTTATGCCGGGAACGAGTATGTCTAGTGGTTGATTGGAAAAAAAGCAGCGATAAGACGAAGATTGTGAGCATGGAAAAGAATGGAGGCTTGTCTGTGAGCCGTGAGGAGCTCAGGAAGCTTGTTGGGATTTCCACGCAGAGGTGGAAACAAGTAAAGGATATATTGGAGGAATTACAATAGGTTGATTATGTTGTAGCAACAATATGAAGACCTTTCTATACATGGCAATATTAAATATGAATATCCTACCTAGGTCATTTACACGCCAAATCCGTATCGACCCTTCACCCAGATAACAATAAAACGCCTTTTAAATACACCATGACCAGTAGCAAGTCGTTGAGTACTTTATTTGATCGTATCTTTGATCTCTAAAGATCCTGGCCATCCGATGAAGATAGAAGAACGCAAATAACATATGGAATATTTTCTGCGTTTTGGAGATAGAAGATATGTCAATACTCATGACTTTGCCTGAGGCACTGAGATGGACAGCGAAAATATGTACTTTTCATCCTCTTTTGTTGCCTTTGTTGAAGCCAGCTCACCAGCAGACTCGTTCTTCTCTTTGGATGAACTTTCAGTAGGTGGCTCCTTCTTCATCTCATTATCGTCTTTATTAATTTCGACTGTTGTATCAAACGGAGCATTCACATCACCCGCCCAGATACGCGCGAATAAACCGCGTTTATTGGCTACTTCGTTTTTATCCTTCTCTTGATTGCTCCCACTTTTCGCTCCAGAGTCCTCGTCCTCAATCATATCGGAGAATGAGTACATGGAATCAAGTTCCCCTCTAAAATAAGCAGTACTCCACAGCGATATGAGAACGCCAGGGACGAGATAGAGTAGTGCGGGTTGAGCATGATTCGAAAATTGCATTGCAATCAAAGTAGCGACCATGCCGCCAACATATCCAATAACACTAGCAAAGAAATATGGTTTAGGAAATGCCTGTGCATCTAGATATGAAGGCTCTGGTGATACAGACTTCGAGCGCGTCCAAAATCGCTCGCCCCATTTACCTGTAGCCCGTTTGTAAACAGGCTTCTGGTTTTCCTCTGCAGAAGAATTATTTTTCGAGTTCTGAATGCTTTTGTACTTGTAGTACAGAAAGAGATCAAATCTCAAGGCAAGGCCAATCATCATACCGGGGACCACAATGTCACCCAATCCCAACATAGCGAGAGACAGTTCACTTGAGTCTTCGCCCGGGCTGGCTGGACGGGGGAATACCATCTTTATGGGAACATCGAGCTTAGTTGCCACCGTCACCATCAATGGGGTGAAGAACACGAAGTAAATGTCATATAGAAACAGTGATGCCAGGATCAAAGACCCAGTTGTAAAAGTTGAAGGCGATATGACTTGCAATGAGCCATAGCAGAAGCTAAAACCTAAGACGTTTGTCAACCACCATGGCTTGGCAAAAAAGGCGAAGTATGCCACGGCAACCAAGGCAGCGAAGACCCCAGAGACATCTAGCATATCGAAGCGAGTTTTGACCTTCGCAAGTGAGAGCAAATCGGCGCGCAGTTGCAGTCTCTGATACACCAGTGCGCGGATTTCCCATAACAGATCTAGGATCGTATTGGGCAATGGGACGGTTCCAAGAAAGCCAGGTAGTGGGGACTTTCGTTCAAGAGTGGTTGTAGTCGTAGCCTCAGTCTGCGGATTGCGTTTTTTCTGAACAACTGTGCAGTTTCGTTTTTTCTGATCAACTTTCCACTGATAACCGCCAGAACTGTATGTTGATGGGAAGAAAAATGAACGCATGACTTTCAACCCATCTCTGAACAGAGCTGCGGCAAAGAACAGGCCCATCTGAGAGAAGTAAAAGCTCAGAATTTTGTTAAGGACTTGGGGATCCTTCAGCCATTTTATGATCATGTAAAGGCCGCCTAACGTCAATCCTGCCATCAATGGGAACATGAGCGCATCAGAGGGCTCCAATCCTTCCATCTTATGCCCTTTATCCTTTGATTCTTCTTCTTCTTCGTCGTCGTCCTCTGCGTCTGATTCAGCTTTAGATCTTTTTTTCGCCTTTGCTGCTGATGATGGACGGGATAACGAAGCGTGGGCTCCAGTGTATATGGGTACGATTGCGGATACTATGAGGTGAGCATAGGTAGGCAGAAGAGGCCGCATGGCCTGGAATTGTTCCAGAATCGGCTCGAGCAGACTAAGCAGGGAATTGGTGTCGGCCATGGCAGCTGATAAGCAGTCGCGCATAACACGCGCGGTGAGAAAGATATTCCAGAATGTCCTTTTATTGAAGTCAAATGTCGTTGGCAGTATGGCAGTTGGTGCCAAGTTTACGGTTTGCGGAGCTCTGAGAAATTGTCCCGCCCGCAAGGAAAGCACCAACTTCCGCTGCGGTCAACAACCAACCATACACGCATTCATTCATCGCATTATACACCACGCTATCATATCTCACCAGCTAAACGCAGCAATGGCTACCGCAGTTGCAATCGACACGACCATGGTTCGTATGATTCATTTCGATTCGGAACTGTGACTAACGCATAGCAGGGTTCTTTCGTGGTAGAACTCTACAATGATCATGCTCCCAAGGTTTGCCTGACAAAATACTGCTTGCCCGCGAACGTATGCTAAAGATTTTGCTTCTTCCACAGACCTGCAAGAACTTTGCGGCTCTGGCTCAGAGGAAGTACTATGATGGCGTCATATTCCACCGCATCATTCCGAATTTTATGATCCAAGGAGGCGATCCCACGGGTACCGGACGAGGGGGCAGTTCAATCTACGGCGAGAAGTTTGAGGACGAAATAAACACCTCGTTGAAGCACACTGGAGCCGGAATCCTGAGTATGGCCAACAGCGGACCGAACACAAACGGAAGCCAATTTTTCATCACTTTGGCTCCCACGCCTTGGCTAGATGGAAAGCATACAATATTCGGACGGGTCAGAAGTGGAATGAGAGTCATTCAGCGCATGGGACTAGTCAAAACAGATGCCGAAGACCGGCCTCAGGATACAGTCAAAATTATCAGGGCATACTTAGTCGAGGAAGGCGGCGAGGATTGAATCGGCCACACAGGCGAGGAGACAGAAGGACAGAAAGAAGACGGCTGCGGGAACAAGTTTCTGACAGATTCATTTGTTGCGGCAAGTGATATTCTGAGCAAGGCCAGATCTCCCAGTATTATACACATACTGAACACGTCTCAGAGAACGATGCCCACCCGCTTCGACGGGGGACTTGGAAACGTCTCCAGGTGGACTACCAAGCGCGCGCTTTCATTTGATTTGTTGTCATCCTGAGAGCATCGCTCGGGATAGATAATGTGCAGGAATATATGTACGCAGGTATAGGGCGAAAGAATGTATAGCTACATCGTGCAGTCATGTATCACCACAAACGAACTGTTCCTATCATTTTGTAAATCCAGGGCAGCAGATACAGGGTGATAGATTATGTCTGCCACTCTTAAGATACACCAGTGAAGGCATACCGAGAATAGACGTGCTGCTACAGAGTATCAATTGCAGTGTGTCTGCGCAGAGCGCAAGAGTGGTGTGCTAGAAGAAGACGCATTTTTCTCGCGGGAAGAAAAGCTTTAAAAAAGTGCACAAATTGGCAAGCTAACTTTCCTTGTACTAGCTGTATTTTCGATACACTGTAAATTGAATATGAGCGCCTTGTTCTATGTGCCCAGTCAATCTGGTAGATTATACACGTAATGAAATAACCGGCGTGTTACCGACAGACCAAATCACGTGCTCTGTTAGCCTCGCACATGACGGAAGTTGCGGGCTCCTTTTTTTTTCCTTCTTGATTCATTCAAGCTATCGCTCCGCAAGTGGAATTCTCTTTTCCTCGGGCGGACGTACATTCTGCAATGAAATACTACTAAGGAGCTGGGATGTTCTCTATGCAACATACTATTCCAATTTATAATCTGCTGTCGGGCCAATCCTGAGACATGGAATCCTTAGCAGATACCCAATGGGACGTGACCATATCCGGGACGGGGCTTGCGCAGTCGCTTTTGGCATTGTGAGCTTGGACCTCTGAGTTCAATTCGATTTTTTCACTAAAGTCGATCTTAGAGCTCTATCCCGGTCAGGTAAGAAAGTTCTTCACGTGGACAAGAACTCATACTATGGCGGTCCTGCGGCTGCGTTCAGCATCCAGGAAGCACAGGAATGGGTAGACTCGTTACAGAAAGGTCCGTACGCCGAGGTTCTCCCGATATTCTGTTGAGATTGGTTCTAACTAGTGATTCGTAACAGAGCCTGGACGAGAGCCATTTGAAGATGTCTCCATCTACTCTCCTGCAGATGCAGCAGACGGAGGAAAGAAGTTGTCCTCTTCCAGAGCTTACTCACTTTCTCTGTCACCACAACTTGTCTATACTCGCTCCAAGTTGCTACCCACACTTGTGTCTTCCAAAGTTTACAGGCAGCTCGAGTTTCAAGCCATCGGCAGTTGGTGGATCTACGGAAACTCGCCAGCTGCTGCTGAAGATGGCAGTCCAGCGAACGATCAACTTCGACGAGTGCCGAGCAGTCGTGAAGATATTTTCGCCGATGACAAGATCAGTATGAAGGCAAAGAGGATGTTGATCCGTTTTCTCCGAACCATCAACCAGCCGCAGCAGACCGGTGAGGACCTTGAGCAGCCGCACACCGTGGAAGAAGATGATTCAGACATGCCTCTTTCAGAGTATTTGAATGCAAAATTTAATGCCCCGCCAGAACTTCACGACGCTATACACTCGCTATCCTTGTGTCAACAGGCTCCGCATCAAACACGTGCAAATGTTGCATTGCCTCGTATTCGACGACATCTAGGCTCGTTGGGCGTGTTTGGGCCTGGCTTTGCAAGCTTACTCGCTAAGTGGGGTGGTGGTGCAGAAATCGTCCAAGTGGGCTGCCGTGCCCTGGCTGTAGGCGGCGGCGTCTACGTTTTAGGGCAAGGTGTACAGTCTATCGACACGTCTAAAGCCGAAGATGAGAGCTGCTATCTCTTGACATTGTCAAGCGGAGAACGAATACGCAGCAAATATGTTGTTGGGTCTCTTTGGGATTTGCCAGCTGAAGCAGGCCATCCTCCAATAGCAACGGACAAGGTCTCCCGCTCGATATCTCTCATCTCTTCGCCCCTACAAAGCCTCTTCCCCGTAACTGCGGAAGGGGGACCAGTCCCTGCAGGAGCGGTAGTACTCGTTCCTAGCGAGACTCTTTCTAGTGTTACCGCAGATGTTGCACCAATATACTTACTAGTTCACTCTAGTGAGACGGGAGAATGCCCAGATGGACAATGTAAGTTGACAACAGTCTCATGTTACTTTCACCAATTGAGAAATACTATTCAAGCTCTTGTATGATGATCATATTTTAAAACTTATCTACATTGTCTGAACGACATTGACGCAACTTTTATCAACAACCTGATCAAGAGCTTTTTTTTCTCTATTCTCTCTTCTTGCTCTCATCTTGCTTTGGCAATTGAAGTTTTACCTTGCTAACAACGGTGGGATTTTTCTTAGGCGTCATCTATGGCAACGTCTCAATACCTGGTAAGGAAGGCCAGCATATTCTAGAAATAGCAATCGAGTATCTGCTTGCATCGCTCACGAATGCGAACGACAAGCCGACTGTTTTGTGGTCCTTGCGCTTTACTCAAGTCGGGGTTCTAGAAACCTCGGGTAGCCCTACTGGTATCTGTAAAAGTACGAAGTCTGACGATATTTTATTTTTCTCGCCGTCTAGTCTTGACCTCGCCTTTGACGATCGTATTGTAGAAGGTGTGAGGGAGGGCTGGAAAGCTATTCTGGGTGAAGAAGCACACGATGACATGTTTATGAATTTTGAGGATAGAGAGGCATACGATGACGACTGATCGAGGATATGGATAGCATTTTGTACATACCTCTGAGCCGGGGTATATGGCAACAAGGCCAATCATGCATCTGAGACGTATTCGTTTAAATTATAGATGATAATCGGTTTCAGGAATAAATAAATTTTGAATACGACCGGGATAGCTATAACCCATGACATCTATAGGATGTAAGTATTAACAGTATCAGCTCTCCTTACTCAACCCGCAGAATTCTCAACCGATGACATTGACATCTACTATCAATTCATCCAACATTCGTGGGACCATAGGCAGTGCATGATGTACAATGTATCTGTCGGTACCTATTGATATACTACATGCATGTGGCCGAAATTAGAACGACGTCCGACTTCGCACAGACATTTTTGCCAGCTTCGGCCCTTTGGTAGCAGGGAGTTTATTTTTATTTTTTTTTTCTTTGATTACTATGGAGTACTACGTAGTTAGTTACTTGTTTCTACAATGATAGTCGTGAGATGCAAATACATTTGTCGATTGATCTACAGCGAAGGGGGAAAGGAATAAATAAGTCTTACTCGAGGCAAAGTAAAATTGCACAGGATTCGCGGATGTATGTACTTGATACGCATCTGGACACGAGGTTTCTGATAAGAACGCCGGATGCACTCGTGTGGCGTGTGTAGAATCTTCATAGAGTCGTGCTGCATGCGGACAAGACAATGGCAGCCTCAGGCAACGCATGTCTCAGTGCGTGTCACGTGCGGTAATTACCGTACAGACGTTACGGTGTCTAACAAGTTACAAGTTACAACAGTAATAATTTAGTATACATTTTAGTACGAATGACAATCATCTATCCACCGCTCTGCCGCTCAGTGGACCCTACAGTATACACTGGCAGACATGTGCAACTTGTCGACGATGTACATTATGGGGGAACCCGTGCTAGCATTAGTATAATGACTCGGATTATGGCGACAGACAATGGCGTATTGTGAGCAGCTCGCCAGCGTATTAACTTTGAAGTAATAATCTCAGATCTGTATGTAACCAAGTCGCTGCCTGAGGTGGCCGCCGATCTGGGCGACGGGCCGTCCTTAATAATAATTCCAACCAGTCCATGCTAAGAAGCTAAGAAGTCGATTACGCACACCCCCCCCTATTCAATCGATATCTCCTTTTCTGCACGCCATTCAATCGCTGTGGTCTTCTTGTCTCGTCCTTGTGCTGCGACTGCTGTTCTGTTTGTTCTGTTCTACCTACGACTCCGCCGAGTGCCTGAGGCCTCCTCGTCTGGCATTGCCGCTTACGTTGCACTAGCAAAAGCGCAACCAACGAAAGTCTAAAGAAAACCTTCGCTCGCTTACACGCTCTCTCTTTCTCTCGTCTCTGTCCAGCACGCAAATTCGGGCTTCACTCCGCTGTGTTTTGTTCGAGCAACGCCGGGTTGGGTGATTGGGTCGGTCCACTTTCTTCTTGAGCGGGAGAGAGACCAGCCAGCCCTTTCTTAGCAACGCTTTTCTCTGGGAACCTCATCTCCTCCTTCCCTCGCCCTCTGCCCGCAACAACCTCTCCCTTCCATTCTCCCCCGCCGCGCCTCTTGATGACTTCGCTGAAGTCATCATACACTGCTGGTCCGGTCAAAATGCCTCTTTTCAGGCTGAAGACGCTTTTTCCCCTCGTCGCCATCCTCTCTATCGGCTTTTTCTTCTGGTGCGTCGACAGATACGACCGCGCCGCCTTGTCGGGTCTCAAACGCCCCATTGAACATCTGCAGAACACTGCCAACTCGATTACAAACAAAGTCCCCCAGGCTTCAGTTCCACAGCCTCCAAGCCATGGCACCTTCGGCAACTGCGAGTTCAATACCGCCTCCGCGCCACCCCTGCCGTTCAGCGAATGGCTCACCCGCAAGAACTTCACCCGCGCCTTCATCCGCCCGACTCGTGTTGGCGCTCAAACCCAATTCCGCTCCCTAGAGGACATCGACACCCCCGTCCTACCTCCTTTCCGCGCGCTGGAGCGCGGCCTGGTCCTCTCGCCAGAGAACGAAGACCAAACTATCCCCTGCCCAACCGTTGCCAATGTCAAAGTCGCCGCCGATCATGATGTCGAGGAAACTTCGAAGCTGCTGTTTGGCCTTGCCACTACTGTCGACCGCCTGGATCGTCTGCTGCCGTCTTTGCTGTACTCCTTCGCTGGCTCCAAGGCCAGTCTTCTCGTCCTGGTGCCGGAATCGGACGACGACCTCTCATCCCAAGAAGCATATTTCCGCTCCCGCGGACTGGACATCACCCTCGAGTCTTCCCCACTGGAATTCACCGCTCGTTATTTCGGACTGGTCGAAGCATTTTCCTATCATATCAAAACGAAGCGACCTCACACCGAATGGGTAGCCTTCATTGACGATGACACCTTCTTCCCCTCGCTCCCCACAGTTGCAGTTCAGCTGAAGCAAGCCGATCCGTCGAAGAAACACTATATTGGCTCTCTGTCTGAAGCTAGCTGGCAGGTAGATACTTGGGGCCATATGGCCTTTGGTGGCGCCGGTGTATTCATTTCGAAGCCGCTGTTGGACATACTCATGGAGAATTACGACGAATGTCAGTCTTGGGGCGAACAACCAGGTGACCAAAAGCTAGGTCAGTGTGTCGAACGCTTCAGCAATACTCCTCTCACGCTTTGGCCCTCGCTACATCAAATGGACTTGACTGGAGCACCTGATGGTATTTTCGAGTCCGGTCTACCCATCGACTCCCTTCACCATTGGAGCAGCTGGTATACAAAGGATGTCGTCAAGATGGCCGCCGTGTCTGCTGCTGCCGGGAAAAGGTCGCTTCTACGCCGCTGGGTTTTCGACCAACAGGAGTTTATCGATGAGGTTACTGGTGAATCCTACCGGACCTTTTGGGTGCTTACGAACGGCTACTCGATTGTCAGGTACACGCTCCTGCCGGGCACCAACAATGATGCTATCAACTTTGATCATACCGAGAAGACTTGGGAAGAAGATATGAATGGGTTCACACAGCGCTTTGGTCCCATGCGGTCAAGGGACCAGGAAGGTGTGGTCAAGGAACGTTATTTGTTGAAAGATGCTACCATCATTGGAAATAATGTTCACCAGATTTATACGAGAGAAGAGGAGACGAGTCACAGCATGATTGAAGTGGTCTGGCTCGGTTCTGAGATCAACGGCGGCGCTGGTACTGGGGACTCACGAAACAATCACTAAATATACGACACTGAACATTTTTCCGGATATACTATTCTTGCACATTATTTAGTTGAGTGAAGCTTCTCCGCCCTTTTGCTGGCCTACTTGCCTGCCCACTCGGTACCTATTTATCTGTCTATCTACCTACCTATTCTCCACCCACCAGGCTCCTCGGCGGCGTATGAATAGACCTCCTCAACGTGTGATCTTACTCTTACCTCTTCTTTATTGTCCTATTACTTATTGTCGTCCTCATTTTCATGGCGTTACACAACTTGTCGGCTTGCACTCTTGAATCAACGGCGCGATACTGAGACCTGACAATCGTGATGATATTTTCTATCTCTTTTCTCCCATTTCAATTTCCTCGTCGGAAAAATGCTGAAGGGGCACGCTTTTCTTCTTCTTCTTCTTCTTCTTCTTCATCATCATCTTCTTTCTCTTATCTTTCTCGTCTTATTTTTATAGCCCTTCCGAACCCTTCCAAAGTTTGTTATGGACAATTGGTAATTTTGGGTCGCGAGAGTCTTGCTATATACTCCATAAAGCGGTGTATTATTTTTGGTCTATTTCGTTTTTCCTTCTTATTTTTTTTTCTTTATCTCCTGTGATGACCAAGCATTGAGATCATATGTATAAATAGTTTTGTTGAGACCAGTTATGAAGAAAGCCTGGAGGATTCGGACCTGATTATTTGGACTTTGGAGGAGTCTTTCTTGTCCTGAGGCAGACAAGGATGGCCACCTTTTGTATTGGTGCAGCGACACATTATATCACTGAGTGATAATGATTGTCTATATGCTGTCGCTCCTTCCCTTACTTCGCTGTCATACTTGTTTGCTCTCTTTCTTGTTATACTTAGATGCCATGTTGATTCCCAATAGATATAGATACGCGCATACAACAGTGAACATCTCTTTCACGTGACTTCGTGAACTAGCCAAGTTTTACGTTCCGTTCTGAGTCAGCATTTAGTCATCAAGAAGTTGGTCAAGAGACCGAAAAGGAGGAATTGCTAAGTGCTAATCGTGAGGTGTATAGGATTGCCACCAAAAGAAAGGGAGAAGAAGGGATTATAGAATTTACTACTCGAAACTACCCAGCATGGAGTTCAGTAACAACGACTTCTTTTCTTGCCGACGTTGAGGGGAGCTTCCCGGTCATTATCCCAACAGCCGCTTGGAGCTCAATTGATTCAGCCATTCCAGAAGAGCATTATTGAACTAATGAACAGAGGAATCAAAAGAAACAAAGCAAGCCAAAAGAAAAAGAAAAAGGACTCATAGATATGGCTGACGACCTTTCAGCCGAGGCAGCCCCCAAATGGAGAATATCCAAGGCTTGCCAGGAATGTCGCCGCAGGAAAATTCGCTGCGATGGGGGCGAGCCCTGCCAGCACTGCAAGCAGCGAAACTCAGAATGCGAGTATCGTGGGTTTGTGCGACAGCGCAAACGGAAGCATGAATTGGTATCCAAACATGAAGACGCAGCGGCTAACACCGAAGATGAGAGAGGTGGCCCTGGTGCTGAGTCGTCTTCTGCGCGCTATGGCACAACTCTCCCCGTGCATCGTAAGGATCCAGGCCTGAATTCAGGGCTCAGTGACGGAGCTACCGCCGCCACAGGCAATAAAAGGAGCAGCGGCAGCAGCAAAAATGGGCTCATGGACTACAGCGTGGCTGCAACACATGTCGCCTCGCCGTCGTGTATCATTCAGCTGTACTATGGGCCGACATCCAATTTCTCCCTTATGCAGTTGATGTACCGACAGTTGGTCGAAGGGCTTGGTGACGGACACAGCGATCCATCCTTGTCCCGCAGAGATGAAGTCGAAGAAGTCGGAGCCGGCTTGGATTTATTCAGTCATCGTCGTCTGTTTTTCGGTGACCTGGCTGGGAATCAGGATATGTCATTGTCTGAGATGACGGGATCCTCTTCCCTATTCTTCCTACATCCGTCTACGGCTTCTAAGTATCTAGAGCGGTACTTGTCGACCATCTACTACCTCATGCCTTGGCAGCCTAAGGAACGTTACCGACAAAAGGTGAACGCGTTGTATCAGAATGGTCAAGATGATATGCATCTAAACTCTCCAGAAGCGACGATTATTCTTCTCATCCTAGCTTGCGGCGCTGCCATGGTAGGGGATATCGAGCGAGGGGAATTCCTATTCAGGAAAGCCAAAGCAAATGCAGTAGGGTTTGATGAACTCGTGAATTTGCAAGCCATCCAAGTTCCCCTTTTGATGATAAGTGCCTTCTTTCTTTCTTTCTTTTTCTTTCTTGAGATTAATTCCCAAAACTGACTTGTTAGATATACGCCCATTACCAATCCGAGAAAGCCAGGCCCAACTCTGCTTTTCTATGTCTTGGGACCGCAGTCCGAAAGGCTATAGCGGCTGGACTGCACAAAAATACGCGGTTTCAACTGGAGCAGGCAACAGAAGATGCTGAGGAGAAGAGAATCACCTTCTGGAGTCTCTTTTTCTACGAAACGTGAGTTAAATCTACGCTCTCTTCTCTGTGTGGCGTGAAAAATGTTCTCATAGCCTGTTTCAGCTGGTTATGCTTCGGCCTTGGCCGTCCAATTACCATACCGGCCCACGAAATCACCATCCCAGACCCCCGAGAACAGCCGATGTTACTTGCTATTGTGGAATTGGCGCGCATCATGGCTCGATCAGCGCGGAGTATGTACGGCAAAAACCACGAGTCTCTGCTTCTTGTGTGGAAGAATGCAAGAGAAATCCGCAAAGATCTCCAGTCCTTCGCACGGCGCGTGCGTGGCGTGTTGAATTTTGGTTTTGACGCCTCTCCAAAGCCTGGAGAAGTTGGTGTTTGCCAGATAATACTTTTGTTATGTAGGAATATCCCTATTCCCCTTTTTAATTATTCGTTTGGCTCTGAAAAAAACGATCAATAAGCTGATTACGGAAGTAGTATATCACAATCTGATGCTTCTCACGTTTCGACCTTTTCTCGTCTTCAGAGCAAGATGGCGACGAGACAATATCATGAAATCAGATGAAGCCACTCTTAGCACCGGGCTAAAAAGCACTACGCCTTCGTGGCTCGACGAAGCGTGTGAATGCTGCTTAGAGGCTGCGCGATGCATAATTCGCAATCTCTCGGAAGCCTGTGAAATCAACAATCAAGTCCGCGTAAGTACCTGCTCGTCTTCTTTTCTGTTCTTCGTTTCTTGTTTCTTCTAACGCATCCGTCCGGTCATGGCTGCATGTAGGAAATAAACTACCATGGCTTCTTTCTTGAAAGTGCCTGCTTCACTCTTGCCTTCGACATGATGAATGCGACGCCGCAAGACGCCGCAAATCATCTTCCGTGGGTACGATCTGGTTTAAGGTGTCTGGCCAGTATGCTGCGGAACGACCAGTACCAGGGGCAAATTTCCATGACAATGCGTGCTATTCGGCAAATGCTCATAGCGGTGTTTCCAGAATTGTCGGTCGCTATGGGTCCTGATCTGCTCTCTGGAGACAATAGCCATCTTGAAAGTAACCTCTATACCAAAGAAGCAAGGGATAGTGATAACCGACAGGATTTCGATGGCATCGGCGGCTCGAGCGGGTACGGTTATGGCTTGATGGGAGCCGAAAATTCGATATCAAAGACCAAAATCAGTGGCGAACCGACGAATCTTTCGAGGCCATCAGCCACTAATATTAAGAATACCTCTCACGACACTCAACAGCAGCAACCGTCATTTAACCAATTGTACGGTTCGCCAATCGATTTCAACAGCAATCCATCAGCTTTCTTCAGCTCGCTCGGACAAAACCTCAACGCAACGCCTATGAGCAACTCGGACGCCACCAACCCCAATAGCAATAGCAACCTCGAAAACGAAATAGTCGACTTCACACAGGCGGATGTTACGAACTGGAAGGATTTTGATTTTTCAACTATGGATCTCGAGGCATTTATGTCTATAGATCCGAATGTTGATGGTATCGGAAACCCATTTTCTGCTGCTAATAACAGCAGCAGCAGCAACAACAACAATAACAATAATCATAACCATAATCCCTATTTCCCTCAGCTGGGACCTGGGGTTCATGGCTGGAGTGGAAATGATGTGGGAATGGGTTTTGGGTCTACACGATGATGATTCTTCTTCTTCCCATTTCTTCTTGTCTTGTTTGACTTTTGGTGTTATTTCTTCGACCTTTTAATTCGTTTATTCTTATACCCGCGAATTCATATAGAAATGACTGGCTCAATGGTTCATGGCTTAACGGCTTGATGAATAGGATAGCTGGGTATATAGATACCTGCTTGTATCCACTGGTTTATTTTGTTTAAAGTAGAAAGGAACCAAATTATATCCGGCAGTCCTATGACCAACTCGTATTGTCCGTTTGCAATGCTTCCAGAGAAATATGAATAATGAACTACAACAGAATTTGCCTGTTAAGATATGTTTTGAAACTCAAGTATCCAGCCTTGAGTAGTCACTAGTCATATCCACAACATCAACACACCAAGAACCCGGTTTAGAAGGCTCTTAGCCCCATCTTGGCGTCAATCAAATGATATCGTTCTTTTTCCTTGCGATCCTTCAACACGACAGCCACACAAATGAGAAGAATCATATCGATCGCTGGTGATTTCAGTGATTTGAAGAGTTAGTTGTTTCGTAGACCTGCTACGTACTGAAGGGAAAATGGCCACATACCAACAATACCAAAGACAGCAGTGAAAATCGTATCTAAAGTCATATTCACAAAATTCGAGAATGGGCCGACGCACCCTTCCGTTTCTGATGCGATTAAAGCCGTGCTGCAAGTCGCATCGGTAACGAAGGCTGGAGAAGAACTGTTGTAATAACCACAGCAGTCGAACTATGCATGTCGATTAGTCATTGTCAAATTGTTTTCTCTAAGCACAAAAGAAGTGCGGTATTTACAAAAGGGCAGAGGATCGTACTCTTTGTTGTAACAAACTTTGCACTTTTGTTGCTTGTTGGCCCCAGACCGTATTCAATTCGGAGCGAGTTCGTAGGGTTTCAATCCAGATGATCAACCCAACAACCAGGGTGAATATACCACATACAATAACCATCCACCCCTGCAGCTTTAGCCACAACCGACTGTCGCGCATGATCATACTGGGAATAGCAAGAGCTAAAGTAGCAAAGACAATTATAGCATTAACCAGTCCGACTGTATAGCAAAACACAGTGTTAGCAGAATGACCTTTTTCCTCTGCTCACGCCTTCTTTCTTTAGGCCATTTTGGACTCACCCCTAAAGGGTACCATTTGAAGGAGAAGAATCTCTGGTGCGCTTTCTAGCGTCGGAGTCGAATTCACCATGTGGCTGAATAGTATGGATCCCACCAACAGCAGGACACCGCCGCCCGCAAAGAGGAAGTTTGCACCGATGTAGGTTAGAAATACCTTGTCCACTTTCATGCTTGATAATGGATGATAAATCAATTGCAACAAGAGTGTCCGTTGACCTGTCGCGAGCAAGCGTGGATATATTTATATATGTCGAACGAAGGGTTGTAATAGTTTTCTGAAGATCTTCCTGTATGCTGGCGCACTGAGGTTGATAATCGGGCAAATGCTGAATATAAAGCAGAAGACTAGTTCTGTCAGTGAAGAGATTTAATCGGAGAACAGCAGCGCTCAATTGTGTGCAACAGAGAGGGTTGAAAAGGTTGAGGGTGAAAGAATATATTTTCTAAATCCAATGCTTGAGGATCATGGCATCCTTTGAATTAAATCCGCAATCTCGGACAGACTCGCTCAATATTAGTTGAAGTCGTCTGTCACGACATATGTTCTCCGCTGACGGTAGGTGAAGCAGAAAGGCACAACGTGAAACGTCTCAGGTTAGTTGTCCCACCCGCGTAGACAACACCGTTACAAGACGATAGAGCTACCACCAGGGAAGTTAATATATGTAGAATGGGGACATCAATATCTTTCCATCAGTGTTCACCAGTATGGATTTGCTCGATCTTGCCGGCAGCTGCCTATGTATAGAGAAGGGATCGAACAAAGTCGATGTTTTGAGCGTATGAATTGACTGCCCGCGCCCGAGTTTCAGATGAAGCTTTTTTTTTTTTTTACTTGCCCTTGCTTCAGGGTGATACGATAGTCTTGGGATCTTTGACTTGGGCTCGGTACAACCTTGGAGGTTGCCCTGACAGTGATGACTCTGGCTGGGGGCTGTGTAGCGAAGTGTAGTGAAGTGAAGAAGTGAGGTAGGAGTAGAGTTTGAGGGCAGGAGGGCCGGCACGTGAGAAAGAAATAAGCTTACGCTCTGCCTTCCACTGTTGTTCTCAATGATAGTCTATACCTTATTGCTTTTGAGGTGGATGCACTAATTTCAACGTGTGATATATATATATAGATGGCTCGGCAGAGATACTAGACTGGAAACTACAACTTTCGACTACATTATATACTTTAAGACTGCAAGGATGGTATGTATGAATAGGTTGTACCGACTATCAATATTGCTGCATGAGAGAGGCTATCTATAAAGAGATATAGCAAAAAAGCCCAGGACTAAAGGATAGCCATCATGCTACGACTCTCGGGACATGAAGTTCATGCTTGATTAATAAGACTGTAATCTGCATCATTGATCAAAATGTACAACTATGCACATATTTTCAAAATAACAATCAGTAGCTAAAAAAGCGGCAGCTCTACACATGCCGGAAAACCTGTGCGACTGGCCAGAGCAGACGCCGTATCGGATTCATAGTGAAGATATTCATTCTTTTCTAGGTGTTTCCCGATGCGACGCAAAAGCGCCGATGAACTCGGCAAGCTTCTCTGCACCCTCAAGAGGAACTGCGTTGTAATTGCTTGCCCTGATTCCTCCCACGCTTCGGTGGCCTTTCAGCCCAGTTAGTCCCAGGGCAGCACCCTCCTCCACAAAGGTTTTCTCAACCGAATCGCCGCCCTCAATCCTGAAGCAGATATTCATACGTGACCGCACTGTTTTATCAGGAACAATCTTGTAAACATCGGGATGCGCTTCAAGAGCTTTGTAGATAAGTTGAGCTTTCTGTTGGGATATGGCTTGCTGTCCTTCAACTTTATCAGGATGCTGTAGCAGCAGTCCTTTCAGAACCCGACCCGCGACATACACACTGAGAACTTGATTAGTTCAATACTTGATTGGCTAGGTAGGAAAAGTGTACTTACTCAAAAATGCTTAGCGTGTTATAGAGGCTATTATTCTTAGCAACAGTCTCATATTCGAAGACACGAGGTGGAATAGGTAGACCCAGTTGTCTCATTAGAGTCGCAGAAGGTTGAGATGTCGCAGGTGGTAGGAAGCTCTTCTTAATAACCACAACAGTGATACCCGTTACTCCTAGATTCTTCTGGGCGCCAAAGAAAATAGCCGAGAAGTTCTTTATGGGGATCTTCCGTGAAAGAATGTTGGAGCTCATGTCAGCAACGACAATTGGACCATCATCACCTTCAAGCCCCGGTTCGAGAGACTTGGGAAAGCCGGGGAACTCGACGCCATCAACCGTCTCATTGTCACAGTAATAGACCATGGCAGCACCCTTGGAGAGCTTCCATGTACTCTCCTCCGGAATGCTTCCAAATTTGCCGTCATTCATCTTGCGGCCATCGGCCACAATATTGACATGCTCCTCCCCAAATAGTCGCTCAGCTTCAGCCGCTGCCTTCTGTGACCAACTGCCAGTGATGATGTAGTCCAGCTTCAGATCCGTCTTCACGGCCGAATTGAGCCCATCAAATCCAATTTCCCTTTGTTTGCGCGCAACCCAAGCGCCGACAAAGTTATAAGCCAAAGCGGAGAACTCACCCGAGCCGCCGCCCTGCATAAAAAGAATCTCATAGTCATCAGGAATATCAAGATAGGAGGCTAGATCAGCTTTCGCTTCATTGAGAATAGTTGTAGCTATATTCGAGCGGTGCGAATGCTCGGCAATGCCTAGACCAGTGTTGTTAAAGTTGACAAGAGCCTGGGCAGCATCCTCGATTACCTCGTGAGGAAGACCAGACGGTCCTGCACCGAAATAGGTGATATCTGATCTGGAGGGCATGTCGTAGATATGTTCTCCCAGTTTGGATGCTCAATGCTTGAGTCATTTTCTTGTGCAATTTTGACAGTTGAATGTCACGTGCTCTACGGGGATCTGTGGGTCAAATACGTGCGGGGCAGCGAATCGGAGCATTCTCAGGTGGAGATGATGCTATTGCGTGCTGAAGATAGAAGTTCGTTATTTTCATTTGACCAACGTTCACAATCTGGAACATGGTCGCGAAGAGGAAGCAGTTCTAAATAACGCATATTCGCTGTTGACATCGTCAATCAATGCCGTACCCAAATACACCAGGTCAACAACCAACATTGATCCACATCCCGATCACGCCCACATAGCTTTGGAACTTTTCGTTGAACTCGACGTGAAGCACCTTGAATGCCGGGAGAGGATAGACTTTTCTGCTTCAAGTTAGCATGGTGCACAGAAGCATTGCCGGGACCCACGGACTAACTCAAAGCGTGAAAAAGGTTGTATGACTTTCGGTTCTAGAGCACCTGGCGGCTTGATCTTTGCCAGCTGCATTCTATTGGCACCGATGATATTATTATTATTATTATTGTTGAAGAGTTGGCTAACGGAAAAACTTAGCGCCTTAGTTTATGCCTATATGCGCAAGAAATCCTCACGCAAAGCGCTTGCTGCATATGAGAAACAGACTAAAAGCTGTGAACTCGCAAGGAAGAATTGAAGACTTACTTGCCTGACCAAGCAAATCAATAGCGCTGTATTAGATGCTCCTGTTACTTTTAAGATGGAGAGAGGTTTGCCAAGTATTCCAGAACATGAATCATATGCCTAAATTCGTCGCTTATTGAATTCATGGTCTAACCGACCACCCTTTAGTGAACAAGACGACCCCCCTACCCCCGTCCGCGAGTTTCATTACAGTCCTGTCTTGCGTGCGGACAAGCCTCAGAATACAAGAGGAGAAGTTCAGTTCTTGCCACTGCTACTTACAACATCATGAAGGCATCTGATCTTACAGTCAGATGGCGGGCCTATAGTGAGTCTCTTTTAGTTTCTCCATTCGTTTTCTATTGCAAGGAGGCGTCTGTCTGCAAACGCCTCAAAATCATTGCCAAGAGGATATCAAACCGCCAGACCATATCTTAACACATCCCCGATGATATGCGGGTAGGTATATATATACACGGAGAATATATATATATCGAGTGGAATAGCTGGTATACGAGTCCTCCTTGAGACCTGCGTATGTATCGGCTGATGCTGACTTGGAATATAGATCGTTCTACATATGAACTCCTCTCAGTTCGAAGATTGTTTGCACATCCATGATATCTATTCCCAGTCTATACTACTGGCGTCAGCGAGGCTGCTTAGAGTCTGTAACACCGAAGCACTCATTGATCAGTCAGCATGACAGGAGGCTACGCTCTTTTAGTTGGTATCGTTATTACGCTCACCGGAGATGAGCTACATAGGAAGTGGTATCAATACAGGTATCTGACAGGTATCTTACGGGAATGAGCGGCAGGCAGTTTCTCATTATGTCACTAGCAATCATACGCTAGCTGTTTCCGGCAGATCTTGCCATTTTCAAATTTGGTACTCAGAATTATCGCAGCAGTGGGTCCGTCCACAATTAAGCCATTGGTATTACATCAGCTGCACGTTAGCCAACTGACTGCATGCGTAGAAGGGATCTTTGACTGGTTAGTGGATGTTAGTGAATATATGTATGATTTTCTTACTAACCACTCTGTACTTATGTGAGGGAGATCATCGACTGCATCTAAGAATCGCTGGCCGTCACCATCATGGGGCGGTTTCCGTAAATTACAGCTACCGCCTGCCGTGTGCAGCGGTCTCGACCCGCCGAGGACAGCGGGACTCGCTCCGCTTGGTAATCAATAGCGGCGCTAGTACCAACGACTGCCCAATCACGTCAGGCACCGACAGAGCCATTGCCGCACACGCCGCCGTGTGATTGGCCGTGGCGTGGAGCAGAGGGGTACATGTTTTGCCAAGGCACACTGCGATTGGCAGCCGCCGCACACTGCGGCCCACCTTTCCCAGCCGCGCGCCGTTACTCGCTCACTGGCGGTTTCCTCAGCGCCGCCCAGGAAGGAGCGACTGCCTGCCCGTTTTCTCCCCCCGAAAAGGTCCTTCCTCTCCCTTCGACACCTTACCCAAAAAACTCCCTCTCCCAAACGCGTTACTCGATTTGGCCGTCTCTCCATCAACCCAAGCATCATTCCTCTTTGGGGTACTTCATCTACAATTCTTCAGCAAGCTCTCCGTCAACCCTTTCTTTCTCTTTCTGATCCATCTTACTCGTCTCAAATTACTCGCATCCCCTTCTCCGCCCCGTCACCATGGCTGATCTCTCCGCCAACATTGTTTCCGACGAGCACGCCTCGCCCTCCCAGGACGAACTGCAGCAGGCCGGCAATGGTGCTGGTATCGACCGCAAGCGATCACGCATGAGCGCCGCTGGCGACGACGACGACGACGATGATGACAAGCCAAATCGTGAGCGTCGCAAGATCGAAATCAAATTTATCCAGGACAAGTCGCGTCGTCACATCACCTTTTCGAAGCGTAAGGCCGGTATCATGAAGAAGGTACGTCCAGTCGCGTTCCCGTTGCGCTGCACCACCAGCCGCAACTTTAGAGCTCACACCGTCCTGTGAAGTCCCTTCTTCTCATTGGAAAAAAAAAAAAAAAAAGAGAGATAAATTACATTCAGAAAAAGAAAATCTGTTAATTGGTTACCTGATTCAATGTGCTGATTGTGCGACCTTTCAGGCTTACGAATTGTCCGTCTTGACTGGTACCCAAGTACTGCTGCTCGTGGTCTCCGAAACTGGTCTCGTTTACACATTCACTACTCCCAAGCTACAACCCCTGGTGACCAAGCCAGAGGGTAAAAACCTCATTCAGGTAAGTTGAATACTCCTTCGGATACCGACAACGCGATTGACTGTCATGTAGGCCTGCCTCAATGCGCCTGAACCTTCTGCCGAAAATGGTGTCGACGCCACCGACGTTCCCGCTGAGTCACCAGAAGATGTCTCTCATAGCACCGTCAACGCACAGCAGCCTCGTGCAGGTGGTATCCAGCCTGGATATATGACACATGAACAACAGCAACAGATGGCCTACTATCAAAATCTCCAGCAACAGCAAGCGCAAGCTGGCGGGCAGTACCCAGGAATGCCCGTTGGAACTAGAATGCCACCACAACATCCGTCCACTGCTTAAACGACTTATTCGCAGTTTTTTTGTTATTTGATCGCAGCAGAGTGGCAGGTGTTTGCGGCCATGGTGTTTTTTTTTCCTATTTTCGTTACTTGCTTGTTATACTCGTCATCCTTTACTTTCGCCATTTGCCATCCTAACGCCCTCTCCTCTACTTGTCTGATACCCCTGCAAATGCTATAGAGTTGATTCTTACTAGGCTGTGTATTACCTGGATGATCAACTCATTTATTCTTTTTCATCATGCGATTGAGTTTTGGGTCAAAGTGCTACCTCCCTGGTCCAGAAATTACCTTTTATTTTTGTACACAACCATCATCATCTGTCTTCAAAACAAGAAGTGAAAGGGAAAAGAGAAAAATAAAAAAAAGAGAAATTGGAGCGGGCAAGAATTGCGCTGGCTGCTTGAAGAGTGACGAAAAGGATACGGCAAGAAAAAATCTTATTCTTCTTGATACTAAATTGGCGAAAGTTCAATGTTTAGGTGTGGGAAAAAAACCGGTCGGTTAATTCATACCTGAATATCCGTGGGGATGAGGTGTTCTCGGAGTGTGTGGTCTTACTGCTCTTTTTAATGCGTTCGGATTGACTGCGATATTTTCCGTGCTTTTGCTACTGAATAGGTTCATGCTGTCTTTTTTTTTCTTTTCTGCTTTTGACTAAACATCTCTCAATATTGTGTGCGCTGGCTTTGATTTTCCTTTTCTCTCTCCTAGTCTGACTTGCTATGTTTTCTATTTCTTATATCTCGATGTATTCTCACAAACGGGTATTCATTTGGTTGCTTTTCTCAACTTTTGACACGTTTGATTGATTGTCTCCCGTTATTCTGATTTTCCTTAGAAATCCCGTGTATCAGAAAATTTCTCATCTACATGTGCAATTATGCTTAATTGTGAAGATCAAAAATCGAGCTATTACTATACTGAAATATATATGCGACATATCATTTAAAAAAATGAAAACCACCCTGAGCGCTTGAATGATCTACAATTGAATGCATCGATTCTGCCTGGATATTGTTGTTGCCTAGTTAGGTAGGTTCGTTGGTTCGTAGGCATCCCTAATGCGGTAAACATTACTCAACAAGGAAAAATCGCCTTTCGTCCGTGTCAGAGGATCCCGGCAGCCCTCCAAGGCTTCAACAGCCAGAACTGGACTGCATGTCGTTCTCCAGGCTGGAAAAGAGGCTCCAGGCACATACAACGAACATCATTGAGATAATTTTTTTATTTTTACTATTGGCATGTATAAGGTTTTTGATTTCTGAAAATGATCGTTCATAGTCAGCAAGTCGGCATTAGCTAATTATTCATTATAGAGCTATCTATTTTTCTTCTTTTCTTTAACATCTTCACACGGGCGGATGCTCTAAGTGGTCTTGACTCCTTTCAGACCCCGAAATTCCCGTCCAGCGTTGTAATAATCTCAAACCTCGCTGCCACCCGGCTCTGAGGGAAGTAGTATCTGAATTTGGGTAGTTATCGTGGTCATTATCATCATCATTCACCGTGTCAATAGCGCCTTGATCATGGTGAAGAGCGTGTGGTCCCCTGTCCTCTGTTATGTGGTTTGTTCCGTAATGTCGGGAGAAACTGGGGACAAGAACGCCATTATTGTTATGAGGGCTGCTGCTGATCTTGTTGAAATCTGGTTTTAGTGCTTTATTTTGTCCGAGCCTCCTGCCTATCGACACAGGGGCCGAGGTACGCCTTGATAGCCCAGTCTTATCACGCTGGTACCGTAACCAGTGTGGACTCCAGCGAGACAGCGCTGGTGGAGAATCGACAGACACATTTCGAGACTTGGGTATGGGCGTAGATGTGCGAATATCGTCATTCCCAGAGAGTGGCCATCTTTGGGCCCGATCCTCTGATAAGAGAGAAAATGTTCGCCTGCGAGGCAACTGTGTAATTCTTTTTTGGCTTGGGCTAGAATCCATCGATGTCCGATTTCCATCTACTTCGTTTTCAGAGTCATCGAGTTCCGCCCAGATCTGCGCAGATTCAGTGTTGAATGCTCGAGCATCAACTGTCTGCGCACGATATCGATGCGTCGGAATCAAAGGTAAGCTCGGCGTCCGCTTATGGGACGTTTCAAGTCTTGACGACGATTTGGGCAAAAGAGGTTGTCGTTCGCCTACTTGCATCTCTTCGTCATCTGGTGAGTCAGTGTATTCCTCCACAATCCCCATACCAGGGCCCAGAGGTGTTTGCGATGCATTCGGTACGGCGATACTCGGGTGGCCGTCACTGTCCTCCAACCGCCAGGAGAGAAACAGGACACCCCCCAAGAGGACAACGGTACCCAAAGCAATAAGTCCGGCATGTAGCCCAGCAAGTTGGGAGGCCTGACGGAAATAAATCAACCCATCCAAAATCGCAACAATATTGTAGACGCAAAAAACAAAAGGGTAAAGAACGCTGGTGCTACAAAGCTTCAAACTAAGATGCATATAGTACAGTTGTGTTAAAGCAAGGAAAACAATCCCTATCAGGATAAGCCAGGATTGCCATCGATTGAATTGATTCACTTGGTCGACAATGGTCCGTACGAGCAGCTCGACCGCTGATTTGGCCAGCAACAGCGTGTGAGCTGATAGGACTCCACTGCAAAAAGCGAACGCCAACCCTCGATAGAATTTTGCCTGGGAAGGAGAAATTAACGAGCGGGACAGATGTATAGAGCGAAATAGCTTGGAATTGCCCGAAGTCGAGAGCAACTTGATGATGCGAGATCCGGCAAGGACAAGAGCCACTACCAACCCAGTCATAACCATCCACACAACGAAAGGCCGTTGATGAAGCAGCCCTAAGAGCTCATCGAGGCTATGCGCGGGTTCATTGACAGCACCGAAAGTAGCGATTAGCACTGCCCCGATGCACACAAGCACTGTCCCAATAAAAGAGTTTTTCGTAAACGTTTCGCCAAGAATGAGCGTCGCAGAGATCGTATTAAATACCAGTCCCGACTAGAGATGCACGCTTGTTAGGAATGTAATACGGCCAGGGGAAGTCTGACAGGGCATGAACGTACAGCTTGGAGAGTCGAGAGAACCGGCAGCGGTAGCGTCGTGAGTTGTATAGTGCTCCCAACAATATTCGCAACGACGAACATCAACATGCCTAGCTATCCGCATGTCAGCAAAGCATGAAACCAGAGAGAGAGTCCACAAAGTGTCGCGCATACCTGCCATCTTCTTCGCTTGTATGGAGGCCTCCGCAGCTCATAGGGCGCCTTTTCATCCTCGAGTAGATGCGATTTCCGTTGGAGGGTGAGCCCGATCGCTTGTAGACTGGTAGAAATTACCCCGACAATTACGCCAACCTGGATGAGCGAATGTTAGCTGACGCTGACAGAGGGAAGAAAGGTCAAGCGAGGCTCACAGCAATACTCCCTCCGGGCGATAAGTCACCCAGCAAACCCATCTGCGAAGCGCAAATCGCATCGACGATGCCGAACGGTATGCAATTGCTCGCTGCTCACTCACTCACTTAGCGGAGGTGTCTATGTGCAGGCCAGACGTAGGACATGTCGCCGCGTAGTCAACGAAGGATAGAAGTACTACTGAAGCATAGAGAACCGAACTGCCGGGCAGCCAGGTGTGGATGATTTTGAAGAGAGAAGAGAGGGAGGGTATAATGGTAAGTTATGGAGGTGAATCGATCATGTCTTAAGCTCGGCCTGCTGATGCCTGCGGAAGCCTCAGGTCATATTTAGCGCACTTGGCCATTCTTGTTGATCGCTCCCGTCGTCAGCGGACCCGCTCCCGCTCCATGCAGTCAAACCACGGCAAGCTTGCTTCCACGCTCACACTTACCTGGCAATTCAGAGAGGAGCTGCGCTTTCTAGTGTTACAGCCTGAGAGCTCCTCCCTATCGAGACACAGAGGACTCGCACATCGCTGCCTGCGGAATCAGCACTCGGAAGCTGCTCCAAAGTCGACGTCGGCCATATCCCACCTCTCGCGAATCCGAAGACCGAAGACTGCAGAACAGACGGCCAGGATGTCACAACGCCATGCTCTTTCAGACGACCAGGTACGTGGTGTAGTGGACGATAAGTAGAGGAGGTCGCACGCATTTGCTGACTGACAGTTCTTCCGGAGGACAGGTGGCGGGCGAGCTCCGCAAGATGACAGCGTTCATCAAACAGGAAGCGCTCGAAAAGTCCAAGGAAATCCACATCAAAGCCGACGAGGAGTTTGCCATTGAGAAATCGAAACTCGTGCGCCAAGAGACGGCTGCCATCGATACTCTGTACGAGAAGAAGTTCAAACAGGCTGCTATGTCCCAGCAGATTACCCGATCCACGCTTTCAAATCGCACTCGTCTTCGAGTCCTTTCGGCCCGTCAAGAGCTTCTGGATGAGCTCTTCCAGCGTGCACGCGATGAAGTCGCTACATCGACCGAGGATGCGGGAAAGTATCAGACTATACTCGCTGGCTTGATCTTGGAGGGCCTCTACTATCTGAACGAAGACAAAGTGTCGGTACAAGCTCGCAAGAAGGACAATGACATTGTTAAGAAAGCCATCGAAGATGCTCAAACGGAATTCAAATCCAAAGTTGGCCGGGATGTAACAATAGATATTGACGAAGAAGACCCATTGCCGGAGGGATCGTAAGTTCTTGACTCTTTTTTTATACGTGCCGGGAAAATCTTCCTCTGCTGACACTTTCTCTCGCGGTACAGAGCAGGTGGTGTTTCTATTATCGGAGGTGGTGGCAAGATTGATATCAACAACACTTTTGAGGAACGACTCCGACTCTTGGAAATCGATGCATTGCCCGCAGTTCGGGAGACTCTGTTTGGGAAGAATGCAAACCGCAAGTTTTATGACTAACTAATTCAACTGGTTGGCTGCCTTTACTGCTCTCGTCGTCTATTGCGAACGTTATTCATTGTGTGATTCAACCGTGTCTATGTGATGCTGTTTCCCGTTATATACTTCTGAAGCTATACTTTTTTTTTTTTTTTTTTCTTCAGGTGATTTCAATCATATTCCACACTTTTTCTGTGTTCATAGACAATCTGCGCTAGTACCTAGGTTGTTCTCTAGGTAAATCTAGTATGAAGAACGGTGTATATTTATATGCATTAATTATCTGCAAATGTCTGAATGGGTATCTAAGATACTGATCAACCTTGGCGTGTCGGACGTTTCTATGGGGAAGAAAAGGGAAAAAAAAAAAAAAAAAAAAAAAAAAACTATAGAAGCGAGACAAAAACTGTTTGTACACACTATGCCTAGTCATCGCAGTCATGTCATCATGAAGTAAACGGTGGTAGGATGAAGAATAGAGACGCTGTAAACGCTAAATGGAAAAGAGAAACGGGAACCATCAAGCGCCCGGACTCTCTGTCTTGATCCTTTTTTGCTCCCTTCCTTTGTTAAACCAGGTTTTCATCATTGCGGGCGAGCCTTCGTTGCCGTTATCGTGCCCAAAAAGTGACTTTATTCGTTGCCTTGAACGAACAGAGTATATGATGCGATAACGGAGAGCTTCAAGACCTTGCTTAGCCTCCGTTCTTTTCAAATGGGATGCTCCAGAATCCTCGATAGCGCTAAATATTCGTTTCACTTGTTCTGCAAGCGCATCGACATCTGCATTAAACTGACGTTCGCTTTCCTTATCCGGAAACTCGAGTGTCGCCCGACCAGTGTCAATGACGATATGTAAAAGAGAGGTGATGGCTTTGAGTTCGTTATAGTCGTAATCACTCGCCAGTTTACTCTTATGAAGCTTGATATCCAAGCGTCTGGCTTTTAGACGAGCGATTACTCGTCTCAAGCTGAGTATTTCTTCGCTAGGTTTCCCAACTTGAGATTCGTCGTTAGACAAAAAAGCCATTGCTAACCGGCATCGAAAGAGTGCAATCTCGGGAACTGTGGGCAGAATATGTCCCAGTAACCGACTCTGAAATACTGTGTCATTGACAGCCTTGAAGACAGACCTGCTTAATGGTTGCATCTAACGCCAATTAGTTATGTAAGTGGTCGCTTTCAAGTGGAGAATACTCACAATCTGTTCAAACTTTTCTTGTGGTATGCTTTGCAGCAGAGAATTTATTGTGGACTCTAAAGTTGCGATAACCAGGTTGCTATATGAGACAGCCGTGTCCAAAGCCAACCTAAATAAGATATGCAGCGTGTATTCCTTGGTGTCAACTCGTAGACTGAAAGCAATAAATCAGTATGTTTTTATTTCCCCCCCTTCTTTCATATGATATAGGTGGACAGCATACTGGCCGGCGATGTTTGCGAGCACGTCAAGGAGCGATAAAAGGCAATTCCAATTACGAGACAGGTTCGCTGCTTTATATCAGCCCAGTGCATAACAACACATTTGAATATGGTGTTTACCAGGACTACCCGAGATTTTTGGTTGTATGGGCTCACTTAGATGGACCGCTGTCGGGCTGCCCCCAAGTCCCAAGAAAGCCTGCTCAATATCTTCGGGTCCAATGAGTGATTCAACACGTCCGGGCCCAGCATGCTGACGCCAGAAAAAATTAGTCAACTCCAAAAGTTCAATTGGTAATTCTGGCAGGGGATTACCTTGATGGCTCTACAATAAGCATACCTCAGCTCATCGCGGGGTTCCGATGGCACTTTGAATTATCAGCGAGGAGACATAATATCAAGTCCTAGGTGAAGCATACCAGAGTGAAAAATCCAAATCAAAACCTCATCCGGAAGTCGCCCCCTTGACAATGCAAAGTCTACTATTCCTGAATAAAACGCTCTATCGCGGGTGAAGGCCTCTGGAGTTGTGCGTTAGCGAAAAAAGCCACCTGCCGAAGAGAGGAAAAGTCCTACCTCGTAGGAATGACTCTCCGGATGAAGGATCAACAGAATCTCTTGGAAATTCGGGCCCCTCCAGAGTCAAGTGATCCCCAAAAAAAGACCACGACTTTTCTTGTTCAAAAGCCTCCGTTCGTTTGACAGCATTCAACAGTCTCTGGAAATCAGATTCCTGATTATTTGTGGATAATGCAGATGCCAGGATATCTTCGCGGAGATTGGGGACGGCGACCTCGGATAACGTCGATGTGGCCATGTCATGGCCTTGGAGCAAAGCTTTGGCTTTTGCTACACTAGCCTCAGCTTCGTCGTCATCCACAGCACTTGTCACCAACGATTCCATGCTAAATTTGTATTTCTGTCCCTGAAGTTCCGACATTGCTCGAACATTTCGTGGATTTTGATTTTTTCGATTTCCCGGCTTTGAAGAAGGACCTAGGCTGCTAGAACGTGGCTCTGTATCTCGCTTCTTCGATGGAAAGTCTAAGAATTTGCTTAGAAGGTCGTCAGCCGTCTCCAAGGATTCACTCGAGTCGAAACTCTCCGCATCGGAGTCAATGACTACTTCTTGGCCATTCTTCACGATGCGCTGGGACGAGTTGAAGCTTCCCCCGAGGGAGGAGCTCCGACGAAAGGTGGTGTTACTGCCATGACTTGGCTGCGCTGAGTAATTAGGCCTGACATCGTCTGAAGAGCGAGCTAAAGTGTCTTTTAGCTGAGGCTCACCCTGAGGATCCGGTAGCTGTTGAGATGACGCGAAAAGGTCGGAGGGCGGATCACTGAGTGGGGAGGAGGGTTGGATGCACTTGGCGTTTTGCACAAAGGCCGGACGCTTGAAGTAATCTTTTATCGTGCGTGTCTGGGACATATCGCTTCGAGCGACGAGAAGGGCGTCGCGGTGCTTTGCAGGGGATGGTTAAGCAGGTCCCTCTTGCGGGTGGGGCGACGACAGTGTGGATGCTACGCGTAGCTGCACGTAGCCACGTGATTTGCAGCCAATTTTGCCCGTAAGCGGTTAGGCCAGCGCTTCTTAACTAGTTAAACTAACTACGCCTATAGCTATAGCATAACTCTGTGTGCTACACCTGATATTGCGAATCTCAGGGTCAAATTTTTGAAGAAAACCCCCCAGCGAGTTCCAGACCGAATCAACATCAAACTGCGTGTCGAAGCAACCAGGCTTTTTTCTGCCCCTCAAGGATGATGAACATGTTGCCTCGACTAGAGAAATGAAAAAAAAATTATCAAATTGATACTTGGGGTACTTTATTCTTTCGGATGGATACAAATGATATATAACATATAACGTACATATACATCTCTCCCAGTACAGAGAGCATGTTATATTCTGAAACAGCGTCACTCAGCCCAGCGCTATCCATCTATGGATCGTGCTGGTGGCGAAGTCGGTCGATCATGTGGGGACGGCTTACGGATATGGAGTATATGGAGTAACTATTGAGGATGAAAGTTATTAATATTCGCTGACTGCGCTGAAGATAGGAACGATGTCCTGGATTTCTTACGGGCTGGATATATGGGAGAATCTACCTGATGCGGTCATCCTTTTGCTGGTCCCAGAGTTTACTGCGCCACTGCTTAACCAAGGAAACTCTGGGCGAGTTTCCTTTTTTTTTTTTCTTTTTTTTTTGTCGCACTAAATCCACCGACCAAAGAACACGATTTGCAAGCAGAATTCCCCTGATTAGGACCGGCAGATGGCGAATAAATTATGAGATACATAGTTAATACAGAAGAGTTAATGATGTGTAGACATTGCATAATATAATGTTTTATGTGCAATCCAACAGGGGGCTGGTGGGAGTTCCGGTAACCGACGCGTATAAAAGTTACACCCCGTAAATTACACAAGACACAAAACCACGAAATACAGCCCTTTTCGCGCGGATTCGTGGGCGCGGAACGGTATGATTACTTCGCCAGCCAGTCTGCTGGCCTGCGAGGGGTATGATGCTGAAGTATGTCCTAGCCTCCTGAGTGCGTGTCTGGTACCAGCTACGATAAGTACTCGGATCTAACTTAAACATTTTGTGCAAGTCAGTCGAGTGAGACACCCACTTGGTTACCGCTTGGCCGTAAACTCCGGCTGAACAGCCACGGGCTGCCTCTCCATCCGCTCCCGCGCGGCATTACTAAGACTGCATCAATCTCTTCCACGCCTTCCCTCCTTCCTGTCTATCTGGCCTCGTCTCATCGTCTCTCGTCCATCTCCTCTCGTCCGTCTCCCCTGACGCAAACGCATCTCTCTCTACCCCAGCGCTCGTCGGTCGGCTGTCTACAAAGGAGTCTTTTGTCCCTCGTTCGCTCCTGCCAGCCGCTTCCTTCCGCCGGCGCCGTTGCCACGTTCTCCTCCCCTTCCCTTCCCCTGATTATTAGAACGGTAACAACGCCTTTGTTCACCGGCCCTGCTCTTTGCCCTCACCGCGGCCGCTTAATCCGCTCCTACTGTCTTTGATCCTAATACAACAACAACAACAACGACGACAGGGAGAACACAGCGGCGGACTTCTTGCGTCGTCAGGATCCGCCATCTCGATCGAATGCTCCGACAACGGGGCTGGTAGTTAGCAACGCTCGCCTTGATATCGCCTCACACCAATCACACTATATGCCCTCCGGAGCGTGATCACAGCCCTTCCTTATGTCTGGAGCTCAGCCAAACGACGGTGGCGAAGGAAATGACAATTCCTTGCGGCCAATTAACAGTGACATCTCGAAGCCAACAAAAAGACAACGTTGGGCCACCCGGCGCATGGGAAATTCGAGCGGCCTGAAGAAACGGGTCTCCATCGTCGATCGCTTTCACAAACGAGATGTTTCTGGCGCGGAAAAACGAAACTCGGCTGGAAGTAGCACTGACGATGGCGAAACCCCAGCCGTCCAGCCCGCGCGGCGCATATATTTCAACATGCCCATACCCGACAGTGAACGCGACGAGGATGGCAATTTGAAGATTGACTTCCCGCGAAATAAAATTCGTACCGCGAAGTATACGCCACTTTCTTTCGTGCCCAAAAACCTATGGTTCCAGTTTCAAAACATCGCAAACTTGTATTTCTTGTTTATCATCGTTCTAGGCGTAAGTCCTCCTGGCTAAGGACTTCTTATCCCGGAATGGGAATGCTGATATACTTCTAGTTCTTTCCTATCTTCGGTGTCACCGATCCTGGCTTGAACGCCACGCCCCTGATTGTCATTCTTGTCTTGACAGCGATTAAAGACGCCATTGAGGACTGGCGACGTACAATGCAGGATAACCAGCTGAATAATTCTCCCGTCTATCGACTGACCGATTGGACCAACGTCAATGCAGTTGAAGAGCATGTCTCTTCGTGGCGCCGTTTCAAGAAGGCCTGTACGCGCACTGTAGTCTCTATTTACCGATCGATGAAGAAATCCAAGAACAAGGATCCCGTGGATGATGAGGCAAATGTTGAGGACGACAGGCGGATTTCCATGGCAACCTATCGCCAATCCGTGTACTCTATGCGACAATCTTACGGCCCCGAAGACGCTATCCAAATGACCCCAGTATCATCTCCACATCCGCACAGTGACAGCCAGGGAATCGCATGGCCTGATGGTCCGAATGATGCAAATAAAAACATACAGACCGGTAAGGCGGTGCGGGACAGTGTTGCTCCCGGTGGGAAGAGGGCCGGCACTGTTGTGGACCCCTTAAAACAGACCGCCGGGACGGCGCGCTTCAAACGAGATCACTGGAAGAGTGTGAAAGTTGGCGATTTCGTTCGACTGTACAATGGGGACGAGATCCCAGCTGATATTGTCGTTCTCTCCTCTTCCGACCCTGATGGAGCCTGTAATATCGAAACTAAGAACTTGGATGGCGAGACGAATCTGAAAGTACGACAAGCGCTTCAGTGTGGACGTCTAGTCAAGCACGCTCGAGATTGTGAAAAGTCCTCCTTCTTTATCGAGAGCGAGGCTCCCAATGCAAATCTTGAACACTATAACGCGGCCATCCGATGGCAGCAGCGAGACGAGGCAGATCCAAACGGCCCTCTTAAGGATAGAGTGGAGCCCATCGGCGTCAATAACCTACTTCTCCGTGGCTGCAGTCTCCAGAATACCGAATGGATTCTAGGCGTCGTTGTTTTCACCGGTCCCGAGACAAAGATTATGCTGAACTCTGGAAGTACTCCCAGTAAAAGACCGGCACTTGCTCGGCAGATGAATTACAATGTTATTCCCAACTTCGTTATTCTCTTTGCTCTGTGTTTGGTCAACGGTATTGCCAATGGCATATTCTGGTCTCAACAAGGCTCTTGGACCTTCTTTGAATATGGCTCCTACGGCGGTACTCCACCAGTGGAAGGTATCGTCGCGTTTTTTGCGGGACTTATCTTGTACCAGACCTTCGTGCCTATATCTCTTTATATCACTCTGGAAATTATTCGGTCTTGCCAGGCACTGTTCATTTTGTATGACTTGGAAATGGTCTACGAACGCCTCGGCACGGGCTGTGTCCCTCGGTCGTGGAACATCTCTGATGACGTTGGCCAGATTGAGTATATTTTCTCAGACAAAACCGGAACTCTGACACAGAATGTTATGGAGTTCAAGAAGTGTACCATCAATGGTGTTTCGTATGGCGAAGCTTACACTGAAGCGCAGCTAGGCATGCAGCGTCGCGAAGGTCTCGATGTTGAAGCGGAGGCTGCCAAGGCTCGCCAGGCAATCGCAGAGGCCAGAGTGCGCACGCTACAGCTTTTCAGAGAGATCCACGACAATCCATATCTGATCGATGACAAGCTGACCTTTGTCTCACCTGACTTTGCAACCGATCTTGCTGATCAATCGAATCGCGATCAAGCGCAGGCTATTGAAAGCTTCATGGTTGCTCTCGCTCTCTGTCACACTGTCATTACCGAGCATACCCCCGGTGATCCGCCGCAGATAGAATTTAGGGCCCAGTCCCCCGACGAAGCAGCTCTGGTCGCCACTGCTCGTGACTGTGGCTTTACCGTGTTGGGCAGGAATGACGATGACTTGATTGTTAACGTCTTGGGCGAAGAGCGTGCATACACTGTCCTCAATCTATTAGAATTCAACTCAACAAGGAAACGAATGAGCGCAATCATTCGCATGCCCGATGGTACCATTCGACTTTTTTGCAAGGGTGCAGACAGCGTCATTTACAAACGACTTGCGCGTGGCCAGCAGCAAGCCCTTCGAAAGACTACTGCTAATCATCTCGAAGAATTTGCTCGAGAAGGTCTACGAACTCTCTGTATTGCCGAACGTATTCTTAGTGAAGAGGAATACCATGCTTGGAACGAAACGTATGATTTAGCTGCTGCTGCTCTTGTTGACCGCGATGATAAACTGGAAGAAGTCTCCAGTGCAATCGAACAAGAGCTGATGCTCTTGGGTGGTACTGCTATTGAAGATAGATTGCAAGACGGCGTGCCGGATACTATCTCGTTGCTAGCCCGTGCCGGTATCAAGCTATGGGTCCTAACTGGCGACAAAGTCGAAACTGCTATCAACATTGGATTTTCGTGCAATCTCTTGAACAATGAGATGGAACTGATCGTGTTCAACGTTCCTGCCGACAAACCCGATGTTGCAGCCTCTGAATTACAGAAGTACTTGGATCGGTTCGGTATTACAGGCTCGGACGAAGAGTTGATCGCTGCCCGCAAAGACCACACACCACCTGCTGCCACCCATGCATTGATTATTGATGGAGACACACTGAGACTTATGCTTGACGACGAATTGAAGCAGAAGTTTTTGCTTTTGTGCAAGCGATGCAAGTCTGTTCTTTGTTGCCGTGTGAGCCCTGCACAGAAGGCCGCCGTTGTCCGAATGGTGAAGACTGGATTAAACATCATGGCCTTATCTATAGGCGATGGTGCCAACGATGTGGCTATGATTCAAGAAGCAGATGTCGGTGTCGGTATTGCCGGTGAGGAAGGAAGACAGGCAGTCATGTCATCTGATTATGCTATCGGCCAATTTCGGTTTTTGCAACGTCTCATGCTTGTACATGGCCGATGGGCTTATCGACGCCTTGGAGAGGCTACTGCCAATTTCTTCTATAAAGTGAGGGCTCCCCTAATCTCTGCCCATCCTGATAAACATATGTTTACTAACCTTTGTCTCTCGCTCAGACAATTGTGTGGACTGTCGCTCTGTTTTGGTATTCCCTCTTCAACAGTTTCGATGGATCCTATCTTTATGATTACACCTATGTCGTCTTGATCAACTTGGCTTTTACCTCACTTCCTGTTATCTTCATGGGAATTTTCGACCAGGATGTTGATGATAAAGTGTCTCTAGCCGTCCCTCAGTTATACATGCGCGGCATTGAGCGCAAGGAATGGGGACACCTGAAGTTCTGGTAAGTATGGCCATACATGCTCTTTATTGCAATCTAACTTTTGATCCTACAGGCTTTACATGATCGACGGCCTGTATCAGTCCGTGATGGCTTTCTTTATGCCTTATCTGTTATACAACGTTGCTACCTTTCATCGCGGGGACGGACTGAATCTGGATGCCCGTCAACAGTTTGGAATCCTGGTTGCTTCCGCGGCAATAATTTCAAGCAACGTTTACGTTTTGCTGAATTCTTATAGGTGGGATTGGTTAACTGTCGTGATCAACCTATTTAGCAATCTCCTCCTTTATTTCTGGACCGGTGTTTACTCCTCTACAACTGCTTCTGCTCAGTTTTACAACTTTGGGGCAGAAGTATTCGGGTCTTTGGCTTATTGGACAGTGCTTCTGGTCACTGTCGTGATTTGTCTTCTCCCCCGATTTGCCATCAAAGCGTTTCAAAAGGTTTTCTTTCCCACAGATGTGGATATTATCCGTGAGCAGGCGACACAAAATAAGTTCGCTCATTTGGAGGAATCTGAGGCGTCTGACCCTTCCCAAACGGTCATCGAAGGCGAAGGTTCCGCAGGCAGTGATGCTTCTTCAGTGGTTAAACCCATCGAGCCCCAGGTGAGGCATACACCCAATGTCTTTGAGGATGAGCGGCACTTTTACCCGCCCTCTATCGCACCGACAACCACCACTCACAATCCACGTAGTCAAAACGGTAGCGGCGGCACAACCTTTACAGCGGATAGCTTTGATTTCAGCGGAAATCAAGGAAATGAAGGACATCTCAGCTCGTGGGACCCTGCACGGGAACCAGGGCTCACCATACACCATAATAACCGGGAAAGATCCTCGGTGACCAGCAATGACTTTCCCAACGGCAATCCATTGCTGCGAATCGAATCCTCCAGTGGGAAACCCCAAACTCCTCACAGTCCGTTGAGGAACCCGCATGATGTACATGCTGTATAGCTATTCTCCTCCCATGTTAGTATCTCACTCTATATGTCCTTGATGTCACTTTCATTCTTGATTTGAAATTTTTATTTGTCTATATGAGCTTTATTTCAGGATTTCTGAGGGGAATTGTTCGTCTCTGTTGCTCTTTCTGTTGTGTTTCCATATAGATGGCGTTGGTTGAAAAGGCTGGTGGCGCAGGAATTCATGTTTTATTGTTCTCGCATTCTCATGCATCTTTCCCCCTTTTTCTCTTGTTTTCTTCATCGTCTTCTCCATTACCACATAACCACATATCTACCTATTCTATATATTCGGCTGTTCTTCCCTCTTTATTTTTTCTTTTGTTTCTCATCTTCTCAACTTCTCTACCGAACAGCTCTTTCTATTACTTTTTCAACCAATGGTGAAGTCGCGTACCGTTTTTACTGGCTTGTCTTGTCTTATTTTTAAGATGTGTCTTGAACGTCGCTGTGGCGTCCATATTATGGCAATATCCATGATGCACTGGAAGTTTTTGGTTTGGCGAGTCGTTGCGCACGCATATAGGTAGCGTATCTGCAATCGAAGCCAATTATTAGTTCTGTCAACATGCTAAGTGTTCATTCGCATGCTGAGGGTCATAGACATAAGAGAGAAGTATAGTAGAGCATACACGGAGTAGTAAAATAAAAGTAAGTAAAGTTGAGGACGCGTTTTGTCGGCCACACGCGTTAAGTGGATAAAGAGATTGCTTTGCCGCTTTGGCTGTGGGCCAATCAGCGCAGGTGATGTGCCGGGATTATTCTCAAGCATCACCAAACCTGACCGAACAACAACTTCTTTCCTCCCCTCTCTTCAATCTTTTAATATACTGTGACTGCATGGTCGATTGCTCTTGTAAAGTCGTTTTCATCCATGATTATTTTTGATTCTCTTCTTCTTCTTCTTCTTCTTCTTCTTCTTCGCAACACATAGTTCCGGTTTCATACGTTTTGCTACGTTTCTTTGAGTGGTGATTTACGCATTTTTTAGGGCAGTTTCTGCGATGGAGTACATTTTCCTACTGCGCATCTAAGTAGCTTGTTAACATACCTTGCCGGTGAAGGCCCTTGTCTAATTCGATTTCTCCATCATGGAGGTCTTAGACACAATAAGGTGGGTTTGTCTTCCACGTGTGTTGGTCGTGAGTTTCATCCTGACTGCCCTTCTATCTAGGGAACTACAAACGATCCCAGACGGCATCCACCTACTTTGTCCGCGACAGAGAAGAGACGATTATGGGCGCTACGATGGCCCCGACGGGGAGGACGAGTCCCAACGAGCTATGGAACGCCGAGACAAGGCATTGTCGTGCTTGCCAATTTTGGCTTTCAGTCAAGATGGACTGGAACAATTACAGGACTGGCTGTGGCGGAAATTCGATGACACGCTGGAAAGCTGCGATTTTTGCATCAGAATGTATCACAGAGGGAAACTGTCTCTCGCCGACGGTTTGAAGGAAAACTATGACGACGAGGATATTGAAAAGCTTATGCGGCTGCTTGAGGAGTGGGATATCAAGCGAATGAAAAGGAATTTGACAATAGCTCTCGAAGAACTAAATGCGGTTCCTCCAGAGAAAATAGGCTTGGATGCTTTGAGAACGTCTTCATTGCTAGCGATTTTTGAGTGCCTGAGCTCCGAGGTGATGCAGCGCAATGATGCTTTGCTTAAGGAATATTTCGATACCCCGTTTAGAATGATTCAGACGAAGCGTACTCTGAAGCTCACCGATTATGTCCCGGGTTTGACAAACTTTCTATTTGATCCCGATCCAGTCCGGAATCACTGGGCCATTCATGGGTGGTCTCGTTTCCGCCGTGCTCCTACCTCAGCTGAGTTTGACTGGGCAGTGAAAGATGGATTGACCCGTGCACTCATTGCCGTCTCACCTCAGCAACAACATCTAGACGTTGCTGCTATCAACCGATTGTGGACAGGCCTCCGAATCATCATAATGAGACTTGATAGAGATCAGATCACTCATCACCTCCGTGCTCTAGACATCGATCCCTGCCGGCTTTCCGTGGAACACCTTGGAATACAGTCACCTGGCTTGCGGGTATTATTGAACGCTATCCAGTTACTCTTGGAAAAGGCTCCAGGTGACTTTTGGGATGCCATGCAGACTATTTCTCCACAAGCGATAGCAGAGCAGATTTTCAATAACCCCCAATTCGATGCCTTCCTTCTAGAATCTACGGAGGATGTGCCGCTATCCAAGTCCCCACTGCACGATATGCTGTCATGGACCACCCCTTTCATGTCATCGTTGAAGAATATCAACCAGACACCTGCTTGCAGATACATCGTCTCTCAGTTATTCAAACGATATCAAGACACAAGGTTTCCATCAGTTGCACGCTTCCAATGCTTTCTTATTGGAATTGAGGTGCTCCTCTGTACGCTACGCACATTCACCAACAATGAATCATCAAGAGGATCAGTCGCACGCGTTGTTCTGTCTGAGACTTTGGAAGTCGTCAAGGAATATATCGATCTATTTGTTACACCGGAGATAAACGGCGCTGGTGAAAGGGGTCGGCTGATTATCAATGGTTGCATGGACGTGGTCAGCAACACTCTTGCTCTCGAATGCCAGTCCCTCAAGACGGACTATGAAGTTTTGCTGCATCAGTCCACCCTGCATCATGGGGTCAGTACATATTCCCCGGCCATTTGGGATGCTGTCATTGCGAAATTAAGCGAGCGAAACCGAGACCTTTCGACGGCAGCACTGAAGGGTATATTAGATCTAGTAGGTCTTGAGAAATTTCCTACCAAAGGTGAAGATAGCCGAGAGAAAACACATTATAATGTTATCTACGGCCACCTTACCCATCTATCAGCCCAGATCATTGAGCGTCTTGCCGAATTCGACCCGGAACATCTGGATGCTTTGTTCGCCAGCCAGGATACTAGCTGTGCGCTGATATCGGCTCTATTTTCTGCCGACTTGAATACTTACCAAGCAGCCGTGGATCTCATCAAGAATGTGAGCGGGCAGTCTGTAAGAAGAGATGCAATCTCTCATCTCCTGCAATTGTTCTTCTCGACCGCCGTCTACGGGTTTGGGTGGTCTTTCTTCCGTATCAGCACGTTAAAGACGTTCGGCTCTGCTCCGAGGATGATTCATACTGGAACGGACATCATTGATATCTTATGTGACACTCAGACCGGCATACTCAGGACCCGAAAGTTGGCAAACAAAAAGGAACTCACGGAAGTCCAAACTCTTTGGGAACGTCAATGGTCAGCTTTGACTACCATCTTTGATATGACTGAAGCTTGGCATAATCGAGGAAACGATAAGAAGGTAATGCTTGAATTCTGCCGTGACACAATCCAATTTGCAGATCTTCTTTTTGCTCAGTATGCCGTGTTCGCCAGCGCAATGAGTGCGGACGACCAATCGCAAGAAGATTCTGTACGAGAAACTCTGTTGCAACATCCCACGGCCACGATGAAAGGAATGGTGAAATGGCTCAGGCTCAAGGATGAGTACCTTGCTACAACATTGGTTGGCCTGGTTTCCAAGATTCTTCGACGACTTGGCAAGTTGAATATCACGACTGTCGACCGCAGTGCTCTCCAAATAATCGAAAATGTCGCCGTGACAGGCAGTATAAAAACGATGTTGATAGCACGTGAGAAAGCAGAGCTTGTGAGGGCTTTGGAAGCATACTATAAGAAACCGGTTGTTACTGCATCGACCGCAGCTTTGAAAAAACAAAGCTCTATCACTGCCTTTGCAAGACAAACCGATTCCTCTGGCCGATCGACTCCAAATCGGTCGACAAGCGAAGAAGACTACGAGGATTCTTCCGTTCCTGATGAAATGCTGATGCAATTGTCACGATCCGTTGAATTAAATAAAGCTCGCATTGCCAGTCAACCCCAGAAAAAATCACTTGCGGCGACAAAATCACCTCTTATTCTTCCCAAACCCCCCTCTCGACCATCATTAGCAGTCGAGTCTTTTCGCGAAAAGCGCGAAAAAGAAAGAGAGGCTAAGAAGAAACGAGATCTTGCGGAGCTGCAGCGCTTGAAAAAGAACATTTCAGGACTTGGTGTTGCAGAACAAACTGCTGGCCAAGGTTCAGGGGTTCAGGGTGGTATAAGGGGCAAAGATCATACTCCCATCGATAGTATGATGGTTGGATCAGAATCGGAATCAGAAGAAGAAAGCGACGATGAGATTGACACAGAGTTGTTTGGAAAGAAAGCTGCATCAACCCCGGCTGCTGTGAGGGAATACCAGGAAAGTAAAAGACGAGCTCTTAAGCAGCAAGGACCAGTGAAAAAAGTCAGACAATGGCGTTCGGCTAAAGACATGCGGGCTCGATTGGTTCCAGATCTATCATCGCTTCATCGTACCTTACTTGAGTGGGACTTTTTCGCTAGCGGTGACCTGCCTCCGAACTCAGGCCGTACAGATTATTCCCTAATTACATCTACTTTCAGAGATCCTATCGAATACCAACGAACCTTTGAGCCTTTGCTGGTCTTAGAAGCATGGCAGGGCTTTCAATCTGCAAAGGAAGAAGCAAACTTCAAGCCATTTGAGGTTACAGTGGCAACTCGTCTTTCTGTTGATTCGTTCATGGAAGTTAGCACAAATTTGAAAAATGCATCAGACCTTAAAGATTTTGGACTAGGAGAGGCTGATATCGTTTTGCTATCCAAGTCAAGAAGCCCCGCAAATGACAAGTCCTCTCCCCATTGCTTGGCTAGGATCTCTGGCATTAATAGGAAGAAAGGTATCGTCGAAGTGTCATACCGGGTCAATCCTGGAAACCCAATCATTTCTTCCATTGCACCAGGGGCTACCATGTGGGCCGTACGAATAACATCATTGACTCCATTGGAGCGTGAGTATGGGTCCCTTATGGCGTTGCAATATTATGATCTATGCGAGGAGATTATCAAAGCGAAACCCTCGCCAATTCTGAAATATAATGACGCAGGCCTGAAGCCATTGGTTGACAACTACACCGTCAACCTGGCACAAGCCAAAGCCATCAAGTCTGCATTGGACAATGATGCATTCACATTAATACAAGGTCCACCAGGGTCGGGCAAAACGAAAACTATTGTTGCTCTTGTTGGAGCGTTGATGAGTAATTCATTAAGCAATCAACAGAGCGTGGCAATTGCCCGTCCTGGTGAGAAGCAGGCATCCGCTCCTCCAGGGAAAGCTTCAGTCGCGAAGAAGCTTCTTGTCTGTGCTCCTAGTAACGCAGCTGTCGACGAACTCGTGATGCGTTTCAAAGCAGGGGTAAAAACGCTCCAAGGCCGTTCAGAAAAACTTTCTGTCATTCGCTTGGGTCGTAGTGACGCCATCAATGCAAATGTGTTGGATGTCACTTTGGATGAGCTTGTCAACGCACGTCTTAATCAATCCGCCCAGAAAGGCTCAGGGGAAAAGGATCTTCAGAAGATTTATGAAGAGCACAAGACTACCGACACCGCATTCAAGGAGATGCGGACCAAACTAGACCAGCTTAGGGCGAAAGGGCAAACTCCTCCGGACGATCTTCAACGTGAATTTGAACTGCTCAAAAAGAAGCGGACACAACTCAGCCAAGAAATCGATAATACTCGGGATCGCAATAATTCCATTGCTCGTAACAACGACCTCACTCGCCGTCGTATTCAACAAGAAATTGTTGATGGTGCTCATGTTATTTGTGCGACTTTGAGTGGCAGTGGACATGAAATGTTCCAGAATTTGAGTATTGACTTTGAGACTGTGATTATCGATGAAGCTGCCCAATCTATCGAGTTAAGCGCTCTTATTCCCCTAAAGTACGGATGTGCAAAATGCATTCTCGTTGGAGATCCCAAGCAGCTTCCACCAACAGTTCTATCCAAAGCGGCTTCCCGTTTCCAATATGAACAAAGCTTGTTTGTTAGAATGCAAACTAACCACCCCAATGACGTTCATCTTTTGGATATTCAATACCGTATGCATCCTGCAATCAGTCGCTTCCCCAGCATGACTTTCTACGACGGTCGACTACAAGATGGCCCGGATATGGCTAAGCTTCGTGTTCGTCCATGGCATAATAGCACATTACTTAGCCCATACCGCTTTTTCGACGTACAGGGACTCCATCAAAGTGCTGCCAAGGGTCATTCGCTCATTAACATCGCTGAATTGAACGTAGCAATGCAGCTTTATGAGCGATTAGTTACTGATTTCAGATCTTTCGAGTTCTCTGGCAAGATAGGCATTATCACACCCTACAAGGGTCAATTGAGAGAGATGAAGACGCGTTTCGCTGCGAGATATGGTAACGCCATCTTTACGAAGGTCGAATTCAACACAACCGACGCCTTTCAAGGTAGAGAAAGCGAGGTCATTATTTTCTCTTGTGTACGTGCGTCGAACAAGGGCATTGGTTTCTTGTCTGACATTCGCCGTATGAACGTCGGATTGACTCGTGCCAAGTCGTCACTATGGGTTCTTGGAAACTCTCAGTCTCTTGTCCAAGGAGAATTTTGGAACAAGCTTATCACTGACGCCAGACAACGCAGTGTTTACACAGACGGTGATATCCTAGCGATGTTGCAGCGTCCACAATTCACCGGATATCGTAATGTAGATATGGTCGACGCCGATGTTAACGAGTCGAATTCATCGGCAGTAGAGACGCCTACTGAGACTCGTTCGTCTAATGAAATGGAGTCAGTGTCTGCCCGCAACACCCCTAGTCCCGTGATCACTGGTCCGTCTGGGGGTTCTAATGGACTTGACGATACCAAGGCATGTGCTTGCTGTGGTAGTTTTGAACATTTTACAAGAAATTGTGACAACGCAGAAGCTCTTGGAGAGGCTAAAGGCATATGCTTCCGCTGCAAGGAGCCTGGTCATACAAAAATCAGATGTACTGCACCTCGTTGTTTGATGTGTGGCGAGATTGGACATTTGGCAGAGAGCTGTGAGTCCAAGAAGATTCTGTCTCACAAAGAGAAGAACAGGATCGCCAATGAGGAGCGGCGTCATAAACAGGCTCAGCAGGCCAAACGGGAGGAGATCAAGCAGAAGCATATGCGGAACTACGATCCCCAAGTCCCGGTTATTAAAGTCTCTACTAAATCCCCATCTCCACCTCCACAGCGCCCTCAGCCTCAGCAGCCATCGGGGAAGAGAAAACTTCCGCCTAGTGGACCTTTTGCAAAGAGCAGCAAGCGCAAAGTGGATGCAGAGATCCCACAGGAGCCACCCAGTGTAAGTTGCTTCATCACATCGTCTGATTTCTATCATATCCATTTAACAGAGCATATAAAGAATCTGGTCAATCCTTCTCGAGATGGCCCCAGGTACCAAAGCATCACTCATAACCTCGAGACCTTGCAATCCAACAACGTAAGATACATGCTCCTGAGTGTTCGACTCCGATGGTACTTTATTTCTAACATATATGACATTTGCAGATGATACAACCACCACGAGGGCCAAAGAATGCCAGACCAAACAATGGACCGCGTCCTCCGATACCAGCACGAAAGAGAAAAGAGGCCGATCCCTTCATTCGGCCCAGAAAAAGATGAGCTTGGTGTGTTTGAAATATTATGCATGAATTGGTACTGCGAGGAAGAATTTTATCGCCATTGGCGGGAGTTTACTTGCACCGAAGACTTTTATGGGGCTTATATAGCAAGCAGTACTTGGGAGTTTTCGTCTGAATTTCTTCCCTACGGCGAAAATAGGTTTACATTTTTATTGTCGCATTTCCAGGGCGTCTGTGGAGATTTTATGCATTTGAGAGTAGCATTTGGCGGTATAAAAAGCCCTGGAGTTTCACTGTCATTCAAGACGCATATTATCATGAACTGTTATCGGGAACTAGATGGGGCGAGCAGATATTTACTTTCATCAACCCTAGAACTTCCCTTACTGTAGAGAAGAATCGCTATTTCGGTTTCGAAACCGATTAATTCAATTCAATGGATCTAGTATGCCTACCTGGTGGGCTGACCTATGTGATGGGATCTCGAAATCCTTTCCTAAAGGGGCAATATTTCAAACTTTGGACTTGTCCGAAAACGCGCAAGGGATCAATCAAATATATCAGATCTAACAAAAAAATAAATATTCTACGACATGTAACTTTTACTAGAAAATAGCTCGTACGTACTCCGAATTCACCATTTAATACTCCATTCGGAGAATTGTAATTGATTCCAGGCTTTGTCTTGCTTTCATATTTCTTCGCCTTCTCTTATTATTCAAAGCCCAGGTGATTGACTCGGTCAATACGACTACCTTGTGTTCCTCTGATTTATTGGTTGATTTTCTCTTTCATGACGAGCTGCTCGGTCATTTCTACCTGGACAAGACGGCTTCTTTGTTTTTGTTTTCTTTTGCCATTTCTCCCTTGGAGAAGTTATGCCTTTTCTTTTTTTTTTGAGTGTGGTTTTTTTTTTCTTTTTTCTTTTTAATCTAGAAACGAAATCATAGCACCCATGGATGATGCCCTCTGCACAGCTCGGAGTAAACTCTTTGTCGGTCTTTTATTGTCTTTGCAGCGTGTCACGTTTAGGACGTAGTACATTGATTATTACTCCGTTCATAGTTAATTAACTAGTTAACTTACTAACAATCGTGTACGAGTCAAGCGTCAAAGAGTTGCAGAGTACACTGTCTTAAATAATGCTTTTGTTTTATGCACACTTATTCCTGCCCCCTATCTTTGTTGAAAGTAAGTTTCCCAGGCTTATGTACGGAGCGGAGTATGCAAAGTTGAGTCGTGGCTCTATGGACTCCGAGGCCATGCATGCCACGGAGTATACGTATGCGTGCATACGCAGTACTGTGCAGGACGGCCATGTAGGTACGCCCCCCAAGGTGACTTATGGATTGCTAAGGCGCATATCCCTTGCTCGCGAGTCGTAGTGACTCTTTTCTGACCTCTCGCTTTCAGACAGGCAAATCGGATGCTCAGGAGAGCGCTTAGTCAGCGCTAGTTGCTCGTTAGGGCCAACTGCCCCGCCACACCGCCCGCGCCACCGCCGACACTCAGACGTCCCCCGTCCTTAGCGCTGACTCTCCGCTATGAAGCGCATCATGGCTCACATCCCTTGCTTGTTCCGGACAAATAGTTCTCTAGGGTGATCGCTGCTGACCCCAGCCGAATCCACTGTTGACAGGGTCTGTGCGAGCATTATCAGCTATCCCGGCGCCGTGGTTCCCAACACGGCCAATCAATGCGCGCGCTTCAGAGCTTCAACCAACTCCGCGTCCCACACGCAAACGTTAAAGGTCTATATTCTGTCTGACTCCATCGAATAGAATGCCTTGCCAGTCGATCTTGCGGCAACCTGGAATCAAAAATGCATGCGCTCGCCTTGCTGTACGATCCCGGTACACCCCTCATGATCGCCGTCTGTGATCTCATCGCGAGTCCCTCTTCCTCTTGCAGCAGCTGGCCCTTTAATCTGTATTGTGACCGGTGTTCGGTTCATTTCTGATGACTTTCCTCTAGTCGTCTAGCGTGGGCACTGGATACTCCTGAATCCGATAAACAAAGGGGTCTAGATCTACTAGCAGCCTCCTTCGCTTGGCGGATGGTTCATTGTCTTCACATGTATGATCCAGGAAGGCTTCCGTCTCTAATGAACTTCGAAGCTATCAACCTTTGTATCAAGGGGGTGCAAAGAGGGGGGCATTACAGTGCAGCTCCCGAAAAGCTAGTACGATAAGTCTATGCCGGACGTTGGCCAAATGTGAATCGATGGAGTCAGATGGACCCATTGCAATCATATTTAGGTTTCTTTTTTTTTTCTCCGATCTCTTTACTTTTTCTCCTGAATTATATTAGGATATTGACTTATATACCATAGTCTTTCGCCTGTTATTTCCTTCCTTTGATTTTAGTTAAAGAATGCGCTGGGATGCTGGGCCTGGGTCATTCTATCTCTACGGGATGCTCCCCAAACATCTGTGAAAGCTTCTTTCTTTTGCCTTTACTTGCTCCTCTGTATATATATATCATATATAAAATGTGTTTGATGCCCGTGCTGTAAAAGCACCGCCCACCTTCGCTTCTATCACATCCATCTCGCCAGCAATTTGCCAGTCTGGAGACCTCATTTTCAACAGTCATTCGCGTCTTGTTCTCAAAGCGCAATCATCCCCCGATCTTCCAAACGAAGGAAGGACGGAAGAACGATTCAACAGATCAAGTTCCATGCCCGACGGTCCTGCCGCGCCGAGTCCAGTCATTCCAACATACAGACCTTCTGAAAAGTTCTCTGGCTCGCCAACAAAGCTTTCTATCATGCCCACAGTAGCCCTCACAGATTATAAACAATACACCCGAATACCAGGACTGCGCAAGCCCCGACCTCGATCCGCTGGGGCGTCTAGCCGACCTATGCGAAGTGAGAATATCGCAGAACTAGTTCGTTTCTTCCAGACGCCAGAGGAAACCGAAGCAGAATCGGTAATTGGTTCCCAGATCAACGACATGGACCTATTGAAGGCAGGCCAGCGTCGCCTTCGAGACATGGGCCAAACAAAATCCGGGAGGTCCTCAATCAAGAGCTCTGGCGCTTCAAGTTCATCTGAAAAATTAAAGACACAACGCCAACACCTTGTGGCTTTACAACGCGAGGGATTACTACCGGGCCTAGAAGACTTGGGCGGTAATAAGCCTCGCTCATCACGCACGAAGCATGTGAGGCATGATAAGGAAGGCTTGCTACCCAGCCTCGAAGATTTGACGGATAAGTCTCGTCCATCACGCACAAAGCAGGACGTGGAAGCGATCGGGCGTCCATGGCTCGACGATGCTTTAACTTCAATACCAAAGAGCGAAGAAAGATCGACCTCGCAAATCGAACTGCCTTTACACGACTTGCGCAGTGAGTCATTGAGTCTAGGAGATTTGGCTGCGCTTGTCGAATTTTCTGCATCATTCCCGGAATTATATTCACACGACAGCGATCCACCACCATACCAGGCTAAAGCCCAGTCACAGCCTCATTTACCAGCACATGCCTCTAACAGCAATAGTGCGGCAGCACCAAGTCGTGAAGACCATGGTAGAAACGAAAATAGCCGCCAGCTAGGGAATACGGCTGAAAGCCACAGTCGTGATTCACGTCCAGAGAGAGATACACTAACACTAAACAAGCCGGCCCAGGGCCATCAGGTGGCCATTAACAGGCAGCCTCAGAATAGACCTGACACGTCCAAGAACGACGATGACAGCTCCTGTGGATCCAATTCGGATTTCGATGACGCTAAAAGCCTTGCTGTGCTTCTGCGCGCAACGGAGAGATTAGGTCTTGAGAAGAAAAGGACATCACAAAAAGCACCGTTAGCAGAACCTTCTTCTGGCGTTGCCAATGGCGTCCCTGCTGCTGCTGCTACCACCACCACTACAGCTTCAGGCGCTATCAAGGACAATACCGCACCTCATTCCTTGAACCAGGGGGTGACCGACACTCCTTTATTCGTAAGAAACCTGCTTGAAAACAAACATGACGGCGCTGAAGCTGCCAAAAAGATCAACGCCAAAGCTTCAAGGAGTACGGATCAACTATTACCCCTGTCGCAAGCTGATGCCAACCTGCCAAACCATCTCAACGCGGGTCCCATACCATTAAAGCTAGTCGCTGAATGCATGCCTCCTTCCATCTCCAAACCCGATTCCTCTCAACCGTTGAATACTTTTGTCCCTAGGCCCTCAAGCAATTTGAATGATGAAACCAACCTACTTCAACCTCCTTCCACTGTTGTTGGCCCTAGCTCAGCCAGTTTCCCACGCCCACGAGCCCTCCTTTCGCCAATTCCCATTCAGTCCCGCCGTGCTCGCAGTGTAACTCCGGATGTCGCGTCAGGCATGTATATAAAAGGGAAGAAAAAGGGCAAGAAAGCCCCATTATATGTGGTGACTGATGCTGCTCCTCTTCCGCCCCCAGCCAAACCTCTACCTTCATTACCACAAAGTGCGGATGCCCTTGTTGGGCCCAAGCCTATTCAAGGGGACCGGAGCGCATCGACGCCTGCACAGCCAGCTTCCGCTCCACTAGAATATAGAGAGGAAGATCGGGATAGTCCGGTATTGGGTATGAATCCTCGCAAATTGCACTTACAAAGATCGTTGATTGGAAGTCGGCCATCATCCCGTTATTCTAATAGAAGTACTGATGCTTCAGACGCATCACACAACTCGAGCGACGATCAGTCATCGAGAACCGCCTCTCCTACTGTTTCCAGGCCTGAATCTCAGCAAGGCCGGGCGATTCATGTTCACGCCATACGAATGCGAGACATTGATGCAAAGAAAAGGAAATACGCTCCTGGAGTGAAAACAAGTGCTCATGCTGGATCAGGGATGCATTCATTGAAGCATGATGGTCGTTATCAGCCACAACCTGAATCTCGGGGCCAGACTGATCAAGTAAGATTCAGTAGATGGAATCGCATTAGCACAGTACCTGAGTTCCCTCTTCCAAAAAATCCTCCTTTGAACGCCCAAGGGGCGCCACATATTCGGCGGCGAAACTCCACAACCTCACTACCAGGGTCTATTTCTACATTGAATGGCTACGAAGGAGGTCTATCTCGCAGTGTCAGCGTTACAAGTGGCTCCATAGACAGTTTTTCTATCAAACATGGGAAGACAGCTATTCTACCGGCGAATGCTACAAAGAATCTCTCTCACAGCAACTTCCAGCCTCAATCCCCCTTGCTACCATCTTCTGATGACGAGATGCATGACCCTCGGCCGCGTCGTTTAAAGAATAACATCTCTATAAGGGATAATGGTGAATCCGAGACTCGCCAGGTGAACCAACGTCTTGCAAATGCTAAAAGCAAGCAATCTATCAAACAAGAGGCAACGTTGAAATACCAAAACTTATCTTCACTTTCGGAAGATTTGCTGCATTCTCTCCCACCTGGAGCCGGTGACTCTCATATAAGTTACGTAAACGTATTGCACCATCTTGAGTCTCGGATTGCTACATTGGAACGACAGAACAAGATGCTTCAAGCAGCCCTCCTCGCCGCCCTCGACGTCGGTGTCTCGCACGATGCCGGCAGTGCACAAAGCCGAAGCTCAAGTCCGGCGTCGAGCTCCATGAGAGTACCTACCATTAGTGAGAGGGCGATGCCTTCATCAAATAACTTGGGTATTGACAGCGCCCGCCGAAAGCAAGGAAAGGCAACTCAACGATATCACGCAAGCCGCAACCTATACGCGCACGATGCAGCCTCCCAAGGAAGCCGTGGCAGCTTTGAAACTACCAGCTCCCATAGCGATAGTAGCATACGGCCAGTTGAGGGTGTGTTAAGTAACCCGGATGCCGGGGGTTGGAATGAAGCGATTCGGAAGAATCGCAAATAACTTCTGTTTTGGCCTCGGATGCGTATTGATTTTGTCTGTCACTTAGGGTTCCTTTTTCTTCTTTTTCAAAGTCATGCGTCCGCACTTTCGTTCAGCTTCCTTTTCTTTTATTGGTTCACTTTCAACTTTGATACCATTGAAGACCCTGTTCTTCTTCTTCTTCTTTCTTTACTTTTTTATTATTCAATGGGAAACGCTTTCTAATGTATTCTAATGTTGTTGGCACGCCAATATTTTGATGTCCATGCTCAAGTTTGTTTTGACTTGTTAGTTCTTCCTACCTGTTTTTACCGAGAGCCCTAATTCAATCAGCAAGCTGGGAGCATGGTTAATTGATCCTACCCATGTATCACTCACGGAACATAGATTTCGTATTCATCTTTTTATGGCCGTTCGAGTTGGTATTTACTCGAGTTTAAAATGTTAATGCTCATAGATAAGATAATAAAAACGACGAAAACTTGACATATATATACATGAAGATTCTAGTCCCAAGTAATGTGTTTCGCAATTGTGCTTTCAACAGGCGGAATCAGTGGTCTCAGCGCATAACCATAATCTCCCGCATTAGGTGTGCGAAGCAAAGTGTGGATGTGGAACTTCTTTGGCTCCTCATTTGTCAAGAAGACACCAGAGTGGTGGTCAAACTCGATCAGAATAACGGGGCTTTGAATACGATAGTAGAAGGGATCATGGTCCTCAAACCCTCCAATCCAGGAGAAATATGTCTCTGATTCGTACTTCCGGATTTGCTCGATTTTGAGATCCCGTGACTGTTTCGGAAGATATAATAGGTACTGTTCAAGGATCCCATAGACGAGGACTTTTTGCTCCGCGGTGAAGTCGGAGACGAGAACACCCTCGTAAGGGACGTGTCGGTTGTCGCGGTACGCGCCACACAAGTGTCGTTGGTCGTCTTTGTTGATGCGGCCAAGAGGCATTTCAGGATCGACCATCTGCTTGTATGTTTGAGCCTTTTTCTGAACTTCCGACGGCAGCGATTGCATGAGCTGGATTCCAAGTGTCTCCTCAACTTGAAGGATTCGAGTGCCCTTGTAAGAGCCGGAATCAATCTCATTAGGCTCGGCTCCGGTGAACCATGGGCTGGCAACAACCTGTCCCTTATAGATGAAGATATTCAGACAGAGATGGTGACCGTAGAATGTCCAGCCCCATGGTCGTGTGGTGGAAGGCCGTCCAAAAATGGCAAAATTGTAGGAGAATTCATTCATGACCTTGGGTGACTCAACTAGCTCTCCCAGAAAATGGTTGATTCGCATTGCTTTTACTGCTTTTTGATACCCTTCGGGAGACAGGGTGTTTTCGAGTACTTTGAGAATGGCATCTCTGATTGGTACGTCAATTTCATCTAGTCGCAGACCCTTGTGCACAAGCAAGAATTCCGGGTTGGACCATGTGCGCCACTCGGGGGAATCTATGTGAAAGGAGACAGCTCTACGCTGTTCGTCGTTTAATAGTTTATATAAGTCCTGAACCGAAGCGACAATCTTCTCAACAGGTAATCCCTCGTCATGAATGGTAAACAAGTTTTGGCGAATGATCCCTGTTGGATTTCCGGAAGCGTCAGTTACGTTTATTGACACCGCCATGCCCTAAGTTGTTGCTTGGAGAGACTGGAGAGGAAAAGGATTACCGTCTGATGTTACACCCTGGTAAGGCTCCTCATACAGGTCCCTCCAATGTTCAAACAAGGCGTACAGCCAAGGTGGAATGCGCTTTGTCTTGAAGGCGTGGGCATACTCATGGGCATCCTGGCTCTTCATGGTGGTAAAGCGCACGCCGCCGAGGTCGGGCAGGTATTGGCGATACTCGCCAGTAGGCTTTTCCTCTGTGGTAGACATTGTGATAATGTCGGTAAAGAAGGTAGGATGTACTATATCCTGAAACAAGATTGCAATTCCAGGAGAGAAGATGATGTGTTGATTGATATTATCTTTTATACTTCCCTCCCCGGGAAAATGGATGTGGGGGAGGGATAAAACCTTTCCCGGCTGGATAGTGATTTTCCCGCCCTGCGACGCAGGTCAGCAACAGGAACAGGCGTAACTACATCGTCGTCGTACGGCTCTAGTCGGCAGTTCGAACAATCCACGTGCATGATTCGGCGTATTCTGTAGCATTTACAGCGTACTCGTACTCGTAGCATATATCCTTGAGTACTCCGCAGGAGTAGCGCGATAAGGGGTCTTATCAACACACTATCCCGTAAATGGCCACGTTGGAGGAGGATTGTTTCTCTTGGCCCACCTAAGTATAGACATACTTACTTGCCTGGGCAGCTTTTGAAACGTTTTTTAATTAGAAAGCGAGGCAACTTTTTTTGATTTGGGCATCTGCTCCGGGTATAGCAAACTTGGTATGCATCCAACAATGCAGAAATTATCTAGGTATGCTAACTATTTATATGAAGCCAACTTGTTAAAACTAGGAGTATCTAATCATTATGAACAAACAAATACCAGCCAAGGCTGAAGGGTTACATGTGCATGATAAGTCAATAAGCAGATAAATAAACATGAGATCTGAGAGCTGCCACAGGATATCCTCGGATGAGCTTATAAAGATACCTCTTCGAGCTCACCTACACCCTCTTGTTGAGCTTTACCCTTTTCCTCGCCATTGCCATGGTTGGAATGTGGCACTTCGGTTGACTCCTCCTCTTCCTCGGCCTCCTCATTATCATCGCCGTTCTCGTTATTTTCAACTTGGTTGTGTTCTTCTTGCTCGCTACCCCTTGTAGTTTCAGCAGGCTCGTCTTTCGGAGGAGGAGAAGGTTGCGCTTGCTCAGGTTCGTTGTCCTGTTGAACCTCATTTGGATTGACTTCTGTAGGGCCACTGGGGAATGGAGTCGGCGGGCCATCTGAGACCTGATCTGCTCCTGATTGTGATGATACATTTGGTTGACTGCTCGTGGGTGCTATTGTTGTCTCTGGAACGACTGGTTCAGGAGCTTGCCGTTGTGGCTGCGGCTGCGGCTGCTGTGGTTGTGGTTGTGGTGTTTGTCGCGGACCCAACTGCCGATGCTTTGGGTCTGCATTCAAATAGTAACCCCGAACCCCAACGATTGTCCCCTCAGCCTCACATGCATCTACCCACTCGGGACGAACCACAGGGAGGTTCATTTCCACAGCCTTTTCCCATGCCGGGCCACGGCCTTCCGTGCAAACAAAATGTGTTGTATCAATTCGTACAGCGTCGATAAGCTTGCCACCGATCCGATCAACAGCGCGCTCCAGAGCCTCTCTTTGGGGTTCAGGCATAATCCCCGGGGTTACTGTTATGCCCGAAAGATCAGTCATCTTATGAGTACGGCATGTCAACTTCTCAGATTGGAAAGTTCCAGCTGATGTGCGCAATACGAGGTGGAAGGTATATTCGGCATGTACGGCAAGACCACTGATCTTGGTACTGAGCATTTCCAAAGGACGAGGTATCGATCCTGCTTTGGACCCGTTGCGGTAGAGTGAGAGGGATTTCAAGGAGGCTGTAGCAAGCTTTATCGGATCCCACTCTAGCACCAGAGATGTTTGTGTAGCATTGCGCAGACGGAGAACGGGAGGGGAAGGCGTTTCTAGGCCATAGGTATTGAGGATTCGTTTTTGTAGCGATTGGAAATTCGCTATGCTTGTTGACTCAGCGGCATGATTCCGTGAGACGTTGATGTCGACGATGCTTCCGGAGCTGATATTTTTAGGGAGTAACACCGAGGGGAATTCAATCTGTGGAATAAAGCGCACTCTCAGCAGTTATTTCGGGAAAAGCATGGAGCACAAATGGCGCCATTTATTTCGGCCTGATAAGAGGATGGATGTTGTGATGTCGGGGAGGTTTAGAGCTGCCTACCAGTCGGTTGTCCTGCGTTAACAAGACCGCAACGCCAGCGTCGACCTTGCCCACAGTCAAGGATACCAGCATCGTGGAGAAAGCTGAACAAGTTAAAGTGAGAGCAATGCGCCTGGTTCGATGGGAAGCGACGGAAAACTGAGCAGAGTTAAAGCGTTTCCTTGTCTGCGACTCGGCGCGTTCAACGTTGTTCTTTCCGCAGTTCGACGGCAACACGTGCCAAGTTTCCAGGTACGCTCCCCTTTCGTCCAATCACAAGAGACGTCTACGTATGCAATGACCTCGACACGCTGTATGACTCCTTTGTGCAAAGCCCATGATAATTACATGCTAAAATACGTCGCGCCAATGAAGAAAATGACTATTGGGATTCATTTACGGTTTTCTGGGAATTCATACATGGGCCGTTGCTGCATCAGCCTCATGACTTTGCCCAGCTGTTCGCTCATCAGCTTTCTAATGACCTGCGAGTCATATTGTGTAACTGCCGACTCGTGAACTGTGATCTCCAGAGATCCGGCCAGTGGCCTTGGCCGAAGCTCCACGCCTTCAGGAAGTCTTTCCTGCGGAAGAGGCCGGCCACTCGCATCGTATCCTTCCAGGTACAAAGCGTCGCGAAAGCCTTTGCGTGCTCGATCTGCACAGGCGCTGCGAACAGTTTTTTTATAGGGAAGGCGATTTACGGCGACATGCCACCATAGGGTGTTTGGATCTCGGTTCTCGTATGAATGCAGAATCTTAGGGCGTAATACATGCGGCAGCAGTGCCATGTGACTGTGTTGCGCTGCCCACCAACTTGTCGCAGGGCTGAACTGGTAGAGGAACGAAAAGTGTTGGCTTTTGATTGTTGTCCAGCGAGGCGGCCTGCCAGTGCTGTAAGCAGGAAGTATTACCAACATGTTTGACAAGCAACAGGAGGTTGCCGCGGGTTGAGGATCATCGTCGGCTGCTTCGTGATCCGGTCAGATTAGCAATGTCAACGTACAGAAAGCCGCAGCCACATCGACTCACCCAGACAGCAGCAGCTCGCTTGGACACGAAAGGCCAGCGAAGCAAGCGACGTGCGTGTGTGGTGTGAGGAGAAGGCAAAACCTCGGGCGGTGAGCAAAACCCGACGGGTGGCAAGGCCTGAGGCAGCAAAGGCAAGCCGGCGAATCGGGGCGGGCCAGCCAATTCAGCACACCCCACCGCCCGACCATTTTTAAACCCCCTCCTGCCTGCCCATCCCACTCTGTCACCAACTCCAACCATCTCCTGCTCCAGCGCAGTACAACCAACTGCGCTCTCTTTTTCCTGACAGAGGTCCTCACTCAGCCTTTAAACTGACACTGCTGGAATCGGTTCACCATGCCGAAGAATAAAGGAAAGGTGAGTTTTGTTGCTGCGCGCACAAAAAGAGAACCCCCCGCTTTTGCCGCTTGGACGGTTGGCTGACGGTTGGAAAAATCTAGGGTGGTAAAAACAGGCGTCGTGGAAAGAACGAGAACGACAACGAGAAGCGTGAACTCATCTTCAAGGAGGATGGCCAGGAATACGCACAGGTCGTGAAGATGTTGGGTAACGGTCGTCTGGAGGCCCAGTGCTTCGATGGCGAAAAGCGTCTTGCACACATTCGAGGAAAACTGCGCAAGAAGGTCTGGATCAACCAAGGAGATATCATCTTGCTCTCCCTGCGTGACTACCAAGATGAAAAGGGCGACGTCATCATGAAGTACAGCGCCGATGAGGCTCGTAGTCTCAAGGCTTACGGCGAGTTGCCCGAGACCGCCAAGATCAATGAAACCGATACCTATGGCCACGAAGGCTTCGAAGATAACGTCGAGTTCGACGAGGATCGTGATAGCAGCGACGACAAGGAGATTGATGTCGACGAGATCTAAGATTTCTTTTGTGAAGCCCCCGGCCAGCTTACCGTTTGTCAAATGGTTTGCCTCGGGCGGGATACGGGGTGCCATGGGTCGAACTGGGTCACTTTCTTACTGGATAATTTGGTGTCTTAATCAATACTGGGAATCACATTCAAGAGCGTACTCATGAAGTATCATTCACGAGATCGTTTCTTTGACATGGTATGGTAGAGTCCCACCTCGATCTGTTGGACTCGCGCCGACGAACGCATCAAGAGGGCAATCTTTAAGCCTCTTTACCAGGTCACAAAATGATTGATTGGAGGTCTCATCTCATTGTCTACGATTTGAATGGCCCCGGAAACCTTCGTCACTCCACTTTGTTGTCTGACATTGCACCCTCAGTTACATGGTTATCCTGTGACTATCGGGTGGCCGAATAATGCTCAGACAGCATTAACGAACTTCATTTCTTGATCTCGACGTTTTGCCACGTACGCATTCAACGCATGGATTACCAAAACATGCCATTTTTCTTCCTTCTCAAAAAGCTCCAGTCGTGTCTTTAGCACTGACGTGATCCCCTTTTAACGCATTGGCAACTTTCCTCGATACTTACGGAAATTGAAATGGCTTCTAGATAAAGTTTGATGTTGATGTTGATGTTGATGCAATGTATAGCAATAGAAAAAGAAATTCGTTGGTGCGCAATTTCCGTGGATGTTTTCTTTCCTATACCTAGGTAATTATCTGTTTTGAAACCTTTCGAGTAAGCAGTAGTCATCTCAACTAGCTACAAACGACCGTATCTTCGCTAGAGGTTAATTGTCATAATGAAGAATCATCAAGCTTAAAATAAAATTCCCAATACTATTAAGAGCTCTTCGGTTCGTTTTCAAAGACGCTTTTTCTAAAAAATCCAACGATCTTCCGCGCAGTCTCTCTACCAACCAGTGGGTTGAGTTCTTCCACGCCCATGTTTGCGACTTCGTGGATATTATTTGTCTCTACGCTTAGTCTTTCCAGGACTACTGGTGTAACGCCAGGCACAGAACGAAGCATGTCCTGGGGAAGCTGGTGAAAACTTCGATGTTCTATACCAGCGGCAGCCATGACATCTCCCGGATTCGAAGATGCAGCGATATCGACATCCAGACCAATCTGTACTGCTCTGATTGGATCAGGTTCGGGATTATTCTTTTTCAATTCTGCGAATATCTCGGCTGTTTGATATGGTGAGGAAGACCATATGATTTTCAGTCGCGGAAACGCAAGTGTTAGGAGGACAAGCATATGTTGTGCGGATTTAGGAGTTGAAGGGTTCGCCAAAGAACTGCTCGCTGCCGATGCAGGATTGCCAGATGAGGTGAATACATAGTCGGAGAGGAAACCCGTGCTAGGCAGCGAAGCCGAAGCAAAAGCGTCAAATGTGAATGACTTATTTTGGTCAAATTCAATTAGAAGTAGTGGATTTTTATAATATTTCAGCATCGTCTCGGCTTGGTTGTAGAGACGCCCGTTTCTCAAAGAACTGATCAAGTCACGTACTGACTTACGCTCAACACATATATCAGGCGTCAAAACGTAGTCTCCGACTGTCAATTGACAAGGGACAACCACCATGCTACGGCCATGTAGTAGAGATGGCAATGCGCTTCGAAACTCGCGAACATCAACCACAACAGTAGGCGGTGCTGAAGTCGCAGCTAATCGTCCACCACCAGCGATTCGTGTGTTGACAGTTCTCAAAAATTGTTCTTGAGGATCTTCAAGATTTTTGTCATGTGTAAGAGTTACGGCCATGCCCTGGTGGTGAGTGATTAGCAGGGATCTATGAGCAGCTTGTTGCCAAACAAACTTACACCCTTCTCTGTGATGAGCTTTGTAAATGCATCTTTCTCCCGTCGTACTGCGCTTAGGTAGCGCTGTTCCTCAACTGATCCCCCGTAGTACATGAAATATACCCGCACATTGCGATCGCTATGAGAGCTTCGGTACACTTCTACTCGGCGTATGAAAGCAGCATCTGGTTCATACATAATTATGTATCGTGGTCGAGCTTCTTCCAAGATTCGTTCGTCCATGTCTCCGTCATAAGGATGAATCATAACGAGATCATTCATGTCGTATAGCTCATAGTAGTCCTCCATACCCTCCAGATCATCAATTATATTATCTTCCTTCAGCGCCTCTTCGACAACATTTGGTTGCAGATCCTCCAGCAGTTCAGACACTTGAATAGGGGCTTCATTACCGACATCTACACTAGTATTTGGGGCACGACCGGCAGCTGCAGAACTCGTACCTCCACCACGTACACGGCGTCTTTTATTCGGAGGAGCTCTACCTGGCGCGGTAGTAGCGTTTTGGCTTTGTCCTCTGTTTGATGTATCACTTGAGCTTTGTTTCGGAGTATAGAGATTGTCTCTGACGCGAGAGAAGTTTCGTTTCCAATTCAAGTATTCTCTCAGTTTCCTTCGCATCAAAATTTCAGCTGATCCGCCATCTTCCGATGAACTTTCTTCATCTTCATCGGTGTCGGTGACAAAAGTATTATGCATCAATGCTAAGTAATCTCGAAGTTGTTTGCAAGTGCGTTGGTCACCGCACATAATCAATATGGTGCTGTTAGAGTCGCCATGCTGTGCCGGGTTCAGATATGCGTCTTGCTCTATCTCTTGCAGGATCTCTGCAAGAACATGCCACTTGGGTTGCTCCTCAAGGACGGGTTGCAGGGCAGCTGAAAATGACGACGAAAGTGTTGACGAATCATTACCTGAAATTTTACCTCGATACACCCGAGATTTTGCAGATTCGAAAAGGACATGCGCAGCATCCAAAAAGAGCCAAGGAGAGAAGTTGTGTTTTGTTGATCCCGGGGGAGCTGAGTGGGCCGCGACAACCGTGTCTAAATATTTCAATAGGGACACCGCATCATATGTCAGGAGGGAGCTATCGCGGTTAGACAAGCTAAGGCATGAGTTTTGGGTAGGTTCTTACTGCAATATAGCCCTCAAGACTGTCAGGTCACTGGCAATTTGTCGCGTTCTGAAACTGACACGATGCCAGATCGGATCCAACTGACGGCGTATCGCTACGTCAAAATTCTTGTGCAAGGCGCTATCCAATGTCCAATCTTCCATATCAAGGCCACTATTGGCCTTCTTAAGCTCGGAAATGCTTGTCTCGACGCATTCCATAATCGCGTTTTGAATTTCCCTCATTTTATCAGTCATAGGGACTTCGAGTTCGATGACTTCAGCTTTCCGACGGCCCTCGAGAGACTCCGCAACAGTAACATGAAAGCGGGGCCATAAGGATGGTTTGCGCAGGAAAAGATTCCGCATCATGTTTGATAGAGGGGCAAAGCCAGTGGTGAAGGGTTCAGGGCTGTCCGAAAAAGCTTTCAAGAAGCCAGTTCGATTAAATTGACGATATATTCTAACAATAAACGCCTCTAAAGCCGTTGCCACAACTCTAGCATGAGGTTAGTTTGCCGCTCAACGTTTCCAAAATGAAGTAAACTTGCCTCTCTGCATGCAATAGGATCAGACCAGTGATCTTTTCTGGATCGAGAAGCTCTGTAGCAATGTTAGATATATGCTTGACCAAATTTAAGATGATTCAAGCGCCTACTTGATAATAAATCAACAACAAGTATGCGTGATGTTACACTCAATATACCCCCCTGGCTATATGTCTTCTCTCTGATTTTTGTAAGTTAACTTTCAGGACAAATGATTGAATTGTGATATACCTCATAGGAACAGTAGCCCTATCTGTATTGATAACTTTCAGTCCCCGGGCCTTAGGGGACTTGCTAATAGCATAGTGCTCCGCAAGCGCTTCTCACATCATCAGTCATCTATCACACTAATTGGTCGGTGTCACCAGTGGCGCCGTACCTTCACCAATCCACTCATTCTCTCGATCGTCAGCTCCAACGATGATTATCAAATTATTGCCTGCCGCGTCAAACGCGTGGAGTAGGTTTGTCACGATGCGCAGAAGCCCGAGACCTCGGGCAAGAATGACGAGCTCATCTTCATTGCGGAGCTCGTTGAAAAGGCCTTGTTGATATTTCTATCAAGGTAACCATTAGCACATATCATGTAAGCGCAATAAATTTCTTACCAATGGCAACGAAAGCTTAACAGGTGCGCTTGGGCGTTCAGACATGAGGACGGCGTTGGCGCGTTTTAAGGAACGTCGCGAGATGGTTTAAACGACGGGGTACCTATCACGTGCTGCGACAGCGTTCACACACGGGAAATCTTATTGCAAGCAAAAACGTAGACCTAGATATACGCACTATTGGTTGCTATTTTCGCAACTTTTTCTTAATCCAAGCTAGGGTAGCATAATACCTAATACCTCGCGGACAGATCCAGATGTTGCGTCCGACGTACAACTACAGCTATGTACATATCTATGAGAGCGGTACTCCGGTATGTTAGGTACACCCCATCGGCCTGCTAAGAACTACCGTTTGTTGCCAGGGCACTTGTTGAAGCCAATATCACCCCAAATGGAATGGTTATAGGTATCTATAAAGTGCTATAATTCAATCGACCTGCCGTTGCACAACGAACACAGCTGGCTTCCACAACGACGCCTTCTTTTCTATCCAGTCCAGAGACTCTCCATCTTTGCCTACGATACATTAACAAATAGATACGGATCCGTTCTCCAATGCACTTGTGACCTCCGTACACATAGCATGCATGGGTACGAAATTGGTGTCCATGATTGCATCTTCTTCAGGCATTACAAGCCGTTCAATTTCGCTATATGGCGGTTGCGGTAGGGTAGGAGCTTTTGTTGCGCATGCATGTTCCGATGACCACGGGAAGACGAGTGAATGTCGGACAGCGAACTGTTTTAACGATGCCGGAGAAAGATGCGTGACAAAGGCGCTGTTGTGGCGTAGATTCTCTTCAATTATGCTTAGTTTGGAGAAGTATGCTTTCAAATAGGTAGACGGTGATTCAAAGGCGGCGTCGGCGCAATGAACGCAGTCGGTATTGTCAAGCGCCTCTGTATCATTTAGATGGCATAGGAGTAGGAGGTGTGTGGCTTCTCTGTATAGTCTCAAGATCCGTATGCTATGGCGACCAATGCATGAGTTCAAGCTCAGTTTTTGGAGTGTCGTTGCATGATGTTCCAAAGCCTGAGAATACAGATATGCACTTTGGAAACTTATAGCAGGCTCTTGTAACCATATCATGACATCCTTGGTGAGATTTGAAAGCTTTTGGAAGAAGTCACGAAGAGAATGCCACGCCTCTGGTAGTTTCCCGTGGATATAAGAATTGTTGTTGTCACCATGTCTATCATCCCATTTCTTTTTGAAATCATTTTCAATGGCCGCATCCAATCTGGCTATGAGGGCCATCACCGCGTCCTTCAACAGCAATTCAGATGCATTTATCTTCCAACTGGACTTTATCGTATCGTATCCTTGCGAAAAAGCAACTTTCAACCCATTAGCCAGATGTAGAGTCACGCCGGCTTTTGAACCTCTCAAGGTTTCTATTCCGGCCACCATGAAGGACACGATAAACCCAATTCGTACTGCGTCTGCAGGTAATGATGACTCTATCAGAGCGTGCCTGACTTTGGAAATGGCATCGGTATAGAGTGTCGTTGTCAAATTCCTCTGGTTGGTTGAAGTCAATCCGTATGTACGACCGGTTTCATGCTCATAATGTGCAGCTGCAAGTGCAACAGCCGCAGATTGAAGCACAACTTCCGAAACCGATGTCTGCGCCAGCGTAATCTCCCATAGCGTTGAGTCGTAGTAACTGGAAAAGGTTGGAATGGTTTGTGATCGAAAAGATCTTAGAAAATACCAGCTACAGTCATCTTGAATGAAGCAATCATTAGAAAAAAGTGACCTCATCATCTCTGCGTGGCATGCCCGTGTCTGCTGAACGGAATATCCATCGCACTTGCGGCCCGTCTCGGTGCATCGGCGGCACGATGGTCGTTCTTCATCGCACTTTTTGCGTCTTATTCTGCACTTTGTTAGTGAGTTTACAAGCAAGCTCAATCAAGTTGTTGCCAGATTGGATAACAAACTTGCAAGTAATGCATCCGCCACGTGATTTGGCGTGTTTCTGAATTCGCCTCCTGGGGGTAATAGTTTTACCAGGCTCGGGAGACTCAGAACATAGCTCTGTCATTCTGGTAGCCCGCACATTCGTGAAAGTAAGGAGAACCAAAACAGATGTTGTGATTATCTTCTGGCCCGCATTTGCAGCTGAATGAATCTAATCTTATCTGATGGAACCAAGCCTCACTGAACCACACTGGATCGCGTTATGATTGGGCCACACGCATTTTCGTGGGGCTTCTAACGACATTGGGAAATGGGCTTTTGTTCGACTATTCCCAAGCTGGAAAGATTGATTAGCGTGAAATGGGGCAAGTATCATGACTAAATCTCTGCTATGCATCGGAAGAGGCTGTGTAGGGGTTGAAATCGATGCTGCCACTGCACGATGCGCATTCGATGTGAGATACGAACCGTATTCGGCATAATCTGATGTCAGATCTTCTCTTGTCCCATGATGGCCTTAGATATAAAAGGACGTATTTACCATGCTTTCCATCACATCGCTTCGTTACAACCCCTTCTACTTCGACTAAAAAAGCGATGACTGCCGACCCGAACCAAAATTCTCTCCAAGAGGAGTCACCGGCTGATCCTTTTCTTGTTAATTTTGACGTCCCTTATGATCCAGAAAACCCTAAGGATTGGCCGTTAAGGAAGAAATGGGCAGTCACCGGTGTCCTATCAGCAACCGGACTCAACCGTATAATGGTGTCTACCATTATGGCACCGGCTTTACCCAACATCGCCTCGGACCTAAACATGACTACCATAGAGTCTATAATGGCAATGTCCGTATACCTCCTTGCCACAGCAGTTGGGCCCCTAATTATTGGGCCCCTGTCCGAAGTCTACGGCAGGAAACCAGTCTTACACACGACAAATGTCTGGTTTCTGGTTTGGAAACCTGATCTGCGGATTCTCTAACACAAGAGGCCTGTTGCTGGCGTCCCGCCTATTGGCTGGGTTCGGCGCCAGCGCCATTTATGCACTTGGAGGCGACGTGCTGGGAGATCTTTGGCGACCTGAACAGCGCGGTCGATCGCTTGGACTATATAGTTTGATTCCTCTGCTCGGTGCTGCCGTGGGCCCAATTGCTGGTGGACTCATCGTGGGCGCAACTACATGGCGATGGATCTTTTGGTCAACATCTATACTTCAAGGGACCATGGTCATAGGATCTTTTATCATCAAGGAAACCTACGCGGCTGTAATTCTGGAAAAGCGCGCGTTTCAATTGAGAAGAGCAACTGGCAACGACCAGTATCATTGCGAATCAGAAATGCAGTCTGCCGGCACTCCCACGTCAGGGAAGCTTAGAAGAAGTCTCACCCGGCCTATGCGACTTCTCATGTTTCACCCCATCATTCAAATCCAGGCTTGCCTGGCGGGCCTGAACTATGGAGTCTCGTATATTGTACTGACAACATATGCTGACCTGTGGACATCAAAGTATGGCGAGTCTGTGACAATTAGCGGTCTGCACTATATCTCAATGTCTCTAGGTGAGGTTTTAGCCGCGCTAATTGGCGGTCCTACCATGGACTTCATTTACCGTCGCCTATCACAACGAAGTACTTCTGAAGAAGGTCGACCAGAATACCATATTCTGCTCATGCTGCCTGGGTCCGTACTCTTGGTAAGTGGCCTGTTCATGTATGGGTGGGCTGCTGAGTCGCACGCGTTCTGGCTCGTCGTCGATATAGGAGCTGCCATTCTCTCTGGCGGCGGTACGATGGCTGGCCAATCTTTTCAAGCCTATGTTATCGACACATACTCCGAGCATACTGGCTCGGCGCCTGCAGCAACTCGATTTTTGCGGAGTTTGGGAGCCTTTGGACTACCGCTTTTTGCACCGGCCATGTACTCATCTCTAGGTTATGGCTGGGCAAACAGCATGTTGGCTCTTGTCCTTGCGGCATTTTTCTTTCCAGCGGCCCTACTCATATGGATCCAGGGAAGAAGAATGCGCGAAAAGATGAAAGCGAGTTATTGATTGCAGTGTTCCAAGTCTTCCTACTTAGGTGAGCAGCACTATACTTTGGTAGACTGCGTTTTGGGTGTAAAAGAAAGCTGCGAACAGAGAAGACCATCTCGATGTACCTACTTAATGGTCTTATGGCGAGCTGTACCAGCTTTGTGTCAAGTATTTTAAAACAAGTCTATAACATGTGCTCGGGATGCATTGCCATAAAGGCAATGACGTCCTAGACGTTGTATACAGAAGCCGCGTTGCCATCCATCGTCTGTGATACAATCCTGGACATATCTTGACTCTTGGCGTGGCTCAGGCACCCCCACTAAAAAGTCCCGTGCCGCGCTGCCTAAGGCCCACATTATGCATTATGTAACTAATCCGCCTGGCTGACTCGCCCGTTAGACAAGCACGCACGTACCTACCCCATTGCGCTGTCAAGTTCAGTACAACCAGTCTAGCACTTCTTGGATGCTGTTTTGCACGTATCAAGCAGCACGAGACACCGTGAGCACATTTATTAATACCTATCGATCCGACTCATATACTCCCGCGACCTCCACATCTACGAACACGCTGCGTGCTCGCTATGCATCAGCAGTGATACTAAAGTGGAAGCCTACCGATCACTTCGCTTGTTCCACAATCTCTAATAGAGACCATAGGATCGCTCGCCATGCCGTCCATTCTCAGCGATGCCGATAAAGAGACTGTGAAGAGAATTGTTCCCAAGCCGGGCAACAAGATTCTTGCTGTCGGTGTCGCACGTCTTTACGTCGCCCACCCCAGTTCTCAGAAATGGACATACACCGGCCTCCAGGGCGCTGCTGTCCTCGCCAATGACCTAGTCGGTCACACATTTTGGCTCAAACTCGTTGATGTCTCAGTAAGCTTGCAGGATCATGACCAGAGCAAGAAAGACGACACTAACTTCACTAGCCCGCGAGTCGTGGAGTGCTCTGGGACCAAGAGATCTACGATGGCTTCTATTATAACCAAGATCGGGTTTTCTTTCACACATTTGAACTTGAAGAGTGCCCAGCGGCTCTTTCATTTTCGGATGAAAAAGAGGCAAAAACTTTCTTGAAGAAGATGCATGAGCGCGAGAAACACGCCAGCAAGGAAACCAAAGCCACCCCGTTTGCCTCGAGTCGCGGACAAGGACCGGCGCCTGTATCTAACGGAAAGCATGGCCGTTCACTTTTCAGCGGTCTACTCGGCAGAAGTTCATCAGCTGCAACACCGTCCGCACCACCGCCACCTCCTCCCCCAGTTGCGGCTCCGGTACAGCCTCCTCCTGCGCCTGCGCCCGCTATAGTACACCAAGAAACTTCCTCATTAGATCTTACGGATCCGGAAATACAAGGGGTCTTAGCAGAACTGCGACAAATGGGAATTACCGAAGCACAAATAAAGGACAATGAGGGATTCATAAGATCCTACATTCAAAACCAGGCTACTGAAAGCGCTGCCAAAACATCTCCTTCAATAGAAGACCAAAGAAAAGTGAAAGCGCCTCCGCCTCCTCCGCCCGCTGCGGCACCGCAACCCAAGGTTGCTGCAATTAGCCCTCAAAATACTGGTGGTAGTACTGGGAAACGTGGTCCCCCTCCCCCGCCGCCGTCGCGCAGACGAGTAGATGTTTCTCCAGCTGCCCAAGAACCGGAGGCCCCTGCACCTGCGCCTCCTCGTGAGCCATCACCACCTCGCCCAAGATTTCGAGCGCCGCCTCCCATTGCGGACGCCGGAAAGTTTGCCGAACCTGTGACTGCACCTGGCAGGCCTCGCGCTTCATCTAATGTAATAAGCGGTCCTCATCCTCCCCCACGACCTCCAAAGACACCAATGGATGAAGCCCCATCGCCTCCACCTCTGCCTAGAAGTCATGGTGTACCCCCTCCTTTCCAGGGAGAAAGGAAGGTTTCTGCGCCGCCAGTACCAAGTCGAGCGAGCCCGGGGCATGCACCACCACCTCCACCACCTCGAGAAACTACTCCACAGCTTCCACCAAAAGTTCCTCACACGCATGTCCCATCTCCTGTCCCTCCACCTCCTCCGGTACGCGGATCTGCTCCTCCACTTCCTCCACCAAATGCTCGCCCCGTACCTCCCCCTCCTCCTCCACCACCTGGCCCTCCTCAATCACTGCCACCTCGAATACCAATATCTTCTACATCTGGTGCTCCGTCGGTCCCACCGCCTCCTCCGCCTCCGCCTCCTGGTGGTCATCCCTCTGCTATCCCTCCACCTCCGCCACCTCCGCCAGCTCCCAGTGGCCCTCCTGGCCCTCCTCCCCCGCCTCCCCCGCCTCCAGGAGGCCCAAGTGCAGCACCGCCCCCGCCCCCGCCTCCCGGTGGTGCAGCACGGCCTTCTCTGCCTTCTGGCGGTGGTGGTGGCCGAGACGATCTGCTTGCAGCTATTCGGGCTTCGGGAGGTCAAGGTGGTGGTGGACTGCGAAAAGTTAGCGCTTCAGAAAAAAGAGATCGGAGCGCTGCGATGGTTCCTGGAGGAGCAAATGATACTCCAGCTGCATCGACTCCCAGCGCTACACCTGGTGGTAGCTTAGCAGACGCTCTACGAGGTGCCCTAGACAAGCGAAAGCAGGTAGTTAGCGGCAGCGGTATGTGTAAATCGTCCTTTTACAAAGTGATTGTGCTAATAACGCTATAGATGATGAAAAAGAAGACGATGACAACTGGGATTGATATGATTTCTCACTGGATAGATCGGACTTGGAAAATAGACGGAAGGCTGCTCCGCATCTATGCAAATTCACTCGACAGTGCACGCTGGGACGTTAAATACATTGTACGTGTCTAGAAGCCGCACTATCCGATTACTTCAAGGCCTACCGAGGTAGAAGTACATATATGTAGAAGGCTACATCTTCTATTCGACAGCGGGGATCCAAGTAGGATTCCCTCGAACATTTTCCATCATCGACATTTTTCTTTGAACCTGTATATATCTAAATCTTGAGTTTGCGGGTTGCGTAGACGTATAGCTATAAGATCATGAATTGCCAAGATTGATTTGCTATGAAAAATCCATCCCAATCCATCTACCACCGCCGTTCGAGGATTTCAACTTGTATGTCTGGGGTTAGTATTATATCTTGCCAGTGTTGTTACAAGACCCGTATACAACTCCAAATCTGAACACCTTCCGTTTTCAGATTGTATGCAATTGACGAGTCTTCGCACTTAGAACGTTAAATCTCCAAAATCATGTATCCAACGTCACAATAACTTGTAACAGCTACATAGATCCGTTTAGGGCCGGGAAGCAACAACCCTATCAATATCACATGATCTACCCATGCCGGCGGTGGCACGTGACATATCGGGATGTCATCGGTCAGCGTTCGGCGCTAAGTGTAAAGAGCATTTTGTCGCCCATGGCGGTCCCGTCTGAAAAAGCGAAATACCAGCATCGAAAGAGCTGTTTTCCTCTATTGTAGAGTGTTTCTCTACAATCAGTAGAGATGCTGGTGGCTTCCTCTATCAAACCTTCGGCACCATCGGCCAATCTCCTCCGGTTCCTGAGATCTCAATCGGATTCGTTATTTTTCACATCAAATCCAACGAGATATAAAGCCGACACAGCAGGTATTACAGCTACGAGTCGATGGAACAATCGCAAATTTGGGAATTCACGCTGGGTACGATTGTACCCAGCTCCGTGTTCAGCGCAGATTGAAGCCTCTCTGTTTCCTCCATGGCATTCACCGAAAATTCCCACCTCGCGGAAGTTATCTCACCTACCTTCCTCTCCAGAAGTAAGACCTAACGGGCCTTTCGCTACACCCTTATCTGTTGCTTCGCGAAGCGCCTCAACGAAAAGCCCGCACTATTGGTATAATTGGCTGTTTAGGAAGGAAGCCTATCTGAAATGGAAAAAATCCAACAATACTCAGATCACAACCTTTACCGACGAAGAAGCAGAGGGGAACCTTTTCAATCTCGGACGAACACTCGCTTCGAAATCACACGATGAACCTCGGCTACGATGCACCGAGTTCGACGAAAACGGTAATGTTACCTTGGTTAATGGAGAGTTTCGAAAAAGTGAACTCATTGCTAAGGTTTGTTTACCTGCCTCTAATAATGTTAGCGGATGGAGCAGGCTACTTACTTCACATGTAGTATGGGCTTTTGAATCGAGACTTGCGAAAAATCGATTCCTCCGTCCTCCCTCACATCCTCGTCCGACCAAATACAATTCTCATTTCACTCCTGCATCTTCGCGTCTTGATCAAGGCTGATCGAGTTCTCGTTTTCGACGCGTATGGCTCGACAAATTCGTACACCCAATCTGTCTTCATGTATGATCTGGAGGGGAAGCTAAGACAGCGTCATGCTCCCGGTTCAGGAGCACTCCCATATGAATTTCGCGCGCTTGAATCTGTCTTGATTAGTGTAACCAGCGGCTTGGAAAGCGAATTCGAGGGCGTGCGCGACCCTGTTGTGCGCGTCTTGCGGGCATTGGAGGAAGACATTGATCGGGATAAACTGCGACACTTGCTTGTTTATTCGAAAAAGCTGGGTAGCTTCGAACAGAAGGCGCGTCTCGTGCGAGACGCCATAGATGACTTGCTGGAAGCTGATGATGACCTGGCTGCGATGTATTTGACCGATCGTGCCCAAGGAACGACGCGGGCCGAGAATGACCACCAAGAGATAGAGATGCTTCTGGAATCCTATCACAAAATTTGTGATGAGATTGTGCAAGCCAGCGGAAACTTGGTGACCGCCATCCGCAATACTGAGGAAGTGTAAGTTTAGTTCGGCTATCGTGGACAAAAAGAAGATTTCTCTAACGTCTTTGAATCTAGGGTCAAGGCAATTCTGGACGCAAATCGAAATTCATTGATGCTTTTGGATCTGAAGTTCAGCATTGGAACTCTTGGGCTTGCCGCAGGTACTCTGCTCTCAGCGTTGTACGGCATGAACTTGAAGAACTTCATTGAAGAAAGTGATCTTGGTTTTGGTGCCGTGTCTATATCGTGCTTCGTCTTCAGCATTATAGTAAGTCTGTATGGCCTTGCGAAACTTCGCAAAGTGCAACGGGTGAGGATGTGGGGAGAAGGCATGGATTCCGCGGGTATTGGCCCGCTTCAACATCGCAGTCTCGCATTAAACCAACGCGGAAATTGGCGTTCTGATGCAATCGAACCTTTGCTGGCCGGACTCCCTGGCGAAGGACGGTCGGAAAGACTGAGGAGATTTAAAGAGGCTACCAAGTCCAACCTAGGAAAGGGAAACTCCCCTGCGGAAGCAGCTCGCCGTGCCGCGATCATGCAAGCCCAGCAGTTGGCAACTCGCCAACAAAGTAAAGGAAACAAAGGCACCGAGGGAGATTCTGAGGTAGTAGCTGCGAAGACATGAGTGGCTGCAGCCGTGAAGTTTTTCTCACACCGGGCGATCACTTCTACTTTATCAATACCCGAAACACAGGCGTTTTTCATACTTAATAAACTTGGAGATAGATTGGATGGCAGCATCAGTGGCGTCTAGCGAGACAATTTGTCAATTGTTCTTAATACGTCTCTTCTCATTGTAAGCATAAATTCTTGTATAAAGATAATTCATATTCAGCTACAATTATGGATTAAATAGCAATCTTATACCACAAGACGCCCCGTGGACTATGAATAAGGCACTGTATATTCAAATTTCTCTGATTCCTAGATAACAGAGTGGATATTTACAGAGAAATGGCTTTATTCAACCAGCATCTCCAAATTCGAAAGCCTGCATTAGAGTTTCGACTGATGTCTCGCTCCACTCCATACTCGCTTCACGAGCGCAGCATATAACTCACCATGTGAGCGTATATGCGCGCAATGTGGACTTCCCTCCAATATGTTCTCATCCACAAACCATCCTTTCTTCCTAGCCTCCTCTGCATGAATGTGCACATCTTTCCACTTGGTGATGTTATCATCCCTTGAGTACACATAGCAGATCCTGGTAGTACCCACATATTCTGGGTCCAGCAATGCCCTGCGCATCACCACTTGCGAATTTTCCTGTCGCCCAACAACATAACACGCCCACACTGGAAGTAGCGCAGCATGCGCAATCAGTGAGGCTACTGCTCTCCGCGGGTTGGTAGAAGGCTGAGCAACAACTATAGCGTTATGGCTTTGCCTATAGTCGCCGCCATCTGGGCTGCTATCCATGAGGATTCCTACCAGTGGCAGTGGCGCATTCGTAGCCTCACGAAGGAGGAAGAGGAGTTGAGTGGCAGTGAGGCCGCCTCCGTTGGAGAATGAATGTAATAGAATATTGACGCCATTTCTGCCTATCCCCGAGAGCTGCTGCGGGGTGTTCTTTGGACTGAGTTCTTTGTTCTGGATAAAAGACCATAGTAATACATTATCGATAATATACTGCACTGCAGGTCTGAGTGCGGCTCGCTGGCACGCATATGGGCTGACCAGTGTTGAAGCGGGTGACCGAACAAGCAGAATCCTGGCTCCCGGGGCAATTTCATTGTGCAACTTGACGTATCTGGATATGTGTTTCTGACGAGAATCTGTCCAACTGCATATAATAACCAATTGCCCCGGCGTTGGCGACTCCGGTGTATACAACCAAATCCGGGGCGTGAGCTTGTGAACATGCATCAAATTCGACTTGAAGCAGATTTCAAGGCACAACAGTCAGAAAACGATTGGTTGAAAGAGGATGACAAGAGATAGGTATGAGGCAAAGATGCTGGAATGCCTTGAGTTGCCGATGAGTATTGGTATCAGCGTCGGACCTTGGAGCGATCTTGAATGGGAGCACAGAAATAAGACGGTCACCTGCCAAAAGTTCGTTGCGTTTTACCAGCCCAAAGCTACTGCAACACTATAAACGAAAAAGTGAGACAAGAAGGAAGTCTGTGTAATTAAACTTCAGATATGCCGTTTGCAGCCATGGGCATTCCTCGGCAGCGGGCCGTACCTGAAGCGTAATTGTGGCCAGATCTTCGAAAACGAACGGCCAGTTGCATCCTTTCTAATGTGGTGGATACTTTTGCTGCTAATGCGTGGCAAGGTGAATGTGAACAATGGCGAATGCATATGAGTGACGGTAACTGCCGAGGTGGCCATTGACGTTTCCTCGCGATGCTACACAAGAGAATTGCTTCTACTGTGGCACAGCGATATTCCTTAGAAGATAAAAATAGTTCCCAATTATGTTAGACAGTATCTGTCTATAATTGCGAGCCATGAACATATAAGTGTATGAACATATGAGTGTTTCGGATGCGAATCACCCTCTAAACAAGATAAAAATGAACCACCGGGATATGAACAAGAAGAAAAGAAGAAAAACATCCTTGCGGAATGGATATCGCAAACAAACGCCGTAAATGCAAGGGGCAAAATAGACTCAAGATGTTAGAACAGTATGGAACCCTCTCCACACTGGGGACTCACATGAATGCTCATCTATATCACCGTCAATTTTCGACTTTACCCAGCCGGATTTATATCTTTTGCCATCAGAGGTGGGAGTATATTTCTCGCCTAAGCGGTATGACCACGAATAAGAGCACTTCTTCTCCGAGAACTCATACGCATATTGCATGCACCGAGGATACTCGGCACAGGCAGCAGCGCATTGTTCGAAAGACTGATAAGCTTGTTCCTGTACAGGAGTTAGCTCCCCTGGTGGGATTGACTGGTCTTTTTCTTTTCCTGGGGCGCGAATGTGGGCATCATCTGCATGGTTGTACCAGTCTTCCAGATCATCGCTGTCATGTGGTAGGCGGGCCGCCATGAAAGGCTGGTATAAGTCAGCAAACAGAATCGGTTGAGACAAGTCCTGTCGCTGCTGTTCATACTGCCAGACGGCATCCACATCGCCAGGAGTCACATGATGCAGGGATATTAGCGGCTGGCACCAGTAACTCTCCCCCAGGTAACGCCCAGGGCCGAATCGCAGCTTGCTCGGCGGCTCTCCCTGTAACATTGGCTTGTACAAGCCCAACTCAACGCCTTTTTCTTTGAGAGCTTTCATGAGAACGTAGTCGCCGAAAGCCTCTTTCTGTGCGATCTCGTCATACCGGGTGGTAATATCAGGATCGTCGTCAAGCACCCTAGCCATAGCTCCTCTGGATATTACAAACCCACTGCCCCCATGAGCGAAACCTTCATTGTTGACGTAGGTCTGCTCTCCGAAGTAGTGGAGTTTATTCGGGTCAAATTGCCGCAGCCATAGCATCAAATTCGTCCACATAATATAAGTGTCGCCCTCAAGGAAGACATACCAGTCGTGGCTGGGTCGCATTTCCCAAGTCTTCTGGAGCATGGGGATGAACTTGTATCGGTCCAACCTCCATGCTGCTTCTCCATTGCCACGTAGTTCCCGTATGTCCTGGCCAAATTTGTAGTACTCCTGCAGTTTGTGGTAGTAGTCGAAGTCCGGGCTATTCTTCACGGCTGTGGTGACATTGTCCAGGACATCGTAGATCTGGTAGGGACCGAGTGTTTGCGCAAGATCAGAGAATATAAGAGGATCCTTAGCGCAGCGCAGCGCCGTGAGGAGCTGAGTGGGGAGTTTATCGTAGAGCACGTTTGCGCCCGTCTTGACGATGACCGCGATATCTGGAGGGTTCAAGACTGCGTGGCAGCGACGGTCCGCCGTCGAATCAAGCTTATGTGTCGATTGATGATTTGAATCCAAATGCAGAGGCTGAGTCAGTCTCCCGCGCAGGCTGTCAATGCTGCTAATGTGCAGAGCGCTGATCAACCACAGCGCCAGCGACAACATGAAGATGGCAAGACCGGTATTCAATGCATAGCGCGGGACACCGGAGGGCAGTCGAGGAAGCTGCATGCTCGAATTGGCATAATCTATAGAGAGGGAGAGGGAGGCGAGGGAGGGGAGGGGAGAGAAGTGAATCATTAGAAGGAGGAGAAAGAGAGAGAGAGCGGATTGCGGAGTTTTCTCGTAGGGCAGGCACTACGTAATGTCTCACCGTTTCGAGTAGTGAGTCGACTAGTACCAATCGAGAATCAGTAAACAGATGATCGTCGCTAGCTGGTTCTGGCGGCCAATGGGGTTGCGCGGGTAATTATAGCGCCCTCGTGGTACCTGAGCGGCGCCTGAGGCTGCCACAGCCACGCATTCGGACCTGTTATTTCGCATTCACAAGCAAGGCACTTGAAGAAGAAGAAGAAGATGATGATGATGATGAACAAGATGAGTATATTACGATCTACAGACTTGTCCTACGTGCTTCGCTATTACGCTTCCTGTCTAGTGTAACCGCCGTGATGCGTACCGTTGTATGTCATGTCGTACACGAAAAATACCTCCGTCTTCTCGATTTTGCAGGGGCGTGACCGGTGGACGACTCCCCCCCTCCGGCCGCCTACTCAGTCTCTTCTCTTCTCATTAGCCTGCCCGGCCATGCGACGAAGCTATTGATCACCGAATCTCAGCGCTTTGTCCTGTCTTTTGCTCCTTGAAGGAACGTCTTCATCATGGCGGTCTTGGCCCTGTGGTTCCTCGCCTGGTCGTTGCTCTGGCCCTTCAGTCTCCAGGACGATGGCGCCTTCTCTTTCGTCAATCCTCCGCCATCAAACTCTGATATCGACAACCCTCAGTATACCGTAGGTTCTGATGTCAACATTGAGTGGGTTGGGCCCAACGACTTTCTGGCCATCATGCTCGTACACGTCTTGCCACACAATCACTCGAGCGAGTATACCTATGTGTTCAGTGTGTTAGCCCACCGTTTGCCAGTCTCATCTCCCCTTCTCTCATCGCTAATAGGTCTGCCAGGAAATGTCACCAACCTCGGTGGACACTACACGTGGCCCATGGCGCTGAATGGGATGAATCTTACCAGCTCGAACATTTTTACCTTCCTCCTGTACATAGAGGGAGAGGAATCACCTCGGGCAGTCACTCACAACTTCAATCTCACTCAGATCTCAACTACCACGAGCTCTGCAACGTCCGCCTCGACGACATTATCGAGTACTTCTGTAGTCAGCACTATCACCTCAGCTCCGGTCAACATTCCGACGTCTACTGGCGCAAACAATGTTCCCCAACCAAGCAATGGACTGAGCACTGGTGCCAGGGCTGGTATTGGCCTCGGTGTTACTGTAGGTGGACTTGCTTTTATCGCTGGCTGTCTGTTTTTCTGGCGGCGACGAGGGGGGCAGGCTGTTGCAGCGGGGGGTCTGGAAACTGAACAGTTGCCGGGTATAACTTACGAAGCTGTCGACCAGCACAATTCTGACGGTGCAGCAACGGAGCCGATTGAAGCACCAGGGGATTGTGTCGCATCAGAATTATCTGGATCTGGGCCACCACCACTTGAGATGGCAGACACTTCCAAAGTGCAGCATCACTGATGTGCATGAAGAAGCATACATGGCTTTGTAGCGGATGATACAAGCGTGTTTGATAGCCTGCATCTGTAAATAGTGAGCTTTGAATTCCTTGCTTCTTCTTCTTCTTCTTATCGAATTAACTCGCTATAATACTAAGAATTCTAGCATAACCTGTTGCACCGATTTATGCGCTGCTTTTATGCACACATTTAAGCATCGATTTATGCAGCACTGCAGGTCACGTGGCGTGCTGCGTGGTTGACGGAGACGGAAGATTGCCATCCAATCACGCGGCGCCTCACGGTGGGCCTGGCCATCTGCAAGCGGCTGACTGATTTGCCGTTGGCTTCGGAGTCCAAAGTTAATGTCGTATGGGGAATTTATGCAATTATACATACAGAAGGTATAAATATCCCTGCAAATGGCCCCTTCTTCTTCATCCTTCTCTCAGACCCCAATCTTGTGCCCGAGGAATGTCTGTACACTGCACATAGTTCTTCTATATATGCGGTGCATGCGGCGACGAAATGCCAGAGATCACTAAAGTGACTACGGCCTCCTCGAGGAAAGCGGACCAGCCCGAGTCAATGAGTCGAGTGTATTCAGCGCCTCATATCGATAACCAGGCTGCCTTTTATGCTGTGACGAAGGAAGAGAACGGCCAGGAAGCAGACTTTGCGATCCCATCTTATACTGATAAAGATGGCGATACTAGCAGTCGGGATCTCGAAAGTGGTAGTGGTGAGGGCAGTGCCGATCAAAACGCTGCGTTAGAAACCACCGAGACAGCCAGGTCTGAAAGAGACACAAAACTTGTAATTACTTTTTCTTTCACTTTTTTCTTTCCCCTAGAAACTTTGTGCCAATTTTTCTAACACTTCACTGAGGTGAAAAGGTCACTTGGGACGGCCCCGACGACCCTGCGAACCCGAAGAATTGGTCAACCAAGAGAAAATGGATGGCTGTCTTTGTCGTCTCGTGCTTTACCTTTATATCGCCAGTGTCCTCGTCCATGGTTTCCCCAGCTATGACATCTATCGCGAGCGAGCTTGGGATTGATACTACTGTTGAATCGGAAATGACCATGTCCATCTTTGTCTTGGCCTATGCCGTTGGACCTCTTTTCCTAGGTCCGCTCTCGGAAATCTATGGTCGACCGATTGTTTTGCAGACAGCCAACATCATATATTTGATCTTCAATATTGCCTGTGGTGTCTGTAAGACCAAAGGACAGATGATTGCGTTTCGTTTCCTGTCCGGCCTTGGGGGTAGCGCTCCTTTATCAGTAAGTTCCTCCCTCTCTTTTTCTCAATTCCATTCATTATTGCTATCCTACTTGTTTTTCTAGGCACAACGCAAATGCATGGTCATAGGATTAATGGTTTTCTCCTAGATCGGAGGTGGTGTCATGAGCGACTGTTTCAAGGCGGAAGAACGAGGACGGGCAATGGGATTCTACAGTCTCGCTCCACTTTTGGGACCTGCCGTTGGTCCTATTGCCGGGGGGTTCATTGCTGAAAAAACCACTTGGCGATGGATCTTTTATTCGACCTCGATTGTGGATGGCATCATTCAAATCGTTGGTCTCTTTGCATTGCAAGAGACTCATGCGCCGACATTGCTCAAACGCAAAGCCCAGAGACTAAGAAAAGAGACCCAAGACCCAACCTGGCACACCGAGTTTGAGCAGAAAGACCGTTCTCTAGCTGCGACTCTGTCCGTTTCTATACGCCGGCCATTTATATTGCTCGGAACTCAGCCCATTGTTCAAGTTTTGGCTGTATTCATGGCTTATATATACGGTCTTATGTATCTCATGCTAGCATCCTTTCCCACTCTCTGGACAAAGTACTACGGCGAGTCTGTTGACATTGGCGGCCTCAACTTTATCTCTCTCGGCATTGGCTTCTTTATAGGAGCCCAAATAACTGCGCGTTTGATCGACGGGATATATCGTCGACTCAAGGCGCGCAATGGCGGTGTTGGTTTGCCCGAATTTCGCTCCCCACTCCTCATAGTAGGCGCAATCTTCATTATTATTGGCTTGTTCATATACGCTTGGACAGCCGAGTACAGAGAATTTTGGCTGGCACCCAATATTGGAGCCGCCATGTTTTGTATAGGTGGAATCATGTCGTTTCAGTGCATTCAAACTTACCTAGTTGATACCTATACGCGATATGCTGCTAGCGCCTTAGCAGCTGCAGTCGTGTTGCGATCATTGGCTGGCTTCGGGTTCCCTCTTTTCGCGCCCTACATGTACGATGCACTTGGTTATGGTTGGGGTAACAGTCTAATGGCGTTTCTTGGTATGGCTATCGGGCTGCCAGCTCCAGTACTTCTATGGAAGTATGGCGCGCGACTGCGCGAGATGAGTCCATTCGCTGCTGGTTAAAAGGGGTGAGTTTTGAAAGGTCATTTTCCTTTCAAAGATGGAAAAAGAAGAAATGGATATTTTCATAAGGGAAGGATTCACAGTACAATGGATAATGGGATATAAGGGGGTAAGTCCAATAGGGAAAGGGATTTGGGGGTTATACATGGAGTGAATTTATGTTGTACATGACGACAGCCTAGCATATATTATATATTCATAATACATCATCTAGTTTGTAAGTAAATCGGTTTTTTGACCTCAAATTTCAGTAAAGGAACAAAAATCGTATGATTGATATATATGCTAGTTGCAGACCCATCGAATATTAAATAGAAACAATAAGAGACTAGCATTGCTGTAAAAAGACACTTCCATCCCATGCAAGATTCATAACACCGTAAGGGGTATATGTATGTTGTATGTTTACATGCTTGAAAATAATAAAACATAGAAAAAGCAAACACCAGCAAATATTATGCTCCATCAAACCCTAGATGGAGCACCGCAGAACATGCTTAGACAGACTGCTTAACTTCCTCATGCTCAGCAGTAACCATACCCTTCTCTTCGGCAAAAGTGGTGTGTGGGCGCCACTTGGCCGATGTGCGAGGAGTAGTCTCCTCCATCATCTTGTCTACCTGCTCGAGTGACAGGCCCTTAGTCTCGGGAACAAGGAAGTACGAGTACACCATAGCAACAGTGCAAAGACCACCCCAAACGAAGAAGACGGAGGATTTCATGTCACCGTCACCGGGGTCAGATCCAACCATGTAGGGAGTGATGACAGCGATAATGGTATTCCAAAGCCAGTTAGATGCAGTGGACAAGGCAACACCACGTGAACGGATTGGAATGGGGAATATTTCTCCAATGAGGATCCAAGCACCCGGTCCCCAAGTAGAAGCGAAGAAAAAGATGTAAATAGCAATCAAAGCGACCTGTGCGTTCACAGCAGGAATGTTGTTGGCGATGGTGCCACCATTACCATCGGAGTGTGTCTTGTTGAATCCGACGGTGATGCCAACGATGGCGACAATAAACTGGCAAATAAGCATACCAAGAGCACCAAAGATCAGAAGGGGACGACGACCAAATTTCTCCACAGTATAGAAAGAAACTGGGGTGGAAAACACATTGACCAGTGTGAAGATGAGCGAGGTCAAGAAGGTGTTGCTAATTGCACCAGTAGACTGTAGGAAAGTAGTGGAGAAATAAAAGATGAAATTGACACCAGTCCACTGTTGCATCATCTGAAGAGAAGTACCAAGAATGGTACGACGCAAGTTGGATTTCTGGACCCAAAGACTACCGGTAAAGCAATTCTTCCAGCTTCCGAACCAGCCAGCATTGGGGATAACGTTCCTTTCGTACTCCTCGTTTGCGACTTTTTATTGAATGTTAGCGATCAAGAACCAACCACAGTCAAGAATTTAGCAGAAGGGGAACAGAGAGACCAACCTATTTCAGCAATTTCAGCCTCGATATACTGCGAGTCACGGGGCTGGCCACGAAGCTTGCAGAGGGCGGAGATTGCATCGTCAACGCGGCCTTTCTTGACATAGTAACGAGGTGAATCAGGAAGGAAAAGAAGGCCGACTCCAAGGACAATAGCCCAGATGAATTGAATGGCGATTGGGATTCGATAAGAACCCGTGTCATTGCGGTGTTCAGTGCCGTATACGACACAAGACGCCAGCATGAGGCCAATGGTGACGCAGAACTGATAGCAGGCCACCAGGGCTCCTCGTACTGCCTTGGGGCACTATTCAGCGATGCAAATCGTTTAGCAAATGTCCACCAAAAAGGTAGTTGAATGAGTATCAGCATAAAGGGTCAAAGACTCACAATTTCACTCATGTATAAAATCACAATGGCCGATTCGAATCCGACTCCAAAGCCGGCAATGAGACGGCCAGCAACAATGATACCGAGAGCATTACCACCAACACCAGTGAGCGTCTGAATGACAATTCCAATGGCGTAGATGACGCAGCCATAAATGACAGTCCACTTACGGCCAGTAGCCTCAGCGATGTCACCGGCAATCAGAGCACCGAAGAAAGTACCAGCAGAGAGGATAGAAACAATGAGGGACGAGTGTGAAGAGGTGAGACTACTCTGGCCTGGGTCGATCAGTTCAACGAAATTTTTAATGCCATTGACACCGTTGATATAGCCCGAATCGTATCCAAAGTAGATACCACCAAAGGAGGCGAAGGCACACAACAAGTAGGCTTTCCAGGTAACTGGAGCCTCGATGTGGTTAATGTCCGCAGTTGCGTGAAGACTCATCTTGCTAGGTCAGGAGGAATGGCTGGGGAGAAATGTGGAGGAAGAAGAAGAAGAAGAAAGCAGCGGATCTGGGGGAATCGAGGGGATTATATAGTTGCCTCTGGAGCAAGAGCGGGCGTGACATGGGCGTGGTCGCACCTTCCCGAACGGGAGAAGGAAGGAACGGCCACAGTCCATGTTCATTTCCTTGTCGAAAAATTTTCTCTCATCAGGTGTCCTCCCAGATGTGATTCGACGACTCCCCGCGCTCTGGGAGCCCCGGAAGCGTGCCATGGGCATTGGGGGGCGGGCCGGGGAAGGCCTGGGCGGTGGGGGACTTGGTAAGACAGCAGGAGTACGTAGCGAAAGTATGAAAGTCGCCGTGAGAAGTCTGCGAAACCTTGGGAGGCCGAATGGGGAAACCTGGAGCGGCCAATGATGTTCTCGGCATTCAGAAGGGGCGCTAAACCATAAGCGGCAAAACAGCAATAGAAGTTTGGTTAGAACTTAGCCCGCACACGGACTATGACCAGCTCAGCCAATCACGGGTCTGTCAACAGTCTAGCTTGCTGTTAGTGGTCCCGTTTCTAGCGTGGCTTGGACGGTGGCCAAGAGCCTCAGCATGCGTAATTTACCGTACAGAATAAATACCAAACTTAACTCAACTGCGCTGCAGAAGCTTCTGTCTTCTTCCAGGTAAGCAAGTATCCTTTCTCACAACACGGAAACATTGGAAGCTTAAGAGCAAGAGGTACTCTGCAATAGCCAAAGTGTATACGGATTACCGACACTCGGCAGCCCGAGACTAAAATGACCTGCTCCACATAGCCGATCACGCGGGGGGATTTATTTCTTTTTCTGTTTCACTTCATACTCCTTAGTGCTTACCCCACGGCCGGATTAATACATGGCCGGGCTGCTTTCAGCGCAAAGATGAATCGAATCGACCAGACCCCCGTCACCTGACACGCTTAAATACCAGATGCCTCCAGACTTCCTCTTTCGGCACAAGGCCCGACTCTATGCGGAGTCCAACTCATCTTGGGTCCAATGCCGAAGAGCCAAGTCCTTGGTACTAGGCAGTATGTCTGTGCTCCTGCACCGACACAAACCATGGAAACTCTTTGTGAAGCGCCGATACAAGCCGATATTAGACCGGTCAGCCACCGGCGTGGCACACACTGCACCGGCCCTTCGATATACCAATGGTAGTCTTTTAGAACGATGTCAGTCTGGGGAGACGGAACCTGCCGAGAGATGACTGATGTGGCGAGTCTTCCTGGAGTTTTGTCTGACTCACCGAGGTATCTTGAAGCTTATTCATGTGAAATGAAACATGAGTCAAGGAACAAACAGTAAGATTTCAACAGGAGCGGTATATCGGTACCAAAGGAACCAATGCCGAAATCAATCATCATTAAACTGCCAATAACCCTAAAAAGACAATACAATCCATATTTAATTTTCAAGCCAAAGTCCCGATGAATTACATAACCCTGGGCTTCCTGTCCCAGGGGCTCTGTATGATTTGCGCGTGCTATAATTAATTGCGTCTCGGGCACAATTCGCTCGGTCCCCGAACGCCGTGTTATATCCAGAATGCCGAAGGTATATTGCACACTTTGAACAGAAAAATTCTCAACAGCGAAAACAAGAAGAACGATCAAGACTAAAACAAGGAGGCTATTTTCACTCGTCATTCATCGGGGCATGAAGTTCCCTGTGTGTGTAGGGCTTAGACACCGGAATACCGGCCCTGCGCTTAGATTGAGGCTTCGGTCGTGCAAGTGTATATCTGAAATTAAGTTTGTCAGCAAGGAATAAGAACTTAGAGTGCAACGTGGAACTTTGCTTACTTGGCAAACGCCCTGGAGAGAGCTTTCTTGGCGCTGACTTTCTGGCTACCAATAAATGAGTCCACAGTGACTGCAATTGCACGGTCGATATCATGTGATGAACAGTACTCAGACAGGCGCATTTTGCAGAAAGCTTCTGCAATACGCATGATAGCTTCTAAGTGACGAACCTATCAAATCTAAGTCAGAATTGTTTCATTTCTACGTAAGAATCAATAAAGAAAGAGCCTTACAGTAATAGGATATGCCCCCGTAATGAGCGACTCCCGTCTCATGTCTGCGAAGAGTCTCGCAACCTTATCCTGATCAATTTGATATAATTTCGGATTGCATCGCTCGCGAGCATAAAGAATGTATTTTCGCAGTAACTCTTGCGGTATTTCTCCCTCTTTCTCTTCCTCTGCTTTCCGCTTAGCTTCTGCGCGAGCTTGTTGCTCTTCTGCGTTAAGCGGAAGACGCACGCCATCTGGGTCAATGCGATAACCTTCTTCATCAATGAGCTCTCCATACTTGTTGATTGTCTTCCCATTACTGTCTTTTAGGGGTTTGGGAGGGTTAGCTCGAGAGTGTGATTCAACCACAAAGTTGGCAAGTCGCTCGTCTTCTGCCGGCTGCACGGTGTCCCGTATGACACAGAGAATATCGAAACGAGAAAGAATCGGCTCAGTCAATGCAACGTTCTCGGAAAATGGGCTCGTGCCGTTGTACCGACCACCGATTGGATTTGCGGCAGCAACAACGGCACAACGAGCTTGAAGTGTTGTGACGATGCCGGCTTTGGAAATAGATATAGTCTGCTGCTCCATCGCTTCGTGAATCGAAGTCCGGTCCTGATCATTCATCTTATCGAATTCATCAATCAAACAAGTACCGCGGTCCGCGAGCACCAGAGCACCACCTTCCAACGTCCATTCACTGGTCAAGGGATCACGTCGGACACTGGCTGTAAGACCGACTGCACTAGCACCCTGACCTGTAGCAAACACAGCTCGATGCGCTGTTTTCTCAACGTACTTCAAAACTTGTGACTTGGCAGTTCCGGGATCACCGAGGAGAAGCACATTAATGTCACCACGGATAGACATCTTGCCCTGAGCCTCTTTCCTCACACCACCGAATAAGGAGAGAGCGACTGCCGTCTTGACGTCTTCGTGTCCATAGATACTTGGGGCAATGGAGCGAACAATCTTGTCAACAATGTCAGGTTCCCTAGAAAGCGAACGGATCTGTTCTATGTCTTGTTCAGTCAAATGGAACCCAGCCATTTGATCGTGGGACTTGATAACGTGGTTGGCTTCCAGAATTGTTGCAAAGACGGGAAATCCATTTTTATTGTTGAGCTGAGCGTCATAGCTATTGCGATAAATACCGGTAACCTCAACCTCATCGCCAGGCTTAGCAATATCGATTAGATCTGCGAGTAAGATGACTTCGCGTTGACGTGGAAGTCGTCCGGCGGGCACTGAGCCAGGTGACTCTTGTAAGGTCAATTTCTGGTAGTTTCGGTACACAGTCTTCTCCGAATTCATGGTGAAAGGACCCCGAGATTGACAATTTTGACAAAATGATATTTTGACTTCTTGTGCCGCCTCTTGCTGGAAAGGACCAAGCGTGACCTCGCATTTATTGCAGCGGAACATGACAAATTTCAACTGCGGAAAGACGCCAGTACGTCTTGTGACAACGCCATTCACACGAACAAGACAGTTGAGGTGAGATTGTCGGAGTTCTCTCAGCGAGTAGCAAAGGGGGAGATCGGTGATGCGCACATGAATTTCGTTTTGAATATCAGCAAAATGGGGATAGTGATAGAGGGTGGTTTCAAGTGCAGCTTGATCAAAAATCTTTAAAACTTCTGTCGGCTCATTTGCGACAAAGAATCCTAACACTGCCTTGGCTGCCACAAGATGGTCATAGGAGACTTCCAAGGATGCAGAATTAACCTCACCCAGTGTCTTGATACGTTCTCCGTAGACAGATCGGCCAGAGGAGTCGATAAATTCCGTCATGAACGCCTTGAATTCACGGCCGATGGTACGCATAACTTGTGGTTGCAAAATCCACTCTGTTAGGTTGGCGGCCTTCACGTCGGACACCTCTTCAAGGGACAGCTCCTCTTCCAAGATATCTTCCTGCATGTCCATATCGTCCCTGTCTTCGTCATAGTGATGCCTTCGACGACGCACTTGACGACTAAGATCCACATTCATGTCTTCGTCCTCGTCTTGGAGAAAGGCGGCTGGCATGCGGCGACGACGTGCTAGCTCTCGATCTCGCTTACTCATGCGAGCATCAAGCTGTCGACGAGTAGCAATATCGATCTCTGGTTGGTCCTCATCATCATCAATATATTTGCCTCGGTAGTGATCCACTCGAGTGTTCCTATAGTCTCTTTCGAAATCATCGGCAAAAAGGTCAATGCCGTCTTCATCCTCCGCCAACTCCTCGAGGTCGTCAATATCTCCTTCGAGTTCATCTTCCTCATCTCGATCCAGATCATCGTCAAATGGGAGCATTGGGGGGGAGGACGGGGGCGCTGTTCATCGTAAGCGACAATATAATCTATAAGGTTGTGCACCAAAAGAAGAAGAAAGAAACCTACGACTTGACGGAGGAGCAACCGAAGAAGTCTCATCATCAGGCTCCCTATCTCGCTTGCGGCGACTTAAATTCCCCAGGCCGCGATTTGCGCCGGAGACGCTGGGGCGCAAAGGTGAACTGTATTGACGTTAGTTTTGAGATTGAAAAATGTGCTGTCTTGGAACGCTCTCACCTCATTATGAGCTGGGTACTGGGATGTAGAGTAGATCACCTGAACGAAAGCGACTCAAGTCGATATTTTGTTTCGAATATTAGCATCAACTGACAGAGCGTGATTAAAAATGTTAATTAGTGGTGGGATGTCAGGTCGTTGTTGCCGTCGAAGGGGTTTTGCAAGCTTGAGCTGGCGGCGGGTCCAACTTCTTAGGCCGTCCCTCTCTCTACACGCGTCGGGCGCGATTTTCGCGTCCCAAACGCGTCTTTTCCAAAAGAGGGTTAATTGCGTGTCAGTAGATCACGTGTATGCTTTCAAATACGGAAATATTAGAGTGGATAAAGCCACACACCTCGATGTCCTTCGTGCACATCCGTCTAACCTTGTTAGGTTTAAAAACCTCGTGTAATTGCGTGCGCGCATAATCGAGCCTTTCTGAATATGGTTAGCGTAATGTGTACTACCTAAATGAGTAAGTGCATCTAACTATCAGTGCAATCGACGAGGCAGCGCGTTCCGCGTCAACTGATCATTTGCAATCGACCGTCCTGTGCAGTACCCATCAATTCCCATCCACAGAAGTAGTCAGTTCAGTCATCGTGAAAAATGAGTTCCACTGCTGGCTCAGACAGGCCTGCTGAAACCCTGAATGGTGGAACTCCAGAGCAATCCAACAATCGACACCGAGAGAGCTTCGCCTCGCAGAATTCACAAACCGCGAAAGAGTAAGAGCTTCTGCCATGCTAAGAATCATTGCAATTTCTTTTGATTTAACCTAGTCACTCAGATTTATTGAATCACAACTGCAACTCGAAGCTGATGCACGCGAAATTCTTCCTTATGTGAGCAATCCATCCCAATCTGAACTAAATAAGTGAAGTGTCATGATTAACAAGAAATACTTTGTAGTCATTTGATTCTTGCACACAAGCATTAGGTCCACTTCGACAGACTCTTTTCTCGTGTTTGACATGCAATCCCCCGCCTGAAAATGACGCGGATCCCTATACTCCCGCCGCGGTCTGCTATTCATGTTCTATATCATGCCACGGGGAACATACGTTAGTAGAGCTCTTTAACAAGAGAAATTTTGTGTGCGACTGCGGTACGAGGCGGTTCCCCGATACGTCCATTTGTACGCTCCGGGTTGATCCACAAACCAAAGCAAAGGGTGTTCATTCTCAACCCCCAGCAGAGGGAAACAAATATAATCACAACTTCCGAAACCACTTCTGCGCATGCGATGAAGAATATAACACGCATGAAGAAAAGGGGACAATGTTCCAATGCCTTGGCTTGGGTACTGTCGAAACTGGTGGATGTGGTGAAGATTGGTGGCATCCAGAATGTCTCGTGGGTCTTCCTCGTGGATGGCATAATACGGCGAAGGAGAAGGAAACAGCATCAGAGACCGAAGCAAAATCTCAAGGTATCGATGTCAAAACCAAGGAAGAGAATGGAGATGACGAGGACTACCCGTTGCCCCCGGGCTTTCCGGGTGAAGATGACTTCGAGACTTTCATATGCTACAAGTGCTTAAATGCCAATCCTTGGTTGAAACGCTACGCTGGGACTAAAGGGTTTCTATCACCAGTGTACAAAAACCGGGATTCCAATGAATCAGAACCAAAAAGGGGCAGCGACCAAGCGAAACTTGAAGATCTGGGGAAGTCACGAAAACGCAAGGCAGAAGATAGTGAAGTCGATGAAATTCAAGATCTTAAAAAAACGAAAGTGGAGGGCCAAGATAGATTAGAAACTATTCAAGAAGAAGCTTCCACAGCGGAGGCATCCAAGCACAAACATGAGTTGTTGCCATTGGAAGCCCCTTCTGGAACGTTCTCCCTTTTTGTCAAGGAAGACTTCCGCGATCATTTGTGTCGCTGTTCCGATTGTTTTCATCACCTCGTTCCCCATCCTCAACTTCGAGAAGAAGAAGAAACATACGAACCGCCTCTATCCGAAGATGGGGATGAAGCCAACGGAACCGGCAGCCAGGGAACTAGGAGCCTTTTGGACCGTGGTGAAGCTGCCCTTAGCAATATCGACCGCGTGAGAGCCATAGAAGGCGCCATGGTATACAATCACCTACGAGATAAAGTCAAAGCTTTTTTAAAGCCGTTTGCTGAAAGTGGTCAAGCGGTTAGTGCGGACGATATCAAGTCATATTTCGAAAAATTGCGCGGGGATGACATGGCTATCCGCGAAGCTGGTGGCCAAGCCTCTACTTTCAGTAATAACGGGGGAGATGGAAAGGATGACGACCATGAAGGAGGCAGTGATAGTCGAAAGGAGCAAAGCGGTATGTATTTTCCCGGTCCTCTGTTTCTTTACCACCACGGCCGTATTCATCATAGATTGATACTCTCTTCTAGGATACTAGTGATTTGTCGGCGCAAGGGTTTCACATGGAAAGAAATGCAAGAGCATTTCAGCATTCGGGGTGGGTAATCGGGAGGACGTGTTTTCAATGTCAACGGCGCATGTGGTTTGTGGAATGTGTAGTGGTTCATTGTATCCTTCCTATTCAAGTTCAAGGCTAGGTTACTTGTCTTCGAAACGAATGTTTGGATTGTAGCTATTCTGATGAACATAGCCAGCCCCCTAAGTCCATCCAAGATCATACGATAATAACAATTGCCAGCGCACTTTGGCGCAAGATTGATTTATTCCCTATGATCCTGAAAAGTAGAAAGAAAGAGCTTTCTGATTCAAAAAGCATGCATACAGCGAAGCCCATATGCATAAAATCATATATAAATTCCGGCACATTCCATGCACATTGAAAACTAAATCTAACGCCAATTGAACGCCATGTATGGTCCATCACAAAAAGGGGTATATACGCAAATTATTCCTTGAGACGTTTGGCCACTCGACCTATTAAACTATCATCCGGCAGTCCACTGCGTTTCGTACCTGGGAGGCTGCCGCTCCGAATATCGTTACCATCCTGACTGACTCGGCGGGGTGGATAACTATTTTCACAGCCCTCAAAACAGTTTGCGCTGATCGGCTCGCCATTTGTGAAGTACGGGTGTTCTAAAGCTTCCTCTGCGGTTATTCTCTTTGTGGGATCGTATTCCAGTAATCGTGACAACAGATCAAAGCCATCAGCGCCGGGTGATCCAACACTGCTGTGTGGGGAGTAACTACCCGTCTTCAGACATCCCTGGTACCATGTATCAAGACCGGAGGGCTTATTGTAGTGAAGGCCTCCCCGTGATGACATCTTCATAGACTGCATCATGGATTGCAACTGGTTGAACTCAGGCATGGCCGCTAGGCCAGGCCACGATTCTTGTCGTGGGAAGCCCAATATGTCGACTATTTTCATCATTTGATTGCGCTGGAACGGAACGGTTTTCTTGCTATCCATTTTCGCTTCTTCTCCTTTGAATATCGGGCGCAATGATAATAGCTCGGCGAATATGCAGCCCACAGCCCACATGTCTACCGCAGGGGTGTAATGCCGGCTACCCAGCAGCAGCTCCGGTGCACGGTACCAAATTGTTACCACAACTTTGTCACCAGTAAACAAGGAATTTAGGGGCTTGTAGAACAAACGTGCCAAACCAAGATCACCTATTCTGATAGCCCCGCCAGCGGTAACAAGAATATTTGCAGGCTTCAAGTCACGATGAAGAACCCAGTTGGTATGTAAATAAAGTAGGCCGTTGAGCAGCTGAAACAGTATTGAGCGAACCATCTTGGCGGGAATAGCATGTCGCTGTTGCTGAGTATGATGGTGGATGATCTGAAGCAAATCGTGTTCTGTATATTCAAACACCATAAAAATACACTTGTCCTCCAAGATAATCTCTTCCAAACCCACTACATTCGGATGATTGAGTTCAGAGCACAGAGCCATCTCACGAATTGCAGATTGCGAGAGGCCTGTATACTGAATCAATTCTCCTTCTTTATCGGGCTTGAACCTGATGATACTGTTATTAGTTGAACGAAACGAGGAAGAAACCCCACTGACTTCTTGATAGCGAACTCGCCCTTCTTGCCATTCTTCCCGATGGCTTTGTAAACACGTCCATACGTGCCACTGCTAATAAAACCAACAATATGATATCGCTCTCTGATGTGGACTTTACTCGTATACCCGCTTCCGGGACGGCCGGAATCTGAGAGAAACCAAGTTAGCAATTTTTCAAGGGGAAAAATACCCGGCCGTATTCATAACATCAGAAATGAGTAGTGAAAGCATCCAATGAACCTGAGTTCGAGAAGGCTTCGCTTAACTGCGATGATCGGGGACAATTACATGCACGTGACCATACTCGGGGCGAAGCACACACAACACCAGACACCAGAAAGGGAAATTACCACGAAGATAAGCACCACCTAGGGGATTTAGAACAGAGTAATTTTTCCCAAACATGGCGAGCAAGAAAAGAATACAGTTTTGTTGATGCTGTACGGACTGCAAAGACAGAAAAAGAATGCGGCAATCGGATGGAGTATACAGGCCATTTCAGATTGGAAGATCGGAATGACAAAAAGTGGAGCGGTTTTCATTCGACTAAGCGCGATCCATGGCAAAGGACTTTGAAAAGACGGAGAAGAAATAAAAAAAAAAAGGAGCGGTTTATTTACCGTCAAAAGCAGCCTGGACGCTTCTCTTGAGGTTCAAATTGGAAGAGGAGACGTTGGGCCGGATAGAAGAGGTCGTCAAAGGCCCACCGGAAGACGAAGGAGGGTTGGTCAAGCTCATCAATAACAGCAATGAAGCGCTATCTCCGAATTAATAATTCATCAATGGGGATCGGGAATAAGAATGGAGACTGAAGCTTCGACTGATTAGCTGAAATCCGCCGCGGTGGGTGGACGCTGTGGATGGGCGGATTCCGACGAGCAGCTCTCTATCCGTGCTCCGAGATGCGTAGGTCATGCGATGCCACATGCACAGCACAATCCACCGGCGAGGGGGTGCTCCTAGCACTCGGTTGGTCAGTTAATGGCTGGTTTTATTACGGAGTACTCCGTAGGGACGTGCAAATATTATGCCGAAATATTAATGCGATATGGAGAGCGGTTGCCAGTTGGTGTCACGTTGTCGTCGAGCCGATCAACTTTCTAGCAGGCGGGTCCACCGGCAAGCGAACGCGCGAATCAGATGATCTTCCGCCGGGGCTTCGAAGCAAGCGCTTGTTGTGATTGGCCAAGCTCCGACGTCTTGGCATGTCCTTGCCGCATCCACCAATCATGGCGCCGACTCGGCGCCCACACAATAGTCTATCCGAACCAGGATTAGTGCTTACTTTACACGGCAATGATTGCATCAACAACGACCCTCAAGGAATTGGATCTTCGTGAAATTGACAAATATCAGACACCACACTAAGTTATCGTAGTGCGCAAGCCAAGGGATTCTTGGAGCTCACGCGATGGCTACGACCTCCAGCGTTACCGCGTTCCTTGTCTACCTGGTCTTCGTCGCAACGCTAGGCCCTCTGCAATTTGGCTATCATCTGGTACGCATAGAGGAGTCCTTGTGTCTCTACTGTCACAGAATACTAAGGAAAAGCCGTTTATACCTAGGCTGAATTAAATGCCCCTCAAGCCGTCATCACCTGCGAGAAAAAGAGCATCACTTTGACGTCGACCTCTAACCGGTTACCACAATGTCTTCCAATGAATCCGTCGCAGTTTGGACTCGTGTCATCTATCTACACAGTTGGGGGTTTCGTGGGAGCTGTTGTCTCCGGCCCGATTGCCACCAGATCAGGTCGGCTGTTGGCATTGAGAGCGACGACGGCTTTTTTTGTGTTAGGCTCCGTTGCTGAGGCATTGTCCCCAAACATTGCGATTCTAAGCGCGGGGAGGTTCCTCAGCGGCATTGGTGCCGGGGCTTCAATCGTGGTCGGGCCTATTTTTGTATCCGAAATCGCACCGGCTGCGTCACGAGGCTTCTTCGGTGCCTTCACTCAAATCATGACTAATGTAGGGATTCTTTTGACCCAGTCTCTTGGGTATTTCTTCAGCAGGGATAGTCTATGGAGAAATATTCTCGCTGTAGGTGCTATCCTGGGTATAGTCGAGTTTCTCGGTCTTCTTTTTGTGCCAGAAACGCCTGCCTGGTTGGCTGAGCATCGGCACTTGAGTCAAGCTCGACAAGTGCTTCAACGTATTCGCGGCAAAGACGCCGAGATTGAAGAAGAAATTCGATCATGGAAAGCTGGTTCATTGGAGAGCCATGGTGCTGAAGAGGAGGAGTCTTTGTTGTCACCGCATTCAAATCAATCACAGTCCCAGAAACCACGAGTCACGATACTGACAGTGGCCACAGACCCGGAATACCGTCCCGCTCTTACTGCAGTTGTCATTGTCATGCTTGCACAACAGTTCACCGGCGTCAACAGCATCATCATGTACAGTGTCTCGTTGCTTCAGGGCACGTTGCCGACGGCAGCTCCGCTATTGGCTGTGATTATCTCTGCCCTCAATCTTGTGGTCACCCTGGCTTGCTCTCCTCTGCCAGATAAAATCGGTCGCAAGACGTGTCTATTACTTAGTATCAGTGGCATGGGCGCAGCATCTGTGCTGCTTGCTATTGGAATCTCTGTCAACCAGAAGATCATATCTGCATTGGCAAGTTTACTTTTTGTCGCTAGCTTCGCGGTGGGACTAGGGCCCGTGCCGTTCATTCTCGCTTCGGAGCTCGTAGGCTCTGAAGCCGTCGGCGCCATTCAAAGCTGGGCGTTGTCTACAAACTGGATTGCGACATTTATCGTCGCTCAGTTCTTCCCCATGCTTAACGGGGCCCTCGGAGGAAAGGGCCAAGTCTACTGGCTATTTGCCGGCCTAGCAGCTCTTTTCGGGATTTTCATCTATCTACGGGTCCCCGAAACCAAAGGCAGATCCACCCCGGATGAAGTCTGGGGCCGGGTCGACGAACGGCGAATGGATTAGAGCGTAGTCGCAGCTTTCAAATGACTGCGTACTCTTTGACGTTGTCCAGCTTGGCAGCGTAAAAAAACTAGCGTACGTTTCTATAAATATTCCGGCCTCGTCGCCATCGCCGCTGGAGGTGGGGACAAACCAGTCTCCTGAGTCCTCGCAAATGCTTGCCCAGACACTGTGTGACGTTGTATCTGTTGATGCTCTGCGAGCGCCGAGAATTGTGAACCAATATTACGACGTTGGAGTCTTGGACTGCCCTCTCATAAGCACTAGATGGGTGCCGCGAGCATCCGTCGTAAACGAATCCCTCCTATCGCCGCGAGTTAATTAATGCGCCCAGTAGAAAGATGATGATATTTATGTAGTAAGCTAGACGCACGCACCTGTGCCAAAACGAACGGAAATGTCCCTGGGAAGTTGTAGAAATGCGGCAGTAGTGCTCCTGTTCAGTTGGGGTAAACGCACAATCTATATATTAAATTATACGACCAAGAAGGTCTCGCTGCAATTTTATTCATTCAATTATTCATCTTTCCTTTTTTTTTTTTTTTTCCCTTCTCGCTTTTCAATGTAATATTTTGAATAGAGATTTATCTTTTATATTCTTCTCACGAGCACGAATGAAAAGGACACCGGCTGCATTTGCAAGCTAACTTCAAACTTTCGGTCAGCTTCCCCCCACCCCGCCTTCCCGGCGAGTCTCTTTTCTTCCCCTCGAGGCTCAACGTCATGTCTCCATAGAGAGACTGCGAGACTCACAACCTTGCAACCTCACCCCAATTTCAAAGCTGCTGCCATTGCTCGCGTATGGTCGCTGCCTCGCGACAATACTGTATTTTATTTTATTTTATTTCCCCACCTCTCTTTCTTCTCAATTGCATTCCAAGTCGTGCAGAAAGAGAGACAAACAATGCACACACAGCTCTCCTGCATGGAAACACGCTGAGTTCATCTCTAACCCTTACGCTTTACGCCTTACACGTCACATCTCACATCTCACAACCCACACGCTTCCAAGAGCGGAGCGAAACATCGGAAAACCGGTGCAACTGGGACCTTCCCCAAAATAAATAGAGACAGCCCTGACGGTTTGACCTCATCCCACAGGCTGATCGGACCAAACGACCAATGTCAGCACCCGACGGCAGCAGGGTAGTGATTTTCCTGGCTTGGCCTTGCTAACTTATATCGTCATCCTTAATCTCTCACTATTATCACCCGCCCAGGCTCGTTAATATACCCCACACCCGTGTGCCAGTTGACCATGGTCCGCCTTCCACTCCCCCAGCGCTTCGTCAGCTCTAAGAGCACGACTCCAATTCAGCAAAGTCGAAACCCAAGCCCATTGAGGTCCCCAATGGATTCTCCGTTGACGCTGAAGGTTAATGTGGTGAAGGTGAGGAGGAGATCTCGTCCCTGTGATCTCAAGTGTGCGCTTAGGGCTGACATAACCTTGCATCCACCAGGGGAGGAACCTGGCAGCAAAAGATAGAGGCGGAACGAGTGATCCTGTAAGTCTTTCTTGCATCTGCGCCCTTCATGCGTTCTGGCTTTGACTCAATTATGCGAAAGTTCCTTGTCGTGTCCCTAGGAAACTCGCGCGAATCGACTCCGACGATCAGCAAGACCTTGAATCCAGATTGGAATGTGACGTTTGAGTTGCCCATTAGCGGCGTTCCTCTTTTGGAATGTGTCTGCTGGGATCGAGACCGATTTGGGAGGGATTATATGGGGGAGTTTGATATCCCGTTGGAGGAGATATTTGGGGAAGGGGAAACCCAACATCAGGTACACACACACCGGGCCTAAGCTCACAACCGAAGACGCAATTCGTGACTGAACATCATCCTAGCCAAAATGGTACACGTTGGAATCAAAGCGGAGACGGGGCAAGAAGAAGGAAAGTATAGTTTCTGGAGAAATACTCATCCAGTTTTCTCTCCTCGATACGGCCAATCCTAGTGCGACTTCTACCGAGACCTACCAGAAATTTAGATCAATTGTGTCCGCAGCGGATGAGGAGGAAGATGCAGCCCTCACGTCAGCCCCGTGGAACGAGCAGGACGACAACGACAAAGATGAAGAGACATCGGATGAAACGGATGACCCTACTAAACCCGAGGTCGTGGAAAAGCGAAGGCGTCGGCTACGTGTTGCACGACTGAAGCGGAAGTCCATTGCGGCGAGAGCCTATCAATTTTCCGGTGCCTCCAACGGTGTACAGGGCATTATATTCCTTGAAATTAACAGGATAAGTAACCTACCGCCGGAGAGAAATAGTAAACAACCCTGCTTTTCTGTTTTTAACGAGATAAGAGCTGACTTTTGAATCGCAGTGACTCGAACATCATTTGACATGGACCCGTTCGTGGTTACCTCACTGGGAAGAAAAACTCTCCGCACCAGGGTTATTCGTCACAATTTAAACCCAGTGTTCGACGAAAAGATGGTTTTCCAGGTCATGAAACACGAACAATTATACACTATGAGCTTCACAGTTGTCGACCGCGATAAACTATCTGGAAATGATCTTGTTGCAACTGCCGAACTTCCTCTTCAAACGCTCATTTCGACAGCCCCTGAGGCCGATCCAGAAACTGGGTTATACAAACTGCAGGAACCTTCTAGGCCAGGGCGAATGTTGCACTCTCAGAGGTCACGTTTCAGGTTGCCCATCTCACGCTCCAACTCTGCAACTAGTCTAAGTAGATCGCCAAAACCAACATTAACATCGCAATCGTCCAACTCTTCGCTCCCTACTAATACTCAATCCGAACAATCTCTATTAACCCCGCCTAGCAGTGTCCCCACTGATACTAGCAACGCAACCCTTGAAGTCCCGAGCAGCTTTCCCTCAAAGGGCGACGAAATGCCTCTAAATTCTCAAAGTTCTGCAGATAGCGAAGATCTAAGGACATATACTATCCCGCTCCTATTGAAGAATAAAGAACGATGGGAGGACAAGTATTCGCCAGAACTCTTTATCAAAGCAAAGTATATGCCGTATAAAGCTCTTCGGCAACAGTTCTGGCGAGTCATGCTTAAGCAGTATGACGCTGACGACAGCGGTCGACTCAGTAAAATAGAGCTCACTACTATGCTTGATACTCTCGGGTCCACTTTGAAGGAATCTACCATTGATGGCTTCTTCACCAGGTTTGCTGGCGAGAATGAGTCTAATGAGACAGCTGATATCTCATATGACCAAGCCGTGATCTGCTTGGAAGATGCACTTCAAGAAGTGCAAAAAAATAATTTTGGGGGACTCACCTCGAAACTTCGGGATTTAGCGCCAACCTCCCTATCCTCGACAGGGGAACGCAGCCCGGACCCATCAAGTGCTGCTGACGAAGCAACGGATTTGGAAGATGTAAATGGCAATCTACGGCAAGTAGATATATCAACTATTCCTGAGGCGGACCAGCCTTCGCCAGGTTTCGGCGAACTTACACCTGACGATCTCACCGACGAAAGAGGTGAAGAGCACGTAATTGAAATTGGAGAATGCCCTCTATGCCACCAACCACGACTAAGCAAACGCTCTGATGCAGACATTATTACCCACCTTGCAACATGTGTCAGTCAAGACTGGCGCCAGGTTGATAGCATCGTCATGGGTGGCTTTGTCACGTCCAGCCAAGCACAGCGTAAGTGGTACAGCAAAGTTGTCACCAAGATTGGCTATGGAGGATATCGGCTAGGGGCAAATTCCGCAAACATTTTGGTGCAGGATCGTATTACTGGTCAGATCAACGAGGAAAAAATGAGTGTCTATGTTCGTCTTGGGATTCGATTGCTGTATAAGGGGCTCAAAAGTCGCGAAATGGAGAAGAAGAGAAGTAAGTCAAAGGGTTAAAAAAAGCTCTCATTATGAGCATGATAAAAGATGACTAACATGAAGACAATAGTTCGGAAGATGCTAAAGTCTCTAAGCATCAAACAAGGGAAGAAATATGACGACCCAGTGTCCGCTAGTCAGATCGAAAATTTTATTAACTTCCATCGGCTCGATATGTCGGAAGTTTTGGAGCCGATGGAGAACTTCAAAACATTCAACGAATTCTTTTATCGTAAATTGAAGCCAAATGCGAGGCCGTGCTCTGCTCTGGATCAGCCGAAAATCGTCGTCTCACCAGCCGATTGCCGCAGTGTAGTATTCGACCGCATCGAAGACGCTACCAAGATCTGGATTAAGGGCCGGGAATTTTCCGTTGACCGGTTACTGGGGGCAGCTTATCCAGAGGATGTCCCTAGATATAAGAATGGTGCTCTTGGAATTTTCCGACTTGCACCTCAAGACTATCACCGTTTCCATGTTCCCGTGGACGGAGTCATGGGCACCCCAAAAACTATTGAAGGTGAATACTATACGGTAAATCCTATGGCAATTCGCTCAGCACTCGATGTTTATGGAGAGAATGTTCGGGTTCTAGTACCTATCGACTCTGTCGCTCATGGTCGAGTAATGGTGGTATGTGTTGGTGCCATGATGGTTGGGAGTACCGTAATCACCCGACAGCCTGGAGAGAAAGTAGCGCGCGCCGAGGAGCTGGGATATTTCAAATTTGGAGGAAGTACCGTTGTGCTATTATTTGAATCTGGAATGATTAACTTTGATTCCGATCTGATCGATAATTCTAAGGGAGCCCTTGAAACTCTGGTAAGTGAAGCTCGGGCAAAATAAGGAGGCCGCACTCGTTATTAACATTTCATTATAGATACGGGTGGGCATGTCTATCGGCCACAGTCCAGACGTGCCTCAATTTGAACCTGATGTGCAGCAGAAAGAGCAAGGCATCTCTCATGAAGCGAAAGTGGAGGCGAATCGCAGGATAGCTGGGTGATCACTGATCACTGCCCAAAAGCATGGCGCATCCCCAGACAAACCTCGTTGAACATGGTACATTTGGTTCGCTTTGTGTTCTAGTAAATATACACGACCATGATGATGTATGCACGACATTTATGGCATGGAATCTTCGAAAACCTTGCATTTCACCAACATCAAAACATAACTTACGCAGTATTCCGTATTCCTTGGTACATAATAGTGTAAAATACCAAATGTCTGCAAGAGAATTGCAGTGCTATTGGAGAAATAATTACCGTATCGTGATTACGCAGCGCTTCCCCTCGGCCCTCGTGCCAGAGCATGCACACTAACCCCAAACAGGATTAGACGTCCCCACCCACAAGGTTGTTTTGGTCGTTGGCGCGTTGGGGCAAGACGAAGTGCAAGAGTCGCGATTTCTATCTAGACGAGAAGATATTCAATGCCCTCGGGACTAGGCGCACTATCGTGTTTTTTTCTTTTGCTTCCCAACCCGCTGGCTGCTGCGCAGGTGAATTGCTGATTCGTGGTGAAGCAAACATCAAGTCTGGGTCGCGTCTATCGGCAGAAGCGCGACCCGTCCTTTTCTCACCATCACGCTCGCTCTGAATTGCAAGGACTCTGCGACCCGACAACGAATTGAGAATCCGCGCGCCACGCCGGCGCTACAAGATCAGGGGTTTATGCTAGCAAAGGTGCTCTTAGCAAACGACTCTGTGACACAAATTGAGAGTAATGGAGGGAGGGGATTTTGTGACGACGTGAGATAGCTTTAATGACCTAAACACCGAGATTACGAAAGCGCTGCAGAAAGACAGCGCCCTAACAGTCTTCTGCGAAATTTACGAATTGCGACATATCCGTGACTATAAGAGACGAGACAAGTTATAACAATTGTTCCAGAGGCGATTCTCGAGTTTCTCTGCCCCCCCCCCCACATATCGAATTGTCTGATATGACCGTCACGGTCTTGACAACAACGGCTACAAGGACCGCGCGTCGTGAACCTCTCAAAGTGATTGATATGGCGGCGTCGCAGGGGCGACCTGCGTCGTCGGTACGTGGAAATGGTGAGAAGGGGCGAGGAAAACGAACGAGCTCGCGCTTGAATGCAAAGGAAATTGGGGTTGACGAAGGCGCTTTCTCTTCTGGAAACTTTACACAAGAGAGATCGACGCGGAATGCGACAAAAAGAAACGCAAGTAAGTCGCTCAGTATCAACATTGTCATTCCTCAGATCGAAACGCAAAGATTTTGGGTCGCCATTCATCCCTCCACGTGAAGATGACTGACTTATATTTCAATTCCTACAGCTGCATACGACGAAGACATTGGAGGTTTCCAATTTTCTCGAGCTACTACCGCCGCGAAGAAACTGAAATCAGGTTTAGAAGAACCAATCCCAGATGATGTCGCAATAGAAAAGGCCGTCCTACACTCACCACGAAGAGGTCGTCCACCGAAAAATCATATAACACAACCATCTGGAGACACGATACCAGAAGATATTAGGCCTAGTACAAGAAATGGCAAGGCCCCTAAGGGACGCCCGAAGAGGGTTTCTCTGGAACTTCAAGGCGAAGTCGGGCAAACTCGAAAACGTGGTGAAGAGCCCCCATTTCCCACAGAAAAACCATCGAAAAAAGGCAGGCCTGCCAAGGCGAGACCTTCTGTGGATATCACTTTGCGATCACCCGAGCCTTCTCAAGGCGCAACGTCGAAGATTGCACTGCCTTTGGCAGATACTCCCGTTATACGGCGAAATAAGGAGATGAGGGAAGGTCGCGCAGGGAATGGGCCAAGACGGAATAGTCTGGGAATGAGAGGCCGGAGAGCAAGTTCGTTAATAGATTCGGGAGCATCAAACGGTACTCATCTCCTTTTTCAATTCAGAAATGATTCCCACGCTTGAAACAAAACCAGGCAGCTAATATTCTTGGTATAGCATTACCTCATAGGGAGGTTCCAACATCAGAGTTCTATAAACACATCGCAAGTGATGGACTTTCAGAGCCTCGCCGCATGAGACAGCTGTTAACGTGGTGTGCCACCCGTGCAATGGACGACAAGCCATCAGGTTCGCGTTCTGACGACGACAGTGCCCGACTAGCAGGTAATGTCTTCATAAACAAACTACGTTTGCTGATAATAAACCTCTAACTCACTAATTGCGTACAGCTCGAGTTATACAAGAGGAACTACTTCAAGATCTTTCAAATAAATCCGAGTTATCAGATTGGTTTTCTCGGGAAGATGCACCGGCTCCTACGGTTATTGTCAAGAAGCCAAATCCCAAAAACATCCAAAATGCGGAAAAAATAAAAGAGTTAGAAGACCAAATACGCAGGTATGTATCTTGAGACAGTGCAGTCCAGATGTCTACTTTCTTCAACGAAAGTTGCTAACGACGACTAGGTTGCAAAATGAAAGGCATGCACTCAATGCATTACTACGCGTCCCTTCGATACCCACTATAGAATCGCCTTCTGAGCAGGCTGTGGGAGACGATGCTCGACCGAAATGCCTGCCAAATATAGATGAAACAATATTAGATCCCTCTCAACAATCAATTTTGGCCACGCTCGCTCCTGGGGGTGCTCGAAAACGCTATGAAGGGACTCAGAATGAGCCGGAAAGAATCAACACTACACCACCTGCCCATCAGCCTCTACCACCTGCCACAATAACTCGCCGCCTCTCACGCATCACTTCATCTCTAGCCCCGACATTAGACGCATTTGCTTCGGGACTCCATGACATCGATATTTATCGTTCTGCAGCCGATCGTCTCTCTCATCAAATGTTGAAGGTTTGCTCTGAACAACTTGAGGAAAGAGACAACCGGAGCTCAGATAGCGCACCACTCCATGAAGCCCCAGAGGATGGCGATACGTATAAGGACAAAAACAATTTCCATCGCAAGATTGCATTGCGGACACGACAGCAAAGGGAAGATCTAAGCCTAATACTTGGGGCTCTGAGTCGTGTGGAGAGGAGGTAAAAATGGATAGCCCTAATATTAGTAAGATGTTTTTATTTGACATTTCTGCTCTTTCTTTTTGATATGATACCAGATTACCGGGCGCATTATATTGTACTGTCTTCATTGCGAGGGCTTCTCTTATCAGTACATCTTTCGTTTCCCCTTTCTATTCATTTCCTGTGCTTGTTGGTTACGGAAATATGTGCAGTATCTTTTTTTCCCCATTGTTAGGATTCAAAATGATGATATTGCAATGATTATGTGGAATGTTGTGAATAGCGATGACCCTATAATGTTCTCCATGGTTCTTTTAGGATAGTTCGAATCGAAGATGAGTGCAGGTCAATACGCCAATACTGCCCTCAATTCAATGGCATTGCTTTCTCCTCATCATGATGCAGGCTATACTTAAATGCCATAGAGACTATGCTCAATCGATACATGGAACTTACCTACTTATCTAGATATGTCTGGCAGTATCTTGATTGGTTGACGTCCATACATGGTTTCTAAGTGCGTAGGTGCGACGGGGGGCAGTTCAAAGATGTCGGGCCTGTGGATGCGCCTTGAGCTGTCTCCCTGTATCTACACAGATGCAGTAACTAACATGTCCTTGAAACGTCTTGTTATTGAGCGAGCCAGAACTGGAGAAGTGCAACACAGTTACGGAGGAAGGCGTCATCAGTGAGTTGTGCCACATTACCTACCTAGGTAATTTGCACTATACCTATGATTCCATGGAGCTACCTGGTGAATTGATTTGATTGGACACAGTCCCAGTTGTTCTTCATACACAGAAAGGTCTGCATAGCCAAAAGTAACTATCGTAAAAGACACCTCATATTATTGTTGCAGGAGTAGTACTGGTTGCTGTGGTATTAAACGGTGATGCATGAGAAAGCTGGAGCAGTACCTGGGATCCCAAGCTCATGTCTGTTTGTGAAACCCTAGTAGTAGCTCAATGTGTGTACGTACTAGCTAGTTTAACTACCCCAGGATCTCATTTTGTGTATCTCCAGATGCCAGTAGGCAACTTTTCCAGGTAGTTGGGCTGAATGAAAAAGTGCTTTCAAGGTACGTAGGTATCAATCTTCAAGCTTTTCTTTAACTCCCTAGCCCTTTTTCCTTTCTTGCTTTCTCGCATATGGCTGCTTGCCTGTGTATTTCAAGGATAGGAGAGAAATTTTCAATCTCGGCTTTTACCAACTCAGGTAAAGTTTCATATTGTTGGCCTGTATCCATCTAAGCAAGATATCTCCTCCGTAGCACGATTGGATTTGGACCGGCCGTTCTGTCGCTTTCCGTAGCAGCTGGCTTTGCTAGAATTTAACCCTTTTCTACTAGACGAAAATGTTACACTCTCTTTACTGACGACACAAAGTATGTCGGCTTATGCTCCCGCCAACTTGCAGTTTGGTTGTACGCCCGAACTACATAGGTAGCCTTGCATATGCATCCTCTAATATCAAGCTATTCATACATGGATGTACACTGTGCCTAATTTAGATGCTATTCTTCAATATAACTGCGTATGCTGCTTTTGGGACCTTCTCCGATTCAAAGTTGTTGTTGTTATTAAGACATCACGGACGGATTCGGGGTTGCCACGGGGGTAGTAGCACGCGGAGAACGGATCCTGACGTCGAATGTTTGTTGATTCACGGATAAGAGGTAAGGAGCATGTAGCTTTCGAGAACCGAATGGATGAAAAATACGTAAAGCGTCCTACAACGGGGGAAGCCTGGCAGCGTTCCGCGCTGTTGGGGAGAAGGCTTTGTTTGATCCGTGCCGTGTGTGATGCTGCTGTACATTGCTCATGAAGCTTCATAATGATTAGCTTAGCGTTATTGGTGCAACCGGGTTTCGATATGGGTCCTAACCAAAGTTTCGGCTCGGAACGAGCCACAGATTTCCCCGGCCATTTAATAAACTTTCTTCTCTGGGTCCTTCAAGCTTCGAAAGGTTGTGTCGCTGAATTCGACATCATATCCACTCATGGATCGTGCATGGCTTCCCTAAAGCCTATCATAAGACGTCGAACTTCACAGCCATGATAAATAATGTCAAAGGCTGGCAGGTCTTGCTTTTCTGTTTCTAGTCGCTCCCGCGTTATTGCTCCAGAAATGAAGGCAAGACGGCGAAAAGCAATGCCTAAGGGACACAGAAATAATCGTTATATTGGTTATAGAAAGCAAAGATAAAGAAATATAGCCGTAGGAGGAATGAAAGCGAGTTGCACTAGAATTATCAATGGAATTTTCAAAGCATGACCAGGTCGCTCTTTATCCAATCATGTGGCCATTTCTTCGCCTAGCACTTGTAGTTTACATTGCGAATATACATCTACTTGCATGATACAGAAGTATCTCGTATTTAGGTGGCCTCAAACATTCGTCCATGTACCCTATGGTCTAGAATATCTGGGTATTACACACCATCTGGCCTTCGGTGAAATTCATGATAAGACCTTCCTCGCCCCGCCTAGGCAACTCTTTGTTCTAGCTCCTAGATGAGGAACATCGTCAATATACTTCAAGAGTTGCTTTGAGTGACACGCCCTTTTTTATTGAAAAATAGACCGACAAAACCTATCATTACGTGGTAAAGGCGGGGCCGTTGAAAAGAAATTAATACTGTGAGGCACCTAGGCAGGTATAAATCATACGTATTCAATGGCCTTCTGACCGGCAAAGGTATGTGCTCAGTCTGATAGAGTTATATCCGGTTAGTATTTTATTGTAACACGGCGTTCAGATCTGGCTCATTATTTGGATTCTAGGCCCTCTATATGAATAGGGTAATCTATCAACCAGTGGGAAATACTAGCCAAGAACCTAGTAGTTTTTGAGTATTCTTCTCTGGTACAATGGGTCGAGTCGCTTTGTATGTGGTGGTACTGTGATAAGCTGAAGTCTGGCACAAGTAATTAGTTGATCTAGTGCCCTTCAAGGGATACCTAGTTTTACTGGCTATTAGTGATTCGCTATTGTGACTTGTATCTAGATCTTTTCTTCTTGCTATTCATCCTATACGTCATTATTCGCCCAAATCGAAGTCGATGGTGTCAACGTTGTGACATTATCATGTGAAGATGGCAGGTCACTTACAATATGTAACCCATCACGAATAACGTCCACAGGGATTATAATAACAATAATGTCTTGTTTATTATTCTGTTTTGCCTGCAAGCCCAATAACCTGGAGATATATTGACTCGGTCATTAACCCATTTCGTGATTGCAAAAAAGTAAACAGATGACCAAATCAGTACCTACTTACGGATTGAAATTTCCGAAGTAGATTAGCAGTAGGTACTACGTAGTGTCAACTATGGTGTTGCTAAGTAGGTAGCACAGCATATAGCCTGTGACCTCCTCGCTTTCGTATACTTGTCAAGCAGCACATAAGCTGTGACACCTCACCGACCTCTATGCCAAGAATGTGCAATCTTCCAAAACCTTAGGCTAGAACTAGAAAATGATTACCTATGATTTCTGAATTTGCCATTTGGCCATAAGAAGGTGGCTGTGGTCGAAAACTAGTAAAGAAGAGATGAGTAATCGTGCTGCCTGTTCGGTCTGAGAGGAAAATAGAAACACTTCTAGACTTAGCGTATCATGTTGAGCAAATAAACTTCTTAAAATTCTTCGCATGCCTGAAGGCCTTCTATTGAGCAAAGTCTGTGTCTTTATGTGTTCCGGCTAACGAATACCCTATAGTATCCAGCTTCTATGCACATATTTATTTTTCAGCGATCCACTTTTGATCAGGGGCCCTGCTCGCCTGTAACGATATTGCCCCTTATGGAATACTCGGGCCTTGAGGCACATATAAACGGGTCTAGATACCGGGTATGAGCACATCTGAGTCAGGTCTAGATGTCCGATGAGTCATATTGACTGTATGCTAACTTAAGCAGTCCAGCTCAATGTGTGCTGTATCATTTATAGAATGGAGATAAGCCTTGCGACGTTGACCGGTGGCTTTTCTCTTGTAGCTGAACATTCCTAGGTAGAATCTGCTGTATGGTTAGACTCGTTAACATTGATCGTGAAGAAAGGTGAAAAGGAGCATCGATGGATGCATAGCGCAGCCCGCGTTGCATCCGCAGCATCCTGGTTTAACCCGAATAGGAAATAAGTTACCATTTCGGTCAGGGTTAATGCAGACACGTGCTTTTTTTTCTGCGATGCTGGCCAACCACGGCATCAGAAACAATCTGCATTGACCCAATATGTCGGGTTCTCGTCCCAAACAGCAGTCTGCTCATTCCACAAACAGTCCGATGTCAATGACCGCGTAATGAAACATTCCGTACTGCGTCCACATTACTGGTGTTCAAAGTGGACAAAAATTTCATGTCTATTAGACGTATCAGATATGATATAATGTATTCCATAGATAAGAATCAATCCACAGACATGGTAAGCATGTCTAAGTCATTATTGGCTGTTTCTACGCCTTTGTCATTCTTCGAGAGGGCTTTCTTAGGGACGGACTGTGTTATCCCAGGTGTATGGCTGGGTTTCAAGTGAATAGCTTTTCCTTCAAGCCCTGTATGTTGCGTCTTCAGCTGCGTATCGAAGATATCCTCAACGGGAGACGGTCAGGGGGACGGGGAAACAAAAGAATTTCTGCACTTGCACTATGTCGGCGAGTGAGTGCAAAAGCCTAAGCACATCATTTATTCAACGATAAGAAATGAAAAATGAAACGGAATGCCGTTCTCAGTTCTTTCTCCGTTTGACACGGTGCACGCTCCACTGCCATGAAGTCCGTGCCCACAAAATCAACCCTAACGTCGCTCTGCCTATCATTATGTCGACCCAAATAACTGAGTACTAGTTGACCTGTCAACATGATCGATATTGCAGAAAGATTTAACCCGTCGTTCCATGGTTATTTGGCCTGAATCCCTTTGGTAAAGAGGTTGTTCTTGAGACTCGACCGAATCTGTTACCTATAGGCCTTGATTAAAGGAGGTGGTGTGTGTGTGTGTGTGTGTGACTGCACAGCCAAGCCATCATCGCTGAATGCTACCTTCTGTGGTGTTGTCGGCTCAGTCCGTCCGTCACCACCATTCCTCTCACTCCATCCACGTCCCATTCTACCTATCAGCAGAGACTGGTTAACCACAATCACTGGCCACCTGAGACCCACCACAGCACAAGCAATCCCTGCTGGTGATATTGTCACTGGTCCATGCTCGCCATTTGCCTCCAGACCCTCTCGAAGGCGAGACTTGATCAAGCGGGTGCATGGCTTGAGTGAATGAAGTGAAGGTAGAAGAGTTTCTGCCTAAAGAAAGTAGCGACTGGACAATATGTACTCGGCGTCTATTTGATTGAGTCATCTCCGTATCTCACTAAGCCTCAAGCATGACCTCAGGTATTCAAAAGAGTATGAAATTGATATATAGAGCAGCAAGAGCAAAACGATGTTTCAATATAAGAAAAGGCCACTCGATGAAGTACATATTCGATGATGAAGACAAGATTTGCATATATGCATGAATACGAATGTTTCTATAACGTAATCCACACCCGAGCGGATCACACCACCGAGCGGATCACTCAGCTCCAAGAAAGCGTCTTGTATAGATTTTAAACCTCAATTTTCAACCCGAAATAATAATTATATACAAAAAATTAATTAGTAATACGATTAGGGCATTGAGGCCTTCTATGCCCGAAAATTCCACACTCACTACATTGAAATTGACGGCGTACACGTGGTTGAGAGGCCGGAAGCTCAGGCTCGGCCGGAGCAGTAGTAGGAGCTTGAGATGCCTCAATTGGCCTATTTATAAGTGCCTGAGCATCCTCTCTAGTAATTCCTTGCTCATGAGATATCTGCTTTTTAGATCGTGTACGCTTTCGCTTCTCTTTCTCATGTGCAGCTCGTAAATCGTGAACTTCCTTCCGTATAATAAGAAGCTCGTTAATACTGGTCTCGTACGCCTTTGACATGCGACTAATTGCTTCATCAATAACTTCAGAGGGGCTCCTTGTACGCCGGCTGATTCGTCGCTTAATCGTACTCAATTGGCGTTTGAATTGGCGTGGATTTTGAGGTGTCTGTAAGCATGATGATTGAGAATCACTAGGTGGATTAGGAGGTGGTGTTGGAGTCTTTAATCGGATAGTAAGTTGACTATAAACTCGATCTGGATCCAATGGAACTAATCCAGTTGCTTTGAAGCCATTCCGAATAGTCTCAGCTTTATATGCCATCGTACGGGCCTCTGGAAAAGCAGTAAGAAAGTCGATTTTATCAATATGATTAAAGCCGAGTCTCATCCGCTGCTCAACAAGCTTTCCATATTGTCGCTTTAGAACTGCAAAACAGCTAACATCGAGAGGCTGTAAGAGATGCGAGGAATGTGGAGGCATGCAGATTGGGATAATCTTATTCTCAGTGCATGTACGATCAAATTCGGCAGTTAAATGGCTTCCATGGCCATCGAGAATTAACATTCGATATTGTCCGATTATCCGGCCATTTGTATGAGGAATAAAGTGATTGATGAGCCAATCCATGCTAATCTGATCTGTTGTCCACCCATTATCACTAATATTGATCTTCCAATCATCTGGAAGGGTCTCAAACCAGCCTTCCTGGGAGTATTTAGTAGCTTTAAAGATCACGTACGAGGGCAAGGCCCAGCCAGTAGAGTTGACTGCCTCAATTGCAGTTACCCATTCTCGATTACCAGGCTGTAGTAGATGTGGACGGCCATATCGATCGCTTCCAGTAATAACCTTTGCGCTCGCGCAGAGGCCCATTGCAAAGCCAGTCTCATCAAAGTTATAGATATCCTCCGATAGGATTCCATACTTGGCTATAGCCTCTCGTACGCGATCAAAATATTCCTCAATTATCTTCGGATCTTCGCATTTAGCACGCTCGTAGTTATATCTTCGTGAAAATCGTGTTTTTAGCTCTGAGCGACGTTTGACTAGGTTATAAACCCAGTTCTCGCCAACTGTTTGATTTCCATGTTGAGAAAGAAGAATATTGGCCATATCTCGTACCATAGAGGGTCGGGGAGGTAATCCTCGCTTATCTAGATCTAATATCCATTTAATAAGCGATTCCTCTTCAAATTGAGTCAATTTATGCCCATTTGCACGTATCTCAGCTTTCATTGGGATACCATTGAGGCGGCGCGAGAGAGTTGTATATGGCACATTATAAGTGCGTGCTGCATGACGAATTGATGATAATTTTCCATTTTTAAAATCGGATATAGCTAATAAGATTCGTCCTTCTTGTTCCTGAGAATTTGATTGATTTTTATTAGGAATTGGTGGCATATTGGCGCGTTGAATATAGAGAGTTGACTCATTTGACGCGCTCGGAGTTGAGTGATCCGCTCGGTGGTGTGATCCGCTCGGGTGTGGATTACGTTACCTTCTCTGGCCTCTTTTGTTTTCCTCCCAAATTCACCCCACGGCCGGAGTTGTTTATGTTTATGAGGTCAAGTCCCTAAAAAGTCACCTTTTCTTTCCATGTTTTTTCTTTTGCTATCGGATAAATAAAATTCAAGAGAGAAAAAAGACTACCCTCGTCTCCAGTTTCACTGTTTGAAACAAACGGAAACAGCAAGGGGTCCACCCCTCTGTTTAACATTTCCAATAGTTTCGAGTTAAGGGGCCGTCCCTTCCATCTGTGTTCCGTCTATGTCAATCTCTAACTATATGTCCACCTTACGGGCCCTTCATCTGCACGGTTTTGTCTACTAACGGGCTCGTGCTTGGTATCCGTCCGTGCAAGTCTAATACATAATTCCAGCTCTGCACTACAGGGTCCCCAGGCCTTGCGGGCTCTGGAACAGGGTCGACACTAGACTAAAGCATAGACTACGACAGGTCTAGCAGGGGGCCACTCTTGACACGAAGAGTAAGTTCTTTTCGCCAGTGCTTGCCCTCTGACGTGCCCCCTCCACGGCTGGTAACGTCAGATCTTTAATAGACAACGCGGTAGCCCTTGTATCGCATTTCAACAACAGAACCCTGAATAATGGTAGTCTACAAACTTTGTAAGTACATCCGAAGTCTTTAGGAGATGTTTGAATCTCTCTACAGATACTGGTATTTGGGAACAACCATGCACAAATATGCTGACCGTTGCCGTAGATACAGCCAAGTGAAACTTTCTCGCCTTCGCCCGCAACCCACCACCTGGGATAGTCGGCCAATCAAGTTTTGCAGAAGCTCGAGCTTGGAATTTGTTCCTTAGACCCGCGATTTGTATTTTATAAAGATGGCTGGCGGTTTTCCCGCCTTTCCCTTGCCCGGCTCCGATGGTCTTGACGACTCACGGAAGAATTTACTAGGACGCGTACCTGGAGGGCTCATATGCACCACTTCTATCTTTTCACAGGGACTCTCACATACATCAAGCACAGAGTTACCCAATGGCATCACTTGTGTCGAAGTAACGCCCGGGCCAGGGGGTGCTCAGGGCAAGCCAAAGAATGAGGGAATTCTACAGGTCGCCAATAACATCAAACACACTATCAATCAGCGTAGTCTGCAGATCGAGGAAAAGCAGCAGCCTACGTCGACGTCAGCCGCCCACACCCAGGAAGGGGTTCTGCATCTTCAAGGGTCCACATCAGCCTCCAGCATTCCTTACGCTGATAGTTTGGGAAGTGGTTCCTCCCACCAAGTCTTGACGGATGATAGCTCATCCCCGTCCTCAGATGACAGTACGTTCAGTGGATCCACTTCAGGCTCAAACGAGTACTCAACTGAAATCACTGACGACGACTATGATGATGAGATCGGCGCCGAGGACAAACTCAAAGCTGCAGACCATGCCGCACAAGAGCAAGCCCACTGGCCGCTTTGCCTTTGCTTTACAAAATCCAAGTTTCTTTTAACCTATGGGCTTAGCGCGCTTTATACTTTTTGCTTTCTTGTCGTTTCAAAAGTTCGTGAAGATATCCCTCTGATCAGTTTATCAGAGAAGCTTTACGACTTGTTCAACAAGGATGAGGAAGGATCGGCCACAAGGGGACGAGATAAACGACGCTCTTTAAAGTTATTGAAAGCTCTCCTACGCGTTCGACAAATGACTCGACGGGGCTTCAATGCTCTCTCTCGAGTCCATGCCCTGTCCTCCCCTGGCTTGCACTCCAGACAGCCTACACGAACCGAGGAACAGAATCATGAGGATTGTCTTGCTTCAAGGTCTCGTAACAACTTTGGCGTGTTAGCAGATCTACTGAGACTGCATGAGCGGCGACATGCTGGAAACCATGTCCCAAACACAGATTATATAAGCTACCCAGACACCCTACACCTGCGCGATGACAGCTTCGATGATACCTACAGCTCCGAGCGATCACTAAGCCAAGACTCGGGAATTGCTAAACCACCTAAAAGAAAATGGTGGGAGAAAAATTCCAATTCTTCCACGGCTCTCTCATGGACAGATCACAGAGCCAAAGACTTTTACTCAGGCACATCGGGCCAACGACCGCCTTTGAGACGCTCCCGAAGTAGCGGTGGCCTGATACCAGGTACCCGGGGGCCAATGGATTTACGAGACCAAGAAAACGCTCGAGAAGAGATGTGTATTACTGTCCACCTCGCTGAGACTCTATCTTGCCAACGATATTTGCTGCGTCTCTGTAAAGCTCTAATGAAGTATGGAGCACCTACACATCGTTTGGAAGAATATATGCGCATGACCGCACAGGTTCTACAGGTCAATGGACAGTTTTTATACATTCCAGGGTGTATGGTTATATCATTTGATGATGCTGCTACCCACACTGCAGATGTGAAGTTGGTGAAAGCCGCACAAGGGGTTGACCTTGGCCGATTGTTTGAAGTGCATAAAATCTATAAAGAAGTCGTTCACAATATTATCCAGGTTGAAGAAGCAACAAGAAACCTGGAAGAAATCATGAAGCAAAAACCCCGGTTCAACGTTTGGTTTCTCATTCTGATGCACGGCTGTGCCAGCGCTTCTGTTGGCCCGTTTGCTTTCGGAGCTCGTCCAATTGACATGCCAATTGCATTTGTCCTGGGTTGTCTGCTGGGAATCTTGCAATTGGTTTTATCTCCACGTTCCTATTTATATTCCAACGTCTTCGAAATATCTGCGGCTGTCCTTACGTCATTCCTCGCAAGAGCGTTTGGCAGCATACCGTATAACGGTGGTCATCTTTTCTGTTTCTCTGCTCTCGCTCAGAGCTCTATTGCTCTTATTCTACCCGGATACATGGTCTTGTGTGGAAGTCTGGAATTACAGTCTCGTAGTATCGTTGCTGGCTCGGTTCGCATGGTTTATTCGATTATCTACTCGCTCTTTCTCGGGTTTGGAATCACAGTCGGTACATCGGTATATGGCCTGCTAGACCCAAACGCCACTTCAGATTACACTTGCCCACCTAGCCCAATCCAAAATCCTTATCTGCAACGCTTACCTTTCGTTGCCATGTTCACTTTCTGCTTGACAACGATCAATCAGGCTAAATGGCGACAGATACCGATGATGCTATGCATCTCTCTTTGCGGCTACCTAACCACATTTCTATCGACGAAAAGGTTCGGAGCCAACACCCAGGTTGTCAATGCCTTGGGTGCTTTTGTCATTGGAGTAATGGGAAACCTATACAGTCGACTACAACATGGTCTCGCCGCGGCTGCTATACTCCCAGCAATATTCGTCCAGGTCCCATCTGGATTAGCAGCAAGCGGGTCTTTAGTTTCTGGTATTGCTTCAGCAAATGCTATTAATCAAAATACATCATTCTATTCAATTATCAATAACGGAACTCAGGGTTTCTACGAGGCACAGCAGAATATGTCGTCGGTCTACGGAATGAATAAGATGTACAGCGGAGTCGTCTTTGACATTGGGTATGGAATGATCCAAGTAGCCATCGGTATCACCGTTGGTCTCTTCTTGGCTGCTTTGGTTGTCTATCCTTTGGGCAAGAAACGCAGTGGCCTATTTACCTTTTAAAGCAACAGGTACATACCTAGGTACCGGACAACGTCAGGGGCGCACAGAATACCTATATATATATTTACTTACCATGATCTGATTTCACACTGGGCATGCTTTTTTTCGGTTTATACGTTCTCTTTTCAACATTTACCCTGCAGTTCAGGAGCATGGGGGGTGGGGGGTTTTTTTGTTTTGAGGTTGATTGTGCGCATATTAATTTTGCATTATCAAGTGGGTTACTTACCTGCCTGACTTGGTGTTTTCTTTTGTGGCTTTCTTCATTACTGTGAAAAGATTACGTTGTTAGCGACTTTGAGGCGACTTGGACTTTTCTTATTTCTCCCCTTCCATTTGTCTTTCTACATATATTTGAGATTGGAGTACCGGCGCTCATCATGCATGGTTAAAGAGACCTCATACAAACATGAGGTTTTTACTGTCGACCATTCGGACCAGAATATTTTTGATAGATACTGCAAGTTACACGCTCATATGTACACATGGTTCCAGCGAGCTGCTGTCTTGTTGCGGATATTTGATCTAATGCTTTGCAAAGTCATTTCCTTCAATATCCTTAGTAGCTTTTATTCATCTACTTCCATAACAAGTGTCGTCTTTTCTATTTCAGTTGCCTTCTCATAGAAGATTGGCTTGAGGATTTAGAGGTACTATGCATCATGTTAGAAACTTATTTTGCCATCCTAGGTAATTAATACAAACTTCAAATCCCAACCATACAAAAAAACCCTAACCCCGACCCCCTTCCCTTTTCTTTTAAGATTCAAGTTAACTACTTATGTCTAGCCAGCCTGACTAGGAACCACTGACAGATTGATATCTGAATCAGTAAACTTACTCTGTTCTTGGGTACATAGGTAGATGGAGATCAAGTTGATCGAAGGATTGAAATCCTGGGGAGAAGGAACGGGTTTTTCATGACAAATATCTGATGCTTGAATGGACGAGGATCTTTTCTATATTGGGAACTCCGTACGCCGAATCTAAGTTCTAGTAACGAAGTACGGAGTAGATGGTGATTTAATAAATTCATTTAGTTTTAGTTACACTCTAGTGCTTACACCTGGTATGTAAAACAGTAAGTTACAGTGCAATGATTACGTACTACGGATACGGAGTACTCCGTATGGTATAGACGGGTAATAGATCCGGTAAGATCGTACTACCTACAGAGGAGTGGGTCTTAGGGAAACTATTGAAGAAACGATAAAGTATAACTACGTGTTACTACGTACCACGAGAAAAAGAAAAAAGAAAAAAGAAAAAAGAAAAAGGAAAAAGGAACGCCTTGAGCCAAGACAACAGACTACCTAATTGGGCAATGTCCTACAACTTTTTAAAAGGGAGTGACGACGATATTTTAGGAGCGTGTAATAGCCTATAGCTTGTTGTTTTGATCCTGACCGATCCTACATAGGATATCCTGGTTGGCTCCACACGCTAACAGTTGTAGCAACCCAGAAAAACAATGGTTGCTTTTAGCCCGACGGAACCAGATCCTCAAAACATGGTACGTACTACGTAGTAAATGTAAAATATGTTCCTCGCCATGTGTACTAGATAATCTGGGTTACCAAAATTGTCGGATCTGAGAGGGCAAGGTGGGCCAGAGGACAATATTTCATTGCAGTGTAGGCAGAATCTCCACTGCGTAGTTACTCCGTACGGATAGTAGCATAGGGATAAGCGGGTATGACCTGCATTAATAACTACTAGATCTGTAACTGCGACCCGAGCAAGCGTCCGTATCTGTTCCATGGGCGTTAGCATCTACTGCACTAATACTGGGAGCATACCCTTGTGTTTACTTCATCCTACTCACGGCTGCCGGCAACCGATCGAAACCAGACTATTAAACCGGTAAAGCAAATAGTGTAACGGAGTAGGTATCCCAGCAGGACGGTGCGGAACAAAACGAACTTGCTTCCGTGATGCATAATTACGTAGTGCTGATTTGAAAAGATGACAAGTTGTAAGAGAAAAAGAAAAAATAACAGAAACTATGTAGTACGGACTTCTCCGTCCTCGGTTGATGCAACTGTCATCGATTGATCTTCCGCTATTTAGTCAGTTGCGTCTAGTCAGATTTTACGACCCAGCAAATGATATGTTATGTTTGCTTCTTCTTCTTCTTCTTCTTCTTCTTATTTTTATAACTCCGGGTCCTAACAAGGAGTATGGAAGACTCGACAAGGATTGCGGAGTACAACCCTGGAAGTACCTAGGTAGCAAAATACAGATCGGAAATAAGAGTAAGACCGCAGACCCGTCAGATGCACAGTGATTTGGAATCCGGGCAAGGGTTACTAGAAACTTCGAATGCGCTGTACGGATCCATTATTTCAACATGCACGCATGGATATAGCATTTTAAATTTCGCTGAAAATTACGGATTCATGCTGGATGGTAGATCCTGATAGGCGATCCTTTATGGAGTTCGTTTTCGTGGTTGCCGATTGAATGCTTGGAATTGACTAAAAAAGGGGGAGAGCTCAGTCTGGTGGATCTCTTGATACGAGAAGCTCATATAATTATCCACTTTCGTGGACCTACCTAACTAGAAGCTGGCAGGAATATGAAGTCTGACTTGGTTCGAACGGAGGAAAAAGAAAAGTGAAAACAAACCTTGGCGTCTTGAGGCGAACGGTCGATGCGCATGGTTCACGCGTTCAAGAGAAAATAACCCTTAAAGTGGCACTCCACCATGCATCATGATCATTAATACTACTAGTAACGGATGGTTAACAACACCTAACAGTGGCTGAAAGTCGATCGACGTAGGACTACGATTATTTTTCGTTTATCACATTGCGCTTTCTGTCTTGGCGTTTCAGCTTTCTTTGTGAACAGCGAATCTCCTCGAGGCATGCATGCTGGCAGTCTGTAAGATAAATACAGGTAACGTATGTCCCTCTGTGTATTTTATTATTTACGTACGGACATGGTAACATTATACATTAGATACCATCTGATCGGTAAGGAATACATACGTACGTAATACGATAACTTACTTGCATCTGCAGTGGCTAAGCCATATCGGGATTTGCATCGGCAATGACTCGGATCAAGATCTTAAATCTTAAATCAATCTGCCTCGGGATCTACTCCAATTTCAACTGTCACACAGACATACGCCCTCCTCCCTTTTTCATCCGCCAGAACTTTTGGGGAAACAAAATCAATACAATCCGAGGTATCGATGTCCAAGTTGAAAAAAAAAAAAAAAAAAAAAAAGAGTCAAGAACTATGTACATTGTACCATGACAAAAATTAAGATTAAATCCTATCGACTCGGTGTCAGGTAATTTGAACTACACGAGCGTTGAATTGGGATAAGCAAGATGTAGGGACGTCCTTGTTACCATTTTGTTTCAATTCTCAACTTCCGTCCGCGCACATAACCGTATTCGTAATACACACGGGTGACGACCATCTCTCGGTGGTAAGAACTAGGCCAAAAGAAGGAAAACGAACATAGAACAAGCTTTCATTCCCTTGTCCACTACGTGCACCAACATTGGAGATGGCACGATTCTAGAACTAGTAGGGAACTACGGAGTAACTAGATCTATAACATGGTTTGATATCTGGCTAACAGCTTTACCTTTTCCAGGCTTCTGGACACGGAATCTTAGACCATGTGCCTCGTGTCACCAACAGACTGTGACGTGACTATCAAGGTCTGTACTTGGACGTGTACACGTGTTGTGACATAAGCATCAAAACGCAGCGTTAGGGGAGTAGATCTCGGCATCAATGTAGGATTAGGGTTAGGGCTTCCTGTCGCCATCTCCGAATTATTGCACTGAGCCTTACTTGCTTCTCAATGTATTCTGATTGAGCCACGACGTCTATATTTTCAATCCTTTGGGATGATGCTAAAGAATTAGCCAATCTCAAGTAGCGGTAAACACCCCCGAGATTGTTCAAGTCGACCTCAGCGACTAGAGTCAGATAAATCTTTGCTTTTTGGACTAGCTTCAGGTTTATTGCTTCAAAAAAAGAGCAGTATGATCAGACCTGGAATTACAAAGTAACAATTATTACACCAGTTTGGGGTTTGGCTGTGCTTGGGCATGCATGTGCATCACAAAACACAGTACATAAGACTATAATATTTTAAATTTCTGTCAAACTTTCACCAACTAATGAATGAGACCGGTCCAATCATTCCTTTGATTTGGTGTTTCTTGCGAAGTCAAATGATCAGTAGTGCATGCTGGATCGAGTGTATTTGTTGTCTACTGGCCTCTTCCTGAAGAGGCTATTGGCGGAATAAGACTTAGCCAGGCTTAGCCCCCATGCCAGCAGAACTGCAGATCTGATTTATATGTATATGCAAAAGCCCTCCGTGCGTCGATGTCGATGACCATCAACATTGCCAAACGTGTTCCGGATTGGACGGTCTTGCGATTTCAAGAGGCCTATGGGACGCGAGATACCCGACACCTTGCATCTTTATTGAATTTCTATATGTAAGATCGATAAGCTCGTTGATACCCGATATGGTAGTTGCATATCGATCATGTCCATTGAAATTGTTATTGGCTATTAAAAACCTTTTTTCTAGATCAAACTGGCTGGCTGGCTGGCTGCCATCTTGAAATTGATTTATCTAAGATCGCCACCACAACTTCCGCGGAGAAATCAAATCAAGATCGATCAACCATGCGCCCCCCTCCACTTTCTCCTCTATCATCGCCATCTGTTGGCTCTGGTTTGGTTCGGCTTCCCCCCTTCCAGTCGATGAAGACTGACTGGTATGCTTGAGAACGTGCAAGGTTAATAATTATATATGAATGGAAAAATACATAGAAAATTGTGAAAAAGAATCTAACTCGAAATTCTTCACAGCTGTTTGCTTTTCGCAATAGATCAATCAATATTTGATCACATAAAAAGAATAGCCAGCCCTGCTTTCGTATTTGGGCTCAGATTGTATCTCTTTCTCCAATGAACATCAGATGAAGATAAAAGATAAGGCGGGGAAGGGATATGTATAATATGTTAAACAAGACAAATCAATAAGAAAATTTAAGGCCCATCAGAACGTCAAGGGGAATACCGGGGGTGAAAAGGAGGAAAATCCACAGTGAATGATATAATCTCGCAGACAACATAAAGAGTAAAAACGCCAGCTCCATGAGCTCTCCAAAAGAAGACTTCTAATGTAATCCATTCTCTTCAAACGCCGTCCACAAATGTGATGGGAAGTGATAAATAGACATTAATACTGGTTGTGAATACACATCTGACCAAGCAAATACTATTGATGTGCAGGGGATGTTGAATCAATGCCTTTTGGTTTGATAGTTGACCCCAGAGCGGTGGCCTTGTTTGCTCCTCCCAGCTTCCGGGTTAGCTTAGCATAATGAAGACCACATGCGTTGCACAAGGTACGAGCACCATCCGGACCCCGGCGCCATTCAGGAGTTTCAGCGCGATTGCAACTATGGCATCGTCCTGGAGGAGCCGCTTTCTGAGTTTAGATAAACAGATGTCAGCATTATACACTGGGGGCAAGAATTGGTTGGAGCCAACTTACACCTCGCCTTTTCTTCGCATCACCCGCCGTAAATCCACTGGGGCTTTTAAATCCATCTTGATACAGCCCTGAGCGCTCATCATCATACCCATTTTCAACCTTGTTATTCCGTTGTTGCACCCTCTGTTCGGCCAGGGCGTGTTCCTGGCTCAACACGGCATTGCGGATTCGCATGAAAGCCTCATGGGTCCGTTGGTGTTGTTGAATTACATCGTCAAGTTCATGGACAGACGGCAAAGTGCCTAGAATAGGCCCCGAACGTTGGTTTTGATGGGCGAGTGTGGCATAGTGTCTCGAAAAATCGAGAGATTTGGTGGATCCATCAATAATCTTTGAAGTTTGAGAGTTAGTCGTGGTAAAAAGTAAATAAATAAAAGACAAAACAAACAAAAGAATGCAATTGATAGATCGTTCAAGGACCATAATAGCTAGCTTACCTCTGCCAAAGAAGATTCTACATCGTAGGAATCAAATTGTCGCTTTACTGAATCGCTGTGCAATGGCATACCTGCGCGGTTGCCTAGCACTCCACCTTTCTCATCATTTCGCATCACCTCTACATTAGGCTTCCAATGACCGTATTGGTGACTATCGTAGGACGCTGATGGCTGTGATTGCCAAGAGTAAGCTTGAGGTGGGTACGATGCATAGCTAGTAGGTGAAGCCACGACACTGGCAGATGGGTTATACTCGTACGCGCTGGAACTGTGGGTTGTTGAGATCGATGTCGGAGCAGTCTTTGAACTACTGGTGGGAGATTTCCCGGACACTGACTGCATAGACGGTTTTCGAGAGTCTTGTGTTGATGTTAGCGAGACCCTGCTGACCCGTGGTTGGTCCGCCGCGGCTGTTGAACCTTGTTGCGAAGAGTATTGCGGTTCGCGCAGATATGTATTAGGATTAGAAAAAGGATTTGGTGGACCGGCTGGACCTTCAGTACCGGGACGAGAAAGAGGATGGGGGTGTGATGGGGGGCCGGAGGAGGAAGGGCCAGAATATGGAAGGGGGTTGTCATTGCCGAGCGCTTCGTGTATTGACGGCAGCGACTGTCTAGGCGGTTGCACTGGTGATGGATCTTGGTCTAAATCCATAGACCTGCGTAGAGCATGTGGAGGATTAAGGTGGCCGGGTGGTCGTGGAGTCATTGACATAACCGATGTCGGGTAAGGCTGATGAGGTGGAGGGCCGGGATAGAGCGCCGCAGAAGCCCCAATTGGGGCGGGATTGATGCTGACACCTGTTGCCATTGTTATGAAAGACGGAAGTATGGTGATATCCGTGGGCGCAGTTTCGAAGAAGCACTACAGGGTCTAAGGAGCCACGCGTCAGTCAATGCTATTTTCAAGCATGGAGAATAACGACGAACCTCGCTCTATGGTCAGATTCTAATGAAGAAATCCATCCACTTCAAGCTGTGTTTGTGACTTTGTAGTTGTTGGCAAGGGTTAGTCGGCTGCGGCAAGTCAAATCTTGTGCCAATGAGCGCGGATAGTGTGCAAAACCGAATCTGTAACGATTGAAGCACGGTGACTCCAGATGCGACTCTCTCAATTGGCCGGTGCGGTCTCGCGGACGCAGTCTGTGAGTCTGTATGGCAGGGTAAAGACAAAAGTGCGGCGAGCGCAGAATAAAGGCCGCGGCAATCAAACCGACGTCGGAGTTCAAGAGATAAACAAAGAGATCACCGAACGCACAAATCGATCGTTTCTTGTGTCACGGAGGCGATCTCAAGTGGCTTGCTGCTAAATCGCAATGTACCGCACTTTGAATATTGGAGTCGTATGTGAGCAACGGACGTGGTTGGAGGGGTCGAGCGGGAGGGTCAATGCAAGGGATTTGACACAAATGTCGCGTGGATGGCGACGCAGTGTTCGTTAGGATGGCGGTATATGCGGTTTTGCTGATTCCTTCCCTCTTCTTTGATTTTTTTCTTCTTTTTGCTTGTCCTGTCTTTTCTTTTTCTTCTTTGTTTTTTTTTTTCTCTTCGGTACCCTGTTCAAGCCCGTCTCGATTTCTAGCGCCGAATGGATCTATGTATCGAAGGGGTAACCGAGGAGGCGGACGCGAGGGGGCGCGCAAAGAGCGAGAGCAGGCAGAGGGGAGAAGGAAGCTGGCGAGAAGAAAAAGAAGAGGAAGAGAAAGGGCACGGGGCGAGGAATGTGACGGGAAGGGTTCCCAGATATGAGGTTGTCGGGAAGAGAGACGGAAGGAGCGAGCGGGCGAAGAAATGGAAGGAGCAGATTGCCGTGGACCGGAAGGCGTCCGGTCGTTTTTGAGCCACCAGATGCGCGCGGAGATCGCAACTAACTAATTAGCTTTCCTGCAAATTGGGGCGTCTAATCTGTTTTGAGAACACGGCTGGTGGCGGGGAGGAATAATTAAAATAATAAAAAGAAATAGTACAGTAAGACTATGGTCCAGATGCCTGGCTCTGGCTTTTTCTTACCCTCTCGCAGCCAGCAAGAACGGCTTTACTTGCTAGTATCAGAGAGGAATGGGGACCTCCTGCAAGTTCCGCTTTTTTTTTTCTTTTTGGTTTAAATTTCATGATAAGATTCTGATCAGGTGTAAATTACCGCAGTTTTAGATTACCATGCTGTACCGGACGCGAAATTGCGGATCTTTATTAGTGTGGAGTGTTGGGCTAGGATCATTCTGGCGAGGGGGGCGGATATCGCAGGTGGAGCAAATTACGATGGAACTTCAGGGGGAGGACGATGATACCGTAATACCAGCTTTACAGTGCATACTGTGTTTTTCTCTTTACGCCAGACAGTAAGTACGTATAACTCTCCATAATCCCTCGTACGTCGAGCATTGACTCTTCGGGTTCCAAAGCAAACGCCGGTACCACAAATGGGCTGGTTCAAAGTTAAAACCCAGCATCCCTCCGCTCCGCTTCGCCGAGAGACCGCATAGTTTAATGTAATATAACCGGTCGAGGAAGATGCACGCGATAGAATACGCTCTGGCGGTATTGTCATAAAAATAAATGACTATATTACTCGATACGGGTTTTAGCATTTGGGAAAAAGCCACGATCCGCCGCCATTCTTGTTACGCTAAGCCAGTGCTAAGCTGGGCCGCGTGGACGATTAACTTGGCCAGGACCCATCGGGGCCGCGTTCCTCAGTGGACAGAAGCCCCGGAGATGGGGGTGGGGACCCGCATGAGAAACATGATTTCTTTCTTAGTACGTAGTACTATGTAAGATTGGAAGACCACGACGACGACGAGTCTTAGTCAATACACAGGAAAACGGGAGGAGAACAGAGATCCATCGATCGTGGCTAACTTAATGAATTACGTATCAGTGATCTAGATCCCTTATTGCCGTAGACTGGACGATTACATACATGTACGTAGCATTGCTTTGTGGTTGGCTGAACGGCAGATCGTTCACCCCTCGGATCCCTTCGCAGAATCAGATAGAGTCCGGAGTGCCTAAACAGTCCTAGGAAGCGTGAGAGAAATTCGCCCAAGGAAAAGTGGGGCCGTTACGATTGTGGTGAAAGACAGGCAAAGAAAGTTTCTCAGAGCCCGCTGATTGGTCGTCGGAGGGAAACGGTCGACTGAGTGATGCATCTCAAAATCTCGATTGGCATCGACGCCGAACGGGCCGCACAAAGGGGGGGGTGGGGAGGAGCGGCACGCGGGCCGCTGATTGGCTTAATTAAATAACCGCGGTCGAAGGCCCGGTTGGCACCCGTTGTGTTCCAGTCTTTCCTGTGAGATCTGTCCGAACCAAGCCTGCGCTGCGTGATGCAAGGCCAGCACAAGCAACAAAGCGAGAATAAGAGCGATCGGAGATCTATCCTTACCAACACGGTAGTAACAGTGCATATGTAGCCTTCAGAAAAGATTTTTTGGGAAAAAAAGAAAAGGAAAAAAAAGGAAGAAAAAGAAAAGAAAAGATAAAAAACGATGTAACTAGTACGGAGTTCTCCGTGATTCTACCTAACGACACATAATCTAGCTATGATTATCCACTAACCGTATAAAGTTTGTATATGTAGTAAAGACACAAAATATCAAAAACGCCGAAAATCACGTGTCTGGAAGAATTCACTCAAGGGATTATCCAAATTAATACGTATAAATCTCAAAATTTAATTCCCCTATGAATTATATTACGTAGTAACCTCTCGGCCTGCCATTAGGAGATTATTTTCCGAAATTTCGTTGCACAGAAACGAGATGCGGAAAATGGTGTATGCCTCCTTTGTATGTAAGTCTGAGAGGCGACTTCTATGGAAATGATGTAATTGCGAGCCAGAAATCCGGGATCTGATTTCACATGCAGTAAAATCTCATTTCGAAGCACCAATGTATCATGTGTCAGTCATAAATAAGGACTAACATGGTAAATTATTCAAGATAAGATGAAAGATTCCTTGTTATTCTTGTTCCCATTCCCCCAAGTCTCTTGTCTCAATCTCGTGGTCAACTTTTTGCCGAGTTAACCTGGACTCACCGTCATGTGGAGAATCGAGAGACAAAGCGACAATGTCTCAACGCCATGTGGTGTGCGCTTCTGTTTGACTGCCGTCAATCGAACATGTGAACTATGAATCTTGACAAAGATAAGCGGAGCGACTTCCTCACATGTATTAATATATTAGCATGCTTTTTCAATACCAAGCAATCAGATCTGGCGCATTTCTTCTTAATCTCTCCCCTCCTTTCCCCCTCATAACATTTTGTCGCGTTGTGTGCCCTTCCTTCCGCGACTCACCTACGCCAGCAGGGATCAGGGATGTTAGTACTAGTCAGATCACAGTTAGCCCCGCGCCCTTAGTACACCTGCCAGTCCAGAGTTGCATGCACTTGCGATGCACACCATCAATGAGATCGGTACCGCCCATTCGGTACTTGTGATGTCTTGTCAGCATGCTGAGTGATATCCTTGTAACACATTCATTTACCATTCTCGATGATCTTTCAAAATGTTGGCATTCCTTTATTATGGACAAATAATTGCACGCCATCATTTCCCAACGGAATCGGTTTTAGGAATGTAAGTCAATCAGAGCTTCAGAACATGCAGTGATCTGCTTGCCAGAACAAGCCCGCACCTTGCATGGTACAAGAACGTTATAAGGCGGCGAGAATGAATCAAAAGAATGTATTGACTAGATCGAGCTCTTTCCGTGAAGTTCAACGCAAGTGCCCTGTAATCAAGGACGAGTGGTGACTGTGCCATCATGGATGCCGGTATGTGAGCGATCTCTTGGAAGAAGCAAAATTGAGGGATCCGTCTCAACCAATCACGGAGTCTCAAATTTGGATATAGCATGGAACGATGGTCATCTCTTCCGAAATGAAGGAAAGCCTCCGATGACTATAGAGTGGAATAGATCACTAGTAACTACTCCGTATAAGTATAGGGTATAAGACAGGGGTGCAGACTCTTTATAGCAAGATGACAGGCAAGAGAGGCTAGTCCGGATAGGGAGACGTCAGGTTTCTTGGCGCGTGCTGTCACGGGTGGCTCGTTCCGAAGCCCAGCCCAAAAACGGCGAGTTTACAGGTTACAAGTCACTAGTAGTACGTACCAAGGGCGTTGTGCTCCTTACCACCCCTGCACCATGTCTCGAGGCGGAAAGCCTTGCCTGCCTCGGAAGCGCACCTTCCTCAAACAGCATTGCGCTTGCACGGATATGGCGACTGCCTGTTTTGGGCGCTCTTTCCTCCTGCACCTTCCGTTGACGCACCCAGTGGCCACATCGGCGTAACTACATCTTCTTTTCTCCTCCTCCTCCTCCTCCTCCTCCTCCTACTACTGCTTACGACGCCGCCGTCCATGCCATCTCAAGCGTACTCGCTGCGACATCAAGGACGGTAAAAGAAGTCTCAGAGCGACTTCGACACGCTTCTCCCAGCGACATTAGTACGGAGTCCTCCGGCGCTCCGTAGTTGGTTTGCTTGATGATGAATTTTTATTAATTAAACCTTCTACTCGCCTGGGCCGTCTCTACCGGCATGGCATTGCAATGCTGATGGTTGCCCGTGCACGATCGATTGCTTAATTACGAAACCCGACGGGTTTCGTCTTGGTATTACACGTCCGCCGTCCGCTGTTTCGATCAGCCAAAAGTTTCTCCCTTATTTTCTAGAAAGGCAGGGGAAGAGAGAGACAGAGAACGAGAGAGTTCTGCGACCAAGAAAATGAAAGAAACACTAGAACTCAATTTTGCGAGTTTCACTCTTGGCGCAAGGTTATATATGGCGCGTTCCGTATTGAAGGATGCGATCATCTAGGCTGCGCGCTTAGAAGATCTCAATTTCCTTAGGCGAACCTCCACCCGCACAAAAAAGCCTCCTACCTCGGATGGATTACCAGCTTAAGCATAGATGATTACTGTGGCACGCCGGTACGGAGTATAAACGCTTCTTTCTAGGGTTGATCCTCCAATGCATACTCGTCCGCCTACGTCAGCAGATTACCATGCCGTGCCTGTCAAGCGCGGAGTTTTTCACTTTTCTGGTGTCTTACAAGCTCCACCACCTCTTCCAGCAACAACAGACTACAGCGTAATAATGGGTCTACTAAGCTTAGGATATTGTACAAACGCCCAATCAGATGTTCGACGGATTCTCTATTACCGTTTTCATACAGATACTTGAAGCTAAAAGCGCAAGGATTTCTTTCCTGGTTGACCTTGTCAAGGGGAAGAACGACCGACGCAGCACTGATAACATGTTGTCCTGCCTGCGAGCGCATACTCCACCCGAGTAAGACGCTATCTTCTAATTTTCTATCTTAATAAGATCACGGTCAACCGAACTCAAAACGTTAATGTGGGCTAGATCAGAGGCTCGCATAAAGATGCAATTGGCGCCGGTGCAGGGAGTATATCCTGTCACAGGGATAGTCTCTCGACTCTCTGGCATGACGGTTCTTGTTGAAATCGACATCGTTCGCGTTTCCATGATGTTGGATACATGACGGGATTTCTTCACATTTCCAAAGCATTCATCCCGCTATTCATTGGCAGCATGCCGGGGACTGTTTACTCTTAACGTTTACCTGATCTCCTGCAGTCCAATAAAGAAGCATGGACGATGATGTACACGCCCAAACACCGTTGCTCCAAAATCTCCCTGTTGCGTCGACTTGGCTCCGGTGGAATATATAAAGAAAGCACAGATTATGAGCTCTCATTCCAGTGGCACAGAGCGTTGCTACTTGTCAGAACCACCCTTGGCCTCATTTGGTGGTGACAGGCGCCGATCGAGATCCCAGCGGGCCCACAATGCTCCGTGTAACGGCTTTTGGGTCTGTTCCGCCATCATTATACTCCATTACTGTTTCCTACGCAACGCGAGGACTTGGCCAGGTTTTCACGACCTGCATTTCGTAAAATAACCGTTACGTATTCTAGCCGTGGTCCTGTTTGAAAATGCTTTGTGACAGAGCATGGTAACATCGAACTGTACATCGGTACCAGCCGTTTCCAGAGCATGGGTCATCAGTCGACGACTACTCTCAACTTTGCCTTTCTCTACCGTTAGATTCCCGCCTGTGGAGTTCACGAATCGGGGAACAGGCCGCAGTTTCCAGCCGAGCTTTGCTTAAGAACTGTCCGCGTTACCTCACTTCAGCGACTAACCGTGCCAAACTCTGCGCCGATCTTAACAGACATTGCAATGTGTGCTTAATTCATGCTACTGCTTACTATTGATTTTTAGAAGAGAGGAAAGCATAGTCTGGTTTCCAGCTGGGAAGTAGCTCGCGCTTTGCCTTGTCCTAAACGAATGATTCACGTTAGCAATCAACTTGATCATGTCCACACGAGGATTACTCCCTACTCTGGTCTGAATATTCGCTGGTTTACATCATGAGAGAGACTTGCTTCAGCCGCCCGTCTGGTCTTTTACTCTACACCTAGCGATATGGAATCTTGTTTACTTAGGAAAAAAGGACCCTGGCCAAGCTCGGTCCAAAGCATGATACTATACGCAAATGGCTGCACTGGCTACAAATGGATACTATTCCTTCGGTCTGTAGATCATGAGGGCTTGAGTATCTAGTGCCGAATCACAGAGGATTGTCATGGTATATAGCCCGATCAAGATAAGGTGCTAAAACCAGACGGCGCCGGCGATGTTAACAATGAATATTGGCCGACTTAAAACGTGGCTAATATTTTAGTAACATATATGCAGACTTTGGCACACAATCTGTGACATACTTGTTGCAACACATGCATTTGTCACGGGGAGAGAAGAACGCAGTGAAATGCCCAAGATTGAGTGGCAACGAATAGCTTGCAGCGCTGTTCTGCATCTTGTGCATACATCTCATAAAAAAATGACATCGACCGGATCAGACACCCGGTGGATTTTGTACAACTAGTATGTGGTTACCTTTCCTTCTTTGGAAGTCACATTACAATGCATAATACACGCATATATATGCCTAACACAGCCGTCTACTTGGACTCCGAGTTTCCTCCGTCCTTCCTCTCCGACGAAAATTGGAACAGGTGAATTATTTCGAATGGGTCAAGGATAATATTTCCGGGCTTCACACGAGGTGGATATATAGGAATAGAAGCTGATTATAACGAACGGAAGGCCTCCTAGGGCGTCAGTCGATATACCCAGGAGTGAGTTTGAATTAGAGATAAGGAGCATTCTAATATATTAACCAGTCCGTTGAAGTATTGATAATTTGAATGCCCCTCACTCCCTGTATTAGACAACCTAAGATGAGATCATTTTTTTGATATAGTGAGGCCTTCCGTTTGTTATAGTCTGTATTGGTCGAATTTACCCCTATACCTATCCTACTGTTGTAATTGAACGTACCTGGATATAGAACTGTTTTGTATTTGACTGGATTACTACTCACTTGCGGATTGGATTTACAGATCAGATCAGCGATAATTTTTGGAACCGAAGTTTGACAGCGCCTCGTTTTCCTGGGAGCGAAGGGTGTCCGGGGCTAGCTAACTCCCTTTTATTGTCTGGCAAGAAGTGTTAGGAGCCGATGAGAATGTCCTATTCTTCTGTGCGTGGGGTATCATGAAGACTTTACCCATAGCTTTGAGCTTGATATTAATAGGAGCTACCTACGGTGAATTTATCTCATCCTTGACAACGATGGTCTTGTGTATGTACTTGAACACTGAATGATTGAACCCAATGTTATATCAACAAGTCGAGTCTGTTCACAATGAAATAAGATGAATAATCCTAGTAGAAAAGGCAAGTCATATAGGACGAGACGTCCCAGGACGGAAATTGGCGTTATAAGACATTTGCACAAAAGGGGCATGCACGGTTGCCAATTAGGGTATGCGTATTCAGGCACTGTCTGGCAGTCATATGGCGCAGAAGAAATAGTAATATCATACCTAACTAACTTAGTCTAGTACGTGTTTATTCATGACTCTATATCTATATTATTTTATTTCCTGTTAACATTTGCCATCCCACACCCCCTGCCTTTCCTTCCTGTTCTGCCATAGCCTGAGCAGCTTTGATCAGATCGTACGTTATTCCCTCTGATACAACGCTGTCACCACGATAGTCTGCGTGGTTTGCGACGAAATCACGAATCCACTTCGCTCCAGTCCAGAGTCTACCGTCAGCTCGCTTCCTGATCAAATCTAGATAGCGTGCCAACGCACACCGCGTCTCTACATCGACGTTGACGCTGTTCAAATACGATTCCACTAATGGTATGAGCCCTGGGAACGTGCCGTCTGCGGATCCGTTTATAATGTCCGATATGCTCATCAATGCATACTCGGAGTCGACGGGTCCCAACGGTGGCGAAGGAGGAGCACTGGGTGTCGCGGAAGAAGAGGCAGAGGCAGAGGATGCTTCAGTTCCACTGGTCTGCTGGTGCAATTGCCGTGGTGTTCGAAGTGGGAAGGGATCTTTTCTGAAATAGAATTTCTTTTCCATGACTGCATTGCGAGCATGCGCCGTTTCCATGTTCTCGGTGGTCCGCTGTATTGGGATATAAAAATTCAAGTCAAAGCTGAGAATCGCTCGGGTAACGAGCACGATAAAGATACTGAAAGCAGCGTTTTCGAAATCGGTCATCTGGATCTCCATCGATCGGAATTCCACTCGCCACCCAATATCTTTATCGGGCGGAGGAGGTTTGAATCTCATATGTTGCCAATTGGTGGATTGCAGGTTCTCGAAATGATTCACCTCGGTAAGGTCCAATTCTTTCAAGTCTTCGGAGAAAATAACGATAGGGTCACGAATAAAAAGATGCGCAAAATGCGTAGCCAACAGGTCATCCATACCCCCATCAATCAATCGCTTCTTGATGTCTTCATCAATGACAAGATCAGGATCTAAATACTCTTTTCGTAATCGACGATCCTGCGAGATATACGTGGAATTTGATGCATAGCGCGATTTCGGAATTCTCCAACGGTCATTCTTGAGAGGCTACTTCAAAGTCAGATTCGACTATCTTATCATCACTGGGGGAATGGGGTTCTACCTTTTCACCGAGTTCTTCTGGTGTCCTGCAATCAACAGACCGGCTTATTTGGTTCCATCGCACATCGGTATCCACTAGAAATCCCTTGTATATAGGCGTCGCGGCTGTAAGGGCCAATAGGATTGGTCCTAGAGGACTTAGCTGGTCATATAGCTTCCTGCCTTCGGTGATATTTTTGGACTGAAACGTTATCTGCAAGCAACAACTTCCCATGCCGAAGGCCATTGCATCCATGTATACATGACCTTCTTTGGCGGCTCCGTTTCTCACATCGTCATCTTCAGGCCAGTTGTGCAGTTCATAGTTTACAGTGGGGTCGTGGAATGGCCATGGGGTGTTTTTATCATGAAAAACGGGCACATTAATCTCAACTTTGCGACCCCGTCGAGACCTAATATTGGCGGCCAATGTGGGAAACCTAATATGAGGATTGGCGATCTCATCGGGAACGAATTGAGACCGCAGCGCAGGACCAGAAGGAGGATAATAGGGCTGGATATAGTCTTCTTTGCCTCCAAGACGGGGAAACGTCGTGAAAGTAATAGGATATTCGTTCTCGGCCATATGCCCTTTCGCAATTTCTCTCCTATGTGTATGTTAGCCAAAAGCGTTCAGGCGGGTTGTTTTCCAACATCGTACCTCCAGCGCATATTTGACTCGACCTTTAAGAGGTCTTGCAAGGTTATTCCCCATGGCCGCCCCGGTGTGGCTTCTAGCATGAACCTTCCGAACTCAGGGTGAAATGTTGGTATTGCCTCTTCCTCACTAAGTGGTAATTAGCAAGTGCCTCGTCTTGATTCGGGTACTCGAGGCTCTCACTGCTTTGATTTGATTTCTGACACATCTCCACCAACTTTATGCAAAGCCGCATCCCGAGCAAGTGACTTGAGGATATCTGCTTGAGCGAGGGACAGTCGGACCTTCCGGTGGTCGTCGTCAAACGCTACGACAAGGTATTCAACCTAGGCAGCCAAACAGGCATTAACAAGCGGCCTCAGAGACGTGCACCAGGGAGTTGTTACCTCATCTCCCCAAAGAAGTGCATCTCGTTCTTTCCCTTTAGCCCTGTTCCATATAGCAAGAAGTTGCTGGGGCAAGGCGTCAGTCATTGATCTGGTGATTGGTACTTGTGAGAAAGCGAAAAAGAAAGAACTAACCTCTATGCCCCATTTTCGGACTTTATCGGCATTCTTCTTCGCCTCAGGCCATTCAAGAGCGGTACCTAGTTGCCTGGAAATCCAGAAATGTGTTAGAACTTTTATCTTCACATGAAGCATTCTGGAAAGACCTTACAGCAAACCCATTGCATCAATTGCCCACTCTGACAGGCAATATCTCAGATACCGTAGACAAGTTAGAGATTTGTAATGCGCAACAATAGAACGTGCTCTCGCGAGACATAAAGGACGAAATAATGTGAGCTTGATCGTAGCCAGGCAAGAAGGCAGGAGAAGGAAAAGTTAGATTAGTAAACACAATCTACCCCGCGCAGCGCCAGAATCATTTATTTTACACCGGACTTCCAGTGCCCCTTCTTCTGTTCTCCCCTCACTCTCACGAGACGCGGAGTAGAAACTTCTGAAGGGTGCGCATTGCAGATAAATGATTACAAGACCGTCCGATTGCTAAGCAACCTTGGAAGATGTGGGGGGGGGGTAGAAAAGAGGCAGCGCTGCGGGGCTTTTCCGTCGATATCGGATGCTCTGTGGTTCCAAATGGAGTAATTTTTTTTGCCTTCGCTTTGCCTTGGTTGTTTGGGACAAAAAGGACACGCGAAAACTCTCCTAGCAGCTAGATCCTCGTGTATATATGTGGCATCCTGGTTGACGGGATGTTTACCCTCAGCACCGGCCTGCTATGCGGTCTTCTTTCCAATCATAGCCTGGACTCGGAGTTCGCCTTGTTATAGGTACTTGAGCAAAGGGAACTTTCTAACTGTACCCGAGTTTACCGCCAAATTACTTACCGTTCTTGGTTCTGACGCTCCACGATCATATGGATTTGGACGTAGCCTGCTCCGCCGCAGCTCTGGCGACCACGCGTATTACTAGGGAGACTGCTCCCATTGGGATGCTCAAGAAAGCTTTGTATAGGTGGGTGGTCTTAATGCTCGATCAATTCGCTTGAACATACCCCGGATCCACGAGAAGGGCGTGTGGCATAGAAATGATCCCAACGCCAACAATGTCAACAATCAATGCCAATAAAATATATTTACATCAACGGCTTGATGCCACGAGCTGCACACAATTGTGGAAATCGACGCTGATCAGCCGTCGTGGTATTCACGGCTATCGCTCCCAGCCAGCACTTTAGTTGCTCCGTTCTCCTCCCTTTGCTGCTCGCAATTCTTCCATCTTAGCCACTCGCTTCTTAAATTCATCATATTGACACTTCTCGTACGTATGGCGTTCGGTCTAATATATGTAACAAAAGCATTGTTGGTTAGTGAGTGCATTGCGAGTTCGTTTGTCTTTGCGGCCACAACCAAGTAGCTGCCATCACATACCTCGCACTTCCATGGAAGATAGTACTCTTCTCGGCGACACCGGTTCAGCGGAATTAGAAGGTGAGCGCACGAGTCGCGGTACGCCAGAGGAAGACGGGCATCGGACATCTCCTTCTGCGTGGCTAAAAGAGAGCGTTAGATTGCAACAGCATTGCTCACCCATTGGGGGACTTACCGCCGTCAGATAGGCCCGCGATGCTTTTGACAGACTCCACAACTGTCATATTGTATGCAGTGGATGTGAAGAGTTGACTGGACAAAGGTAAGAGCTCGTCCCTTTCAAGACGCAGCAGCATTGGCAGTTGCCGTAGTCTTGCTTCCCGCCGAACCCGTGATCAAAATCACGTGACTGGGTTTCATTTCCGGCCAATGACCAATTCGACTTAGCGTAGCTATTGGGTCACGTGACCACTTTACGCGTCGGTCAATCCTGCGAACGCGTCCTCGCGATCTGACTTGACTTTGTTCCTTGCAAGCCACGGTGGCTGTGAGAAAATTTGATATCAGAAGACGCCAGGCAAAGTAATGCACCTGGAATCTATTCTGGTGTGTGTCTGCTTTCTCCTCTGTTTGCGACAATCTATAGCTTCGTTCTCGCTGTCGACTTGAGGATCTCCGTCGAGAGGCGCTGCCCGAGTCCAACATGGCGGGGAGCAGTGAAGGTGTCATATACTCGGCGACGTATAGTGGAGTGAGTAGACCATATGTATATATACATATACATTGCAATTTACTGACTGTTTGTGGTTCTTTGACGTTTCTAGGTGCCCGTCTATGAGTTCAAAATTGATAACGAAAGTTTGATGAGGAGGAGGGCCGATGATTGGATCAATGCAACACATATCCTTAAAGTAGCAGGTTTTGATAAACCTTCCAGAACACGAATCCTTGAACGTGAGGTGCAGAAAGGTGTTCATGAAAAGGTGCAGGGCGGTTATGGAAAATATCAAGGTAGGCTACCCCGAAGTTCTAGATGATGGATGGCTTCTCATCAGTAATCCAGGAACGTGGATCCCACTGCCAGAAGCTCGGCTACTTGCAGAGCGCAATAATATTATGGCTAAGATACGACCCATATTGGACTACGTAGCTGGTGAGCAAAGTCCGCCACCGGCGCCGAAACACACGACTGCTTCTCGACCACGAGCGCCCCGAGGATCAGCCGCAAACAAGCGAGTGACGGCAGCGCGCGAAGATTCTTTTAGTATGCGAACACCCCGTATGAGTGTCCCTGGCTTTTCTCAAGATCAATATGAAATGCCACCGCCAACATTCGAAGAAGATGAGTCAATGGAACAGAACACATTAGAGTCATCATCCATCGTGGCGGAGGAAGATTTGATCCCAATGTCACAACATTCAAATCACTCCAGGAAACGAAAGCGTGGCATGAATGAGATGAATGTTATGTCAACCAGTGAACAGGAACATATACTATATGGAGACCAGCTTTTGGACTACTTCATGACAGTGGGCGACGCCCCGGAAGCTGCAAAAGTGCAACCTCCAGCACCCCCGGTCAATTTCCAGGTAGATCGTCCTATTGACGATCAAGGGAACACCGCATTACATTGGGCAGCTGCTATGGGGGATCTTGAAATCGTACGGGATCTCCTACGCCGGGGTGCCAATGTGCAAGCAGTATCCGTTCACGAGGAAACTCCACTTGTCCGTGCAGTCCTCTTTACCAACAACTATGAGAAAAAGACCATGCCTTCGCTTGTGAATCTGCTTCAGGACAATCTTACCTTCCGGGACTGGTTTGGGGCCACTGTCTTCCACCATCTGGCTGAAACTACGCGCAGTAAAGGCAAGTGGAAGAGTGCTCGCTATTATTGCGATGTTCTTCTGCAGAAACTTCGTGATACATTTCCTCAACAAGACCTGGAGATGCTTCTTTCGTGTCAGGACTCGAATGGTGACACTCCGGCATTAGTCGCTGCTCGTAACGGTAATTTCCGCTTGACCTCGCTTTTTATCTTTCATTGCAAACGTTCTGGTGACCTGGTCAATGAAAAAGGCGATACCGCTGTCGCTATTATGGATCAAGCGAGTTCTCAACGTGTTATTCCCCACGCACCTTCTAGTGTAACTTATATGAACGAACAACCCGAGGTTGAAATACTTGATGTTGTGGATACCGATAAATCTTTGAATCCCCCATTGAATTCATCCCCTGTGACATCAGTTCTGGCTGCCAAAATTGCCGGGCTAATGAATGAGGCACAACGGAAGCTCAGCCATGCTTACGGGAACGCCAAAGTTGGCCAGCAGAGTTCCGGAGACGCGACAAGCCCTCAGGACTTGTTTGAGCAATTAGAGAAGGATCGTCAAGCTATACAGAAAGAGAAGCTCTTGTTGCTGTCTCAGGAAGATGCAAATGAATCTTTTGATTTACAAATGGCTCGCTACAAGGATGTTGAAGGCCGTTGCGCATCACTCGTGGAACAAATTCATCATAAACAGCTTTCCGGTCACTTGGCCACCAGGGCATCTGTAGATGAAGCTCCGTCGTCTTCGGGCAACGAACCTCCTGCCACCGAGGAATTGCTACAGCGGTATAAACTAGTACGCGAACTTATGGCGATACAAGAAGCCCGCCGAAATGCAGTCCGAGACCTCATACAACAAAAGGCTGATGCAGGGGTCAGCACAAAACTTGACATGCACCGCAAACTGGTTGCTCTGGCGACCGGCTTAAAAGAGGACGAACTCGATCCCATGTCAGCGGAGCTCGCAGATACACTCGAGTTCGAGCGGATTAATGGGAGAACACCAGATGAGCCACCGTCGGTACACCCAGGCTCTACGGTTCCTGTCGACGCTTGAATTGACCCGACGAATTCAGCAATCGGCCTCTCTTTTTCCTCCTCCTTCTTTTCATGTACAGTATTGGCGCCTGACGACGACACTCAGGCGGCAACAATTCTCTCGTGGCTCCGATGACTCGAGACAGTCATGGTACAATATGATTTTTTTTTGGTCACATGTCGGCTGGCAACGTCACCAAGCACGGCTTGACTTGTAATTTTGTCTCGACTACATTCTGTCCACTGCCCACGCCTCTTCAGGCCAGCTTGTGATACCCGTTTCTTTCCTTTTCCACAAATGCGGACTATACAGCCGTCATACGAGGCATTGGCGAATCGCCATCCTCTGTATTCTACACCACGATCATGCATGCCTGTTGTCATTTCCTTTCCATCATCCGAAAAGCGCCTCTGCCTGATAGCTAGGTACGATATGATATATATGTGAAGAATACTAATATAAAATGCAAGCATGTGCTCACTGCTAGAAATGTGCTGCATGTAGGCTGTAGTGTAGCACTATGTATGCCATCTGATTGGGTGGATCTTGGCGAGATGAGAGCAGCGGGCTGAGCCAATCAGCATAAGCAAGTGTGCTGACAGGCCGAGCCACGTTGACAACGCTAGGCCCGGAGGGGCTCCCTGCCTCCGTTGATTGGAGAGCGCGGCTCCGTAAGGCTCGGCGTGGCTGCATCGCATTTCTATTGGGGGCTGGCCGTCGCCGGAGCAAGTATTGTTCCGGCACAGCTCTGCCATGCAATGCTCATCGTCCCCCCTCACTTTGTCCTGAGCACACGGAATCACGTCCTCGTTATTCACTCCGTAGCTGTGAGAATCGGCCACAGTCATAGGCATTCAAGACGCAAGTATTAGGCATCTCCTGTGCAGAAACAGCGCTTTATTGGCCAGCGCACTCTGAGACGCCCGGCCCCTGCACTGGCCTCGCCCATTGGTTCGCTTGGCGGGCCGGCTGCTCTCAGCCAATGGCAGCCTGCGTCGCTCCTTCCCCCGTAGGCTAGTCCTAATTTCCCCCAATCCTCTCGCGCTCAGCCATCAACAACCTTCCTTTCCTCCTCCACCTCTCTCTCCTCCATCTTCCCTCTTGGACGCTTCCTCTTTTTCCTTCTTTTTCTTTTCGTTTGCTGGGTTTTTACCTCTTCGTTCACTCTCCCCAATTTGACTGCATTTTTTATTGAACAAATTCGAAATAGTCGAAACGAAAAAGAAAAAAAAAGAGAAAAGAAAAAAGGAGACGTAAAAGAGAGGGTGTTCCCCTGAAAGCCTCTCACGCTTCACCACCCACGCTTTGTTTTATCTCTTGAATGAAGCCATACTCCGTCTTCATTCGACCCCCTCTTTAATATTGACTAGGATTGTGTTTTCCCACTGGAGTTGCTCTATCCCTACCGTTCAAATCATCTACTTGCTTTCTCTCCGGCACCGCTACGCCAACTCTCACCTGCACGTGACACCTCATCAATACGACAACAACTCGAGCAACTGCCTATTCTGCAAGGGCTTTTGTTCGATACCTTTGGCCTAGGTTCATCCCGTGACTGTTCGGCGAGGTAGGCGTGCAGTGCAGCCGCGTCTCGTCTTAATAATACAACCTCTACCACCACCTTTGATCGCCGAGATCTCGGCTTTGCGAATCCCAATTCTCGACTGAGCCAAATTTCTACGCAGCCATATCTTCTCTGTATATCTTAATCGTCATATTTCGTCGATTTTTTTTTCCCCGGATACTGTTTACTTTTATATTTTTTTTTTTTGATAATTACTTCGCATTTTCGGTATGTTCTCATCCCAAGGCCATCAATCGATGCCCCATCTGATGGTTACTGACTTTAACGATGACAGGTTCTGCTTTAGATTCTTTTTTGACGGCTGCCTTTGACATACGGCTATCATCGACAAACGCTATTAATATTCATAATTTCCACTTGGTACACGGATACCCCGTTTCAGTTTCAGAACCAACACATCTCGATTGCAAAGCCTTTGTCGCTGTTGGCTCACTCGATTTACAACTGCACTGTTTCTTTGGATTGCATCTTTGCACATATCGCATAATCAATACCCCCCCCC